>NC_045609.1:44466762-45091762 GCF_009762305.2 Zalophus californianus
ATCCAACAAGAAGATCTAACAATTGTAAATATCTATGCCCCGAACATGGGAGCAGCCAATTATATAAGGCAATTAATAACAAAAGCAAAGAAACACATTGACAACAATACAATAATAGTGGGGGACTTTAACACCCCCCTGACTGAAATGGACAGATCATCTAAGCAAAAGATCAACAAGGAAATAAAGACTTTAAATGACACACTGGACCAAATGGACTTCACAGACATATTCAGAACATTCCATCCCAAAGCAACGGAATATACATTCTTCTCTAGTGCCCATGGAACATTCTCCAGAATTGATCACATCCTAGGTCACAAATCAGGTCTCAACCAGTACCAAAAGATTGGGATCATTCCCTGCATATTTTCAGACCAGAATGCTTTGAAACTAGAACTCAACCACAAGCGGAAAGTCGGAAAGAACTCAAATACATGGAGGCTAAAGAGCATCCTACTAAAGAATGAATGGGTCAACCAGGAAATTAAAGAAGAATTAAAAAAATTCATGGAAACCAATGAAAATGAAAACACAACTATTCAAAATCTTTGGGATACAGCAAAGGCAGTCCTGAGAGGAAAGTATATAGCAATACAAGCCTGTCTCAAGAAACAAGAAAGGTCTCAAATACACAACCTAACCCTACACCTAAAGGAGCTAGAGAAAGAACAGCAAATAAAGCCTAAACCCAGCAGGAGAAGAGAAATCATCAAGATCAGAGCAGAAATCAATGAACTAGAAACCAAAAGAACAGTAGAACAGATCAACGAAACTAGGAGCTGGTTCTTTGAAAGAATTCACAAGATTGATAAACCCCTGGCCAGACTGATCAAAAAGAAAAGAGAAATGACCCAAATCAACAAAATCATGAATGAAAGAGGAGAGATCACAACCAACACCAAAAAAATACAAACAATTATAAGAACATATTATGAGCAACTCTATGCCAGCAAATTAGATAACCTGGAAGAAATAGGTGCATTCCTAGAGATGTATCAACTACCAAAATTGAACCAGGAAGAAATAGAAAACCTGAACAGACCTATAACCACTAAGGAAATTGAAGCAGTCATCAAAAATCTCCCAAGAAAGAAAAGCCCAGGGCCAGATGGCTTCCCAGGGGAATTCTATCAGACATTTCAAGAAGAATTAATACCTATTCTCCTGAAACTGTTCCAAAAAATAGAAATGGAAGGGAAACTTCCAAACTCGTTTTATGAGGCCACCATTACCTTGATCCCAAAACCAGACAAAGACCCCATCAAAAAAGAGAATTACAGACCAATATCCTTGATGAACATGGATGCAAAAATTCTCACCAAAATACTAGCCAATAGGATCCAACAGTACATTAAAAGGATTATTCACCATGACCAAGTGGGATTTATTCCTGGGCTGCAAGGCTGGTTCAACATCCGCAAATCAATCAACGTGATACAATACATTAACAAAAGAAAGAACAAAAATCATATGATCCTCTCAATAGATGCAGAAAAAGCATTTGACAAAGTACAACATCCTTTCTTGATCAAAACTCTTCAGAGTATAGGGATAGAGGGTACATACCTCAATATCATAAAAGCCATCTATGAAAAACCTACAGCGAATATCATTCTCAATGGGGAAAGGCTGAGAGCCTTTCCCCTAAGGTCAGGAACGCGGCAGGGATGTCCACTATCACCACTGCTATTCAACATAGTATTAGAATTCCTAGCCACAGCAATCAGACAACAAAAAGAAATCAAAGGCATCCGAATCGGCAAAGAGGAAGTCAAACTCTCACTCTTTGCAGATGATATGATATTGTATGTGGAAAACCCAAAAGTCTCCACCCCAAAACTGCTAGAACTCATACAGGAATTCAGTAAAGTAGCAGGATATAAAATCAATGCACAGAAATCAGTGGCATTCCTATACACCAACAACAAGACAGAAGAGAGACAAATCAAGGAGTCTATCCCATTTACAATTGCACCCAAAACCATTAGATACCTAGGAATAAATCTAACCAAAGAGGCAAAGGATCTGTACTCAGAAAACTATAAAATACTCAGGAAAGAAATTGAAGAAGACACAAAGAAATGGAAAAACGTTCCATGCTCATGGATTGGGAGAATCAACATTGTGAAGATGTCAATGCTACCTAGAGCAATCTACACATTCAATGCAATCCCCATCAAAATACCATCCACTTTTTTCAAAGAAATGGAACAAATAATCCTAAAATTTGTATGGAACCAGAAGAGACCCAGAATAGCCAGAGGAATACTGAAAAAGAAAAGCAAAGCTGGCGGCATCCCAATTCCGGACTTCCAGCTCTATTACAAAGCTGTCATCATCAAGACAGTATGGTACTGGCACAAAAACAGACACATAGATCAATGGAACAGAATCGAGAGCCCAGAAATGGACCCTCAACTCTATGGTCAACTTATTTTTGACAAAGCAGGAAAGAATGTCCAATGGCAAAAAGACAGTCTCTTCAACAAATGGTGTTGGGAAAATTGGACAGCCACATGCAGAAGAATGAAACTGGACCATTTCCTTACACCACACACAAAAATAGACTCCAAATGGTTGAAAGACCTAAACGTGAGACAGGAGTCCATCCAAATCCTAAAGGAGAACACAGGTAGCAACCTTTTCGACCTTAGCCGCAGCAACTTCTTCCTAGAAACATCGCCAAAGGCACGGGAAGCCAGGGCAAAAATGAACTATTGGGATTTCATCAAGATAAAAAGCTTTTGCACAGCAAAAGAAACAGTCCACAAAACCAAAAGACAACCGACAGAATGGGAGAAAATATTTGCAAATGACATATCAGATAAAGGGCTAGTATCCAAAATCTATAAAGAACTTCTCAAACTCAACACCCAAAGAACAAATAATCCAATCAGGAAATGGGCAGAAGACATGAACAGACATTTCTCCAAAGAAGACATCCAAATGGCCAACAGGCACATGAAAAAGTGCTCAACATCGCTCGGCATCAGGGAAATCCAAATCAAAACCTCAATGAGATACCACCTCACACCCGTCAGAATGGCTAAAATTAACAAGTCAGGGAACAACAGATGTTGGCGGGGATGTGGAGAAAGGGGAACCCTCCTACACTGTTGGTGGGAATGCAAGCTGGTGCAACCCCTCTGGAAAACAGTATGGAGGTTCCTCAAACAGTTGAAATTAGAGCTACCGTTCGATCCAGCAATTGCACTACTGGGTATTTACCCCAAAGATACAAATGTAGTGATCCGAAGGGGTACGTGTACCCCAATGTTTATAGCAGCAATGTCCACAATAGCCAAACTGTGGAAAGAGCCAAGATGCCCATCGACAGATGAATGGATAAAGAAGAGGTGGTATATATACACAATGGAATATTATGCAGCCATCAAAAGGAATGAGATCTTGCCATTTGCAACGACGTGGATGGAACTGGAGGGTGTTATGCTGAGTGAAATAAGTCAATCAGAGAAAGACATGTATCACATGACCTCACTGATATGAGGAATTCTTAATCTCAGGAAACAAACTGAGTGTTACTGGAGTCGTTGGGGGTGGGAGGGATGGGGTGGTTGGGTGATAGACATTGGGGAGGGTATGTGCTACAGTGAGTGCTGTGAATTGTGCAAGACTGTTGAATCATAGATCTGTACTTCTGAAACAAATAACGCAACATATTTTAAGAAAAAAGAAAAAGAAGATAACAGGAGAGGAAGAAAAGGGGAGTATGTCAGAGGGGGAGACGAACCATGAGAGATGATGGACTCTGAAAAACAAACTGAAGGTTCTAGAGGGGAGGGGGGTGGGGGGATGGGTTAGCCTGGTGATGGGTATTGAGGAGGGCACGTTCTGCATGGAGCACTGGGTGTTATGAACAAACAATGAATCATGGAACACTGCATCAAAAACTAATGATGTAATATATGGTGATTAACATAACAATAAAAAAATTAAAAAAAAATAAATGCAATGGAAAGGCAAAGAACTGGAATACCAAATTAATTCTGAAAAAGAATAAAATGTAATAAATTCAGCTGTCTTATTTCAAGACTTATCATATAGCCACAGTAATCAAGATTAAGTGGTTTTGATGGGGGGACACACGTATAGGTCAGTGGGACAGAACAGAGAACCCAGAAATCACTTATATAAATATGCCCAACTAGATTTTGACAAAAAAAGTAAAAGAAAGTCAATAGAGGAAAGGCAGTCTTTTTAACAAATGGTGATGGAACAAGTAGACAGCCTCAGGCAAAAAACTGAAACTCAACCAAAGTCTTATACCTGATACAGAAAATAAGTAAAAATGGATCACAAACTTAAATGTAAAATATAAAATTATAAAACAACTCATTAAAAAGAAAATCTTTGAAACCTAAGGCCAGGCAGAGAGCTTTTAAACTTGACATCAAAGCTCTATTCATAAAAGGAAAAACTGATAAATTAGACTCCAACAAAATTTTAAAAAGTTTGCCGTATGAGAGACCCCTTGAAGAGGATGAAAAGACAAACGACAGGCTGGAAGAAAATATTGGCAAACCTGTTGGTTCAAAACCCTCTTGGGAGCTTTCCAGATGAAATCTGTCACTGGACCCCTTACAGGAAGGGCAGGGAAAGACTGAAGAAAGAGGCAGTCCACTCCAGGTTGTAAGTGGCAGTTTTAAGACGTAAAGGAAACTTACATAGGACGCTGGTCTTGGGCTACAGCAGGACTAATGGATCCCCTCCCCTGCCCTTCAGAATCTGAGTTTACAGAGACCTTAATTGGGTTCAGTCGTGTATACCTTGCAGGTGTTTTCAATACCACATCACTCTCTTAAGCCTATGTTCTCGGAGCAGCCTCTGGCAGTGGGAAAGATAAGCAGAACCCACAGCCCAAGGACAGGGAGGAGTGAGGGTGCCTCCAAATGCTCAGGTCCGGTTCACAAGTCACTTGGCAGTCACTAACCTCTCCCAATAAAACCATATATCTGACAAGTGACTAGTATCTAGAATATATAAAGAACTCTCAAAACTAAACAGTAAAATAATCTAATTAGAAAACAGGCAAAAGACACGAAAAGATATTTCAAAAAGAGGATATTCAGATGGCAAAAAAAGATGTTCCATGTAACTGGCCATTAGGGAAATAAAAATGAAAATCACAATGTGCTATCACTACAAACCTAACCCAATGACTAAAATAAAAAAATAATGGCAATACTAAATGCTAGAGAGGTTGGGGAGAAACTGGATCACCACCGTATTGATGGTGGAAATGTAAAATGGTGCAGTCACTCTGGAAAGCAACGTGGCAGTTTCTTATAAAACCAACATGTAACCATCATAGCAATTGCAATCCAGCAATTGCACTCCTGGATTTTTATTCCATAAACATAAATGAATATTTATGTTCACATTAAAACCTGTGCATGTATGTCTGTAGCAGGTTTATTTGTAATAAGCAAAAACTGGAAACACCCAAAATGTCCTTCAATGGGTGAATGGTTAAAATAATAGTGGTATATCCACATCATGAAATATTATTTAGCAATCAAAAAGATCAAACTATTAATACACATAACAACTTGGAAGAATCTTCAGAGAATTATCGTGAGTGATAAAAGCCAATTCCCAAAAGTTATTTATTGCATGATTCCACATATGTAACATTTGTGACAAAATTATGGAAATGAAGAATGGATTAGTGGTTGCCAGGAGTTGAGGAGTAGCACAAGAAAATGGGTGTGGCTGTAAAAAATAAAATGAAGAGTCCTGTGATGGCAATGACATTCTCTATCCTGGCTAGATATCAATATCCTGTGGTGATACTGTGCTATAGTTGTTTTTTTTAATTTTATTTTATTATGCTTTGTTAGTCACCATATATTACACCATTAGTTTCTGATGTAGTGTTCCATGATTCATTGTTCGTGTATAACACCTAGTGCCCCATTCAATACGTGCCCAGCCCCGGGCTAACCCATCCCCCCAACCCCCTCCCCTCTAAAACCCTCAGTTTGTTTTTCGGAGTCCATAGTCTCTCACGGTTCGTCTCCCTCTCTGATTTCCCCCCCTTCATTCTTCCCCTCCTGCTATCTTCTTCTTTTTTTTTAAGATTTTATTTATTTATTTGAGAGAGAGAGAATGAGAGAGATAGAGACACGACAGGGAAGAGGGTCAGAGGGAGAAGCAGACTCCCTGCTGAGCAGGGAGCCCGATGCGGGACTCGATCCCAGGACTCCAGGATCATGACCTGAGCTGAAGGCAGTCGCTTAACCAACTGAGCCACCCAGGCGCCCCTCTTCTTTTTTTTTTTTTAACATTTAGTGTATTATTTGTTTCAGAGGTACAGGTCTGTGATTCATCAGTCTTACACAATTCACAGAACTCACCATAGCACCTACCCTCCCCAATGTCTATCACCCAGCCACCCCATCCGTCCCACCCCCACCACTCCAGCAACCCTCCGTTTGTTTCCTGAGATTAAGACTTCCTCATATCAATACTGTGCTATAGTTTTGCAAAATATTACCAGTAGAGAAAACTGACCAAAGGGTACCTTGGATCTTCCTGTATTCTTTTTTACTATGTGTGAATCTATAATTATCTTCAAATTTTTTTAACGATTTATGTATTTATTTGAGAGAGAGAGAGTGTGGGAGGGGAGGGGCAGAGGGAGAGACTGTCCAAGCCGACTCTTGCTGAGCGTGGAGCGGACATGGGGCTCGATCTCGTGAGCCATGAGATCAGGACCCAAACAGAATCCAAGAATCTGAATCCACCAACTGAGCCACTCAGGTGCCTCTATCTTAAAAAAAAAAAAAAAAAAAATTAAGCTTAGTTTAAAAAATGTTGAGCAAGGGAGAAAAGCCACGTTCCTGCATTTTAAAAATATGAACAGTTTCTGGAGGAAAGTGAAGATTGAATTGGCGAGAAAGTCCTGGTGGAATTTCTAGGTCCCTCTGAGACTGGGGATCATGCATTTATAATGACAGCAATCTGCTCAGCTGTGTTGCCTTCATCACCTGTGCTCCACTGTCTGGGTGTAGGAATAGAGAAAGCAGGTGGTTGGGCTTATTCAGGATACAGGTGTCACCCAACAGGTGCCACAACAACAAGAAAGGAAGGAGAACTTTTCTGAAATCTATCTCTGTCCTTTCCATGCTCACTGCTGCCGCCTCTGCTCAAAATCATGATCTCACTCTCTGAGCTCTGGCCAGCACCCCCTCACTCTCCCTACTGTCACCATTTTCCCCATCCCACCACTTGATCCGCTGCTAGAGAGAGGCTCAGGAAAAAGTAAACTGACCCAGGTTTTGCCCTGCTTAAAACCCCCTGGTAGTTCGCCATTACCTGGGGAACACTTTATCAGAAGTGCAAACTAGGCTTTGGCCCTTCGGAATTTACACCCCACTTCCTCTTCCAGGCCCTGCCCACTGGTTACCAGGCACACAGACCCCCTCAGCATCCCCAAGCTCTTCCCTCAGTTATTCCCTCACCAGCCTTGTTATTTAGACAGCCTGCCCTTCAAATGCTTGGGTGTTGAAAATCAAAGCCTCTTACAACTATGTCCCCAGAGGCCCTGATATGTAAGTCCATTGTATTAGTCAGGGTTCTCCAGAGAAACAGAAATAGGGTGTCTATGTGTGTGGATGTGGGTGTATGTACACAGAAAGAAAGAGAGATTTGTTTTAAGGAATTGGCTCAAGCATTTATGGAGGAGGCTGGCAAGTATGAAATCTACAGGACAAACTAGCAGCTTGGAGATCCAGAAGAGCTGATGTTGCAACTCGGGTATGAAGGCAGAAGGAAGGCTGATTCCTTCTTCCCTGGGGGCCTCAGCTGATTGGATGAGGCTTGTTCTCATTATGGAAGGTAACTGCTTTCTTCAAAGTTTATTGATTTAAGTGTGGATCTTTTCTAAAACATACCTTCACAATGACATCTAGACTGTGTTTGGCTAAATAGCTGGAAGCTGTGGCCTGGCCAAGTTGACACATGAAACTAACACATCCATGGTAGCTAGAGTAACCAGGTACTAATTCTTCTAACTGAAGCTATTAGTAACTTCTGGAACAATAGACATAATCTAGAACTGTCTCTGGCAAATTAGGATACAAGGTCATTCCCATTATAGTGCTATTACAGTATGCTTTGATATCCCCAAGGGAGTTTCTCCGCATCTCTGCGTCCCCAGAAGAAGTTGATGTCCTGCATATTGTTGTGTTTGGTAAATGTTGACCACCTCTCTTGGCCCATCCTGGTTTACATTTATCTCTGTGGTCAGTCCTCACCATGCTGTCCATTCAGCTACATTCTCCTCATCCATCTGAGATCTCCCAGACACATATAACGAAGAATGGATTCTGCTAAGCTCTGCTAAGACACATGTGAAATGTCTCCAATGGAATATTATTAAAAAACAATGAGAGAAGACATAATTATCCTACACATACTCAGGTCACGCACTCAGGTTCAAGGATAGCTGCCATTGGGCTGATGGCCACTATACTCAGGCCCCTGCTCTGCTGGTCTGAGTATTGTAGTGAGTCTCTCAGACCTTTAAAGTGGGGTCCCTTTGTCCTGTTTTGGTGTTACGGCTAGGCTTGCCCAGTCCTTAGAATGTTCCAGCTCCTCTTCTTCCAGTTTCTTTGCAAGGGGAGTCCCCACAACTAAGAATATTTGAAGAATCCAAGTTAAAAATGGGCAAAAAACTTGAACGGACATCTCACCAAAGGAGGTAGATAGCAAATAAGTATATGAAAAGATGCTCTACATCATATGTCACCAAAGAATTGCAAATTAAAATAACATATTACTACATACCTTTTGGAATGGCCCAAATGCAAAACGCTTGGTATATCTTGGCATAAGGAGCTAATAATCACTGATATTTCAATCTAAAAGAACTGAAATTTTATGTCCATGCAAAAACCTGCACACAGATGTTCATAGCAATTTTATTCATAATTACAAAAATAAACAAGATGTCCTTCAATAGGTGAAAGAGTAAATAAACTGTGATACATCCAGGCAACAGAATGTTACTCAGTGCTAGAAAGAAATGAGCTATCAAATCGTAAAAAGACATTGAGAAACATTACATGCTTATTACTACATAATTCCAGCTCTATGGCAGTCTGGAAAAGGCAAAACTATGAAGACAATAAAATGATCAGTGGTTGCCAAGGGTTAGGGGGAAGAGGAGGTGAACAGCAGGAGCACAGATTTTGAGGGCAGTTCAACTATTATGTATGATACTTTAGTGGTGGATACATGTTATTATATGTTTATTAAACCATAGAATGTGATCAAGCCTGCTGTAAGCAATGGACTTTGGGTGATAGGATGTCTCAGTGTATATTCATTGATTACAGCAAACATACTGCTCTAGTGTGGAGTGCTGATAGTGGAGAGGGCTGTGCATGTGTGGGAATGGTGAATATGTGGGAACTCTAATTTCCACTCCATTTTGCTCTGAACCTGAAAGTACCCTAAAAATATAGCCTATTAAAAATAGTAATTCTTACTCTAATAAGGATGAATATGTATATATGTGAAAGGTGGGAAAAGTTTTTAAAAACATAGAACAAAAAAAGCACATTAAAGGCATAAAAATGGAAAAATATAAATAATAAAACCAGAACCATCGGTGATCTAGGATTTAGACAAAGAAAAAAAAATTGTGATCAGTCTTTAAGAATAGCTAGACTGAATAAGGTAGTTAAAAAAAAAATAAAAGAATGGAAAATGCAGCAAAAAACCCTAAGGGACCTACATAGTATGATTTAAAAAAAATACAAGTTCAAATACATGTAGAGCCACAGACAGAAAAGAGTGGTTGAAATTTTACCAAAACTGATGAATGACAATAACGTATAGATTCAAAAAATTCTAAAACACCAAGCATAAGAAATGTATTAAACACCACACCTAAACACATCATAGCAACATTGCTAAAAAGACAAACACAAATCGAAATCCTAAAAGCAGCCAGAAAAGAAGACATATTATGTTCATAGAAAAACAATAAGTAATGAGAAGTGACTTTAGCAGAAACTCTGGAAGCCAGAGGAGGACAAAGGAGTGATATTTTTAAGGTATTGAGAGAAAAATAAGAACTGACCTAGAATTCTGTACCCGGTGAAAACATCCCCTAAAAGGAAAAATAAAATAAAGATGGATTTCCAACCTTCTCTCAAAAAAGGGGGTGATAGTTGTCATCAACAGACCAACAGCTAAAGAAATTCTTAAGAGAATCCTTGATGTAGAAAAAAAATTTCAGAAAGAAGAGACACAGCAAAGATAAATATTTTGATAAACCCAAATGATGCCTGAGTGTATCTAGCAATGATTACATCTCATCTTTTTGAAAATATATGGAGAAAAAAATAATAAAAGGTGGGAAATAAAGTGATAAATGAATTTAAAGTGTTTTTAAGGTCCTGGCCTTGTCTTGGGCATAGTAAAAATACTATTTCTATTTTTAGGGTATTTCCTTTAAGAAGTTGGAGAGTATAAGAATGCATAACCGACAAGTTAACAGAGATATAATACTGAATAACAAAGCTTATTTTAACTACAAAGAAGGCAAAGAGGGATATAATTAACCTAGAACAAGAGGAATAAACAGAAAAAAGTAGTAAGGTTATAGATCTAAGCCAAATACATCATCAATTACATTGAATGTGAATGGACTAAACACTTCAATTAAAGATTTAAGAGGGTATGTGCTATGGTGAACGCTGTGAATTGTGTAAGACTGATGAATCACAGATCTGTGCCCCTGAAACAAATAGTACATTATATGTTAGTAAAAATTTAAAAAAAAAGGATTTAAGATACTATAATAACTTAAACACACACACACTTACACTGAACTTCCATCTGCTTACAAATGCCAGACCTTTAGTACAAGAACACAGAAAAGTTGAAAGTAAGGAATGGAAATTTGTCAATTTTCTTCAAGTTTGTTTTTGGATTCAATGCAGTCTCAGTTAAAATCTCAAGACGATTTCTGTGGAAGTGGGATGTTGATTTAAAATTTATGTGTGAATGCAAAGGACGTGTTTACCCTACCAGGTATCAAGACTGTCCACAAAGCCACGGTAACTAAGATAGAGTGGTATGTGCCAAATGGACATACGGGTCAACAGAACCAAATATGAAAAGGGGCCAACACATTCAAGATACTAGATTTAAGACAAATGTGACACTGCAATTTTGATGGCAAAAGGACTTTTTTTTTTCCTATGGGTGATGCTAGGATAATCAAAGATGTGTGTTTTTGAAAGTGTTTTTAACCTCTATTTCACATCATACTCAAAAATCAACTCCAGGAAGGGTATAGATATAAATGTGAAAGGCAAAACAAAGGGCAACCAAGAAAAACAAAGAACACAGAGAATACCTCCCTGGCCTGCGTTAGGCAAAGCTTTCAGAACGGCACATGCCAAATTGAGGATCACGGAAAAGTTGATATGTGAACCTTCATTACAATGAAGAATTTCTGTTCGTCAGAAGATCGCAGAAAGGGAATGAGAAGGCAAGCCACAGTGTGGAAGAGACACATTTCACAAAAGCATACCTAAGGGCTCAATCTCATTACTCATCAGGAAATGCAAGTTAAAGCCACAAGTAGGTACACTACATTCCCACTAGAAGAGCTGAAATTAAAATAATCTGACAGCACTAGTGCCAGTGAGGATGTGGGAACAATTGCAACTCCCAAACATCACAAATAAAGTACATAAATCACTACCACCGTTTCTGAAAACTTTTAGCAGTATCTACCTCAGGTCACACAGTTGCATACCCATGGCCCAGCACTCCAACAGAAAGGCACACATCAATTCACCCCAGCACTCCAACAGAAAGGCACACATCATGCACAAAAAAATGTCCACAGGAACACGATTTGTAATAATTCAAAATGAAAACAGACCAAAAGTCTGTCACCAGTAAAATACATACATTGTGATGTTCACACAGTGAAATCCTCAATAGCAATGAAAATGAACTTCACGCAGAAACGTAGGTAAGTCTCTAAAGCCAAGGTCAAATAAAAAAAAAAAAACGGACAAAAAATAATTGATTCTAAATATAAGTATTTCAAATGTATATGAAATTAATCAGTGGTTATAGAACTGGTCATGACTACCCTTGGTGTTCTGGAGGTTTCAGACAGGAAGGTGATAATGTTCTATTCTTATTTTGGTTGGTGGCTACACAGGAGCACTCAGCTTATTAAAATGAATACTGTATGGCTACAGTTGGTGCATTTTTCTGCATGTATTTTATGATTTTTGAAAGTATATTTAAAAACTGTGGCCTCATCGTCAGGCCCTTTGCAACCCTGTTTCCTGCCCTACACTTGCTCTGAGTCAGCCACTGATGCTGGTACTAGGGGCTTTATTCCAAGATTTCTTATTTCATCCTTTGAGATGGGACTGCTGCCCGCATTGTATAGATTTCAGAGATGTGGAAGCTGATGTTTGGAGGGGTTAAGTGACTTACTCATGGTCATATAGCTAGAAAGTAGTAGAACCTGACTTTAAAAGCACACCTTTCGGATTCCAATACACTGCCTTTATATTCTTAGGGGAGCCATTCAGAAGACTGGCCTCCACCAACCAAGTTAGTTGTGCAGGGTAGTCACCCTGCCTCCTCTGTGAAAAGGCAGATGAGTTTTTTTTCTCACATACCACTTACTCCACTCTGCCTACCTTTCCCCACAAGCTTACAACCCAGGGCTGAGCCCCACATCTTGGGAAGTGACCCTCTGTCTGATGGTGTCTCACATCTACACCTCCTGAACACACAGGCCAATTCAGGGTGGAAAGAGCACAGGTTTATTTAGACTGATAGACGAGTAGGATCACCTTGAGCAAACCACCTAATTATTCTGAGTCTCATTTTCCTCATTTGTCAGAAAGGGATTTCTTAATTTTCCAAGTAAGAAATGAATTAATTCTCCTGGGACACGATAGGCATATAACCCATGTGAATCCCTTTGCTTTCCTTTCTGGACCCCGCTGTATTAAATAAATATCTTTTTATCTCTCCATCTTTGCCACACCTCCATCCCCATCCCCCATCCTTCTCCATCCTGCTCTGGGCCCCGGGGGGTTGGTCAGAGCGAATGGCCTCGGTGGGCTCCCTGTCCTCTGCTCTTGTGACTGGCAGGAGATTGGAGGGAGTGGGGAAGAGAGTTCAGAGAATGGGCTCCCTGAGCTCCCTCCTTGTGGGATCGCCATCAGTGGCTCCTTCTCTGGGAAGGGACCGGCAGCCCTTTCCAACCTCCTCTCTGGCAGTGAGAATTCATGCCCCCTCCTACCAGCCTTTCTGGCTGTGAGGGCTTAAGGGATGCTACTGGTTCTGTTCCCAGGCATCCTCACTCTCCTGCGGCTTTCCCTGACCTGTGGCAAGTGTCCATCGTTCTGAATAGTTCCTCTCCCCAAATCCCTCCGTCTCAGTGTGCCCCCTCTCACTTGGCAGGCAGGATCCATGTTGATCCAGCTGCCTGCTCTGTCATTTCCTCCCACATGTGAGAAGCATCTTCTCCATGAGGTAATGTAGCTTGTCCAGACCACAAGTTGCTGACTGAGGACGACGTGGCTATTGTGAGCTTCAGACCGAAGAAAGTGGCAGAAGCTAAAAAAGAGGCACAGAGTAAAAGTAAAACTATCTCAGCACGTGTACTTTCAGTCGCTCCAAATTTATGCATTTATTTTTCCCACAAAATGTGAGGAAGTTGAGTCTTACCTCGGAAGCAAAAGGCTGTCATGCCAGGAGGCCCCTGAAGGTCTGAGGCTTTATGGAACATATCCCGAGGCCTCACCAGTGCCTCTAGCAGCTTTGGAGCTTCTCCTGCCCCAGAGCCTGCTTCTGCTCATCTGCACCTCATTCTGAGCACACCTGGAAGTCAGGTGCAGCGAGGACATGGGCTGACCAGCTCACAACCACAGCATGTCCCTCCAGGACGCCAGGCTGGTTTTCATTTGTTTTCTGGGAACACTCAGAATTATTGCCTGAGTGGGTCTCAGGAGCACTCCCTGCCGACACTCCCAGCTCCCTGGGGACAGGAGTGGTGGCATTCAGCAAGCATCCCCGTGCTAAGGGTGGAAGTGCAAACGCTGTTTCTCTTTGCCCCGGCAGGTAATTCCACCACCTGCCCAAGTGGGAAGGACATGAACACTTTGGAGGACATGGTTGGCTAACAGAGCCTTGAAGTTCCCGCCGAGAAGTGCGACGCTGCAGGTATGCTGATCACCCCCAGAGCTGCCATGTGTGAGAGGTTATTTGTGCAGGCACCTTACCTGCATCATCACTGATCCTCACCTCAGCTCAGGACCCAGGATTCACTGTGGGTGAGGGGACACAGTGGAGGTTTGGAGGTGATGGTGGTGGGACTGGGGATACCCATCAGGTGAGTGACAAAAATCAGATTTTAGGGGTGCCTGGGTGGCTCAGTCAATTAAGCGTCTGCCTTCGGCTCAGGTCATGACCTCGGGGTTCTGGGATCCAGCCCTGCTTTGGGCTCCCTGCTGAGCAGGGAGTCTGCTTCTTCCTCTGTCTCCCCCACTGCTCATGCTCACTCACTCTCACTCTCCCTCTAATAAATAAAATAGAGTCTTAAAAAAACACAGATTTTAAACCAGATCTATCTGATGCCCAGTTTGCCCCTATTGTATGAGCATAAGACCACTCATCTGGCTCTACTTAATGCAGAAGAAAGTAATTTGACCTCCACGAAGCGAAGGTAAGTAAGTATGGCCAGCCAGCGCTGGCCTTTGGGATCTGTGCAGGTTTCACAAGAGGCTCAGATGTCAGAAACAGGGAGCTTATCAATTGGGAAAACTTCACTCTATGGATCACAGATAGCACTTGCTCATCATTTCAATCCAAGATCACACAGCTAGAAAATCTAGAACCAAAATGTAAACCAAGTTTCACTTATTTTATTGACACTCAGCCTTTGTCTAGCTTGGGGTCTAGGAGACACCAATCCCTTCTTCCCGAGCCCGCCACCCCAGGAGCCAGACCCAGGAGAACAAAGCAGGTGCAGATAGACTGTAAGCACCACACTGATGCTTACAATGTAAGGTGCTAATACTGGGTCACGAGGAGAAGCTCGGGCTCTGTGCAGACTTCCTCGACATCCTATCCCTTCTCCACTACGTGAGCATGTCATTACGCTGCTCTGAGTCTCGTCATCATCCTCATTAGCTGCCATGGACAATAATGGTAGGAACAAATGAAATGTTACAGGGAAAGCTCTGGCATATGGTAAACACTCGATCCCTTCTGGCTTTCGTTATCATTACTAGTTATAAGATTCTCAAAAAAGACAGAGATAAAGATTACTGTCATCAATCTATGATCGAAGCAGTGAAATTCAAAAAAGTAAAAAAACAATGTGCTCAAGGTATCCTGGTCAATACATGCCAGAAGTAGGATTCCAGCACAGACTTGGCCAGTTTCAATAACCTTGGCCTTGTCGGGGCCACCTTCCTGTGCATTAGGGCATCAGCATCAGCCCGTTTTCCTTGCATCTTGCCGTTCCCCTTGTGCCCTGCCAGTGGGACTTCCCTGCCTCTGGGTAAAACCCCGGGGGGTCCTCACCTGCAATGCATTGCCCACACTCCCTCCTCTGGCTACTGTTCTGTTATGCCTACCGCCCCCTTCCCAGATAAGCATGATTACACCTAAACACTGGCACTGACTTGACAGAATGGGACACAGGAGCCTGACTCCCAGCTCTTCAGGGCACTGGCTTAGAGCTCTTACAAGAGAATTTTAAGAATATACTGGAAGATAGGGGATTGTCTTCCTATATATTCCTATATGGGAATATATTGGGAATATATTGGAAGATTTCCCTGTTTCTGGAAAAAATACATACATATACTCAGCAATATGGCAAGCAATTTTAAAGATTTTATTTATTTATTTGGTGGGGGGGGGAGAGAGAGAGAGAGCGAGCGTGTGCCCGCGAGCAGGGGGAGGGACAGAGTGAGAGGGGGAAAGAATCTCAAGCAGATTCCCCGCTGAGCCCGGAGCCCTAATCGGGTCTCAGTCTCATGACCCTGAGATCATGACCTGAGCAGAAAACAAGAGTCCGACGCTTAACCAACTGAGCCACCCAGGCCCCACTTGGCAAGCAATTTTAGAAGGTTCTCAGACACCTCTCAGATCTACCCAGGGACTTCAGGGGAGGCATTCTTGCTCTGATGGAGAATCCTGAAGTTCTTAGAGCACTCGTCAGGCCCAGAGCTTCCCTTGGCCTGATACACAGTTCACCGTCTGCAGGAAGAGAGGCTTTGGGGAGACAAGGGGAGGAGAGACCCCCCGGAGAAGCAGCCCATCTTGCCATCTTGAGCGAACCTCGCAGACCTTGATGTCCAGCCTGGCTGAGGGCAGTGTCAGTGGGGCAGTTACCTGGCCTAGGTGCTGTGGTTAAGAATGACCCTGTCAGCAAAGGCTAGCCACAGCCGCTGCAGGGGTGCAAAAGCAGATACTCACCCGCACGCCCTGAGGCCGCCAGAGAGGAGGCAGCAGGTGCAGAGGCCGAGGGAAGTGGTGGTGCTGGTGCCACGCACCGTGGGGCAGAGAAGGCCAGCACGTGTTGGGTGGCTGGGGCCGTCAGCGCTCCCTGCCCAGGGAGAACCAGCTGCTCTGACAGGAACATGCGCTACCGAGGCAGACAGACGAGGAAGTGTGAATCCCAGCACTATCACTTACCAGCTTTGGGACCATGCCTTTGTGAGTCTCATTTTCCCTTCCTATAAATTTTGGATCGTACTGTCTACCTTGCAGGGCTGGTCTGACGATGAGACAGCATTTGTATGCAAAGGGTATAATACAATCCCCGCACCACTATACTTGATCAATAAACAGCTGCTGATGTGAATATGATAATGGGTGTTATTTAGGAAGCCATTATGATGCCCTGGAGAATCTTCGAGACTTCTTTGCATATTTGGGGACTTGGGTGGAAAATCAGGAGGATTTCAGAGCAAGTGTTTGGTGGCAGAGGATGGCTCATGGTGCACACACCTGGCCAGAGAGAGGCCACCTCGTGGGAGACACATGTCCCTCCACAGCAGCTGATGGCACCGCGTCACTTGGCTGATTGTTGCCTTGAGATTACGCACTGGGCAGGGCAGCCCTGAAGCAGCCTCTTTCCTCCCCTAGATTCCTTTTTGCACTTCTGGCGAGCAGGACTTTCTCTGTTTGCCTTGCCCGAGTGCATGGCTGCGTGCTTTTCAGAACTTTGTATGCATGCGACTGAACTGATGAGTGTGCATGGATGGACCCCCGTGTCTGTGTGTGAGCAGTGTGCAGGTGTACATGTGCTCAGGTATATTTCTTTTGTGAGTTGAGAAGTCTTGGTGTTGGTGAATAGTTTGTTTTCCTCTCAGTTTGGAGACTTGGTTTCCCTGGCAACTGTATGCTTGAATTGCCAGCAACTGAACCCTCCTTGAGACACCTTTGTTCGCTCACCCTGGTGCCCCCTCTCCCAGATCCTGGCCATTGGACATTGCAGATTTCCATAGCAGGAGTTTTTCCTGCTGTGGAGAGAACCTCTCCTCTCCCTGGGGCTCAGCACCCAAGGTCAAGTTGGGAGGTGAAAGAATGAAAGCTGGAGGGAGGGTCTGACTGATAACACTGACAACTGTCCCCTCCTCCTTTGAAGGAGGTTACTGTTAGCTCACCTGATTTATTCGCAGTTTGTGCACTTTTCTTATAACTAACCTCTCCGGCTACATACCACGGAGAAGGGGGAAAAGACAATAATTAAAGTTATTAGCATAGAAAATTGTTACCTATTCGGAGTTTCCTGGTATGAAGGGTGAGCATAATAAGAATCAAACATGATTTCATTTAGTAAAAGCAACCAATGGGGTGAAATAAAATAATATTTTAGATATAAGGAATGTTACATCAGGAACAGAAATGCTCTCTCTTTTATTGTGTCTGTAGCAAGGAAAGGTCAGTTAAGAATTCTTGGAGCTTTTATCTACCTTGTATTGCCGAAACCAGAAGCACAAAACAAGGCTTTTTGCTGGACACGGATGCTAATTTATGAGCACATAACTACAGGAGTGAAAGGTGAGTTCCTCAAGAAAGGGAACTGAAAATGCAGGCAGACAGAGGCCCATGAGTAAATAACCCCTTTGTCTCAGAAACATAGGCCAAATGTTATCCACCAGACCTTGTCCATCTCTATGATTATTAAAGGAGAACACATAAGCCAAAGGAACCAACTACCCCTTCCATGCCATCATGGTCTTCAGGCCCAGTGATCTTGTCTTCCTTTGTGTCTTTGTTCTTCTTTCAGTGCTTGAGAAGACCAAATTCAGTATGGAATTAGTTCTACCTTGGCAGGATTTGGGAGGATTTAAATTTAGGAACTGGGCAGTTCCTTAAGAAAATGTAGGCTTTGGGAGCTCTGTCCAGACAGGTCTGTCTGTTCAGATAATATGGGAACATCTGCTGGGTCTCTGCCTCCCCACCCCCCAGCCTTTGGAGTTTGTACTCAGCATTGGAGACACCACTCATTGGTGTGGGACCACAAGAACAAGAGCCCAGACACTCTCCTCTCAGTTCCCGGAAGTTGAGATCTTGATGCTGAGAACCAAACTCCTCAGGTCAACTCTCTTTGGCCCAAGGCTGACAGTAGAGCCGTTTCTCCCTGGAAGGCCTAGAAGTCAGACGGGAACCTTGTGATGTACAAGGTGGAGCTGGGGAGCATATGAATCTTGGGGTCCAGGGCCCAGGCTGGTGATTCCAGGCAGATGGATATTCACTGGAGAATGGTACCCACAGAGCCTCTGAGGGCCTGACACTGAAAAGGCAAGCTGTGGCTCCCCAAAGAATGACAGCCCCTTAGCCCTAAGACCTAAGGATAGAGAAACAACTCATCTGCGGTCAAAGTGAGCGTAGGGATGAGAGAGGAAACAAAGCCAACTGACACTTAAGAGGTTGTTCACTCCACGAGGCCATGGGAACACTTCTCCATGCAGTATGGCCAGATTTTCTCCTATGAATTTTCTAGTAACTCACATTATACAGGAAATTGTTAGGGTAACCAAAAATTAGAATTGTTTCTCAATTTCTGTCCCTCACATTGATCCCTGGTTGATATGGTGGATTCTGGGCATACACTAGGTAAGGAGGTTGTGCCTCCATCCCCAGGCATGTCTCACACCCACTTGGTCAGAGGAGTTTCCCTCATAACCACCCATGCCAATGGTACAGAACCCAGCCCATGACCACAGCATGCCCAGGAATAAGCAGATAGCATTTCCTCACCCCAGAGAAGAAGAGGGTAGGGAGCAAAGTCAAGTTTTATTATTAAACAACTTTAATCCAAATGCTGATTATTATTTGCAGTGTCTGAAGGCACAAAATATACCTAAAATGTATGGAATAGTCTAAACAGAGTTATAAATCCAAAGAGCAAAGCATGAAAAAAAGATACATTCTGAGCTGACACAGAAATCCGAGTTGGGAATTTTTTTTTTTTTTTCTGGAGAACTTACTTGAATATCAATCATTTCCCCTCATGCCAAGGGTAGGAAATTTAAAAAATAACATAAACATGGTGAAGAATAACACCGTGAGGTGTTAAGGGATTTTTTTTTTTTTTAATATAAGCAGAATACCTTTTCCTCAAAGATGTGCGTGCTCTCTTTCTCACAAGCACACACACACACGCACACACACACGCACGCACACGCACACGCACACACCTGCTGTCTCTCTCCTCTCCGACACCCATTCTAAGCAAAGCTGTCCAAGAAGACATCCATGGTGTACCCCAGAAGACAGATCATCTCAGCACAAAACAGGCTTGGGAGTGAGATAAGGCAGTGAGACCAGAATCTGATTAAAAAAATAGAGAGATATATATGAAAAACTGACCATCCAGGGCAGGGCCCCCAAAGTGCTGATGGAAAGAAAATGAAGCCTGCCCTCCCTCAGGGAAACGCGGCCCACCCAGGCTTCGCTGTGCGCATGCGCCCGGCTCCTGGCTCTCCACGCTGATTGGAGAAATGTCAATGGATCGCCTCGGTAGCACTAATAATCAGGCCATTCTCAGCTTCCAGAGATAAATAACATAATTATAAACACTCTTCTCCCCGGGGTGCTTTTAGCTGACTATGTGATGCAGCCGTTCCTTTCTGCTCAATCATGTCAGTCAGGACTTCAGGAGAGAAATCAATCCGGGGCTAGTTATCACCCTCCTAAATACACCTCTGGACTAACTCTACAAGGCTAAAGGAGATTCAGTCAATAGTCTTTGTATTTCTCAATGACCACAGACGGACTCTCAGCTCCCTGATTACTGCCTAGCCCAGGGAGATGGGTGTGGGGTCAGGAGTCCAGCCTTCTGGGTGCCCGATGTGGGCTGTGTTCACTATCCTGGCAGGTTAGGACAGCAGAATCACCTTTGTCTTTAGGAGAAGAGCTGAAGATTACTCGAACTGCTCTGCTCCTCGTGGTTCCTTGTCTGGTTCTATGGTTTTAATTGCCCCTAGGAAAGACAAGGGAGGGAGGTGTGGCAGTCTGGTTATCCTAGCCTTAAGGAACAGAGCTTCCCAGCAGGTTGGCCAGTTCAGGGATAGTCCTGGGAAGCTCAGAGACCATACGATGCTCCTAGACGGAGGGGCCCCTGCTATGGGCTGGCTCTCAGTGTGAGGGCTTCTGGTCTGGAGAAGGGGGCAAAGCAGTAAGTGAGGACTGGGTTCTGGCCC
Organism: Zalophus californianus; assembly: GCF_009762305.2. Taxonomy (NCBI): domain Eukaryota; kingdom Metazoa; phylum Chordata; class Mammalia; order Carnivora; family Otariidae; genus Zalophus; species Zalophus californianus. The sequence continues at coordinate 44,487,513 of NC_045609.1, forward strand.
CTTGGCAGACTGCCTGCAGGGTTTTAGACCTGGAGACACCCTTTCACTTTTGGGGCTGCTTCCCTGGGGGATGAGTTACTTGTCTTCGCATCACACCAAGTTATGCTGCTCCTTCTCTAGGAGCCAAGGCTCCTTCCACTCTGAATGAACATGGTCCCTTTGATCTATTCCCAGCACTAGCCATCACCTAGAGCACTGGTCTGCTCACCTGGGGTACATCCCTCCACTTCTCCAACAGAATCCTTTGACCTGAAACTACAGGTCACAAACCCAAAGGGATATTCTCCCTCTCCCTAGCCTCACGTCTCACCATCTCGCCTGGCCCACACACCTCACCTAGCATTTCTCTACTCCCACGGACAAGGACAAGCCCAACTCTGCCAAGCCTCCAGAGCCAATGATGGGGCCTATCTGCCTTTTCCCATATTCTATCACTTGTGGATTCTTCTAACTGGGGAAAGAAAGTAAAAAACAAGGCCAATAGTATGACCCTAGAGCATGTCAGCATCGAAGCTCCCAGAGACGGTCGCCTCACTGGGGGTGCCTCTCTCGGGCCCACAGCACACGGTGTCATGCGGTGGGTGACCAAGAGGACTGCCCCATGTCCCAGGAGCCTCCTAAGTCCCAGGCTGACAGGAACAGCTGATCACCCTATAGCAGAGTGGCCTGGGGTCACGCCAATGCTGGCTCCCTGTTGGTCTACCCAAAAGGATTAAAGAGGAACAAAGGGCCAGGAGCAGAGGAACGTGGCAGGAAACCATGGGACATGGCAACAAGCAGCATTTGGGGCTCCTCTAAAGGGAATAGCTGCTCATCTTCCCCTCTCCCCTGGCAGGAAGGGGCTCCTTATCTGATCACCCCTCCTGCCTTCAGAAAGGCCCAGGAACAGGGGGCTTCTTTGGCACTTCAGAATGATCACAAGTAATTTGCCTTTTTATTCATATAGAACAAAATTTACAAAGTCATTCATACAGTTTTTGTGTTTTTTTTTTTTTTTACTGACTTCGAAAATTGGGAATATTCAAAATACACTTTTACCCCACTCCATTCTGTCATTATTTACACGTATGTACAAGAAAAATGAAAGAGTCTCTGTGTGGTGTGTGTGTGTGTGTGTGTGCACGTGTGTGTGTGGTTTGTGTGGTTGTTTTCTTGTATTAAAAAGCTCTGCTGGTCGGGTGGGTGGATGGACGGGCGGCAGGGCAGGCGGCGCGGTCAGATGGAGGTGCCATGGGAGGTGTCCAAGGCCTCTGGAAGGACGCCTCCCGGCACAGGCTGGAAGGACATGGGGATGGGGGTCTTGACCGGGCTCTGGCGGAACAGCCCCCCGTTGGGCGACCTGTGTTTGCACTGCATGGAGGGCATGGTGGCAGAGCTGCTCAGGGGCAGCGGCAGGTTGCTGCCCGGCCCCGATGACAGTGTCCGGCTGGTGCCGTGGCCACTTTGCTCGGGCAGAAAAGTGCTGACCGAGAGCTGCGTGTTCTGGTACTCTCGCGTGGGCTCCAAGGCCTGGCTCGGAGCCAGGCCCCCCATCTCCAGGGCCGAAAGCTCAATGGACGCTGGGGAAATCTGCTTGTGGGCAATGTCTTCGTCCATTAGGCTGTTCATGCGCCGGTGAACCTGCTCCAAATTCACTTCTTTGTCCTGGAGGGAAAACACAGGAGGGTCAGGCCGAGCCCTAAGATGAGCCACGGCTGGCTTTCCACAAACTCTGGCAGGCCTGGAGACCCCAGGCCTGTTCAGCCTGCTGGACACTGGGTGAGCATCTCCCCGGTCCTCCCACCGCACCCCCTCACCTGGATGGCCGACCCTCTGTTATCTGGGGAACCAGTAACCTAGGACGCTGCCCCTAGGTAGCAGAGACCCAGCAAGCAGGCCTTGGCGACACGTGCGTCCCCTCCTCACTCTGCTTAGAACTCCTGTCACACCCAGAGGCAACCTTTGCGAGAAGATGCCTTGAGGAACTGGCAGAGACAAAAGGAAAAATAAAGGAGTTCCCACGGGAATAAAAGGAACTGGTCCTCGAGCCCCTGGTGGGCGCCCATGTATTTGCCATAGAGTTCACGGCGCTCAGACAGCCTTGTGTGATCATCCATATCGTCTACAAGAGGAGGCTTGGGTTCAGGAAGGTCAGTGGCCTCCCTGGAATCACAGCCCTTGTGATGGGCAGGGGCGGCCTGGGAAGGCTGATGTAGGAAGCGAAGTCCTGGCTGACCCTGAAAGTCCCGTTCTCCCCGTGCAAAATGCCCAGAGATGTCAGCAAGCAGGCATTCCCCTGTATCCAAGGCTTATGGGGCTGGTTCCTGGATGAGGAAGATGGTGGGGATGGTGAAGAAAGGGATTTCTCAGGGCTCAGGTGACTTTCCTGATATCAAGAGGGTTGAGACCGCCAAGATGGGTGACCCTTACACTTGACTCTTTCTCCAGATGGTGAATGGTGGCAAGGAAATGGTTTTGTTTGTATGCTTGAGAAAGAGAAGAAAACAGAACAAAAATCATTCCTTTCAAATAACTTGGTGTTTTTTCTACAATATCAAAATAAATCAAGGAGGCCAAACTGCTTGGAAGCCCCTAGAAGACAGAGGATGAACTCAATTTGCTCAATTCCCCCCAAGGAGGTGGAGCGGGAGACCAGGTGTCCACGGAGGAGCCATGCCAGCTCCTCAATGAGGCGCTCAAAGTTTCACTCCCATTTTCAGGCAGCATGAGTGCCAGTGTGCCAGGCAAGGTCATGCCTACTGCCATGCTTCCCTGAGGTCAAACTCCTCGAGAAATGCCATGTCAAAGCTCTGCTCTGAGACAGAACACCACGCACAAGCTGTCTAATGGTGACATCCATACAGTAGGAACCTGTCTTGTAAGGTGGTTAGAAATACCACACGATGTAGAAGCCCTGAATGCACTTTCAAAAGAAAAAAGAAGGAACCATACAAATCTAAGGGCCATTCCAGTGGAGGCTCTGAGCTCCTAGGAGGCTAGTGGGAGAGGATTTTTCCCAGGAAGAGGCCACCCTGAGTAGCTGGCATGAACACCCCTCTCTCATGGGTGGTTAACCCCCATGAAGTCTCAACCCAGCCCTCCTCGAGCAAGGAAGTTGCCTCTGCAGTTTACTCCTTGTTCCCAGTGTGCCCTGGCGTGGAGAAGGCAGGGCCACTGCTCTGTCCACACCTCTGCCGAGTTCATGACTGTAGACAGAGGTTGGCTTCTGTGGGTCACCTGCCATCTTTCCCAGAACCTTACCCAGAAAAAGAAAACTAACAACCCCCATAGGACAGTAAAGAACTCATCCCGGCCCAAGAGCAAAGCTGAGAATAAGAAAGCCAACTGATTCCAGGATGGAAGATACTATGGGGCGTGGCTCTGTGTCCCAGAAGGAAACATCAGAAATCGCTGGCAGAGCCTCATGGGCAGAGCCGACATTCCAGAGATCTGAAGACCCCCCACAGCAGAGCTCAGCTCGCCGATGCGGGGAAACCAGCTCCAAGTTGAGGATGCCTCTGGGTGGCAAGTGTCATGGGTGGCAAGTGTCGTGGGTGACACTGGAGAAAGTGGCTGGAGAGTAACAGGCCTTTACTTAGCCTGACTAAATGTGATGTATACACTGTCTTTCACAGACTCTTTTAAGGTTGTAAAAAATACAAGACGCCAAATGCAAGTTCTCTTAATTACCTTACAGCATGTGGATCCCGCTCTGTGCAACCTTGCCTTTTTTTCTGTGTTTTATCTGCTTTGTTTTTATTTTTGCTTATGAAACTAGTTTTAATAGTTCTTTTTTTAATTGCTATATTAGTCTCTGGCTGTTTTGTGGCCACAATGCATCAATTATCTCTTCCTAAGAAGACCATGGTTTGTGAGCTTTGGGGAATTACTTCTTTGTCCCTGGATAACAGTTTGCAGGTGCCCTGCCCACCTGTGGCTAAGATGCAAGTAAGGACAATAGGACTGAATCTGAATCCTGAACAAAGAGATAAAAAGAGACAGAAAACAGTTGATTGTCCTTCCAATACAGCAGTAGAACTTCAACAAACTTTCTGCTCCATGACTGTCCTATCTCTTGCCCCCTCAGCAAGAGATTGGACAAGCCTGACTCCTGCCCACCACCCATCCTGCTTCTCCAGACTTCTCATGGTTGCTATGTGCCCCAGATAAACTGCTGATACGGCTCTTTCATCTGCATTGGCCAAAGTCAGTGCCATGGCTATGTTAATAAATATCTGTATCTATCGGTTGTTTTCATTTCAAAATATGGGAAGGACACAAAACAAGTATCAGAGATCCTGGAAGCTGGAGAAGTTGAGAGAGAATTTCAGACACTTTTGGGGTTTAATAATATAACCCTCCCTTCTCTTTGCAGATAGCAAAGCTCGTAGAAGGTTGGATGAGCCGGGTGTCCCTGTTGGCAGAGCCTTCAGTTTCCGTCGAAGGAAAACCGATGGCCACTGGACTTGGGATAATGAGAAGAACTGGTTATTACACAATCTCACCTTTTCCCCCTTTAGATTTTCTTTCCAGGGCTTTAAGGATCCTTTTGGGGATGGAAAGAAGTCAAGTTTAGGAGTGGACTAATTCAGAGTGGAAGGCAAGCATCTTGGTCCCAGCCCTGTTCACTCTACCAGTTAGAAGAAAGGGCATGACCTCTTTTCTCAGAAAAGTATTCAGGAAGATGCTCCCCATTTTGCTGGGGTCTAGAGAAAGAGAAAGGGGAACTCCCTGCCCCAGCAGGCCATAGGGAGGCAGAGAGTTGAGAGTGGGAACCAAGTGAAAGGAGCCCTCTCTACCTAATGCCACAGACACAAAACAGAAGGAGAGCTTTGGGAGAAGACCAACCACCCAAAATCCTCTGAAGAAAAATGTGAGCAAAAGAAGTCCCTGAGATGAAATCGTTCACCAGAGAGAAGTACGAGGGAGAAGAGGTTCAGAGAGTAGGATTCTCAAAGTGGTTGGTTATAGGCACCGATACAGCATAACGATACAGCATAATAATCACAGCTGTGAGGACTTGATCTGGTAATACCAAAGCATCTAGAATAAAAGCCAGCCCAGAGTGTAGGTGTGGGGACAGCTTAATTACCCCAGAATCAGTATTTTTGGAGGAAAGAGCTTAAATAGTCTCCTCAATCCAAATAATTTTTCTCGTGCCTCAAGTTAAGGACAAGTGAAGCAGCTCCAAGAAGGACTATAAAGCTGTGCGGTGGGTATCGGCTTCCAGTTGAGGTCAGTCATGAGCCCGTAACCGCTCCACGTCAGGAGCCAGAGCAAATGTCCGCACCAACTGAACAGACTTTCCAGGGAGACCTTCCCACCCCAAATGGCAGTCAAGTAATTCACGCTTTCCGCACCAGCGGGACCTCAGTCTATTCAAATTCTATGACTGCTGGTAGCTCCAACACAAACTCTGGAGGAACAAGGTGCCATGGTGAGCTGCCCATATTTGACTGTTTAACCAGACAGCAAAATGAGGAGAACTAAAGAAAATGCCTCGCCCCCCTGAAAACACATGTAGTCTGGCTCTGAGTCGGCCACGACGTCCGTCAGCTGCCTGCTTCCGCCGCTGTCTAGGGGTCAGAGCCGAAGTGCAGAGAACTGGAGAAAACCACGTTGTGTGGTAAAGCCCGGAACCATAATCATGGGTCACCTGGGGCCACAGATTTAGCACACACGAAGTCATTTCCCATGGCCCCTGGCCAAGGAACGAGGAGGCAGAAATAATCCGCCTGCTCAAGGAAAGAGGCAGGAGTGATTTGAATAATTATCTATATTTTAGACAAAATGGGACATTCTATTATGTTATGCAAATTCAAATAATGGACTTTTTTATGTGAACTACATCAGTTTACATCCTCATTATCTCAAGTTTTTGGTGTTCAACCGCATGGAAACTTGCTGCTGTCTCCATTAATTTACTGTAGGTAACTGACCTAGTCAAACATCCCTGAATATGACATAAAATTCACAGACTGCATTTATCCATGAATCTGGCCGAATTCTACGTTTCTCCCCTCATATTAAACATGATGACAGATGCACCAACGAGGTGACTGGGGACCCTGTCCCAGGCATTGTCTTGCAGAGAGATAAAGTTCTGTAATTAAGCTGCTGTTCACCAACGTGGAAATAATTCAGTGTACTGGAAAACGGTAATTAACTAAACTATCATCTATGTAACAGCCGGTTACACATGGGACTCGTTAGAACAGACTTTGTTTAGTGTCCAACGGCTTTTACTTTAAGTTGGGATGGAACAGAAATAGGATGAGGGACTTCACACCTGACTGGGATGGTTGTAGAAGTGTTCTCCCACTACCACTGAGACCAACTGGGCTGTAAATGAGACCCAACGGCTGGAAGAAATACCATCAGTATGATCTTCTTAAGAATTGCTTCAAAGACTTGCCCAGCCCCAAAGGGCTGGGCTGGAGGTCTGAGACTAGTGGTTGGGTAAGAGCAAAGTTCAACAGTTAGTGAAGTGGTCTCAGGAGATGCTGGGCAGTTTTCAGAGCATCATGAGAAAGAGTTCCAGTAGGCTCACTCATACATTTCGTAGGGGAAGGCGAAAAGAGGAGAGAGCTAATGAACACCTTCCATCGTAAGTGGTAGCAGCAGGTATACAAGGGGTGAACCAAGGCTAGGGGTGAAGAGATCTGCTCAAGCTCACACAACTGCATGGTAACTAGAGGGTCAGGATCAGAGTCCACATCTACCCAGTTCCAAAACCTGGGCTCTTTTCCACTATGCCACGCTGTATGTTCCCAATTTCCCCTTGGAAGGATGGTGTAGACCAGTGGTTTTCATCCTTGGCAGGATATCAGAAGGGCGTTGTGGAGCTTTTAGAAATTAGAGTTGTCCAGAGCTACCCAATACTACCCTTTGGGGAATGGAACCCAAGCATCTGTATTTCTAAAAAGCTCCAGGATTAATCACCTCTGGTGTGCAGCCAGAATTGAAAGCCACTGATCCAGCTGCAATGATTACACAACAATTTAACATTAATAACGTTTTCTTTATAGGAGCCCAGACTGGTTCATTCATTCGATAAACACTTTTGAGGTCCTACTACCAGATGAGCTAATGTTCTTGGTAAAGCATCCATCTTGGCCCCTGGCATATAGAAGGTACTCAATACTTCAGTTAGATCCATCACCTCGTAACGAGAGGCTCCGCTGTTCCAGACACTGGGCTAATTGATGGGAATGCAGAGGTGGAGAAGTGCCAGCAGACTCCAAGCAGGGACAGGCAGGTAAACCATTCTCAGCAATGTGGAATCACAGCCTGCTTGAGTGTGTATACACAGGGAGGGCAGGCAGCCCATGGAGGTGAGCAGGGGAGATTTTATAGAGGGGAGTGGTGTCTGAACCCGTTGTGAGGTCCACACTGGGGTATGATAAGCGTTCACTGCCTTCCTGCTGGAAGGCCCTGGAGTAAGGGCTGCAATGTACAGTCACTATCTTCACCCTCACGCTAAGAGGTGTGATTTCGGCAATGTAGCCATTGGGCCAGGCTCGGTTTTCAGCGGCAGAGAGAAACTGGGGTTCAGAGGATGTCAACGCCTAGCTAGGAGCCAGGATCCTGGCTCCAGAAGAAGCCCAGCTTACACATTTCATCCCCCAAATCCTCCAGAAAATGGTAGGTAGGAACCCCTGCACCTGCACACACCCCATGGAAAGCCCAGGGGCAGACACGTCATTCGTATTCCAGTTCTGTCCCAGCCACTTCTGTATCCTCCTTTTCCAAGGCGAAGGATGCCTTCCTCCAGAGAATCAGGACAGGTAAGAAGACGTGTACTTTTCCTGGCACAGACAAGGTGCCATAAGATGTGACTTGTCTTCCCCACGCCCGGGACTGCCCAGCACAGGGTCCTTGGGAGGGAGTAGCGCCTGGGCTGCCATTCACCCAGCATGTCCCGTGGGCAGGTGCTGTTTATGGCCCTTTCCATACCTTCCTTCGTTGAACCTCAGGGCAATGCTGTGAGGTTGGCATAAAGGAAGACGGGGGAGGTACAGGAGAGAAAAATCTCTCCGTGGAGTTGAAGAAGCATCAGAGGAGTGGAGGCAGAGAAGGGCGTGGAGCCAAAGGGAGTGCCCCTTGGGACAAATCTTGTGCAGAAAGTGGCTGGCCCACGGGCTGCTAGTCTGCATGGCTGCCTGGCCTCCATCGGCTCCTGTCTGCCATGGAGGCAGGGCCTGGGGGAGGGCAGGCACGGCAGGCAGCACAAGCATTCCGAGCTCCCAGCCCAGCGACAGATGATTCATCCCTCACTCTTCATGTCATCTCCCATTTGTGCGGCTCTCATCTTTATTTCATGAATATTTTATTCTCCGAGCAATGCCTTCCCCCATAAATCTAGGGGGTAGCTCTTTACTGCAAGCACAGAGCCTGCTGCGCTCACCTGCACTGGGTAACTACATAATAGTTGGATTCCTTAGAAAAAAATATGAGCCCAAATCCACATGAATATTAAGGGGTTGAATGCACATTACTATTCTTCCTCAAGTAGGTGTCTTCAGACTAGATGTCTGAAGACATCTCAGCACAAGCCATTAAACACAACCAGAACGACACCCAAAGACAGCTTTCTGGCTCTTAAGAAATATGGCCAATGCCCCAAAATGGAGCATTCTAAGATTAACCAGACACTCTCACCTAATTGCAAATGTTGCTCCATAAAATACAGGCAACCAGTACCACAAAGTGGTTCTGGATTAAATACCGTTATTATTTGTGGAAGGTTTCAAAGATAGGCTTCTAATATCCTGTTGTGTCAACCCCTTCCTGATTCCTATTCCCTATGTGACGAAGTTCCCAACCACTTGGCCTGGCACCAAGGTCCCACAGAGCAAGCCCCTGCTCCCTGATCCAGCCTCCTCCACTCACATCCCCTTGCTGATGCTGACACTCCAGCCCCCAGAGCTCCGGGCGGGGGTGGGGGTGGGGACTATTTACCTCCATGCTGTTCACCCTGCCGAAACTTCCGATCTCACCTCCAGCTCTAAGATCTGTACCAACCCTTCAACACTGACTTCTAACACTCCAAGCCCCAAGAACTCTTCACTAACCAGTACCCCTGCCCCCCTGTGTCCCCACCACGCCCAGGCTGGGCTGGGTACCCTTCAGTACATCCATAGTACCCTCTGCTCACTTGAGAATGGTCCTGATCATTAAGGACTGCTTTGGTCAACCTCTCTGCCACATCTGCCCCTGGAGAGGCAAGATCCCTGAGGACACGGGTTATGCCCCTACAGGCATATTTATGAAAGGAAGAAGAGGGAGGGAGAAATTTCATTTGAAAATCAGAAACTGGGACACCTGGGTGGCTCAGTCATTAAGTGTCTGCCTTCAGTTCGGGTCATGATCCCGGGGTCCAGGGATCGAGCCCCTCATCGGGCTCCCTGCTCCATGGGAAGCCTGCTTCTCCCTCTCCTACTCCCCCTGCTTGTGTTCCCTCTCTCACTGTCTCTCTCTCTCTGTCAAATAAATAAATAAAATCTTTAAAAAAAATCAGAAACCCATAAAAATAGGAAAAAGAGGGGATATCTCCTTCTACCATGCAACCCTTCTTAGCAACACCAGAAGGAGCTGGAGGAAAGGCGGCTACTATGCCTCTTCATTGGTCCTCATTCCTACCTGGAAGCAGGCTGGTGGCAGGGGCAGAAATTTCCACATTTTCTAGGCAGGACCAATGTATTTCATCCTCTCCTCTTGTGCCTGAGATCCTGGGCTTATGCAGAAAGCAGAAGAGAAGGTAGGATGCTTTACTGGCGAGAAGAGAGCTGTTCCTCGTAGCTAGGTCATTCCTTGGTCTCCTGGTCTTTTCTCTGCGTTTCTCTCTTTTACCTCTGCCTTCGATGTCTCTCCAACAATCAATCCCAATGCCTGTCCTTCTGTCTCTTTCTGTCTCTCTGTCTCTGTCTCTGTCTCTGTCTCTGTCTCTCTCTCTCTCTCTCTCACACACACACACACACACACACACACACACACACACACACACACACAGTGATCATTCATTCTGGGCTGCCCGCTAAACACTAAACCCGTTTAGTGTGAAGGGACATGATGACTGGAAGCAGATGAGGATGCCCAGTGCAGAGAAGAATGGCCTCTCTGCACCTGGCTCACAAGGGACATTCTGGAAGGCTGAGCCTGGGCACCCTCTCTGCCCATGCCATCCCAGGTCAGCGCCTCCATGACGGTGAGATGCTCACCCACCCAGAGAGCCTCTCCTACTCCCCTGACGCAAGGGCATTTGCACAGAGGAAATCTGGCTACGGCTGATGGGGTTTGGAGAAAAACCAAACCCAAACCCAAATCCAACAAATGGAGAGTGGATGCAATGGGATCTGGTCCTCTACCCCTGGGAGTAGCTCCAGGGCCACCCTACCCTGGGTATACTCTGGATGTTTCTGTACATATGGCCTTGGGTAGTGAGAAGCAGGCTGGTAACGGGACATATATGTGGCCTTTCCTTAAAACTACTCATCAGAATAATTCACAGGTCCTCCCCATGACTTTTTCATAAAAAAAAAAAAAAAATTTCCATTACCAAAAGAAGTTCAGGCAGAACCATTAACCATTTCTTTTGGTGGCTTTCCCTTAAGTCTCACCCCTCCTTCTCTCCTGTGGCCCAGGGGTGAAAAGAAGAAGCAGGAGGCTGTGGGAGACCCAGACTTGGCACTTCCTTGCAGGGAGGTACACAGAAGGCAGAAGAGGAAGATGGAAGTCCCCACAACATTTCCAACACACTGAGTCAAACGGCAAGGTCCTTCTGGCAAAAGCTAAGTGCGATGGCAGAAAGCCGCTGAATGGAGAGTCTGTCCCCACCCCCACCTGGCCAAGGGCTCCATGACAGACTGATTTATGGGCTGTGGCCAACCAGTCTCTCTAGGCTGCAGAGATGGTGGCCATGGCGACGCTGCCTCTTTGGATTTGGGGCTGGTTACCTTGCTGCCTCTTGTTTGAACTTTACACCTATTTGTTACTGACATGATTGGTTGATGATCATTCAGAAGAAGCTGAGGTCTATGTAGCACATAGTGGCAACCCTACCACGTGGGCTTATGGCTGGGCTTATGCCTCCATGCCCGTGTGCAGGTTTCTGCTGGCAGAATACAAAATGGCCAAATGGCCCTCCTTGCCACCCTCCCTTCGGGGAACTGACTCCAGGGTGCCTCAGTGAAGGCTTCATATAAAAAAACAAACAAACAAAATGAGCTTGAAGAAGAGCAAACCCAATGGAAGGAAGTGTCATGGGCAGAATCAGCTCGTGGTCAGCACACATAAGGCAGGAGTGTGCCAGGACCCGGAGTCCGGATAGAGCCTGGGAGCTCCCCAGCTCCCCAGCTCCCCAGGTGCTGGGTGTGCCTGGAGGGGTGAGGGCAAGGCTGGGCCCTATGAAGACGAGGGAGGAAAGGGAGGAAGGGAGGATGGGAGGGCCGGTCCCTACTTGCATGCTGGAAGAGCAGAGCCCTGTGGCCCTTGCTGTGAAAGCCAAGAGAACCAGGAAGGAAGGAGGTCTCCTCTCTTACCCTACAGTTGTTCTCTCCAGGTCAGGGAGGCACATGGGCGGGGCAGGGTAGGGAAGGGCTCTCTGGCGCTGCTCATGCTGTACCCGCTCTATAGATAGATACAGGACTTTAGTGGCCACGGCTGGTGCCTTGGCCCTCCGTTCAAGCATCAAAACATCCCCTCCATTTGTTCTCTTGCTTTAAAATCGAACTGAAACAACAACACCATCCTCCCCCCGCCGCCCCCCGCATAAAACACGGCTGTGTGCACACAAGTGACTCTGGTAAATACTAAATGGAAGAAACCCCTGCCCATGGGATTCTCCTGTCTCCAAGCTGCAGAAAGGGGAAGCAGGACGTGGGGCACAGACCTCTTTGGGGGTCTCCTGGTGGCACCGGTTGCTGTTCCACCACAGCTCCAGGGCGGCCACCAGGCAGGCGAGGAGGAGGCCAATGGCCAGGATGCAGAAGACCCCAGCGAAGCTGTGCAGCTTGAGGGATTTGCCGTCGGCCTGGGCACTGGCAGGGCTGGTGAGGTCACAGCGGCCCATGTGCGGCCACCACTTCTGCTTGAGCACGTCGAGGTCCCCGGTGTCCTGCAGCTCCAGGATCCTGCAAGATACCACCCATGTGAGCCCCTGGCCTGGGGACCCTGGCCCCTTCCCCAGCACACTGGCCCTCCCCCAGCCAACACTGAGCCATGGTAGCTCTTCTTTTGCCCCAGCTGGCCCCTTCCCCAACCCATTCTCCACTCTGCAGGCAGAGTGCTCTTCCCACAGCACACATCCGGTTTTGTCTCTCTCCTCTTTAAAAGCCTCAGTGCTCCCTCCCACCCTGTCTGGCTGCCCATGGATAAAGTTCAATAGCAAAGCACATAAGGACCCTTCACATGGGATCAGGGGCAAAATAGAGAACTGGATGAGGCAACACTCAGACCATGGACTTACAAAAATGCTTTCTTTCAAACTTCAATAACCACAATGTAAGTCTCTCCAACTAGGATTCACCAAATCACTCATTCATTCATTCATTCGACTTGAGGAGTATCTGCCTTGCGCTATGTACAATGTTCACACTGCTGTGGGTGAGGTCCAGAGACACACACATGGACTTTGAAACAATAATATAGAGACAGAGGCTGTGATCAATACTATGATATGAAGATAGAGGTGCTAAGAAATGGTGCACGGGGAGGGTGGTCCAGACTGGGGCATTACAGGGAGGACCTCATCAAGGAGGGGACAGGGTGAGCACACACCTGAAGGAAGGTCAGTCATCAAACAGCTCATACTTGCCTAGTACATTCTAGGTGCCAGGATATATCCTAAGCACTTGAAAAGTAGTGTTTAATTCTCATGTCAACCCTTTCGGATGGTTCCTTCCATTTTTCCATTTTTCCAGAGAAGGAAATGGAGGCACAGGGAGGTAAAGCATCTTGCCAAAGTCACTTTGTGGTTGGCAGGGATGGCATTCAATGAGGAGAGACTACAGCCATGCCTGAAAGTCTGGTCTCAGCTACTGGTGCTGTATGTCTGAGGGGTGGCGGGGGGAGGAGAAGCGTGGTGGGAGATGAAGGCAGGAAAGCAGGAAGAGCTAAGAATGTGGGCTCGGAGGGGGTGTGAGAGGAATCTGGATTCCATCCTGTTCGCCAAGGTGGGGCAACCTGTGCTGCTCCCGTATTCCCCATGTAGGTGTCTGGATGGTGGTCTTCCTTTGTGGTGGTATCTGATGGACTCCCTCTGTAATCCAGGGGTCTGGACAAGTGAGCTAGTAGTAGCTGGTAATCCCCAGGCTCCTCATACCCAAGCTTTTCCTTTTGGGGCAGAGGGTACTCTTTCAGCCGGGTTCACGGGGAGATGGCCAGGTGATTACACCTGCGGTGACAGCTCTGAGCCCTCCAGGTGTGCACACTTCAAGAGCAGTGGTTTGTTAGAGCCGGGAGAAGCTCGCTTCCAACTGGCCAGTTGAGCAGTCTCTGCCCTGGACCTGCATTGCAGGTCAGCTGGGACTACAGGCTGAGGCTGAGTGCTGTGACCATGCATGAGCTGAGAGTGGTAGAGAGGGGAGGTGACAGTCCAAAGGGGGTCCTCTGACCTGTCAGCATCATAGGCCCAGCATCACATGATCTCTGACGGGCTGTGAAGAGGCTGGCTCCGTGCAAAGGGCAGGCTAGGGAGGCACCAGATCTCAGCTGAGTGTCACGGGACAAGGGACTTGCCCCTGTTAACCTTGGCTGTCTCATCGTTGCAAGACAGACCCATGACCCTACCAGATGAGTACATCCTTCGGGACAGGGGCTGTGTGTTACTCTCCATGGTTTCTCCTGAGCAAGTGCAGTGGCGGCCCAACTTGGGCCATCAGTGAATGTTTGTTGTATCAATATACGAATGAATGTATTAACTGAATCGTGAAAACCAATCTAAACTAAAATGGTCATGGTGAGATAATGAGATAATGTCTGTTAAGTGCCAAGGACACAAGTCGGCACAAAAGACTTAAAATGCCGCAGGGCACATAGGGGCTTGGTCACTGAGACAAATTCATGATTGACATGTGCATTTGTGCAGCTTGGGCTTGGGCTCAGTATGCCACTGAGTGCCACAGACCTCTCACATGGCACATCCCATGATTCACTGGGCAGCTGCAGTGTCCCACTATTTCTGTGTGGCTCTAGACACGTTAGGGAATCTGTCCACTGGCTCATACTGAAAGGCCATTGTCTAAGTCTCTGTTGGCAGGTCCAAGGAAGCTGGGCCTCCCGACAGTTAGAGGACCCCAGGGCTGGGTATGCAGGATCTCAGGGCTGTGGGAAGCCTTGTGGGTGGACTCCTGGCTGGCCAAGGAGAGACTGCAGAGCTTTGTGTGCATTGGCGCAGATGCTGTTCTGATGGACATCAGTCCGAACCCAGACCTGCCACCACCTAGCCATGTCAGGAAACCTCTCCACTTCAGTGTTCTTATTACTAAAATCGGAGATTATGGTAACTCCTACCACAGAGTTATTGTGACAAAATGAAAAGAGGGGACACATGGCCACCCCTGAGCTCAAGATCTGGCAAGTAATCAGAGCTCCCTAAAAGCTGCTTCCAGTGGCATGGCCTGATGCCCATGTTGACCAACAGCCCTAGCCTGTCCAGTATTGACCTGCGCTGCCTTTCATGGAGAACATAGTAGGGATTGATCATTTTCCACTGTTTTAATCCTCCTAACAGCCTGTAAAGTAGTTCTTATAATGTCAGTTTTGTCTTAAAGACCTGAGGCTAAACATCTAGATGACTGGCCCACAGTAGCGATCAGAAAGTGGCAAGGCTGCTCTTCAGAGCTGGGTCATGCTGACCCATGCTCTTTCCAGAACATCAGGCTGGTAAGTGCAGTTAGCCTGCTCTCAGAGAGTTACATTCTGGTCTAGGGGACCACGAGACTCTGGACAGAGCATGGCTGTAGGGTCTGATTCCTCTACTCCTCTGCTCATTGACTGCAGCATTAGGCAGGCTGCTAAGTTCTGCTGATGCTTGCCTTCTTCCGGCTCCTTTTAACTGTATGAGTTTTTATGCCTGATATTATCCCAGGAAGAATGGAAGGCAATTTATAGGAAAACATAGAATAAAATAAAAACAAACAAATCAAAAGGAAAATTTAAATATGTAAGCAACAGAGGAAAGATAAAACAAGTCACGGGCACCAAATGAGTCTTAGAACGAGGCTAAACTAATGCACACCAGAATAATCTATACTCCTGCTTGTGAGTAAGCTGGAGTGATAATAGCCACTTCCTGAAGCCAGTCGTTCTATTTTTCCAGACAGATATAATTGCAGGTGCTTTCCTTTGGTCAATAGTTGTGGAGACTGCTACACAGTAGGTGCTCCATAAATGGCTATTAAGTTGTTAAACATTTATTGAATGCCTGCTTTGCATGCCATGGTCCACAAACAGGCTACAGCACTCAACCCCTATCATACACACTTATAAGGTGAAGCCTATAGATCCTGTCCTCTGCCAAAGCAAGGGAACGTGTCTGTATTCAAGGAAATAGCTTAATTCCCAGGACTAAGGGAAAGAAAGCTACAGCAGTTCCAGATAAGACTGGGATCTATTTATATAAAACCTTTTTTCTGTAAATGGCATGGAGCATTGCTTCCTGGATCTGCCCCCTTCTTGCTCTCAGGCATGCCCCAACTAGGGGCAGCTCATGGTTCTGTATGCACCATACAGTGGAGCCTCTTGAAGAACCACTGGCCACAGTAAGTTGGCAACCCGAGGTCTGAGTGTTCCCTCCAAGTAGAGACCCATCTGCCCAGGTGGGGGAGGGGGGATGCTTCCAGCTCAAGAGGGGCTGCAACATAGAGGCAGGTGATGATAATTCTGGAGACAGGCACAGCCCACTGGGGACATTTACTTAGAGTCATAGAGCACACGGCCTTCTCATGAAAGCTAAGAGTAATAACCAGAATAACCAGGAAATTGGACGAGGCACTTTTGTTTATGGTCACTGCTGGAGTTGGGGGAGCAGCCAACAGAGTCTCTATTGTGAGAAATTTTGAGTAGAACCTCAGGGTCAGCAAGTTGATAGATAATGAACAGGCCTGTTCCAGGGCAAGCCTGAATTTTGGGACCCCACACCGCCACACTGGTCCTGGTCCACTGCCCTCTAGTGCCACACAAAGACATGGGATTACTTCTGCACCCAGAAAGCCCTACAATATTGAAAGTGAGCAACCACTCTCTTCCCGCTCATCGCCTGCTCTGGGCTGAATATCCTCAGGTTTCCCCCTGATCTGGTTTGAGCCTGCTATTGCCCTGACCCCCTGAACAATCCAGCTGGGAAGCAAGCTCCCTCCTCTCCCCAGTGTGCCAACAATCACATCAGCAGACTTTGGGAGATCTCCGGACAGCCCAAGTATATGGGGACCCTAAGCTTCCCTCACTGGGGACCCTGTGCCTCTACAACTGCTGTTTTGGGGCACATTATGCTGCTGCTGCATTGGCTCCACCAGCTCCCCTACCATCTGTCCCAGAAAGGTGCTCACAGGTTGATGGTGTGTGGAATGCCCTGAGCCTCCCATCTCAGAAAACCAACTGGGGTACACCTCAAGAACACCAATATATTACACATCCTGGACAGAAGTCATTCCTTCCTCATGCCTTCAATCGGAACAGTTGATAAAACTCTATCCCTGCTTCTCCCTGGTCGTCTCTCTGCTCCAGGGAGCAAAGGGAGGCACAGAATGTATACTTGATTAAATTCTAGAAAAAAATCCAAAAGCCTCATTTAACTTAATTAGTTCTACCCCTTTTCTGAGTTTTGCAAACAAGCCACTGAATGAATGGGTCACAGGGTGTCGTCCTCAGCCTGTCCCTGATGGGGTTTAGGCTCAGGTGCTCATGATCACAAAGCCCCAACCCACACCTAGAAGGTAGCAGAAGAAAGGCAGTAGGGATTGGAGACCTGACAACAACATGGATACAGGACTGGGACTCAGAGACTTGTATTCTCCCCTTGACTCTGCCAGGAGCTGGCTGAGTGACCCTCTTTGAGCTTCAGGGCGTTAAACGAAGGTTCTCTAACCACTCTCAACCCTCCAAATGGATTATCCTTACTGATGGGATGCCTGTGTTTACCAGGCAACTGGTATTGACCCTAAGCCTGGGTACCATGCCAGCTTTTTCTACTTGGACACCTCTACCATTTTGGATTTCGGTGGACAAAGGCAGAGCCTGTCCTTAGGGATTCCTCTCTGCGCTCCCCAGTCCTGCCCTCTTCACTCACCAGGATGTCACCTCACAGACATGTGTGAGTGGTGGGCCCAAGGCACAGATGTCCTTGGGAAGGGGAGCCCCAGGTAGCAGGCTGGCTACCGGGAAAAGGCCACTGAGCTGACCCACGCTCCTCACTTCTACCTTATCTGGTAAGGCCGAGACACCTAGTCAAAGACTAAGGTAAGTTTCTCTGGCAGAAACAGTGCAGTGGTGATGACAGACTATTTTTCACAAGGAAGCTGGCCAGGTATTCACACTGAGCACTTGGAAACTGGATCATGCCCCGGTGTCCCGAGAAGAATGGGCTCAACCGGGGATGGACTCCCACCAGCAAATTGCATGGGAAACTAAAAAGGCCAATACACACTAGACATATTTCTGGTGGAGGGTATCCATGTACCTTTGCTTAGGCTAGAATGCCCACCCCTATACAGCCCCCCTCCCCACTTTCCCAGCCCCTCCACCTACCATTTGCTAGTATTAATTGCCAGGAAGCTGATCTGGGGAGGAGGAGGAGGCAGGTCATGAGCTGCTGTCTACTCTGCAGTGGAAGGCAGGTCCCTTGCCTGCCCCAGCAGATAGCATTGCCCTCCTCAGCCCATGTGCCCATGAAGACAGGGTCAACTGCTTCTCTGACCACACTTCTTTTCAAGACTCCACATTGACTCTTCCCACATTGACTTTTCCCACTGAAAGCCAATGTCAGAAATTCTTTCACTTATAATAATAAGTACTTATCGGGCCCTTGTTAGATCCAATTAATTATTCACTTAATTTTCAAGAACTGGGCCTATCTGGCTAACTCCTACTCATCCTTTAGGCCTCAGGTGTCACCTCCTCTGGAAAGTCCCCCCTGGCCTCCTGGGGAGGGGGAGCTGGTCAGCTTCTTTCCTCTGCCCTCCTCCACCTCTAGAAAATCCTCTCCATTGCACCAACTGCCCCATGCCGGCTCCCCTGCCCACGTCACAGCTTCTACCGAGACTGTGCACCTTCATGGGAAGGGACCACATACTTGCTCTTCTTTACCCCGGGCTGGCGCGGGACTAGATGGGGTGGTGGGAGCCGTGCATGCTGGCACACAGTCAGGGCTGAGGAGATGTGACGAAGAAACAAGTTTGTGTGGGCTCTCATCTCCTAAAAGAAGGTTATCCTCCAAGCCAACGCCCCCACCCGGCTGGTGGTGCTTACCTCTGGGAGAAAAGGTCCCTGTAGGGGCTGCCATGTTGTAGGGCAATGCCATAGCCCTTGCTGCTGACGCTGTTGCCAATGACAGTCACGGAGCAGTCGTCGTCCATTAGGGCTGCGTACTCCACCACCGCCACATCCCACAGAAAGGCATAGTTCCCCTTCTTTGCCTGAAAGATCAAAAGCACCATGAAGTGAGGCACGCCTACCTCCATTTTCGGCGGTGAGTACTGCATGGTGGGATTTGCAGGACCCTCCTCCGTGGCCCCCTGCCTGCCAGCCAGCACCGCAAGCTCTCCTCTTATTTTCTGGTGACAAACTGCCCCCCGCCGGCTGATGCCACCCACTGTGCTTAGATGTAAAAGGCCACGATGCTGCCTCCAGTAGGCTTCAGGGCAGCTCACATCACACGGAGAGGTGGGGAAGGACAGTGGCAGGTGGGCTCTCCAGCTAGTCTCCCGCTCACAGTGGCAAGGACCTAGTTCTCAGATTACCAGGCTCACCCTGGAAAGTGCAGAAAGGCTGACCCAGAGAATTGAGGTTTTCTGATCAGAGATTTGGGGGGGAGAGCATAATAGTCCCCATTTAGTATTTCTACTTAGAACCCAACTGAACCCTGCTTAGGATGAACATGGAAGATGGCCCTAGGTTTAGTGACCCTGAGTGGCCATGACTTAATAATAACGAAGTCACAAACTTGCTATGCATAGGGAAGAACACATCAAGGACAGGGTCCTGATTATTACAGTGCCAGGCTGTGTTTCTGTCACTTGCCTTTCACTGCCCCCACAAGAGTGTCCCCATGCATACAAACATGCACAAACATGTACACATACACACATGCATACACACATTTTTATATGCACACATATATGCATGCATGTGCAGACACAAAGGCACACAAGCATACATGTGTGCGGGAGTGCACGTGCACACACACACACACACCCTTACACACAGGAGCAGGTTTCTGTATCAATGCAATGGCTGCAGATTATCCCATCAGGAATCTGCCCATGGTCACGCTGAAGTCCCACTCCATCACACCCATCCACAGCAGACCTTCAATTTTATCCTGAGCCTTAATTCTGACTTAGCCTGGAGTCTGGGCACTCAGAAGAAATGTGAGCTGCTTTGCTTCTTGGAAGGAGATGCAAACTAGACATTGTCACTTGACCGGCTTAAAATAGAGCATAAAGTTCTTAATGTAGCCAAGTGCCTGGTTTTAATTGTATAGTGAGCACACAGACGCTTCTTTGCCACTCTTCCCCCCTCCCACAGCTCACACTAGGTGCTGGAAGGCCTGGGTCTGGGCTTAGTGGCAAGGCTGAAGCATGGCGGACACGAGGCCACGATGGCAAGGTAGAAGCTTTGCCATGTCTTCATGGGCATTGTTCTGTTCTCTCGCGTCAGCTCAGTCTTCATGTCCACTGCAACTTTCCACAGGGTGCCATAGTTGCTTAGATGAAGGTAGTCAATATTTTACTTCTTTCAGGACCCAAAGCACCCATGGGCCAAAACGGCTCATTTTCTCTTCAAAAGTTTTCCAGCAAAAGGATCTGTGGGTAGAGTGTGGCATCCCCCTGGCAGGAAGAGGCTGCTCCTAGCCAGTCACACAGATTTGCCCAAGGAGCTTGTAAGAATTGACCCACGCACCCGTGCCACCCGTGGACTCTTACCTCAGGGAGCAATCCAAATATGACATCAAAGCCTCATTCCTTGGCCAAGCCAATTTCAGAAGTCCCTGAAGGACTTTGACCCTGGTTGCAAAATTACACTCATCTCTCTCCCTCCACATGGGAATATAACAGTCTTTGAAATTTTTTTCCTGCTGGCAAACAAGTTTTCTCACGAAAAGATATAAATTTTCAACCTCTTAGTATCTGAGTTTCTCAGCAAAATGTTGACTTACGACCTAATATTTTGCTTCGGTCTGACTTTGGAGCATTTCACATCCATGCTCGCAATTCAACATGACAATCAGACATTGTTATTTGTACGATTTCAAAAGGGCATGTCATGTTGAAGGAAGAATTAAGATCAGGTTCATTTCTACCTTTCAAGTGATGTGCCAAGAAGGAAAAGGAAATAAGCTGGCCTCCAGTGAGAGGAAACCGACTCTGACAAGAGCCTGACATGACCATTCTATGGGGGCACTTTGCTTCCTTCAAGCCACAAGCATGGGTGCCTCCATTCTGGGCTCAGTGACAGGTGAGCACAGTTGCATGGAGGAAGCATTTAGTGTCTCACTGGCCTAAGCTGAGAAGATGCTAACGATGTCTCAGCCGCAAACCCCTGCTAACCAGGAAGGCAGTCGAGAAAAGAGGGGAAAGTGGTTCTCTTTCTTGAGCTGCCGAGTGACCTGAGACATTCAATCTCCCCATTTGTAAACAGGGACTAAATGTACTATTATATTTCCCATGTCTGCTTCAAGAAGTACATGGCTGGTCCCGAAGCTACTAGACAATGCCGGAACAGGGAGACCTGGAGAGGCCGATGTGCCCCATCTTGCCTGTGGGCCAATACGGAAGTTCCAGCTGCAGGGGCGCTCTATCTTTATGAAATAACCTCCCTTCCCCACACCCCTGCCTCACTTCCTCAGCATCCCAGAGCTTCCTACATCCTCCTCTTAGCCCCATATTGAGTAAAATGCAGCACCATAACCTTCCCTAGGCTTCCCAGGGAAACTTTCTGGACCTTGCAGATGTCCCCCCATCTTCCTGGTGGGTCACAGACCCTATAGGACACAGAAGCCTTCTTCGGTCTGGCTATGTTCTCAGGAACATTTCAGATGCCAGCTATAAGGAGCCCAAACACCCCGTCCGTCATGGTTATGTCCCCTGATATAGACCCTCTTGTCCCTATGTAGAATGAGCTCCACACAGCCCCTCCAAAATTCTAAGATACGCTTCTCCCTCATGGGGTCAGAAACGGTTTTCCATGGGCCCCTATCCACCTTCTCATTCTGTGCTGCTTATCCACAAAGCTTGGTGTGTGTGCATGCGTGTGCGTGCGCATGCGTGTGTGCGTGTGTGCGTCTGTATACATATATACAGAGATATATGTATATGCAGAAATATATGTATATGCAGAAGCCTATATATACAAAAGGAAAGTAGTGGAAAACCATAAGATGGATATAATATTATTACTGTTCTGTAGACGTGTGAAATGTAATATGCCAGAAGATGGATAGAATTATTACATAATGGAGTGGTATTAGTGATTCTTAGGACAAGCTGCTTAAAGGTTCTTTAATCCTGTGACACAGTCTCTGTTACCACACACCACATAGTCCGATCTTTGTTCCCCTGTGCGTCCTTCCCATCAACAGAACACAGACACCTAGCACAGCTCTCCAATTTCCCAGACATTACCCATATACAACCCTTATTTCCCTGGGCTGCATCGAAACATTTTGCTTTGTTTCATTTTCTCCTTTCCCTAAAAGAAAAAGGAAAGGCACTAGGTTCAGACATAAAATAAAAAGATGTGAAGAAAGGAGGAAAAGAATACCTTCCATATTAGAGAACGTCAAAGGCCTCTGGATCTCCATCCCCAGGACGTCAGGATAGCAGCAGGTAGACTGGCCACCCCTGACCTATCTCCCGGCAAGCCTCTTGGTAAACGGGACCCAAGCCCTTCCCTGAAGTCCACTCTGCCCCACTGCACACACGCTGGAACATTACGGAATGGAAAAGGATGGAAACATGAGGTCCTTGGCCCCAGCACTTAGAGTACCCTCCCCAACATTTGGGGGAATGGGATCAGCCTCTATGGCTGGAGAAAGGTTGGGGCACCACAAACAAAGCCAAGAGTGAGCTGGGATATTGGCTGACTCACTCTCCGTTGCTCCACACTGATAATAAAATGAGATTGCATTGCCTTTCATTGCACCACTGATTCCGTCCTTCCCAGAACTCCCTGGGAGCACCAGCTTTCAGATACAGCAGCCTTGGAGGCAAGAACTTCATTATGCACTTCTACGCCATTCTAACTGCTTTTGGAAAGGGCCAAGCCACCATGTTGTTCCCCCAAACAAGAATGCTGGTACTGCAAACATCAAACACAGATGTTATCAGAAAGGAAGCGCTGAAGGAAATCAGATGTCTACAGAGCCAGGGACAGGGGAGGGGAGAGTCCCTGCTGGGTGCCAGGACCTTCAGAAACCCAATTCCTTTTCCATCCCTGGTGTAACTGTGAAGGGCCCAACGTTAATCCCCTTCTACAGACAAAGAAACTGAGATTCAGAGAAAGAAAGTGACTTGCCCCAAAAAACCCAGATCGTGAATGGCAGAGCCAGGTCAAGGTGAGGTCCCTGTCATGTTGGCGCCAAAGAAGCCCAGGCTCTCCCCTTGGACTTGGGGAGGGGAGGGCTGAGGAAATTGCTCCCTTTGTCCTTGCCCGCTGAGCCCTTCCCAGGGCAATGCTGCTGATGACAGAGCCCTCAGAGCTGTGCTTCTCCAGCTTTGCAAACAGAAGTGGCCTGTGGAACCGCTGAAACTCTGTGAGATGGATGTCACAGGGACCCACACCGTCTGTCTCTGGATGGGGCTGTCAGGGTATCGGGGACTCCTCGGACACCCGACACATCCTCATGGGCGTTCACCATCCAGCAGCACACACAGTGCCTCTCCTTGCATCCACCTCTCACCCCAACAAAGCAGAGGTTGGCCCTCTCACAGGTCCCAAGTCTTAGCTCCCATGGTCACGTTCACAAACTGGCAATGCATTGCCGTGCACAGCCTGAACCCTGGCTAACACCCACACCTGTGTTATGCACTGTACCAACTCACAAGATGCACAGCGAAAACCCAGACCATCTGTGGAGAAAAGGACAATTTTACAGTCTGCTGGTAGGTATGTAGGCTGGCATGGTATTTCTGGAATGGCAATTTGGTGGGGCGATTCAAACACTTAAAATATGCATACACAGCAATTGCACCCCTAGGGATTTATCCTAAGGAATTATTCAGTTTCTGAAAAGACGTTTGTACAACGATTTTCAGAGTAACACTGTTTAAACTAGCAAGCATTGGAAATAATCTAAATGTTCAACACTTGAGAATCAACTGGGTAAATGATAGTATCAAATGATGGAATATTACATTACCGTTACTATGGAGTTTTAAGAGAGCTTTGGTTGCTAAGGGAAATGAATGTCCATGGTAAACCAGGGCCAGCCTGGGTCCTCGATTCCAACTGTATTGATCTGAATCCCAGCTCCGCCACTTGCTGGCTGTGTGAGTGCAGGCAAGTTGCTTAACATCTCTGGGCCTTGGTTCTCCTGGATGCAAAATGGTCCATACCTCACAGAGTTCCGATGAGGATTAAACCCCTCAATAAATGTGATGTGCTTAGGGCCTTGCTTGGCATATGCTAAATAAATGACAACCAGTTTTATGGTGGTTAGTGAAAAAGAATCTGTTACACTAGAGTATTTGCATCATGGTATCCTTTTTAAACCATCATGTAAAAATAATGTTTTTATACCTATGATGAATCAAAACCAAGCACCAAATAGCAACAACGGTCATCTTGGGGTGATGCCATCACAGGTGACTTCTGATGGTGTCTTTTGATCTGCTGTGTTGTCTATATTTTCTGTAGCTTGGCAAGCATTTCTTCTGTGACTGCAGCTATCCAAGGGGGGAATTTTAATGATTCGGCCTCCTTCCTTGAGCACAGTGTAGTGAAAAGAGTAGATTTCTAGACATAGACAAACCCAGGGCCACATCCCAGCTCTTCAGGGAACCTACAATCTTGGGGACTAATAATTGCTTCCTAGAGGACTATTCCGAGTGTGACATTACAGGGCACAATGCACCATGCCTGGCGATAGTGAGGGCTCAATGCAAACTCTGGCTCCTCCTTTCTGCAGTCCTCAGCTTGATTCAGGAGGCCAATCTATCAGCTCTTAAGGGAACATCCTTCTTCCCACCCACTGCCCCCCTGCCACTCATTCCTCCACCTTGACCAAGTCATCAACATGCTCTGTGGGAGCGTGTGGTGTATGTGTGTGTGTGAGGGCATGCCTCTGTGTGTGTGTGTGTGTGTGTGTGTGTGTGTGTGTGTGTGTGTGTGTCACAGCCCACAGGGAAGGAGCAGAGAAGTGAACTCAGGTACCCAGTGCCTGGAGAACCACAAAGGGTTTAAGATAAATAGACCATCAGCTGGGAAGGAGCCTGCCTCTCCTGGCCAAAACAATGGATAGGTTGTCCAAAATGATGTGCAAATGTAGGGCAGACAATCAGTAGGACTCTCAGAAATGTTCACAAGCCAACCTCAGGAAACTGTAAGGAAACATTCCACCCAAGGAATGAGAGATAATGACCGTTTGCCTGGATCAGCCCCTGGACCAGCAAAAGCAAGCAAACTAGGGAGGCTCCATGGGAGGGGAGATGGCAATTGAACATTCCCACAATTCGCATTATGCCTGCTCTTCTGAAGTGTCCATGGGGCACACAGTCAATTTGGCTTCTGACTTCAGACCAGCATGAACAGGAAGGAGCTGGATGATGAGATAACACAACAAAAGAGGCGACAAGGCCACCTGGTACAGGGATGTCCTGTGTGTTTGTGTGTGTGTGTGTGTGTGTGTGTGTGTGTGTGTGTGTGTGTGTGTGTGTCTGTGGACATGAGCACAAGTATGAGGGCAATGCTGTAGGTTTGTCATGGTGGTCCCAAGGAGGCTGCCCATTACCTGAATGAGAGGACGGGGATAAGGGAAATGTCCTGAGGCTACAGCAGCATAAAATGGCCCCTGATGTCCAGGCATTAGGCCTGCAAGATGTCTGCAAAGACTGTCTGTCCCACCCTGGTATTCCTGTACCCTAGACTAACACAGTCAATCGTGAGGAGCATAGCAAGGCGTACAGAGAATGAATGGCACATAATTCCTCAGGCCACCAATGTTCTTACTCATATTATCTTCTCTTGGATTCCTTAACTTCCTCTATAGAATCTTCAACTCCATTTCACACGGAGCAAGGCATGGTATGTCGGTGAGAGCAAGGGTCCAGACACGGGCAGACCAGACCTTCCCCTAGCGTCCTTGGCCAGCCACCTGAAACTCTAAGCCTGCATGACCTCATCTAGAAGGCAGGAACAGCAAGCCCACCTCACAGGCTCATCACAGGGACAGACAGCATGGAAGGTGTCTGATGCATTGAAGGAACTCAAACAATAAGACATTGTCCTCATGATCATGATAATCATCACCAGCATCATCCTTATAGCTTAGAGTTTGGACCCTCATTAAAATGCAAATGCCTTAAGGGAAATAACGCTTGAGATTGTCCTCAATCTTCAGCCTGGTAAATTAGAAGCCTGGGTCACAGTCCTGGCCCAGTTTCCAATTCACTACTGATTTGTAAAAATGGAAGACGAGCCGTTATCGTCCTTAAGGTCTTCTCCAGCTTTAATATCCTCAAAGTCTGTGATATAGACCAGTGGTTCTCCAAGTATGATCCCTGGACCTGCAGCATCAGCATCACTGGAGAATTTAAAAGGAAATATAAATTCTCAGGCTCTATACCAGACCCACTGAATAAGAGACTCTGGGAGTAGAGCCCAACCATCTAATAATCTCTCCAGATGGTGCTGATGTGTGCGAAAGCTGAGAGATCCTGTGATATAGACCTCTGTGTCAATTAATTTTTGGTCTTCTCTTGAGAGCAGGTTTACAAAGGGGAGAGTATTATGGCTTTAGGGTCTCAGGTTGAGGAACTAAATGGAGGAGCAGAAGTTGTAGCATTGAGAGAGCAAAACTATTGAAAACAAACACTAAAGGTAAGTTACACTTTACACCTTCTTCCTGCCAAGTACTCTACTTGGTGCTTTCCCATCCATTCTCTTCCTAGAAAGTTCAGGATAAACTTCCACGGCACAACCTGTCCGTTTCCCAAGAGGATTGAGGCTCAAAAAGAAGCGTGCCCAAGACCACAGAATCAGCTATTGACAGAGATTGAATGTCTCCCCAGGTCTCCTTGACTGCAAATGGCCTTCCACTCTCCCACATCAAAAGTTCAACCTCAGTAGCCCCGAAAAGCCACACAGAGCTGCCTGAGCAGCTGTCTCTGTCATCATATGGATTTTCTTTTCTCTTCTGCTGCCAGATTCTGGCCAAGCTTTTGTTAATGATGTCTGCCTCCAGCACCTGACCCTATGGAAGCTTTATGGCTGCATTCCCTTTTTGGTCCTCTAACACTCTGGGAGAAACAGTCTTATTTAGTGAATCAAGTATTGTCCTAGTGGGAGAAGGTTTCTCACATCTCCAAGGGAGAAGGAGCTGGTTCGGTACAAAGGAAAAAGAAAAGCCCTAACTTAGAAGGATCATTGGCTCCTTCCTCAAAGCCTAAAACTGCACACCATCAGCAAAACCAGGGGCTTCATAAACAACCTTCCCAGCAGGGCAAAGGGACACATTGATTTTCAATGATTTGTCAAAACTTTAAATTGTCCAAGGACCATGATAAACAACAATCTAATCTGAGTTTTTCCATGGGAAAGATTAAGAATGATCTAAAAGAAAGAGTAAATTGGTTTGCTTAGATACAAAATAGATTACAAAGAGAAAATACAGAATGAAAAATGTCATCCTAGAGACTCAAGAATACATGAATTCAGGCAGCACAGAGGACAAGCATGTGGTCAAACATCCTATGAAGAAGCACAGGGCTAAGACCATGTAGATCCTCCCTGTTGTGCATGTGCGCACACGTACACACACACACACACACACACACACACACACACACACACGAATAAACGTAAGCTCCATGGCTATGCATGTCCTGTTCGTTGCCCTGGCATGATGTCTGGAATACAGTTAATGCTGAATAAATACGCATAAAGTGATTAGTAAAGAACTGAAGGCATGAATGCTAGGATCGGGGAAGCCTGGGGCCTTGAATCAAAGCAAGCTGGGCTGGATATGTCCTGTACACCCCAACAGGTTTGCCCCTTTCCATCCTGTTTGCTCCTCCAGAGGCTGACCTTCATGGACAGCGTCAAAGGCCACCCTTGGGCCTCTGACTAAGAGTCACTTTCTAAGATTGAGGAATAAATCAAACATTAATACTAATAAAACAACGATCATAATAAGCACCACTCATTCAAATGCATGTTCCCAAACTTAAGAGGGCATAAGAATCCCCCCGGAGGGTATGTTCGAATACAGATTACTAATCTCCACCCTGCTCCCCTCCCTCGTCATCGTCGTCTGATTTATTAGATCTAAAGTAGGGCTCAAGAATTTCACTTCTAACATGTTCTGGATGATGCTGATATTGCTGGTCCAACAACCACACTTTGAGAGCTACGTTGTTAAAATATACTTTATCAGGCATTGTACCCATCCCTTCACATCACCTCTAAACTTTATTTATGGTAACTGTGAGAAGACCCGGGATTATTATTCCTATTTTTCAGAGGAGATAACTTTGTTCGGGAGTTAGTTAACTTCCAAACCCAGTTCTTGTTAACTCAAATCCCTCACTCTACTCACCACACTTAACGCTGCTTTAACTGAGCATTTGACTTCACTGAGACAAAGTTCAAAGGAGACCCATGAAACTACACCCCTCCCCCGAGGCCAAGGTGGCTTTGCCATCTGCAGCCACTTCTTCTCAGTTTCTTTAGCCATAAAAGGTGTTGGGAACTGGCAACTCGGCCTGTGCCTGAAGGAGAGGGAAGCAGTAAAATTGTGTGTGATCATAATTAATATTAAAAACAACCCCTTAAAGTGTTGGGAGGCCATCTCTGTGGGTTTTATGTTGAAGTCTCATTCTCCAACCCCATTTGCAGCTGAGGTATTCCTTTATGGCCTTTGCAGAAATGTCAGCCTTGAGAGAAAAAGCTCACACAATAGCCTGAAAGCACTTTGAGGAGCTACAAAAGAGGTCACATTCTGACCAAAGAGATTGAAATGGACTCCCATCCCTCACAGAACAAACTCTGAGCTCTACCTGGCAGGACGTACGGCTTTGTAAAGTCAAAGAATCAGAAAGATTCGCCACCAGAGGGGTCTGGCAGGGGCACTGCCTAATAGGAGCCCATCACATCGCCCAGGGATGCCGAACCCTTACTAGAAAGTGCAGAGATTGCTGCTCATCACTTCCTGTGTAACTAAGCTGCGGTCTGAGATCTGGGCTGTACAGAATGGGTCCGAGACCTCTTCCAGATGAAGGTTCTGGAATACTAGAGACGCCAAATTTCACTGCTCAGAGTTCTCTTTACCAGGCTCCACACCACTTCTGGTTGGTTCTTTTATCTGATCCTTGGGAAGCACAATCTTCAGATTTTTTACTGTTCTTATTACTGTTCCTGATTTAAGTTCATCTACCCCTCATTGCTCTCTCTCTCTCTGTCTCTGTCCATCTCTGTGTGTGTCTCACACACATACACAAAACACATACTAAAATTTTAAAATGTCAGGTTAAAAAGCCAATCTTAATATCTCTATGTTGGAAGGTAAAGAGGCTCATTAGAGCTATATATCCCTGTGGAAACCACTACTTCTACCCAAATAGGTTTTATATTATTGATGATGATGATGATGATGATGATGGTGATGGTAGTAATAGTAGTAATAATAATGAACACATGGATGGCAAAGAAAGAGTCTGGTAATCTTTGGACAAACTGTTCAATCTTTTTGTGTTTTTGTATTCCTCATTTGCAAAATGGAAATATCACAAAACACCATCAATGGTGAAGATAAAGTACAGAAGCACAATGCCACACGGAATAATTTCTTTATGAATGTTATTTTCCTTCCTCCCTTTCTCCCTTTTTGTTTCTGCACGAACAACATTATACCAACAAAATGGAAATAAAAATAAGCTAAACAAAAATTGCCAACAATCTGGCTGATGCAATAAATCAAAATTGTTTTCATCAGCAATCGCTTCTTGATTTTAATGTAATCAAATAACGAAACAATTCAATTCAAAATGTAAAAACTTAAATCATAAAACCCAAAGCAATAATGCTCAGCGGAACAAATAGAATGGAATCAGCCCACATTTATAGCCAGCACTAAGATGAAGCATATCAGACCTGGGTACAAGGCAAATCACGGGGCAGAGCAAATCTGAAAAAATAAAATCCGATTTAAGGGGAGTGAACACCCTCCCACCCCTCTAATGAGGAGTTTGAAAA
This sequence comes from Zalophus californianus, assembly GCF_009762305.2. Taxonomy (NCBI): domain Eukaryota; kingdom Metazoa; phylum Chordata; class Mammalia; order Carnivora; family Otariidae; genus Zalophus; species Zalophus californianus. Next base: position 44,517,117 of record NC_045609.1, read on the forward strand.
TAATCAAAGTTAGCATGATGGCACAGATATTGGTTTGATTCCAGAGCTTACCCTACCAAATTATTAAAATCGCAAAAGAAAGTAATTGAAGAATTCATAACGAGATTTGCTTGGCAATGCTCAAAACCCAAAGCAAAGTAATTTAATAAGAGAGGCACAGTGGGGGCTTTCCTTGATCTTTGGACTGTATTATCCCAAACCAATCAGCATCAAACAGAATTAAGCAGCAGGGTGTTATGAAGGGGCGAACTTACTCAATTGTATGGGAACCTGCTCCAGGAGACTGACTAAGCCGCCCCCCTGCCCTTCCTGCCCCTCCTCACCCTTTCTTGCCCTCTCTGCAACTGGGTACCAGCAATCCTGCTCATCTGTGTTGAAGAAAGATGCACATGCCTACATTTCTGCACACTCTCATTTGTTAGCCATTGAGCATTTATTGTGTTTGATTTTTAAAAGGATAGAAGCACATGGATGTCCATGTGCTTTGTGGCTATGCCTACCTCAGCTCTAGGCCCTGAGGACAGACAAAAGATTAAGACACAGGCCTGACCCTAAGCAGCCTCTGAGTGTAGTGGGGGATGTGTCAAAGTAGGGCACTAAGGATGGGGTGGCATCTGATGAAGCTGTACTCCAGGACACACAGGGTGACAAGGGAGCCTCTCACCTTGCCCCGGGGCGGGAGAGGGGGAGAGGACCTGGGGATGGGATGGGGAGCGGGGGCCTCCGGAAGAGCGTATGCCTCTTCTGCTAAGGCTTGGAGGAATAACTAGAAACCAGCCCGGCCAACCAAGAAAGGGAACGATGCTCCAAGCAGCAGGTAGCATGAGGACATATAAAGGAGGGGAGAGGGAAAGGAAGCACTCTGGCTTCCAGATGAGTGGAAGAAAGGCAGGAGTTGAAGTTTTACTCTGATCATACCTCTCCCTCCCTTTCTGCAACGTGCCACAAATAACAACAAAGGTGTTGGAGTGAGAAAAATACTGAGCTCAAACCCCGGGTCCCAAACTGACTTCAACATTGATCTGCAGGAAGACCCTTGTCCTCGAACTTCAGTTTTCTCATTAATAAAGCATAACTGAGCTAAAGCATGGCAGACACTTAACACTGCACCTGAGCCATCCCAGGTCTCTCTAATGGTAGCCATCATGTTATATTAATCTCCTGGTTATCCAAACATTGAGCCCAGGCCTCAGTGGACGGAAGGAAAGCCATAGATAAGGTAAGAAAGGAAACAAAAATTTTTTATGTTTGAAAGAACATACTGTCCCAAATCAGCCTTTGTCTTCACTTTGGCCTTACATCAATTCAACTCAATTTTAAGAGGAAAGTATGAAGCCCACTTTTACATAGTAACTGAGCTCAGCACTCATAAACAAGTTAATGAATGAATGAACAAAGGAATAAGAGACCAAATATTTCAAACAGTAAATTGTTCTTACAGAAATACACATTTGAGGAAGGGGTTTGTATATGCATCAATTCTGATTATTAAATTAAGGTAAACATCTAACCATGATCTTAATTTTCTCAAACCCACCAAAATTCATGGATCATTGATGGCAATACCTAATGTGGGCCAAGGGAAAAAAATGAGTTGAAAAGACAGTAGTTTCTTCTTTACTCCAGTTCCCAGAATAATAAAGCAAAATAAAGCTAAAATATATATGTACCTATATAAAAAGTAGAAGAAAGGAAGGAAAAAAATCACAACAGAGGACATGAGAAAAGTAGAAAAAAATACCAACTTATAAAAAAGATCTTTCCTACTAAAGATAAATCCACAAGGAACTGATGAGGAAAAAAAAATTGTTTTTGAAACCTGAGTATTCTTCTGATCCCAAAGATAAGAATGTAATTTATTCAAAGTTCTCCTTTTGGCAACACTCGCTAACATTTTGTCAAGAGCTTTAAATGTGTATCTTTTCTGACAGTGTAATTCTACTTCTGAGAATTTGATCTGAAGGAATAAATGTAGTAACTAAAAAAATTTACACCTGAAGATGTTCATTATACTGTTAATTATATTTGTGAAAACTTAGAAATGGTCCAAATGACAATCAAGAAGAAAATGTTTAAGTAAATTATCTGACATCTACTTGATGAAACATTAATTAGCCACTAAAATAATTTTTATGAAGTTTTATAATAGTGTTAGAAAAACACAGGATAAAATGTACTTTTATAACATTGTAATTCTATAAAATCTTTATAGAGATTCAAAAAAGACTGGACAGAAATACACACAAGAATCCCTGGAGCCTTATTTAGGTGATGAAAAAAAAAAGTTTGGCTGGTTCTTCTCTGCTTATTTTGTAAGACTATTTTAAGCTTTTCTTAATGGCGATATATTACATTTAAATTATAAATGTGTAACCTAAGATTTCCTCTTAAAAGCTCTTATTACTTTAAACATTGGCATGGACTGGGGGATATTTAACCTCAGTGCACTTGGATTTGTGTTGGGCCACAGAATTAAAGCAGGCGAATGAAGATGGTTCAGGTATATTACATGGCCAAGACACTTAGAATTAAGCCCAAACCCCAGGGAGGGGTTCTGTTCAGCAGGGAAAACACCACTGCCTCCATTCTCCTACAAGGAAACTATACATTCAATAGAAATAAAAATGGGTTTTGTTCGCATGGCATTCAACTGTCTTTTTTGCCTCTCTGGTTTCCCTTACTTTTCTGTGTATTTGATTTCCTGCTTGCCAGTTTTCTCTCATATTCTCACCCTTGTATCCTCAAAACTGAAAAGGAATTGAGGCGTTTGGATTGTAAATGTGCATTAATGACAGAAGTACCTTTAGGAAGCTTTCCTCAACCTCACTAAACAGAATAAATCCCTGCTCTCTGTCCCCATAGCCTCTTCCCACATTAAATGACAGTCATTTGCTGTCCTCCAGAACTCAATAGGGACACTGTAAAGAAAAAGACTAAGTCTGACACTTTATATTTTGAGCTTAATGATAATGAAAATACCACACATAAAAATCCACGGGATTCAGCTAAAACAGTGCATGGAAGAAAATTTGTAGCTTTAAATGCTATGTCAGGAAAGAGTAAAATCCAATGTTCTAAGTTTCAACATTTAGGAGCAAGAAGAAGTAAGGGCAAATTAAAACCAAAGTGAACAGGAGAAAAAAGTTTAACAACAAAAAAAATCTGTAATCAATAAACTCTAACAACAGAGAAAAATCAATAAAGTCAAAAGTTGGTGTTTTGAAAGGAAAAACTATGTTTGTGGATTAGAAGACTCAATATTATAAAGATATCAATTTCCCCCCAAATGATCTATAGATTCAATGGACTAGCTATTGAAATCTCAAGCATTTTTGAAGAAATTTGACAAGATGATTCTAAAATTTAAATGGAAATGGAAATGATCAAATTGCCCAAATACTCTTGTAAGAGAAAAACAAAGTTGGAGGACTTATACTACCTGACATAAGGAATTATTAGAATTATTATAAAGCTACACTGATCAAGATACTTTTATATTGGCATAAGAATAGATATATAGATCAATGGAACAGAATAAAGAATCCAGAAATAGACCAACAAATATATGGCCAGTTAATTTTCAATCAAAAATCTATTCTCTTTGTTAAATAAACACACTTTTATTTTTTTGTTTTGTTTTTTTTAATAAATGGTGCTAGATCAATTGGATATATATATGGGGGGAGAAAGAGAACCTGGACCACTTCTTTATTCCATATACAAAAACAAATTTGATATGCAACATAATGTAAATATAAATAGATGACATAAATGTAAAAACCTTCTAGAAGAAAATGTGCAACTTTAAGGTAGGAAACTTTCTTAGGACACAAAAAAGCATTAAAACCATAAAAGAAAAAAACCCTGATACATGGGGTTTTATCAAAATTTAAAAATTCTACTCTTTAAAAAACACCATTAAGAAAATGAATGGGCAATTTACAGACTGGAAATTATAACTGCAGTACTTATATTTGATCAAGGACTTACAGCTAGAATACATTGAAAACTCATCTAAATCTATAATGAAAAGCTGCAGTACCCAGTAAAAATTAACAAAGGACTTGAGCAGCACACCCTTCTCTAAAGAGGCTATGTGAAACTAATGATGTACTGTATGTTGGCTAATTGAATTTAAATTAAAAAAAAAAAGAGAGGCTATGTGGATGGCCAATAAGCATAGGAAAGAGTGCTAGCCATCATTAGCCACAAAAAGAATGCCAATTAAAAAATGGGATATCCTTCACCATGTCCACATTTTTGCCATAAGCATCTTTGCCATAAGCATCTTTGCCAGAGACATCCTTGTTGAAAGCATTTCCACTGCATAACTAATTGGTCATATGACGATTTTGCTGTAAAAGATAAAATAATGAAAAAGAAAAGAGGGACATTAAAAAGGACATAATGAAACATGAAAAAATTAGTAAAATTAATTTCTTCCTTCATTAAGACAGATATCGGTTTTCCAAATACTACGATGCATATTTGTAACTGAGCTTTGTATTGCATGATGAGCGCCTTCTACACTGTTGTTCCTTCTTGACAGAGTGTCATGTGTCCACTGATAGATGCTACAAAGTTCTATGGAAAATGTGGAAGAAATGCTAATGCTGTAATACATTTGTAACTGAGCTTTGTGATCATTGTAACTGATCTGTCATCATTTTCTAGTGTAGTCTAGAGTGCAATCTGGCTTTACACTCCCTTATTTCACACTTCCAGTAAGTTTTACCACTGTATTTTCTACCAAGTCAACACACAGATTTGTCATCATCCACTATTTTAAGACCACCATCTCCACATGTTACTGTATAGACCATTATGAGGGCTAGCTGAGATTTATATAGATATTATGAGGTCTAGCTAAGATTTATACAATATAAAAAAAAGGAAATCTTTTCAGTGGAGAAATGAAACCAGACTGTCAACCAGTTATTTTATCTTTTATGGCAAAATTGCCCGACGGCCAATTAGTTATGTGGCGAACATGTTTGCAATGAAAATGTTTGCAGCAAGATGTCTGTGGCAAAACTATCTAGAACCATCCTCCACATCCACTAAATTGTCTACAGTCAAAAAGACTGTAAGACTAAATGTTGGTTAGGATGTTCAGCAACTGGAGCTTTCAAGTACGTAAATAAGGTATTACCAGTGGGAGTGTAAAATAGAGGTGGAAGTGCTTAGGCAATTCCTTATAGAGGTAAACACACATCGATCCCATGACCCAAGAATTCCACTCTTCTGTATTTGGTAAAGAAAAGCATAAACAAGGGCCCCTGGGTGGTTCAGTCATTAAGCGTCTAGCTTTGACTCAGGTCACGATACCAGGGTGCTGGGACCGAGCCCCGCATCCTGCTCCCTGCTCGGCGAGAAGCCTGCTTCTCCCTCTCCCTCTTCCACTCCCCCTTGTGTTCCTTCTCTCGCTGTGTCTCTCTCTGTCGAATAAATAGATAAAATCTTAAAAAAAAGAAAGAAAGAAAAGTGTAAACATACCTCTGCAAAATATTTTTTATAAAAATGATCATATAGTCTTATTCTTATTAGCCCCAAATTAGCAACAACTGAATGTATGTCAGCCGGAAAATGGATAAAGACATTGAGGTTTATTCATACAATGGAATACTACTCAAAAGGAAGAAAGAAAAAGTACTGATATCCACAACTTAAATCTCATTGGTGTTTCACTGGGTGAAAGAAACTGAGCACAAATATAACACATTTTATATTATTCCACTTATATGAATTACAAGAACAGGTAAATCTAATCTGTGTTACTAGAAGGCTGTAAGTGGTTGCTTCCGGGGGTAGGGAGAATATCCCTACCAGAAAGTATCCAGAAAGTGACATGAGAAAACTTTCCAAAATGATGAACAGCTTCTATAGCTTGTTTTGGGTGTTGATTACACAGTTGTATACAATTGTCTAAACCCATGAAACAAACACTTAATACATGTGCATTTCATTGTATGTCAATTACACTTCATAAAAGGATTCTGTGCTATTTGTCTTTATATTTTTGTTATCTTCTTTTCCTAACAAATAGTAGGTGCTGAGGCAGTTTGCTGACATCTACTGAAAGTCGACCTTATGCTACTATACTGGACACTTTCTGCCTAATGCACTGCTAAGCTCACAACTAATCTGGGAAGGCCCTTCTCGGTCTCGCAGATAGCTCAGAGAGGTGAACTCACTTGACCAAAGAAAAGCCACAGATTAAATTAAGTCAAAAGTGGAACTTAAATTCACATCTCCAAACTCTTAGGCAGAAGTTCTTCAAACTACATTTCTTGAATGGATGAGTAAGTGAAAAAATGAACAAACAAAGAGAAGAGACTACCCAACTTGAAAAATGGATACAGTGCTTTTGAGCAAGTAGAAAAGATAAAGAGATGAATAGTTATCCAATGTGAGTATCTCAGAAGGAGGGAGGCATATGGAATCCCTGGTCTTCATTGACTCGAAAGCAGAGAAAGAACAAAATATGTGTCTTGGAGCAGGCCTATAAGGCCCACGGCTGCTGCCAAGGGTATGTTGTTCCTTTCCTCTGCACAGGGCTGCCTAGCTTGTACTCATCCCTTTTCCAGGGGGCCAGACCCCCATCAAAAGTCCCTTTGAGCAACTCGGCCAAATCTTCCTGATCATTGCACCTAGCATCCCCCAAATACAAAGGAGTACCATTCCATAAAAGCTTCTTCTCCCTCTTCAGGAGGAACTTCCAGTAGGCTGTGAAACCAGGATGCTTCTCACCATGCTCCTTCCAAATGAAGAGCACCATGGGGCACCAAAGTTCCTTGTCCTCCCATGGAAGGCTACAGTCCTTCTGGGGACCCCGAGAAGGACCTTCTCCATACCCTGGTATGGTCCCTGACCCTATCCCTTTCTGCCACATGGTACAGTCCCTGACATTCAGCAGACAGTGTATGCCACGGGAGCAGCCCTTGCCAAGGAGCTGAGAGCAAGGGGAAGGGACAAAATGCAGGAGCTGATGGGTGATACCCAATCTGGTCCACGGCAAGCATTAGATCAGTGTGGAAATAAATAAGATTTGTGGGCCTGTTTTCTTCCTGCATTTGCATTCACACTTTATGACCTCAGCGATATTTACTGAGTGGAAAAAAACCACCTTCTGTTAGGACTGCTGGACTCAAAAGCTACTTCCGTCTGAAAAACTACTATCTCTAGACACAGGGTCTGAAACAAGCTACTTGTCTATTTATTCAAAGAGCTCAATGAGCTGGAAGATTGACATTTGAACTATTAATACTGTATTCTATTTGACAATGTTATTAAATATTAGGTCTGATTTATAGAAAGGCTTAATAAATTGACAGGCCAGGTCAGCCCTGGCACTGCACCGAAATTGGGTCACATTGGATATTACTTGATAGCGTTGATCAAACTAAAGAAAAAAAATTCCACCAACAACATTAGAGTCTGATTTCATGTGACAAAGTTATTATCATATAAATCTGAACCACTTGCTAGCCCAGTTCTGCATCCCAAAATTTCTTAAATTGATATTTTCAGTAGTTTGGAAAGCAAAAAATAAAATCAGACACTTAGGAAACCTTTGCTAGGGCATGGAAGGACAGGTAAGGCTTTTAAAAATGGGGGTCAGGTATGTGTCTCGTTACTTTGGTGTAAAAGAGGAAGGGAAATAAAAAAGCACAGGTAAAGAGTATGCAAGGGGCAGAGGCAGAGTGAGGTACAGAAATGGGAGTGTTACCCGGTGGGAAGAGGCAAGCTGGGAATGAGCCTTGGCTTGGACTGTGCCACGACTTACTCAGGTCTGTGTGACCTTGAGCAAGCCACTTCATTTCTCTGAGGCCCAGGTCGAGCTAGGTGATGTTACAGGATGTGCCTATGGGCTGTTAGATGATGTAGAACCAAAGGGTGAGCTCCTTACTTGATGTGCTTATGCACTCTTGGATGATACAGAGCCAGACAATGAGCAACTGGATAGGTGTATATGCTTTTAGATGATAGAGACCGAGGGGCAGTATCCCTGGCCCACCCGTTGCTCTAGAACAGGGGTCCTCAAACTTGTTCTTTAAGAGCCATGTAATATATATTTTAGGCTTTGGAGATGATATGGTCTCTGGTACAAGTACTCAACTCTGCTGAAGTAGTAGGAAAGATACCATAGAGAGTATGTAAATGAAAGTGTGTGTCTGTGTCCCAATAAAACTTTATTTACAAAAACAGGCAGTGGGCCAGATTTAGCCCATGGACCGTAGTTTGCCAATACTTGGTCTACTCTTTCCTCAGGGCTGACAGGAGCAGGTGACTGAAAGAAAGGAAGGCAGCCTCTTTCTTCTTTCTGAGGACCGGCAGGGTTTCTTTCAGAAGAGAAGGCTATGAAGAGACAAGCCTGCAAGGGACCCTGGAGTTACTTCCCTTACCCCTCCCATCAAGGAATCCGTGGAGGGTAACCCGCTAACTGATGGCACCCACTACATCTCAGATTTATGTGTCCCTGCTCAGTCAGACAGCCAACAGATGACTCATTCAGGGACAACCCAGTATTTATTGAGACTTACTGGGTGCCAGGCAGGTCTGTTGTAAAAGCTAGATGCTGTGGGCTCTTAATAAATAAATAAAACTTCCTTCCCCTTATAAATTCTTTCCTGTTCTTCTCACCAGGGCCCAGAAGGGCTGGCCCCTCCTTGTCTGAGGGGCCACTAGCATGAAAGCATGGGTCACAGAGGTGGGGCAACCATGACATAATCCCTTTCCCTGGTTCTGATAACTGTGGAAAAGTAATCACCTCTTGCTAAGCAATTTCCCACCTAAATTGGTTTCAAGTCATTAAAAGCTGCAATACTCCCAAGGAAAAAATAATAGCAGCTCTCTGAGGTTACCCTCTACACCAAGTTCCTTGACTTCGGTAGCAATTAGATGTCACTCCACTACCAAGCACTCTCCAGAAATGGAGCCTGAATCACCAAAGAGTAACTGGAAACGGGAAGTGAGGTCATCCTCCCCTCGCTAAAGAAGTTTCTGGCAACGTCCCTTGGGGGTGCCCCCTCCTCACCTTCGTGCAGCTGCCTGCACTGCTTAAGCATTTAGGTGCAGGAGACCCCCACCCCCAGACAGGCAGAGGATCCAAGAGTAAATCTGAGCTCTCTTTCCAATAAAAAATGCAGCACACTCCATTTTCTGACAATACCATAAACTCACTTTTATGACACTAGTTATAAAACCCTTAACATCTGTCTAGTGCTGGTGGTCAGTTTTTTTTCTTAGATCCAAATGCAAGTGGGAGATCTGTGACCCCAAAGCTGGTTTGGGGTTAATAAAAATGAAGGTGTCAGAAAAGCAACACATCCCATGTACCGAAAAAAGATTAGATTCCACACCACGAAGCTATAGGCATTTCTAAGAAGTCCTTTCTTTGCATTTTCCACTACTTACCTTTTTTACATTGTTTTCATCATGAGTTAAGACCCTAAATGTCACCAGAGGGTGAATGATTTCTAATGTGCCAGCAATGGATGAGGGGTATAAGTAGGATGACAAGGAGCTATTTCCCCGATGACCCATCTCTAGATTTATCACCCTCCAGAGGGCTCTGTGGTGATGCTTGCTCTCTTATGGTACACCAGGAGCAAGACTAGGCCGGCACACGGGAGCTTGCAAGGACAAAAGGGCCTGGCGTCTGTGGGAGCCGAACTCTGCCTGGCTTGGTCGGGACTTACTTATTTGGAAGAGTAGGTAGGTACACAAACTGGGATTAATCGCAACCCTAGGTTCAGGTCACCCATCCTTTTGTCCAGGAATGGCCCTCCTTTGAATTAACTCATTAGTTATTTATTATAATGAGAAATGAAAAAAAAATTTTTTTAACCTAGTGAATCTAAAGTTAACACTGACCTTGACTTACACTCAATGGTTTGCTTCTCTCCTCCCTCTTGCTCTGCCTCTCCCATCTATATTAACCACTATCGTGAATTTTGTATTTCATCCTTACTTTGGATGTGTGCATGCATGCATTTCATACATTTTAAATGGGTATTAAGTTGTATGTTTTTTTCTACTAGTTGACCCATATGAAATTGCCTTTAATGCTTTTTCTGATTCAATGTTTTCTGCTAAGATTCATCCGTGCTATTACATGGAGGTGTAGGCCATTCATTTCACTGCAGGTCATATCTTTTCACCTTGTTAAAGCTCATTTGGAGTGTTTCCAGGGTTCTGACTTTATAAGCAATACTGCCCTGACCTTTCTCACTTCTGAAGTTCATGCAGGAGTTTCCTTGGGGTAGATATATAGGAGTGGCATCGCTGGGTCGTGGGGTATATGAATGTTCCGTTTTATAAGAGCATACTCATTTCCAAAGCGGTTGTACTGGGTACACTCCCACCAGCAATTAAGCACCTGTTACTCGCATCCTCTCCACCACCTCTCATTTTATGCCACTCTAATTGGTGTAAAATGATATACCTTTATGGTCTTGATTTGCATATCCTAGATCACTAATGATTTTGAGTATCTCTTCCTGTGATATCCTGGCCATATGCATTGCCTCTTCTGTGAAAGGCCTGTGCAAGTCTTTTGCCCATTTTTCTGTTAAATTTTTTAAAATGTTCTTATTGATTTATAAAAGTTCTTCTTATAATCTTGATATTAATCCTATCTTGGTTATGATGCATAGTGTGTGACTTGTCTTTTCTTTTTCTTTAAAGTGTCTTACAATAAATGGAAGTTTAATAAAGTCAAAAGTAGCCATCTTTTCCTTTACTGGAAGTACTTTTTGTAGCACCATTGCAATGAATCTTCACAAGAATCCTATGTGGATGGGAGTACCAGCTCTCTATGAGAGAGAAAAAAAGCAGAGAGCGGAAACTCAAAGGCCATTTGGCCCAGGCCTTACGTTCATAAAAAGCTGTAAGTCAACTTCGTATTCATTATCTCCAAATGAGGTCACCTACAGCCCCAAAGATTCACTGTCAGGGATGAAAGAAGACCTAGCAGCTCGAGGTTAGAGCGCCATCCTCTGTAATTCACTAAAAACAAGAGATTTTAATAATCTTGTCAGCACGGGAGTAACACATTTATATTGCATTCTGTTATTTTTGTTATCACTTGGCTATGGTATCGACCATAACGTGTACTTCTGAGTGTTTTAGGTTTCTAAGGAGACCCCCAAAGGACCTCTCTCAACTCTGTGAGGTTCAGGCAGGACTAGGGGTGTGCTCAAATTTACATAGTTGGTGAGCGTGGAGCTGGAATTCACACACAAACGTGTCAGGCTTCAGAGCCCAGATGCTTTCTGTGGCTCAGTGTGGCTAAACAACAAGGAGAAGCCACCCTGAGCTAAATGCTCTGTGAGAACAGAAGGGGAGGGAGGAGATGCCGAGGTAGGCTGGACTGCCCGTCTGCTCAGAGACTGCAGTCCTGGCCACGGGAGCACATCTTCCTGACACCTTTCTCTGACCTGAGGGACAGTAGCTACCGCAGGTAAGGGTTACCAGACAGGACATCACCACCAGTAGCTTCCTTATATGACACCTGCCTCCGTCCCACCATCTTCCTCCTCCTTTAAGGGCTCTGCAAGTGCACGGTGGATAAACACCAAACACAGCCCAGAACCCCAAGTGTCAGAAACTAACTAGGAATGTGACCCTATGTCTCTGATCCTCATCTGTATAAGGGGATAGTGGTGATTAATTCAGGTCATTGTGGGCAATTCGATAAAATAAAGGAGCAAAGTCTAATCCACTTCTGAAGCAGGTAATGGTTTTTCAGCATCCTCCTTCTCGCTGACCCTAGCTTCCTCTCACCCTGCGCTCCTTCAGTTTCCCTCACTGTAGACTCCGTCCTGGGGTTGCTCTCCTTACCACCATCCCCCAAGCGCATCTCCCTTCTGCAGCACGGTCCCACAGATATGCCAGGTCAACTGGCCAGCCCTTCCTCTGGGCCTGCCGCCCCTTAGGTGCGGTCTTCCGCATCCTAACCCCTGGCTGCCCGCAGTATGCCTACCCTCTCCTCAACCTCGTCCCCTCAGTCCCTTGCTCCTCTCACTTGCTCCTCTGCTTCTGCTTTGGCTGAGTGTTCTCACCTGAGATGGGCAGACCCCTCTGGACCACCATCCTATGAGCCCAGGAGGAGGGAGGTCCATGACTCGGGCTTAATCTGCCTGCTCTTCACTGACCCTTTCGAAACTTAGAATATGCCTAATGAGCAGCCCCTCTGCTTCTGTTGCCAAGAATGGGCATCTTATCTAAAGAACGTGTGCATCTCCTACGGACACTTGCAAGCCTGTGAGAAATCTGTATCCAAGTGGCTAAAGATGGATCACCCTGCAGGTGACAAGGTGACTCAAAGGAGAGGCTCTGGGGAGGTATCTCCTACCTTGGAAATGACAGTGCCCACAGCCAGTCACAGCACACACATGGCCAGGTAGCCAGCTCCCGCCTACCTTCCTGATGCCTTCCGAAGGACTGGACACACAGTTGTCAGCCCCTCCGTTCTTGCTGATGGCCCGCCAGAGTTCAGCAAACGTGCTGTCTTGTTCCAGGGGGTTGGTGCCCTTGGCTCGGAAGTACTCATACACAGCAGAATCCCGGACGGTGCCGTAAGACATATCAACTTGTTTGGAGAGGTCCTGGAATGTCCTGAAAATGCAAAAAGTCATGAAGCATGGGTACCTGATGCCCACTGCAGGGATGTAAATGGGCCGCAAGGTTCTCCTGAGGACCAAGCCCAGCTGTGGTCCACTCTCCACACTCTTCACTCCGAACTCCGAGTAGCTCCAGTTCCTTGGCCCAGAGCATGACTTGCCAGGGCCTAATCCTATCCCAGGTTTGTTTCCTCAGTGTAGATTCATTCAAAAAGGTCACTGAACACTTAAAACCAGGTCCTGTGCCGAGCTCAAGGGACAAAACGATGAATAAGACAGCATTCCTGCCCTCAGGGAACTTAGGGTTTAGCCATAGACACATACAGACAGCCACAGTATATGAATCAGGGTAACATGGAAGGAAACACATGTTGGCACGATTGATGATGATGACTAGTCCCTGCCACTTAGAACTGGTGTGGGCAGAAACACGCACTCAGGTCATGCCCATGAAGAGGCAGGTCCCCTCCAAAGCTTGTGGCTCTTCTAGAGTTCCACTCAATTGTTGCATTTTGAGCACCTCCCCTGAGTCTGTCTTCCAGTAAAGAAAGAAATCTGTGTTTTTCTATATGAAGTGTCTTGATTTTTAGGCACTGACAACTATTAAAAGATGGTGAAGATAAAACAAAGCACTTCTGAGAGCCTGGGGTGGCTTACACACGAAGGAGAATCAGGTAGGTCAGGCCACGTGCATGTTGGAGGGAAGGAGCACATCCCCAGGCAGATGCCTGAGCTGAGGGTGGAGAAGGAGAGGCTTCTTTGGGGTGGGGGCAATAGTCAGACCAGGAAGCACCACTTGGCACAAAGCTCTCACTTGCCTTAAGTGGGCATCACCTGTTTCAATGTGCTGAGAGAAGGTCACATACAAAATCAAAAGGCAAAAAGAACAAAAATCCCCAAATGCTCGGTGGTGAGCCAGGCTCTCTCTCTCCCGGCTCCAACTTGATCACTCTTTATTTCTCTTCTGGAAATCTGTTTCTCCTTTGTACCAGCCAGGATCACCATCCCCAGCTCTCCCTGAGTCACCCTTTCCAGGAGGAGATCCAATCTTCTCAACCTGATCTACATAACCCTCCATCTTCTGGACTCAGCTGCTGCTCCTGCTCAGCCCCCTAGCCAAGGCTGAAATGAGAAATCCCACACAGTCCCCATCTATGGCACCAAGCCATGGTGTTTCCTCTGCCTGGAACCCCTTTATCTCACTTATCCACCTGCTGTTCTTCTGCAAACACCCCGAAGATCCGGGGGCCTCCCTTCCCCGTGCAAAGCCATCACCAGCCCTTTCCTCCCCATGCCATCTCCACACCTTGCATAGTTTCTATGGCAGCATATCACTGTGACTTCAGAGCACAGCATACCGGGCAAGAGGAAGCAGCATCTCTGGAGTCCAACCACCTGCCTTCTGTCTCAGCTCGCCCATCACTGACACTGCAGGACTGGCAGGTTAGCAAAACTCTCTGTGCCTCAGTTTCCAAATCTCTTAAAACAGGGCGAGAAGCAGAGTCTGTGGGGGAGTGGCTACCGTTATGACTAACTGAGGCAATGCAGCTGAGCCACTGACACAAACTCAGTGGCCAGTAACTAGTAGCAATTATTCTGCACAGTAGAATGTAAGAAGTTGGAGGGCTGGAGCCAAGAAGACAGCCTCCGATTTGCATCCATGGCACTGGACCCAGGGCTGACACCAGTCTTCCCAGCATGCACATGGAGGAGCCAGTGATGGCTGCTTCCTCCTGCTTTGGAGACGCACTCCATGGAGTTCCTTTAGGCCCTGCTACATGGCCCAGAAACAGCTCAGTATTTGTTTCAATACATTACAGAAGAAAGGAAACATAAAATAACAAATTCGATGAAGAAATCTTTCTAATTATTGTTCATTATTTATATCTAATTGAAGCAAGATGTTCCTTTGCTTGAAGGGCCCCAAGGGTTGTAACTGTCGTAATTTGCCTGTAATGAAAGGAGGGGGGATCTTTTTTCCCACGTTTTTTATTTTTCTCATGGTAATACAAACAAACACAAGGCTTTGATGAATGGGAAACATCAGGATGAATTACACAGTTGAGTCTAAATACTGAACTGCTCTAAATTACTGCAGTTTCTATGAGTATGGCATGAATGTGTAACTGCCAAGGAGCTCAGCACTACTGTTCCATCCCCACATCTGAAATGGAGATTTCCTCTCTTCTCTTACTATTAATTCATGACTGTGCCCCTGGCCAGAGGCTCAGGGATCATCTCTGGATGACAAGTAGGCAGCCCGAATGTTTGTGGCTTCATGTCCGTTTCTGTCCCAGTAGACCTCATTGTTCCCACCCCCAAACACCACCTCCGTTCGCTGTGCCAGCCTCATGGCTCAGCCCCATGGCCTTCATATATCACCTTGCAAAGCCATGAGTCATTGCAGAGGGATCTTTTCCATCTCAGATGCACACATCCTCTTTCAAGGAAAGTTTCCAAGCTCACTAACATGCCCAGCACACAGTAGGTACTGCCACCATATTTCAGAGTAGATAACAGTATCAAAGGATCTGGAGGTTTAGGCAGGAGGACCCAACAATTCGTACACCAAAGCCATCATCTCCTTGGGGCCCTCACTGTCACATCAGAGTGTACAGTTTTGGAAGGGACACAGGGGGAGGAATAAAGGAGACAAGGAGCAGCCAGCCAGCCAGGCTCTAAGGCAACACTGGCAGTCAGGGGAAGACAGATGTGCACATCAGATAGGACACCCATCTGAACAAGCCAGGGATGCTTAGCTTGGAGAAGGCAGCACCAGAACACTTAACTTAGCATGCTTCTCAAATTGATCTCTTCAGCAACAACTGCTAGAAAGTGTCCATGCACCCCACCACAGAGAGATGCAGCTCTGTCCCTCACAGCGGGTAGCTCCATAAACCTCAGTCATTCAATCACGCATGCTGCCCCTGCCTAAAGTCATTCAACGAGTTAGTGGTTCCATAGACAGCTACTGAATAGCCACTTGGTAAGGCACAGTGGCACAAAAGCAAGGAATGAATGGTGGGTATCCTCGTGGGGTTCATAGTGAGGGGTGGGAGAATGGTCAGAGAAGTAAACGAGTAGTAACTAAACTACATGAGCAAACTGAAATAGAGCTCTGCCTGGGGGATCCTGGAAGCATGGGGGATGAGCCACTGGCTTTGGCCAGAGCTAAGGAAAAGCTTTGTAGAAGAGGAAACATTAAGTGGAGCCAGGAAGAATGGGTGGAGGTAGCTGGATGGAGAATCAAGGGGTAAGGTGTTTCAGAAAGACAAGATATTATCTGAGAAGGCACTGCTGGTCCAGCTGGGACACATGCCATGGGGCACCTCATAATCAGCTCAAATGATGCAGGTTTGAGAATCATACAGAGGTGGGTGTGAATCCTGCCTGTGAATACCTTAGCTGTTTGAGGTAGACCAGTAGTTCTCAAAGTATGGTCCTCAGAGTCACAGCATCAGCATCCCCCAGGACCTTCGAAGAAATGCAGATTCTGGGGCCCACCCCAGAACTACTGAACCAGAAACTTTGGGGTGGCACTCAGCAATCTTTCACAATCCTCCAGGGGAATGTGATACACATGCAGGTTTCAGAATCACTGACTGAGGCCTTAGTTTTCTTAACTCAGAACTTAACCCAGACCTTTCTCACAGGGGTCGTGAATAAGGATATTAAGGATTAAGACATATGCCCGGGGGGGCGGAGCAAGATGGCAGAGGAGTAGGAGACCTGGATTTCATCTGGTCTCAGGAATTCAGCTGAATAGGGATCAAACCATTCTGAACACCTACGAACTCAACAGGAGACCGAAGAAGAGAGTAGCAACAACTCTCTGAACGGAGAAGTAACCACTTACTGGAAGGTCTTTTCTGATTTGTATAGAGTATATTTGCTGGGGACATTGTTAACCACTTAGCATTTTGTTCTCTCATTCATCTATTCTCCTCTGGACAAAATGACAAGACGAAAAAAATCACCTCAGCAAAAAGACCAAGAGATAGTACCATCAGCCAGGGACCTACTCAATACGGACATTAGTACGATGTCGGACCTAGAGTTCAGAATCATGACTTTAAAGATACTAGCTGGGACTGAAAAAAGCATGGAAGTTATTAGAGAAACCCTTTCTGGAGAAATAAAAGAACTAAAATCTAACCAAGTCGAAATCAAAAAGGCTATTCATGAGGTGCAATCAAAAATGGGGGCACTAACTGCTAGGATAAATGAGGCAGAAGAGAGAATCAGCGATATAGAAGACCAAATGATGGAAACTAAAGAGGCTGAGAAAAAGAGAGAGAAACAACTACAGGATCACGAGGGCAGAATTCGAGAGATAAGCGATACGGTAAGACGAAACAACATTAGAAGAATTGGGATCCCAGAAGAAGAAGAAAGAGAGAGAGGGGCAGAAGGTATATTGGAGCAAATTATAGCAGAGAACTTTCCTAATGTGGGGAAGGAAACAGGCATCAAAATCCAGGAGGCACAGAGAACCCCCCTCGAAATCAATAAAAATAGGTCAACACCCCGACATCTAATAGTAAAACTTACGAGTCTCAGAGACAAAGAGAAAATCCTGAAAGCAGCTCGGGAGAAGAAATATGTAACCTACAATGATAGAAACATTAGATTGGCAACAGACCTATCCACAGAGACCTGGCAGGCCAGAAAGGACTGGCATGATATCTTCAGAGCACTAAACGAGAAAAATATGCAGCCAAGAATACTATACCAGCTAGGCTATCATTGAAAATTGAAGGAGAGATAAAAAGCTTCCAGGACAAACAAAAGCTAAAGGAATTTGCAAACATGAAACCAGCCCTCCAAAAAATATTGAAAGGGGTCCTCTAAGCAAAGAGAGAGCCTAAATGCAGCATAGATCAGAAAGGAACAGAGACAATATACGATAACAGTCACCTTACAGGCAGTACAATGGCACTAAATTCATACCTTTCAATAGTTACCCAGAATGTAAATGGGCTAAATGCGCCAATCAAAAGACACAGGCTATCAGATTGGATTAAAAAACAAGACCGATCAATATACTGTCTGCAAGAGACTCATTTTAGACCCAAAGACACCCCCAGATTGAAAGTGAGGGGGTGGAAAACCATTTACCATGCTAATGGACACCAAAAGAAAGCTGGAGTGGCAATCCTTATATCAGACAAATTAGATTTTAAACCAAAGACTGTAATAAGAGATGAAGAAGGACACTATATCCTACTTAAAGGGTCTATCCAACAAGAAGATCTAACAACTGTAAATATCTATGCCCCTAACATGGGAGCAGCCAATTATATAAGGCAATTAATAACAAAAGTGAAGAAACACATTGACAACAACACAATAATAGTGGGGGACTTTAACACCCCCCTGACTGAAATGGACAGATCATCTAAGCAAAAGATCAACAAGGAAATAAAGACTTTAAATGACACCCTGGACCAAATGGACTTCACACACATATACAGAACATTCCATCCCAAAGCAACGAAATACACGTTCTTCTCTAGTGCCCATGGAACATTCTCCAGAATTGATCACATCCTAGGTCACAAATCAGGTCTAAACTGGTACCAAAAGATTGGGATCATTCCCTGCATATTTTCAGACCACAATGCTTTGAAACTAGAACTCAATCACAAGAGTAAAATCGGAAAGAACTCAAATACATGGAGGTTAAAGAGCATTCTACTAAAGAATGAATGAGTCAACCAGGAAATTGAAGAAGAATTAAAAAAAATTCATGGAAACCAATGAAAATGAAAATACAACTGTTCAAAATCTTTGGGATACAGCAAAGGCAGTCCTGAAAGGAAAGTATATAGCACTGCAAGCCTTTCTCAAGAAACAAGAAAGATCTCAAATACACAACCTAACCCTACACCTAAAGGAGCTGGAGAAAGAACAGCAAATAAAGCCTAAACCCAGCAGGAGAAGAGAAATAATAAAGATCAGAGCAGAAATCAATGAACTAGAAACCAAAAGAACAGTAGAACAGATCAACGAAACTAGGAGCTGGTTCTTTGAAAGAATTCACAAGATTGATAAACCCCTGGCCAGACTTACCAAAAAGAAAAGAGAAATGACCCAAATCAACAAAATCGTGAATGAAAGAGGAGAGATCACAACCAACACCAAAGAAATGCAAACAATTATAAGAACATATTATAAGCAACTCTATGCCAGCAAATTAGATAACTTGGAAGAAATGGGTGCATTCCTAGAGAGGTATCAACTACCAAAATTGAACCAGGAAGAAATAGAAAACCTGAACAGACCTATAACCACTAAGGAAATTGAAGCAGTCATCAAAAATCTCCCAAGAAACAAAAGCCCAGGGCCAGATGGCTTCCCAGGGGAATTCCATCAGACATTTAAAGAAGAATTAATACCTATTCTCCTGAAACTGTTCCAAAAAATAGAAATGGAAGGAAAACTTCCAAACTCATTTTATGAGGCCACCATTACCCTGATCCCCAAACCAGACAAAGACCCCATCAAAAAGGAGAATTACAGATCAACATCCTTGATGAACATGGATGCAAAAATTCTCACCAAAATACTAACCAATAGGATCCAACAGTACATTAAAAGGATTATTCACCACGACCAAGTGGGATTTATCCCTGTTCTGCAAGGTTGGTTCAACATCTGCAAATCAATCAACGTGATACAATAGAACAAGAATTATATGATCCTCTCAATAGATGCAGGAAAAGCATTTGACAAAGTACAGCATCCTTTCTTGATCAAAACTCTTCAGAGTATAGGGATAGAGGGTACATACCTTAATATCATAAAAACCATTATGAAAAACCTACAGCAAATACCATTCTCAATGGGAAAAAGCTGAGAGCTTTTCCCCTAAGGTCAGGAACACGGCAGGGATGTCCACTCTCACCACTGCTAGTCAACATAGTATTAGAAGTCCTAGCCACAGCAATCAGACAACAAAAAGAAATCAAAGGCATCCGAATCGGCAAAGAGGAAGTCAAACTCTCACTCTTTGCAGATGATATGATACTGTATGTGGAAAACCCAAAAGACTCCACCCCAAAACTGCTAGAACTCATACAGGAATTCAGTAAAGTAGCAGGATATAAAATCAATACCCAGAAATCAGTGGCATTCCTATACACCAACAACAAGACAGAAGAGAGACAAATCAAGGAGTCGATCCCATTTAAAATTGTACCCAAAACCATGCGATACCTAGGAATAAATTTAACCAAAGAGGCAAAGGATCTGTACTCAGAAAACTATAAAATACTCATGAAAGAAATTGAAGAAGACACAAAGAAATGGAAAAATGTTCCATGCTCATGGATTGGAAGAACAAACATTGTGAAGATGTCAATGCTACCTAGAGCAATCTACACATTCAATGCAATCCCCATCAAAATACCATCCACTTTTTTCAAAGAAATGGAACAAATAATCCTAAAATTTGTATGGAACCAGAAGAGACCCCGAATAGCCAGAGGAATCTTGAAAAAGAAAAGCAAAGCTGGCGGCATCCCAATTCCGGACTTCCAGCTCTATTACAAAGCTGTCATCATCAAGACAGTATGGTACTGGCACCAAAACAGACACATAGATCAATGGAACAGAATAGAGAGCCTAGAAATGGACCCTCAACTCTATGGTCCACTCATCTTTGACAAAGCAGGAAAGAATGTCCAATGGAAAAAAGACAGTCTCTTCAACAAATGGTGTTGGGAAAATTGGACAGCCACATGCAGAAGAATGAAACTGGACCATTTCCTTACACCACACACAAGAATAGACTCCAAATGGTTGAAAGACTTAAACGTGGGACAGGAGTCCATCAAAATCCTAAAGGAGAACACAGGCAGCAACCTCTTCGACCTCAGCCGCAGCAACTTCTTCCTAGAAACATCGCCAAAGGCAAGGGAAGCCAGGGCAAAAATGAACTATTGGGATTTCATCAAGATAAAAAGCTTTTGCACATCAAAAGAAATAGTCCACAAAACCAAAAGACAACCGACAGAATGGGAGAAAATATTTACAAATGACATAACAGATAAAGGGCTAGTAGCCAAAATCTATAAAGAACTTATCAAACTCAACACCCAAAGAACAAATAATCCAATCAAGAAATGGGCAGAAGACATGAACAGACATTTTTCCAAAGAAGACATCCAAATGGCCAACAGAGACATGAAAAAGTGCTCAACATCGCTTAGCATCAGGGAAATCAAAATCAAAATCTCAATGAGATACCACCTCACACCCGTCAGAATGGCTACAATTAACAAGTTAGGAAACGACAGATGTTGGTGGGGATGCGGAGAAAAGGGGAACCCTCCTACACTCTTGGTGGGAATGCAAGCTGGTGCAACCCCTCTGGAAAACAGTATGGAGGTTCCTCAAACAGTTGAAAATAGAGCTGCCATATGATCCAGCAATTGCACTACTGAGTATTTACCACAAAGATACAAATGTAGGGATCCAAAGGGGTACGTGCACCCCAATGTTTATAGTAGCAATGTCCACAATAGCCAAACTGTGGAAAGAGCCAAGATGTCCATCGACAGATGAATGGATAAAGAAGAGGTGGGATATATACACAATGGAATATTATGCAGCCATCAAAAGCAATGAGATCTTGCCATTTGCAACGACGTGGATGGAACTGGAGGGTGTTATGCTGAGTGAAATAAGTCAATCAGAGAAAGACATGTATCATATGACCTCACTGATATGAGGAATTCTTAATCTCAGGAAACAAACTGAGGGTTGCTGGAGTGGTGGGGGGTGGGAGGGATGGGGTGGCTGGGTGATAGACATTGGGGAGGGTATGTGCTATGGTGAGCGCTGTGATTGTGCAAGACTGTTGAATCACAGATCTGTACTTCTGAAACAAATAATGCAACATATGTTAAGAAAAAAGAAAAAGAAGAAGATAGCAGGAGGGGAAGAATGAAGGGGAGTAAGTCAGATGGGGAGACGAACCATGAGAGACGATGGACTCTGAAAAACAAACTGAGGGTTCTAGAGGGAGGAGCGTGGGGCGATGGGTTAGCCTGGTGATGGGTATTAAAGAGGGCACATTCTGCATGGAGCACTGGGTGTTATGAACAAACAATGAATCATGGAACACTACACCAAAAGAAATGATGTAATATATGGTGATTAACATAACAATAAAAAATTTAAAAAAAACGAATGATGTAATATATGGTGATTAACATAACAACAAAAAAATTTTTTAAAAATGACATATGCCCAGCACATAGGCAATGTTTAAAAATGCTAACCCTTCTGTTAGGCAATAAGTAGTTCAAATGGTCGAAGCAGAGAACAGTATAAAGGAGTCATCAGTGATGGGGCTATGATGGTCACGCTTGGATGGAAGCAACCAAGGACAGGCAGCTTCTCTAGACTTTTCTAGGCTCATGAGATCGAAGCCTGTCTTTGCATCTGCCCAACTGCCTCCCCAGTAAGGAGCCTGCTTCTTGTTTTCATATTGTCGACAAGGTACCTGCAAATGCATCTTCATCAGCATGCAATGAGTCGCCCTGTGAACAGTACAGGTTTTAGGTACCCAGGATGCCTAAAGTAACAACCTGAGGAAGTCTGAACCCAGAACAAGCATGGAGAGACCAACACACCATTGGCAGGCCATATGGACCCCTGTTTTTGTGAACCATGATGGTAACTGCCTGGCAGAGGTTTTCCTAGGAAAGTAGTCAGCGCTTGGGTGATGGAAGCTTCCAGGGAAGGATGTCTTTATGTATTTATTTTTACTGAAGTACAGTTGACACACACTGTTACATTGGTTTCAGGTGTATGACAGTGATTCAACAAGTCTATACATTAGGCTATGCTCACTGCAAATGGAGCTACCATCTGTCACCATACAACGCTTTTATAACCCCATCGTCTGTATTAGGGAAGGAAGTCTTTAAAAGTGTCTTCCCTAGGCTAACCTGTCTGGGTTTGCATTCACTAATGAAGTGTCACTTTGCAAGAACATGCACTTTGCAGCTTACCCCGTGTCCCTGTAGTCGGCTGTCTATCCCCTTGCTTTTTCATCTTTTGACAACATCTAGTGTTGGAATCCTCCGATGGCAAAGCTTGGCCTTTCCTCCAAGCTTACTTCTGAGCCAGTCTCTTTCACTCAGTTGTGCCCTACTGAAACTGGGTTTGAGACCAAGGGGAGCTGCTTCTCTCTATCTCCTGGCTGGATGGCTCATTTTGGGGGTCTGCCTTAGCTGAAAGCATAGCCGACTCCTATGAATACATCAACCTGCCTTGCAAAATGACTTCCCAAACATCCTTTGCCCCTGAGAGCAGTTTCCTCCAATTAAACATGCACCTTGGAAATCCCACGATGTCTCCTTGGGCATCCCACGATGTCTCCTTGGGCTGTGGCCAAGGGCAGCCTACCCAGCTCAGCACCACCTCCCTCCCTCCCCATACCTTTCTTCATAAATCAATCTTACTATTTCCTAGATACATTTTCATTAACAAAGAGATAAATGTGTTTGCAGCATGAGAAAAATCAATAATATAGAATTTATAAATACATCTTTGCATGTTACAGAACTATTTACATTGGCAATAGAGATAAATACACTTGTAACAGGAGCTGAATCAATATACAGTATATGTAAAACAGATTTTAACAACGGTGGGGTTGCCATAATCACAGGCCTGATAAATCTAAATCCCAAAGCCCTATTATTGTTCCTTAAAAAGGAGAGAAAGTAATGGAGTGACCCAAAAGGCCCAGCAGGGTGGGGATGCACATCCTCATAATCCGAAGCTGTCTAAGCTACAGCCCACAGATGCCTTGACTGGGATCCCAGCAGCCTCTTTCCTAGCGCTCCGCCTGACTCTCCAGGAGATGATGCTGCACGAGTCATTTGGGATTGCCTGGCTGGGTTTCCACAGGCTGCTTAGGGGGACCTTCAGGCATCAGTGCTCCCAGCTCTCTGTCCATTTCCCTGCCCTTCCTGGGTTTCGTCCCCAGGGCTCCCCACTGTGCCTCCAGTCTCTGGCATGCAGTGTTCCCCTCCCCGGGGCTTTGCCATATTTCCAGTTCTCTCCTCCCCCAGACCTGGGTTCTTCAAGGTGGATAGGACCTCAGGTGAAGGCCGAGACACTCCGAGATGCCTCTCAACCCCGGGCTTTGAAAGGCTCCACAGGTGTCTTCGTTCTTTCATTTGTTCCTCCCAAAACAGATTTTCTAAGCATCTGCTCACGTGAAGCACTGCTCTAGGGATATAGCAGCAACAGCTCGAAGCGCCCGCTCTCGTGGCACTGACGTGGTGGGGGCAGGGCGACAGAGACAAACATATGAACGACAGCAACAAAAACACAAATAATCACAATGTCAGGGTCAGCAAGCTTTCTGGAAAGGGATGAAGTGTATAGATGTGGGCAGGAAGGGCCCCTTACCACTCTGTCGCATACCCCTGGGATTTGTGCTTTTGTTTTTTTTAGAACACTCTGAAAATGTTTCAGGAAAGGAAAACAGTCTTCGCTTGCAGGCTGCTAAGGTGGCCTGTGAGGGCGGAGCCTGCAGACCTCTGATGTCACATGCCCAGTGATCAAAAGTGCTATGAAGATGAATAAAGCAGAGTAAGGATGATAGAGAATAATGGAGGGAGTGATTAGATTAAGTGTGCAGGGGGGTGTTTCAGCCACTGGACTTGACACTGAGGGCATGTGCTTCTCCAGCACTCAGAGGGCACCCTTGCGGGCGAGGCTGACACTTGCAGACGCCATACCTTCCAAGGAGCAGAGGAGGACAGGCTCCAAGTCTGTCAGCCTCACCTTCCCTGGGACACCCCCCTCAACACTTCCCAGGGCCCGCCGGGGAAGCCTGAGGGTTGGCGACTTGGTGGTATTATACACTCCTTTGTAGCCAGCAAGTCATGAGAGTGACACAGGTCTGAATCCCTGCCCAGGAAAATTGTCAGGTTAAAACCTTCTGCGGACACTCAATGACCCATCAGGATGAGGGTGGCATGGCCCATGACAAAGACACATCCTTGTAAGATATAGGAGGTCACAAAGCCCTTCTTGAAACGTGAGCCCTGTGGCGGCCAGCCACAGAGGGCAGGCGTGTACTGGGTTCCACTCACCTCCCTCCCCACCCACCCCTACATTGTTTTCTCTCTACATTCCACGTTTTTGAATGCTATGGAAATAAAAAAGATGCCCCAAATAAACTTCTATGAAAAAAAAAACTGTATTTGGGTATAGTATATTTGTATTCTGATAAAAAAATAACCATTATTAAACGTAAATAAATATAGGAACAAAAACAAGGGGAATAAGCACTGAACAGTTGTGAGACTTCCACTTTTTACAAATGTGTTTCTGTAAAATTTGCATTTTTTAATTACACTGTAAACAGAACACAAATCCTTAAAAATCGAAAATCCTTCTGCTGCCCAAGTGACAGCTCTGGGCCTTGGGATCCTAGCTCTGTGGTCTCCGTGTTCTCCATGTGCAGCCCCTCTGTCAGGTGCCCCATGCAGCCATGATCCACAGGGAGGAGAGCAGCTCCTCTCCTACCCCACCAAACTACCTGCTCTGCTGGCTGGGAGGAGTGGACTCCGAGGGGCTGCGATAGTTCAATCTTCAGGCCTCAGAACAAAACAAAAATGTCCAGACTAATCCAGACAGGCTTGAGCCATCCTGGGCATCCAGGACCTGTTAGGACTGAGGCTCCCTCACCCAAGTAGGCTGGAGTTTCCCTCGCTGGTGCGTGTTCTGCCTGGACTGAGCCCAGGCCTCATGCCCTGGTGGCTGAAGTTTCTGAAAGGTGGGCCTATGTGGTCATCTGTTTCTGATTGCCAAACTCGGCCTAGACCCTGGAAGTGAGCAGGGCTCAGGAACAGGTCCTGAGGGAGGGGGCCGGGTCAGATGATGCTGGGCCAAGTCCCAAGCCAAGGCCCTGGCATGTGTCGGAGGCTGAACAGCCACATCCTCCACTAAGACAAAACCAGGCACCTCTAATACCATCAGCAAAGGACACTCAGTCTCGAAGCCTCCTGCATTCCAGATCTATCTCCTCCAGTCTCTTAGGTCACTCAGCTCTCAGGCCTCCGAGCCTTCACTCAGGCTCATTATCTGTCCACCATGCTGTGTTCTGCCTTTTGCGCAGGACTAAAACTTGCCCAACCTCCAGGTTCACCTCAGCTGATGTCTCCAGTAGGAAGAGCGGATCCCCCCACTCCCCGGGATCCAGGCCCTGTCTTTGTGTTCCCAGTATAGCCTATCCTAACATCTACCCCCTTGGACTTCATGTGTCCATCCACATGTCTGTCTTCCCACCTCAACAGTGACCTCTCTCGGGGTTGGACTCTGTCTGGGTCTGGATCTCTGTCACTCCACATAGGGTCTGACAGACAATAGGTGCGGGCTTTGTGTTTTCTAAAATAATCAACTCTGGTTTAAAACAACTCTGTGTCGGGGCACCTGGGTGGCTCAGTCAGTTAAACGGCTGCCTTTAGCTCAGGTCATGATCTCAGGGTCCTGGGATCGAGCCCCGCATCGGACTCTGGGCTCAGCGGGGAGCCTGCTTCTTCCTCTCCCTCTGTCTGCCTGTCTGCCTACTTGTGATCTCTCTCTCTCTGTGTCAAATAAATAAATAAAATCTTTAAAAAAAAAATAAAACAATTCTGTGTTTATAGCTGAATATGGTGGGGAAAAAAATCCAGGCTGGAGACAGCAAAGTGATGGGTCTACCTTTAGAATCACGACCACTAACTTCAGGTGGACCCCCATGCTGCCTGGCATGCTTCCCAACTCCCCTCCTTGATTCATCCTCCCAGTCTCTTTGATGACTCTCAGACAGTGACCCTGTTTCCCGTTTCTTAAGGCAGTAGAAGCAATCAGTAGAGAACTTTGCTTCTCCATAATGAACTTCCATTCCTAAAACCACTGAATACCTTTTGGCCCTACTTTTTAAATGGCGGTCTGCCATTGCACCTATTGATGGCTTACTCTGTCTCCTGGAGCCCAGAGTCCCCTGCCTTCTCAGATACATTGCTCTTCCAGGTGTCACCTCTATCTCCTACATCATGAAATTGCTTCTCTCTAGGGATCATTTCCATCAGCGTGAAAACACATACATATTCTATCCTGGGGGAAAAAAAAAACACCTCATTCTTTGAGATCACACCCTCCTCCAACCACTCTCCAGTGCTTCCATCCCCATTTCTCACGACCCTACCTTGATTAAGTTTTCATCCCCACGCTGAACTGAAGCTGTTTTTGTCAAAGTCATTAATGATCTCCCAATTACGGTGGCCAATTCCCACTCCATACTCTGCCCCAACCAGTGGAATTTGACGAACTGGAGCACTCTGTCCTTCTTGAAGGCCTTCCCTCACTTGGCTTCTGGGACATCACTCTTTCTTAGTTCTCTCACCTTGCAGGTGCTTCCTTCTCCCTCTCCTTTCTACTTCTTCTCTTCCCAGACTCTGAATCTTGGGGTGTCCCAGGTTCAGCCCACAGGTCCCCTCTCTTCTTTAATGACATCCCTTTCATCATGATCTGGTCCAGTCAACTGGCTATAAATACATGTATACACTGATACCTCCAATGGACTGCCCCTATCCACTCTAGGCAACTGCCCACCCCTGACATCTCCATTTGGATGGCTAATAAGTCCCTAAACAGAACACACTCAAACCCAAGCTCTTGAATTGTGAGCCCCTGAACCCACCACTAAACCTGTTCTTCTTCCCCTTTGTCCATCTCAGACAAACACTACTCTATGTTTTGAGATGCTGTAGACAAAAGCCTTGGAATCACTGCCAATTCCTCTCTTCCTTATATCTCTCACATACTATCTCAGCATATTTGCTCTCTCCTTCCATTGAGAGAGCTCCAGAAGTAGACTGCTTCTCATCACCTTCACCATGTACCACTCTGTGTCTTACGTGGATACTGAGACCATCTCCTTAATGGCCTCCCTGCCTCCACCTTTCACTCTATACTCTATTCCTCAGGGGGACAGGCAGAATGATCCTTTCAAAGTCTAAGTCAAATCACACCACCTCTTTGTCCAAAACCGTCCAGTTGCTTCCTATCTCTCAAAGAAACATCCAAAATCCTCACATAGCCTGAAGAGTCCCACACAATCAGAACCTAACACCTCTACTCTCACCACACTGGCCTTCCCTGCCTTACCACTCAGGGTTTCTGTAGCTGTTTTCCCTCTGCCTGATCTTCTCCCCTCACATCTTTAATTGGTTCACTTCCTCAGTTGTCTTAGGTCTCTGATCAAATGTCACTTCTCTGTGAGGCTTTTGCTGACAACCCTATATAAAATACCACCCTTCTTAAATTATATGATAAAAGCAAAGAAATATATCACAGTCTTTTTAATGTCAGTTCTCCCCCTAGAATGGGACTTGGTTGTTTGGTTTATTGCTACGTCACCAGTGCCTACAACTGCATGACCAATCATCCTGGTTTGCACAGGGCAGAGAGATTTCCTGGGACATAGGACTCTCAGTGCTAAAACCAGGAAAGTTCCAGCCAAACTGGGATAATTTGTCTCCTTACTTACAACAGTGCCTGACACACAGTAGACACTCGAATAAATATGGGTTATTATGTGCATGAATAATATATTAATGAATTCAATTTTTTCTCACTTTCCAAATGTCTAGGTTGGATATTGTATTGGAAAGGTGTTTATCTTGAGTTGACCAGTCTCCTTTCAGACAAGTGTGGGTCAGTCATCTGCAGAGAAGCAGGCATAATGATGGTTTGAGAGCTTGAATGGAAGAACTATAGCCTTGAGCCAGGAAACACAGCACACAGCTATGTGGTCAGAGCCAGCCCAGGTACCAATCACCAAGGAACTCAGGGATGGGGCCGGGTGCTCCCCAGGCTTCCTCCTCAGGGTACTGAAGATTCAAGATCCAGTTTCTTTGTGGATCTAATGGAAATCAGCATTAGCTGAGAGAATCCTCTGGGCCTGAACCCTCCAAGCAGCAGCTGTCTGCTTCCCCAGCCCCCATGCCCCTCGTGCTCAGGGGGAGCCCTGCACAAAATAGCCCCGCCAGCCGACAGTACCTCCATGCCAAGAACATGGAGGACTCCCAGCTCTCAACACCTGCAAGTATTTGCTGCCACAAATCAATACAAAAGCAGGATGCACCATTAACCTTTAATATATCAGTGCTGGGGCTCTTAATCCATTATGAGGCTGTCATAAATGTGACCGAAATGCAGAACAGAGCAGAGGCCCTTCGGGAGGATGTGAAGGTGCCTTCATTGCCTCCTGGCACAGCCTGCATCCCCCTCTGCTCCAGAGGAATGGCCTGAGTCTCTTCTCTCCCTGCCGGCTTTTGTTTTCACTGTCCTTCCCTCCCTCTTCTCCTTTCTAGATGTCTGTCTGAGCCCCTCAATTATGTCAGCTTCCAGGCAGGCAGTCACTTGATACGCTAGAAGAAAGCTTTAATAATGCTAACTTACAGACACTGTGCTAACACTTCATTTGTGTTGCTTCATTAACCTTGGCCGTACTCTCATCTAAAGTTCTTATTATCCCCCCATTTCAGAGATGAGGAAATCAAGACTCAGGGAGATTAATAACTTACAGAAGGCTAGAGAAGCAGCAAGTAGTAGAGCTGTCTTTCCACTCTGCCCTGCTTGTTCCCAAACCCATACACTTGACTGTCACCCTGCAGGGATGTCAAGCAGCCCAGAGCCAAGTGTGCAGGATTAACAAGCAAACAGTCAGAAATACCATGCAAAACACATTGTCTGAAGGAAGCTCAGAGTTACTGGAACACGCTGTTGAACCAACCACAGCTCAGCAGAGGAGAGACAGAGGAGAAGGTAGGGGCAAGGCGGGAGGGTCAGCAGGAAAGGTGAGGCTTAAGTTTCGAGTTAAGGAGAAAGCGGAAACTGACGCATAGAGGAGAGGAATGAAAGATGTTCTGGGCAAAGGTCACCGTATTTTCGAACCATGGATGTTTGGAGAGAGTGAAATCTCTGGGAACTACTAATAGTTTACTACAAGGGAGCAGAAATGGTAGGGTAGGACCGAGGGCATAATTACTTATAAAATACTAAAAACAGTGTCATGGGATAGAAGTTCAAAAATGATGGGAGATGAAGGGCTCACGTCCCCCAGATGATTACAGCACCTGAGAATGTGTGAGACGGGCAGGTGGGCACATTCTATACACTTGGCGAGGGGGAAGTTACTGCAGGAAGCTTTCACATGTGTTCTAGAAGGCAGGGCTGAGGAGCCGTGGTGAACCCCTGTGCTTGTGCACGTGTGTGCACACATGCATGTGCACGTGTGTGTAGGGCCTGGGCATGTGCATGTGCATGTACGAGCGTGCATGGAAGGACCCCAGGGCAGGAAGAAGACAAGGAAGACGGAAGGGGGAATAGCTGGAGGGCTGGGATGCTCAGATTAGATGTCGTGCATTGTGACAGACTTTAAAGCAAAGGAGCAGCTAGGGCTTCCTTGGTGGTGGAATGGTGACCCCATAGGAGGCAGATTTGTGTGACAGATAAACCAAACAATGCAGCTAGTGCAGGGATCACACCATACGAGACATCTGGCCACCCCACCCCCACCCCCCACCCGAGTTTGTTGATGGGCCCCAGGGAGGCAGCACTCACAGGGCAAGAAAGCAGAGACCCCGGCCCTCCCCGCATGGGAAAGCGGGGAAGAAAATGCTAGCACATGTGAGCCTGTTACCGCACAACACAAAACCGACTGCAATTAAATGTGAGGATAGAAGACCCTGGCCCTTCTGAATCAGTGTGCAGAAAAATCACTTTAACGAGGATGCAGACTGATGGAAAGGTTAGGGAAGGGAGCTGCGAGGAGGAAGGTATGCTCTATTATTGATGAAGATTGTTTGTGCGCAGGGATGGCAGGGGCCCCACTTTGTGCCAAGTGCCATAGAAGGGCTGGCTCATTTCATCTTTAGAATCAAACTTTGTGATGAATTATTCATCCCACCTGGTACATGAGGAAATGATGAGGCTTTTAGGGCGAGGCTGTGCCAGGACCAGGTTGAGCTTGCTGGTCTGCCTGATGTTGAGCTTTTCAGGCCCGCATCTCGAAGATGCCTGAGAGAGCTTCCTGTACCAGCTCCAACCAAGGATTGTGTCCGTGCCTTGGACCATTCAGCTCTAGCTAGTTTTATCTTCGACAAAAGGCTCTTCAAGTGCCATTAGCAATGCCAGGTGCCAGCCACACCACCCCGGGAGCCCCACGAGCCTCAGCCCGGCACTCTCTGGCCAGCTCCACTGGGAGTCGTGGGTGCCTTGATCAGAGAAACATGGCCTACACTGCAGTACCCGGATGCTGGCAGAACAGAGCAAGATCCTGCTTTTGGCTTAAGATAATTATCCATCCCATTAACTTCTTAGTGTTTGGGCAGGACACTCGGGACAACTCTGCCAGTGTCCAACAGTAAGCCACCTGATGGGAGCAACACACCCAGCTGCAGAACACAAGATAAACCACCAAGGGGTAGTTGGGGAAAAGTACGCTGTGGCTTCCACAGCCCAGAGGACAAAGAGAAAGACATTGGCATTGAGAGGGCATCCAGACCTATCCATGCCTTACGCTCTTCCCTCTTTATTGGATCCTCCTGACAGCCCTGGAGGAAGCTATATCACAGTCCTCATTCTCAGGACCATGAGAGGTCAACTATCTCGCCCAAGAGTTAGAGACTCATACCAACTTACCCAGGACCCTATAGCCAGCCAGCACTGGAGTGGGCACATAAACCACTCTGTTAGGCTGCGAACCCCGGCTCTACCCTGATTTGTTACACTCTTGAGAAGCAGGAGCAACATGGTCCAGTTTGGTGCTATCATACTGGAGGCCTGGAGCCTGGGTCATGGCTCTGAGGCGGCACCCATGGCCATGCAGGACTGCGGTCCAGAACTTTGACATTGGAGTCAGACTGTCGTAAATTTCACCCTATCACTTGCTGGCCCTGTCGCCCGGGCCAAGTTCAACCTCTCTGTACATCAGTTTCCTTCTCTATACAACAGGGATGTTCATGGATTGAGTGAATTCAGGCAATGCACTGAGAACAGTGCTGGCCCATGGGAGACACTTAGTATGTGGTCGCATCCATGATCCCAATTATTCAATGAGACGTGTGGGCTATATTATGGTTATAAAATGTCAGTCTTCTTCACAGGTCCAGGAACAGCTGGTTTGGCTAGCTAGGGTTTGTGTTTTGAATTCGAATGCTTTTAATATGGGCATGCAATCTCTGGGTCGCCACAAACCCCAGCACTGTCCTTGGCCTTAAACCCACCCTGACTTCTTTGCCTTGCCATGTAAACATTTGTGATTGAAACCCCTGGCCAAGATGAGGTCTCAGAGCTTCCTACCATGATATTTCATGATTCTCTGGCCTGGGTTGGCACTAAATCCTTATCTTATTTAGGATTCTCTCTTCCACAAAGCAGCACTGTGGCCTGTTCTCCCTGAAACATGGCTGTTTTTCTCTGAAAGCTGGAATCTCATTTTGAAGTGTCTGTCAGGACTCAGAGCTACCATGAGGAGGATCTCACAAAGAAGAGGCCTCTAGCAATTAAAACTCAGTTTGCCTGGACACCAGGGGCTTTGCCCCTATGGAAGGCCTGCAGCCACCTCCCCAGAAGCGGGGCTGCTGGGGCTTGTCTTCAAGTCACACCAACGCTACAGCCATACCACACCCAACAGGGCAAAGCCAATTAACTACCTTCAAAGGTCTCTGTGGGGCTCCCTGACTCTTAGCAGCATAATATTGTCCCCATAGGGCCTCGGATGGAAGGCAATGCACCAAACCCAGCTAGAAACTCAAAGCAGAGCCAATCCCTTCCTCAGTAGGGCAAGAGGGTCCTTTGGCAAGAAGAGTTGACGGTGAATATGAGGAAGAAGCGGCCTGCAATCTTCAAGAGAAACGAGCCTGCCATGGGAGTCCCTCAAAGGACTGTGTTATTCAAAGTCGGTGTGCTTTCTTTGTCCCTTCAGATAGCTGGGTCTCCCTGAAATGTCTCCCTCCTGCCATGTTCACAGGGCATTGGGCTGGGCAGGACAGAGACGGCCTCCTGTTCTCCAGGATTTAGAGCCTGGAGCACTGGGACTGAACTGTATCTGGATGTTTGTGCCCAGATCACAAGAGTCATCTGAATTTGTTTGAGTGGATGAATGATGTATAAACCACACACCTCGGCTGCCTCATGCATATTTCCTCACCTTCTCTTTTATTCTGGATGCTCTGGTCAGATAAACAAACAGGGCATGCTTAAAGCTCTCTATAAGGGCCTTTCTGAAAATACTCATCTTGGGTTTGACCAGCCAGGCTGGAAAAAGCAAAAGTAAAGGGATCAGAGGGAGATTGACACGAGGGGTCCACCAAGTTGGGAGGGGGCTCGGATGCAAGGAGGAGAAGCTTCACGCACCATTCGACTCAGCCATGGCACTGCGGGAAGGGTGGGGCCATCCAACGGAGCCCACCTCTCCAGCTCTGCACACGGTTTACTCATCCCTCTTCCAACGCTCCTCGCTCCTGACGTGTTTAATGTCAACCAGAGGCAGTCTTTCGCCTCCTTGCACACCACAGCACTTGTCTCCAGGAAAGAGGCCACACTCCCCCCATGCCTGAAGAAGCCATGTACAGTGTTTTTCTGATGTTAGGTCTCACAGGGGAACTCAGTTGACCGGAACAGAGCTGCACCCTGTTTGACAATGTTCTGAGTGGGAGGCTATGAGGAGATCTGACCATGACGCTTGTCTGGACAACACTCCACAGTTTCCCATTTCTTTCAGAACAAAGCAGCCCCTCCTAACCATGACTCCTTAGGCCTTCTAGGAGTCATGTCTACTTGGTCCTCCAGCCATCACCTCTGTACTTTCTGTCCTGGCCACGCTGGTCCCCAAGCCCCTGGGCTTCCCCTCACCTCTCGTCTTTCTCTCTGCCCTGTGTACCACTTCTCCTCCCTAAACACACAGCTATCTCCTCAGATATTCCAGGTCTTGGGCTACATATCACCACCTCCAGGATTCCGTTTAAGACTCTCTCTGTGATGGACTGAATTGTGTCCCCCAAAATAGGTATGTCAGAGTCCTAACCCCCAGTGCCTCAGACCATGACCTTATTTGGAGATTAGAGTCTCTACAGAGGTAGTCAATTTAAATGAGGTCATTAGAATGGGCTGTAATCCAATGACTGGTGTCCTTAGAAAAGAGAAATTTGCACACAGACAGTCACGCACCCCAGGAGAACACAACATGAAAATGAAGCTGAGATCGGGGTAATGAATGCATCCACAAGCCAAGAAATTCCAAAGATTTCCAGCAACCTTCCAGAAGCCAGAAGAGGCACATGGGACAGATTCTCTGTCACAGCCTTGGCAAGGAACCAAACCCACTAACACCTCATTCGTGGACTGCCAGCCTCCAGAACTGGGAGGCAATGAACTTCAGTATGGACATACCTCGTCTTATTGTGCTTCACTCTACAGTGCTTTCCAGACACTGCGTGTTTTCCAAACTGAAGGCTCGTGGCATCCCTGCTTCAGCAAGTTTATCAGCACTGTTTTCCCGGCAGTGTTGGCTCACTTCATGTCTCTGTCACATTCTGGTAATTCTCGCAATATTTCAAACTTCATTATTACTCTTTCGGTTGTGGTGATCTATGATCGGTGATCTTTGATGTTACTATTATAATTGTTTTGGGGTGCACAACTGCACCCTAGAAGATGTCAAATGTAATCAATAAATGTGTGTGTTCTGACTGCCCCACTGACCAGCCATTCCCACATCTCTCTCCCTGTCCCAGGCTCCCCTATTTCCTGAGACACAACAATATTGAAATCAGGCCATTTAATAACCCTACAATGGCCCCTATGTGCCCAAGTGAAAGGAAGAGTCGCATGTCCCTGTCTTTAAATCGAAAACTAGAAATGATTCAGCCCAGTGAGGAGAACATGTCAAAAGCTGAGATAAGCCAAAAGCTAGGCCATTTGCACCAAACAGTTAGCCAAGCTATGAAGGTAAAGGGAAAGTTCTCAAAGGAAATTAAAAGTGCTACTCCAGTGAACACACAAATGATAAGAAAGTGAAACAGCCTTATTGCTGATGGGGAGAAAGTTTGAATGGTCTGGATAGAAGATCAAGCCAGCCACAACCTTATCTTAAGCCAAAGCCTAATCCAGAGTGAGGCCCTAACTCTCTTCAATTCTATGAGGGCTGGGAGAGGTGAAGAGGCTGCAGAAGAAAGCTGGAAGCTAGCAGAGGTTGGTCATGAGGCTTAAGGAAAGAGGCCATTTGCATAACATAAAAGTGCAAGGTGAAGCAGAAAGGGCTGATGGAGAAGCTGCCCCAAGTTACCCAGAGGACCTAGCTAAGGTAATTCATGAAGGTGGCTACACTCAACAACAGATTTTCAATGAAGACAAAACAGCCTTCTATTGGTGATGATGCCTTCTAGGACTTTGGTAGCTAGAAAGAAGTCAATGCCTGGCTTCAAGGCTTCAAAGGATAGGCTGACTCTTTTGTTAGGGGCTAATGCAGCTGGTGACTAAGTTGAAGCCAGTGCTCATTTACCATTCCAAAAATCCTAGGGCCCTTAAAAATGATGCTAAATCTACGCTACTTGTGCTCAATAAATTGAACAAAGCCTGAAGGACTGCACATCTGTTTACAACTTAGTTTACTGAATCTTTTAAGGCAACTGTTGAGACCTATTGCTCAGAAAAAAAGATTCCTTTCAAAATATTACTGCTCACTGACAATGCATCTGGTCACTCAAGAGCTCTAATGGAGATGTACAATGAGATAAATGTTGTTTTCACACCTGCTAACACAACAACCATTCTGTAGCCCCCGGATCAAGGGATCATTTCAACCTTCAAGACTTATTATTTAAGAAACACATTTTGTAATACATAGATAGTAATTCCTCTGACGGACCTGGGCAAAGTAAATGGAAAACCTTCTGAAAAGGATACACCATTCTAGAGCCATTAAGAACTTTCAGGATTCGTGGGTAGAGGTCAAAATATGAACATTAACCAGAGTTTGAAAGAAGTTGATTCCATCCCTCATGGATGACTTTGAAAGATTCAAGACTTCATGGCGGAAGTAAGTGCAAGTATGGTGGAAAGAGCAAGAGAACTAGAATTAGAAATGGAGTCTGAAGATGTATCCGAATCACTGCAATCTCATGATAAAACTTGAATGGATGAGGAGTTGCTTCTTATGGATGAGCAAAGCCAAGGGATTTCTAAAGATGGAAATTACTCCCGGTGAAGATGCTGTGAAGACTGTTGAAACGACAACAAAGGATTCAGAGTAGTCCACAAACTTAGTTGATAAAGCAGCAGCAGGGTTTGAGAGGACTGACTCCAATTTTGAAATAAGTTCTACTGTGGATAAAATGCTGTCAAATCGCATGGCATGCTACAGAGCTATTGTTCACAAAAGAGTCAGTTGATACAGCAAACTTCATTGTTGCCTTGTTTTAAGAAATTGCCACAGCCGCCCCAGCCTTCAGCAACCACCATCCTGATCAGTCAGCAGCCATCAACATGGAGGCAAGACCCTCCACCAGCAAAAAGATTTTGATTCACTGAAAGCTCAGATGATGGTAAGAATATTTTTAACAATAAAATATTTTTAAATTAAGGTGCATACATTGTCTTTTAAGGCATAATGCTATTGCACACTTAATAGACTACATTATAGTATAAACATAACTTTTATATGCACTGGGAACGCCCAAAATTCATTTGATTCACGTTATTGTTATATTTGCTTTATTGTGATGGTCTGGAACTGAACCCACAGTATGTCTGAGGTATGCCTGGACTCGGTTATGGCAGCCCCAGGAAATGTGTACACTTCCTGTGTGCTCCGATAATCACCAATATTTCCTCTATCACAGATCTTTCCTCACTGTGCTGTACTGAGTCACTGGTCTGCTGGCTCCTCTGAACTGGCAAAGACCACTCAACAAAGGTAGACAGCATGTTTTTCTCATTCACATTTTTTAACTCTAGAGCCTAACATAACACCAGGCACACAATAAGAACACATGATCTCTTCGTTGTAGGAATGTGTGAATGAAGGAATGAGTGAGTGAATTACAAATGGATAGCACAACCCCTGGTTACAGGCAACTCTTATATCACGGTCATTGTGTCAATTACATGGTAATATCACTGCAGTACTGCCACCCCACTAATGCCCCATCCAATAACTGTGTGGTGCTCAATAACTGTGTGATGAATGAGTAAATGAACAACTGTGTCAGCTAATGTGTGATGAGACCTGGGCTTTCCTGGAATGTAGAAAGTGCAGTTTCCCCTCTAGGAGTTCACTTCTGATGTCGCACTCCCAGAGATGAACCCAGCCACATGGAATAGTCCCTTGATCTTGATGTGTAGAAGAGCAGGAACACAGAGATGTGGAGATGCCCAGTGGAGAGCTCCCACCTGGGAGGTAAAGATCACAGCCCCCTTGCACAGTTAGTATATGAGAGCCCACTTGGACAAGCCTTCAGCAAGGGGAATCACCTACGATGTGTCAGGCACCATGTCAAATCCTCATGGACCTCAAGAGAGCTCAGCATGAACGTCTCCATTTTCCTATGAGAAAGCCAAGGCATATGGGATAGGTGACTTGTCTACGGTCCTGCAGCTGGCGAGGGTGTGAGCAAAGATTTCGTAGTGGGGTCTGACTCCAAAATGCTCTTCCCTTGGAACTGGAGGATTACTTTGAGGCTAGACTTCCAACTCAGATTTCATAGTGTATGTTTTCCGTTTTTCATCTCTCGTAATGTCTGAATGTATTCATGTTTTCTCATTCCACATGGGCTGATGAAGCATTTGCAAAGTCCCAGCCCACCCTGGGGAACCCAAGCGATGAGCTCAGTCTCTGCTGAGAGTAGAGGGTGCAGCCACAGCTGTGTGTACCTTGGAGGAGGTGGCAGTAGCACCGATAACAGAATCAAAGAAAATGAAACTCAGGAGGGCCCAACAGGTCCCCTCTCAACTTGGAGAGTTTCCTCTCAACTTGCAACATGAATGCTTTGTTAAGTGGTGTATGTCAGGGAAAGCATTGGCTTTGGTGCAAACAAGCAAACATTTGAACTGTGTGGACTGGTTCTCTGCCTTGGTTTCCTTCTCTGCAATAATAGCTCAATGTAGTAAAAATTAAATGATAAAAAGCATGCCGAGCACTTAGACAACTCATGGCACATATCCATATTGTATAACATGGTGTATATACATGATGTACATACATACAGAGAGAGCATATAGTATATTGGATAATATAGCAAATAATAGTAATTCTTTGATAACTAATACCCATCAATGGGAATGGGTGTGGCAGCAGACCCCTTCTCCACTGGGGCCATACAGGCAAACCCCAGCAGCCCAGGGCCATGCCGGGGCAGTGACCAGCCCTGAGCATGTGCTTAAAGCTCTGGGGCTCAGGATAAAGGGCATCAACACATAGATCCAAAGGCCTTTAAAGGACCACTCTGGTTCGTACTGCCACTTTTCTCTCCTTCTTCCCATGACTGTAAAGGGTTACCATGGTAATTAAAATATGAGATCCTAATTCTTATGATATTAATTAAAGTGAAAACTGCAGATGGTGTTTAATAACAACTTACTCCCAGCAGGTTCCAGGCACTTTACCTAAATCAAACATATCATAAAGTTGGCATGAGACTCACAGAGCCTAACCCTGCCACATCTGGCCAGGGACACATGTTCTCACCTAGAGTGAAGGTAACAAACCATCTCTATTACTTATGCTGATGTGGCCTTAAATTGCTTGACAGTCTGATTCCACCCCACCACCTCCTGGAGCCAAAAATAAAGGAGTATTGATTGCAAAGATTAATAATGGAGCTTAAGAAGGAAAATGGTACAAAACACCTTTCTCTCTCCTTTCGTGATATAAACGCCTGCCACCCCTGCAACCTAATTTTGTCACCCAGCACACGGGAGTGTATTAATTAAAGTGACACCAAGGACAGGAAAATCTGAGCTCTTGGGGTGATGACTGAAAATACATAAATATGCATCTCCAGGCTGTCTCGGGAAGGGAGGCACGTGGCCAGGCAAGATCAGCATAATTTTACCAGGGGGAAGGTGGAGAGGAGGGTGCACAGCTCACCCCAGGAGGTCAGAGCTCTGGTGCCCATGAACACTTCCCTAGACTGGACAAAGAAACTAGACAAAGAATAACTATTTGATAAGCCCCCTTTACTGTAAGAAACTAGACCATCACTTTTATAAATGTTCCTTGATATGGCCTGGGAGTAGCTAATATTTAATGGATAGTCATTATATACTCAACTAATTTTCACAATACATTGACAAAGATAGAGTAGTACCATTTTATAGATGAAGAAACTGAGGCCTAGTATGGTTACTCAGTGTCTTGGTCAGAATTCAAAACCATATTTGGCTAAGACCACTCCCACCCCATCCCCACCCCCGCTATGGTAAGACAGGAGACATGGGAGGCCAGGGTAGAATGAACAGGCTTTATCCAGGGGAGCAGTCCTGGAACAGGGTCAGAGCTTCCCTCTACAAGACCATCACCTGCTGTTGTCCCTCCCGCCAGCACTGGGATTTGTACCTACCAGCCAAGGGGGCCCTTCTCCCTAGGGAGGGACAGGTACCAGCCACCTTGGGTGGAGAAGTACAAGATTCATTTGGGGTTAACTTAGAAGACATCAGGAGATGATGGATGATTTCAGAGACTCTCGTGTTTGCACTGTTTTTTTTTTTTTTTTAGGCCAATTTCATTGTAGTTAGTGAATCAGTTTTCACAGCCCACTGTGCTGTGTGCCCTGATTCCCAACACTATAAGGGATGTGACCTCAGCTTATCCTGAGCTGAGTTGGGCATCCATAAGCATCTAAAACATCTAGTCCCAACTGGGCCTCGCTGTGCCCACCTGACCCTGATCTTCCCCTGTACACCTCATGTCAGGTCCAAGCATCACCAGCATCCTCCCCTCTGGCCCTTGAGCCTGGCTGCCCTGCCCCCTCACTTCAGCATTTCTCCACCTGTCACATCCAAAAAGGCATGACCAAGTCAACCTTCTCCAACTCTCTTGGATCTCCCTTCTCTTCAAATAATGTCACTGTCCTAGGTCAGGAAAATACAGAGAACGTTCACTGGGCTGTAAGGAGAGGAGAACCAAAGTAGAGGCAGAGAGGAAAAGGACAGAGATTGAGGAGAGATAAGTCTCATTAATACAGACCTCACCCCTCCAGTATCCTTGTCTGACCCCAAGTTGGGGCATACGACCTAAGTAGCACACTCTTCTTTAACCAAAGTTTTATATATAGTATATGCTTCATATTTGCTTGATTGCTCCTCTAATAAGCTGTTATTTTAAAAAAGAAGAAGAAAGACAAATAAGAGAAGATTATTACAGTGCACAGAGCACTGCACAGTATAGATCACTGTTCTGAGTATTTGCAGAACAGCTTTTTAAGTAAGATCTATTATTCTTCCCACTTTACAAAAGAGGAATCCGAGGCCCAGAAAGTTAAGTTGCCCAAAGTCATGCAGCCATTAAACATTGGGTCCAGGATGTAAGATCAGGTCACCTGGCTCCCTAGCCTGCATTCCCTGCTATGCTTCTGTGTTTTAAGCTTCACGAAAATATTTGACAGGTCTGGTTTCTTCCCCACTGCATCCCCAAAACTGAGCAGAGTGCCTGGCACATAGTAGGTAATCAATAGAGTTTTCAGTGGATGAGTAGATGAGTCTGGCCTGCCCCACTGCAGTGCACATCATTACATAAACCTGTGATGGGTCAGCAACACTCTGCTCCTGGCCCTGCTGCATGACTCGGCTTCCTTCCCCTGCAAGACATGAAACCTCCTCCCTCTTCACCTCTCCATCAACTCAGGCTGAGCCACTGTCCTCAGTGGGAGAGTCCCCACCATGCCTAGGCAAAGCCCAGCCCTGCAGAAATCACATACATCTTGCCAGCTGAGTTCTCCCCATGCTCAGAGGAAAAGCCAGTGCTAACCTGCTGTGTATTTTGACTGCCCTTGTTATGATATAAGGCACATTAGCCATGTGAGGGTATCAGGCATTCACACGCATCCCGCAGCCCATCAGACACAGGAAATTCTCTGATGCAGAGGCTCCAAGAGAAATCCTAGGCAGAGAAATTCAGCTCCAGCCCTGCCCTTTGCAGCCAGAAGTGAAAAGGGAAATAAAAGAAGGCAATGCATAGAGATTAAATTCACTTCTGTGTATGAGCAACAGAGTGTGTGGTTATGACATTGTGTGTGTGTGTGTGTGTGCCCACTTTTGAGCGGGTGTGCGTGGGCTGATGTGTGTCCTCTCGATGTAGAGCTCTGCAGCAGAGGGAAGAAAATGTGTCTATTCTTGACCCTAGACTGAGGCCTGATGTTCTTAGCATGCTGAGCCAGGAGAAGCCTATTCTGAGAAGTTCTACAGAAACTAGTTTGTAAGACCAGAGTCGGAGCTAAGTTGCTGATAAGCTCACAAACTGTTGGAGTGGGAGGACACTTTAGGAATCTTGTAAAATCCCCTCATTGTATAGACCAAGAAAATGAGACCCAGGGAGAACAGTCACTTTTGCAAGGACTCATGGCTGGTGCAGATGCCAGCACTCTCAGACCCTATTCAGGAGACTTTGTACAATGTCTGAGGGGCGGCTGTAGAATCTGCCACAGCTAGAAGATACACTTTATCCCACGCTTCAGCACTGTAGTAAGAGAAGGCTCCCAAAGGAAGGCCACAGGTATTCACACTCAGTATGGCACATCAAAGAGTCACATTGGTCATTGTGTTCTCAACAGCTCATGACCCTTTCTGTGAGTCCAGAAACCAACTTGTGACAGCGGACTGTGATCTAAGGGGTCCAGATCTCAGGAAGCCAGAGGGAAAAGAAATGACTGAGACTGGGAACCACTGTGGATTTGTACCTTCAAAGTCAGGTGTTTGGAAAACATTATCTGAGTTAAGAATCCTCTTGATTCCCGTAAGATAACACAGGGCTAATCAGAGGATTCTCAGTCCAGGTCTGAACAAGCCTGAGGTTGCTAACCAAGCTTGACTTGACATCTATGGCCAGTGACTATGTCAGGCCATAACCCACATCCAGGACATTGTCTTCTCTTCTAGCTCCACTAAGTCTACCCAAGGTGGAGCAGACGGATTGGTGGGGGGTGGGGCAGGGAGTCTCCTGTTTATTGAGTACTCCCCATGTGCCAGGCACTGTAAAGAGTGCTTTACAGACAGCATCTCTTTTCACAATCATGGAGCCATTGGGAAGATCCCATTTTTTAACCCGGTTCACATTAAAAATTGTTGATGCCTCTTTCCTGCGTCTCTACGTGTTCTACTTGACACACCTGTTCCAGCTCAGAGGTGACTTCCTCTCTGCTCCTTTCCATCCACCTTTCCAGACTGAGTGTGTGAGCTCACCCCCTCTCTGGGCCTCTTCTCTGGCTCATGTGCCATGACTGGCTCATAGTTACAAAGCTGTGGGCTGGTGGGTTCTCCCGTTGTATTACCTAGAGGAAAAAGTCTGCATCTTTCTCCACTTGGGGAACCCCTTTAGCATATCCTGCTGCACAACCTGAAACTCAGGAAAGACAAAGTTATAAAAGTCCTATTTCGAAGACTGATAAATTATAAAAGCTTATGTTATATCTCATGACATTTTATAATGTTCCAGGAATCCGCACATAGATGACATTGATTGATCAAGATGACTATCCTATGCGATCAACTACCATTAATTATCCTCATTTGAAAGTTCTGAGAGGTTAAGGGTTATTCTGGATCACAGAGCTAGTACTGTGTGGAACCCTGTCACCTGTCCTTTCTGCCACACCAGTTAACACAAAGGAGTTAAGAGTTGGCATTATAAATTTTTCAGGTGCTACACAAATCTATCCATAGCAGAGACAAATGGATTACCTGCCACTGACACACACAGTGTATGTTAATAGGACGCACATTCATTATTAATGCAAATCGTAACCCAATGCACACCAGGTCGTTCACCCCAGGAGGAGATATATATAGGACAAACCCTGGGCGTGGAACAAAGAAAATGCAGAGAATCGTTCTGCCTTAAATGCTGATATATTCCATTGGAGTTTACTGAAAATTATTTCTTAGAGCTCATTTCTGGGTTCATGTTCAATGTTCTATCAATGGCTTTACAGCTGTTTCAGAGGAGATAAGAGACCGTCCATCAGGCTCAGTGCTGCTGGTTTGTGTCATTTCCTCTTAGGAAAATTGCCCAGAAAAAAGAGAAACCTATCTCAGGGAAAGTTTCCAGAAATTATTCACTATTAGAGCATCCAGAAGGAGCCTACTGTTAGTGTCTACCCTGGGGCGGCGCACGCATGGGGAGACATGGCTGTGAGCGAGTGATGAGATACAGCAGGGCTAGCAACTGACCCTGCACAGACAGTCTAGCATGCAAATGCCCCCTCCCCTTCACCCAGTTTCTCCCAGGTTAGGGGACAATAAAGAATTTGACCTGGGGCAAATTACTGCGGGGGCGGGGGTGGGGGGGGGTGGGTGGGGGGGGGGCCTTGACCTGACTGTTAGAGACAAGGCTGCTTTGGGGAATGACACTGTATGCATGTGACTTGAGGGGATGCCTGATCCAGTCCTGTAGACTGTGGCCCAAGATCTTTAAGGGAGATGTCTGAGAGAAGGACAAAGTAAGTTAATTAAAATATGTTTAAAATAAATAAATAAATAAATAAATAAAATGCATTTATGTGATGGAGAATGAACCCCTACCTCTCTCTCCACCTTTATCTCTCCCAAACACAGTGAGATCATAAACACAATTAAGTCGGCATTAAAACTTCAGGGATTAGAGGAATGATGTCCTTTCACTGTATGGCAGGGCCCCTGAAGAAAAACGCTGCAGAGACAAGTATGACATTGACCAGTACAGACAAAATCGGAGGTGTCCGCTGCAGGTGTGTGCACAAGAGCAGGGCAGGCTTGGTTCTTGACCTCTGAGGCCAAGTCAGAGGCGGGGGGTTGGAATCCAGGTCAGGTGGCCACGGGGAGGCACTATG
The DNA here is from genome assembly GCF_009762305.2 of Zalophus californianus. Classification (NCBI taxonomy): domain Eukaryota; kingdom Metazoa; phylum Chordata; class Mammalia; order Carnivora; family Otariidae; genus Zalophus; species Zalophus californianus. The sequence continues at coordinate 44,560,846 of NC_045609.1, forward strand.
AGCGTTCCAGGCAACCTATGAGGGCTGGAACCTGTAAGGGAAGCTGTGATGGGGAACTAAAGTTCCAGGGTCAGGCCCTCGGTGCAGAATCCTGGGCTTGGTCAAAAGGCAGCTGTCAAATTCTGTCTCCTGCCCTGCCTGTGGCCAGGAGGTTTTTACTAAAAAGGCTGTGCAGTGCCACAGGGGACAGCTGTAACAGGAGGATTTTCATGGCAGCAAAGAACGTGGGTATATGCTGAGTCCCTGCTCAGGGCAGGAAGGGCAATCAGACCCACAGGGGACACTGTTTGTGCCCTGTCTGGATCCCATTTTGCAAGGATGTGCCCATCCTCCTGTGAGTGTTGGCTGTTAATCGCCAGGAGCACTTCCCTCCCTGGAGGGTTGCTGCCTGCCCTAGAAATTACCCCCTCTCGCATCTCCTCTGCAGGGGGCAGCCCATAGGCAACAACTTGGGACTGTAAAAGGCCAGCCCCTTTACCCGATGGTAGGACCAGCAGCACTGAGCCTGATGGACGGTCTCTTATCTGTGCTCTTGTGAGGCGACTCTCACATCAGAGCTCTCGAGGGATCCGTCTAGAGCTAGTTTCCAGCTGGTAGAACATCTTTGCTTAGCAGGGTTTTCCTGTTTCACCCTATTTCCCTAATTACTCTTCTCTTCAGACTCTACCCTCCCACTGCTCCCCTCACCCCACTGTCTGCCTAAACCATTAGTGCAAGAATCCTTGGCTCAGGCTCTGCTTGTAAGGGTCCCAAAAAGAGGCAAGAACCATGGGGTCAAATACACCATAATGGAGATGCAGACTCCAATGAGCTTCTCCCAGCCCTAGGAAGGCAAGTAGAAGCTAGAAAGGCATATACTTCCAAGCTATGAGGCAGAGAATTGAGCATGTCAGAAGCACCCATTAAATCCTGGAGGTCTGACTTGATTGATAAAACTCTGTATTTTCATATGGTTGGCTCTCCTCACGCCTACATCTCTGTTCTCCCCCAAGTCCTCAGGAGCCAGGATCTACAAGGATAATTAACTTCCCTTGCTCACCCGATTCAAGCACAATTAGTTGCTGAGTTTGCCATTAGTTAATGGCAGGCAGAGTTATCAGAACTATCATTTCTCTGTTTGGGGAAAAATTAAATAAATTTTTTTAATTTATTTAAATTTAATTAAATTAAATAAATTAAATTAAATAAATAAATAAAGGCCTAGGAGAAAACCTGGCTCCACAGTGGATGCTGTTTTTAGATAAGCTGAGAAACCAATTATATCTTTTTTTTGTTTCAGAGGTAGTTTATTGATTCATCAGTTGCACATAACACCGTGTCATCACCTCACGTGCCCTCCTTAATGCCCATCCCCCAGTGACCCCAACCCCCCCACTCCCCTCCCCTCCAGCAAACCTCAGTTGTTCCCTACAGTTAAAGAGTTTCCTATGGTTTGTCTCCCTCTCTGATTTTGTCTTATTTTATCTTTCCCTCCCTTCCTCTATGGTCTTCTTTTTGTTTTGAGAAACCAATTCTTTAGCCCCTATGTTTGCACTGTACATGCTAAGCTGTTCTGATGATTCTGGACTGTGTGACAAGGTCTTCTCTGGTTATCTCAGAGCAGGGCTTCCTGACCCCCAAAATAGCGAGGGTCACTTTAGTGTTAAGCCTGGAATCTATTTCTAAAGCAAAATCTCAGGAGCCAAAGCATTCAGTAGGACAAGAGCTAAAGAGGAACTAGGACAGGGATGATGGCTGTAGATGGAGTCCCCCATTGGGCAGTATACCCAGTACCAAGTAGCCAGCAAGCAGGGGAAGGAGGGTTCAGCCGGAGTCACCCTTGTGATTCAGGATTTGGTGGAAGAGTGAGGTCATAAGTTAATGAGTTCCTGGATGATGTGTTAAGAATTGGAAATTGAAGAAGAGGGAAAGAACAGAGAGTAAATAATTCTAATGGAGGACCTACCATGTGCTAGATGCATTCACCTAGTCATCTCTATTAACCTTTTCAGCCTTATAGAGAAGGGATTCCTATTTCTAAGAGCCCCAGGAAACAGAGCTGAGAGATAGAAGCCTACACCAGTCAAGGTGATTTTCATCCACCGTAGTTCTATACTCAGTATTTTTCTGCAATCGTAGTTGGATGAGAGCTTCTCTGGAGAGAATGGAGTTTTAGGTCTGACCCTGAATCTCCCTTAGGAAGTATGCTTATGAGCTGAGCTGTGAATGAAAAGTAGAATATTAGCAGTACATAAGCTGCAAAGAACATACCAGGAAATAGGAACAACATGAACAATGATGGGGTAAAGGATATGATGTACTTTGCAGACTGGTGAGATTTAGAGAAGTGAGTTGATTGAGCTGCATCTTGAGACACAAAATCAAGATGCCCCAGAGCATGATGGTGCCAGGGCCCTTTCAGATACCAAGAAATCTGGAATCTGCAGAAGGGTTTAACGAGGACATGTGCAGGCAGGATGCTGTTTCTCATTCTTCAGTGACATGGCACTCAAAGGCCAAGAACCCCATTTCTCCTGCCTCTCTACTCCACTCCTGCACCCAAACTTGAAGTTGGCCAGAGCTGACGCAATGCCTAGGGTAGGCTTCCTGGAAAGAATGGAGTCATTTCTAATGAGTTTTTCAACAGAAGCTTCTGTGGGGCAGGAGGCTTAGGGGCTTACTGAGTGCCAAGAGGAATGACCACTTCCTGCTGCCAATGTGCCCCAAGAGGAAACCTCATCTGGCATGATTCAGCAGAGAAGGGTGTTTTCTTATGGATGCCCTGAAGGAAAAGATCAAACAAAAGCTGGACTCGTTTGATTTCTCCTCCAGTCTCCTTCAAACATGTTCAAAGACAGTTATGAACTTAGGCTTCCCTTCTGCCCTTTCTCAGCCCTAGGAGCAAAAATAGTAAATGCGGACTTCTAGAAGGATGAATAGCCAAAGACAGGCTTGAAGCTTGGCTTCTTCTGCAGCTGGTGGCCCGTGGAGAGGACTCATCTTCTCAGGTGGTCTTTGTACCTCTATTCTCTGGTTCCCTTCTCTACCTGAAATCTCACTGTTAACCTCATTTTATCTAGTCTTAGAGACATTGCCCCTTGATCAGCCAGTCCTTCTTTCTCTTACCTCTGGTTCCTCTCAATCTAAAAATATAATCAGGTCTGCCTCTCCAAAAACCATAACTACAACATCCAAACAGTTCCTCCACCTATCTCTCACCCTGCTCCCACCACCTCTGCAAGCAATTGCTTCCTTTCCCCTGCCTCTTACCATTTAAGGTCTCAATGATAGATCCTCACTTCTTCAACTTTGGTTTATACTCCTTGAAATTTAAATTACACCCTTAGCATGCAACTAAATCTCTCTCTCAATGGATAAAGGAGAGTGAGCTACACTCAGCCAAGTCCTACGCTGCTGCTTAACATGTCTCATTATAGGTAATATACACCTGCCGTAAGAGAAAACAGGCTCTCAAGGAATGCTGATGACTTCATTTGTCATTTAATCCAGCGTTCTTTCTAGTTTTGCATGCCCCATCATATCCGGGGATAGAACATCCTCCTGTTGGCAGCAAGGCCTAACTATCAAGGTAGTGGTTCTTGTGGTGGTGGGGAGCAGTCTCAAAACCCCAAAGGGAAACAGTTATCAACACTAGACCAACTGCCTCTCTCCTGCTGCAGCCACACAAAGCCTGTCCCCTAGAACACCATGGCAATCCAGGTCCCTGGGCCTCTTCCCCTACCTCCATAAACACAGACCTCCCTCCTCTTCCTCAGATATACCGTATATGTTACTGCTGTCCAAGGTCCTGTCCAAGGACTTTACAGTGTACAGTATCTCCACTGGAAATTCATCAACTTCCATAATGATGAGTTTATGTCTTAGCAGAAGACTCTGAAGTCTCTGGGTTTAGCAGTCCTTTCTTCTCCCAGATCAACAGGTGCCCATTTCTAGCTATTCCTCAATCCATCCAAGAGGGATCTGGGACGGTTTCTTAGAGAAGGTTAACAACTGAACTAAGTCTTAAGGAACAAATATAGATGTCAGTGCCTGGAGAAGCAGGAGAGCAGGGCCTTCCAGGCAAAAGGAAAAGAGTGAAGAGCATGGGATATAGAGTCAGGGATCCTCTGGTCTGCTAGGCAAAATGTATTACTGGTAGGGGGTAGGGAAGTACACAAGGCAAAAATGTTTCTAGACAAACTGCTACCCAGCTACCTGAAAAGTGACTAAAAGAGGATCTAGTGATATAACAAAGGCAGAAAGTATCTCTAAGCTAATTTCAGGACACAATGGCAAATGACTTGCAGGAGTCACTGCAGTGATATTAATTCACTCCAATCCCTGCCACTGAGGCAGCCCCAACCCCCTGTAAGGAAGCCTGAGAGTGTTGAGCAGGTACTGACTGTGAAGGCCAAGGGAAGTGGAGTGGGTCAGTGGGGGTGGTTATAGAGGTGTCATGTGGCACTGGAAGGGCAGCTTGGGCTCCACTGCATCCGTAACCTTGACCACATCAGACTACATGGTGACCTACACTTCCGACCTCTTCTTCTTTTCTATGCCTAAGCCTGTTCCTCTGGCCAGTCCAGGGAGGTCTTAGATCTTCCAATAATACTGAAGGGTCAAGGTGAGGATAAGTGAGCCTAGAGTGGGGGGAGGGTACAGAAGGTGGCAACAGAACTAGGCAGCAAGGAGATCTGGCAAGGCCAAGCTTAACACCCTTCACCCTCCTCCTCCTTCCAGGCCACGACTAGCACCGAAATTCTGCCAGTCACCCTCTGCTGCATCTTCTTCTACAGGTGCTTTTTCCATTAGGGCTGTACCTGGAGACCATATCCTCAACCCTTCCCTAGTCCAGTTCACAGCTTCTCGCTCGAGCCTATTCACACAAACTCACCTCCCAGATGTGCCACCATGATCATGGCCAAATCCTGATTGAAACCCTCATTAGCTTAGTCATTAAGTGTAGAAATCTTTGATCTCATATGCAAGGCTCTTTGTCCAGGGACCTGGTCCAACCTCATGTTCAAGTTTATTCCCCCAGCTTCCCTATGAGCCTTGGTCTCTACCTAATCTGAACCAAGGAAGAGAGGAAAGGAGCACTGAACGGGTTCTCTGGGCATCTTCTTGGGGTCCAGCACTACATCCAACACTTTTAAATGCATTAGCTTTTTTTCCAGTCCAAACAACCCTCATAAAGCAGATATCAGCACTTTCATTTATTTCTGGAAAAAGAAACAAGATAAGAAAAGTTTAATTTCACAGGGCTTATTAATTCTTAGGGCAGGGACTCAGAGCCTGGTCTGATAGTTTCCACATCTTTGCTCCTTTTGGTCCGACCTGTTGCTTCCCCAGAATACACAGTGGATTCTCACCTCTGCTTTTACCCAACATGCATTGCCTCTACCTAGAATGCCCTGCCATTCACCATCACTTTCTAGATTCTACACCTTCTTCACGGCCCAGCTCCCTTCCTGCTACTTCAGCTGAGAATAATTATTTCCTCCACAGTGCCTTCAGCCCACGCATCTGACACATTATTCTGGGTTGTTCTGCTGGCATTTCTACTTCTCTCCTACTTCCCATGTCAAACAACAATCTCTCTGATGTAGGGGCCTTGCCAAGGATGACAGTAGATGCTCCATTCTCCACACACACACTCAGTGGAGTGTTTACACAGAGCTGATGCTCAACCAGAGTTGAATGAACACTGGAGTAACTCAGGCAATTCATTCAAAAGTGTGCTCAGTGAAATCCCTGGACAAGGTCACGTACCAGCCAGCATGAGGAGAGCATCCCATTCCCTTTCTCATCATGGTCTGCAGTTTTCTTTTGGTGGGGAAGCAGTAGAAAGCAACAGGTGCTGGGTGATGATGACTAGAAAGACAGACTTGCCCTCTCAGAATCAGCAGCCTTCTCTGCAGCAACAGACAAGGATCCCAACCAAGAATGCAGGATGAATCTCAGGATCAGCGCATCCATAAGCTATCAGGTAACAGTGAGCAAGCCTCCCAAATTCCTAGGTCCTCTGTTTCCTCTTCAGTGAAATGGGGAAAATATAGTACACTCCTCCCAGAGAATTGTGATGATAATATGCGATTATGTTTATAAGACATTTACTAGAGAGTCTAGCACATAGTGGGTGTGCAGCAATTATGTTCTATGGTTGACAGGGTGAATATTCAACAACAGACTCTCAAAAATACATTAGTAAAAGTAAAATTAAAGGTACATTAGTAAAAATAAAAGTAAGTTAGTTAGTGAATAAATAAGAAGCCCTGAATTGTAGAGTTCACCAATGTCTATGGTACAGATGCTCCTACCATGACCAATTTTAAGCTAGCCACATGATGTCACAGTACTACTGCTAGCCAGCTCCAGCACATCATTGCCTATGATGTGACACACAACAAAAACAAAAATAAACATTAATTCCATTTGCCACTCCCTCCACCTCCCTGTAAACACAGACTTCTTTGCTAGATGGAAAAGAAACAGTAACTGTGACATCCAATGGGGTGTGAATAGGAGACTGAGACCTCAGGCACCCTTGCCAACAGGGGCTGAGGCCTCCTTCCAAGAGATCCCGCATGGCCTCCGCAATCCAGAGACCAGATTGGATTAGTTCCTGTGTCTGGGGTGCAGCCAAGCTCATGGAATATAGGTGCCCGGAAAGAACCACAAGCCTTCCTGTTCTGAGAATTCTCTTCAAAGGCACAAGAAAAGCCTCCTTCTGACATCCTCCAAGGAAGATGGCTCAGGACTAAACAGCCCTTCAGAAATTTCCCAACTTCCAAGGATACGAACATCCTGCATTTTTCCCTCATGATTCATTTCTACCTTTTTCTCAGTTTGCCTCAGCCAGTCTGGTAAAGCAACGTCTTTCTACAATCAGTACTTCAGTGGCACTCAGTTCCCATAGCAACATGTTGGGCTAGTAGCCCTCCCACACCCAGCTCATCGCCACCCCAGAAAAACAATTCCAATATATATTCCTCTCATCTCTAACTGAAACCTACTCAACAAGAGAGACCTCACTTTATAGAAGGTTCTAGAGGTTGTCATAGACATGCAGAAAAAAAAAAAGAAAAACAAAATTTCACTGGACAAAAGTGGAAGTGATCTCTTGCCATATGTTTTGAGGGAGGTATGAGTGTCAAAATGGTGAAAACCAAGTCTCTCTCAATGGCAATAATACAAATCCCATTGGAGACAGAATCTCCAAACCTTAAGAGAGGAATTTTTTAAAGTTTTGATCTGACAAAGAATATGAATGGATCTTCATAATATTGTTTTACGGCCTTTAATAAAGACTTGATATGGGGTATATGAAGTGTCCCGAGGACTGGAGAGCTGAGATGTGGTGCTATGGAACACACAAAGGTCACAAAATCAACTCTAAGGCATATGTTTCCTCCTTTCCTCATTAAAGGCAGCAGAAACTTGTCATATAATCCTCAGGGCTACCTCTTTTCATGGCCACCATCCAGGAACAAATGCTTGAAACTACATCAAAGTAAAATCTAGAAACTGCCCCTAGTAAAATCCGATGTGAGAAAAAATAGAAAACTTGAATAATCCTACAAGTATTAAAGAAACTAAATTCATATTTTGAAACCTTCCTACATTGAAAACTCTTGGCCCAGACAGCCTCACTGTAGTGTTCTACCAAATATTTAAGAACTAAATAGTTACAGTCTTCAACAAGCTCCTGTACATAATTGCCAATGAAGGCTTTCTTCTATGATCAACAGTGGCTTATTAAACCTATTTCCTCTTACTGGACATAGATAGTGAAACACTACATCCTGCCCCATTCCTGGCAGGTAGGTTGGGGTCATCTGATTAGATTCAAATTAATGGCATATGGGCAGAATGTTATATAATTCTCAGAAACCGTACATATAAAATGAGGATCTTACAAAATACACATATTATGGATCTCTTAGTCATCCCTATGTAGAGTCCCCTGAAATATATTGGATTTGAATGAAAGCCAATGAACTGTATTAAGACATTTTGGCATTTGATTACTACCTCAGTAGAGCCCGGAGTAACCTGACAGATATACATACCCCAACACAATTTATGAAACCAGCAGAACTTTTATAATAAAATCTGACAAAGATAGTGGGAGAATGAAAAATTACAGGTCAAACTTAATCATAAATATAGATGTAAACATCCTAAACACAATACCAAGAAAATGAACACAGTAATACATATTTTTAAAGACAAACATTGTAACCTAATTGGGTTTCTTTCAGAAATATAAAGTTGGTATAGTGTTAGAAATATCAATGTAATTTACTATTTAACACATTGAAGCAGAAAAAGAAAACCCTATGATCATCTTCATGGAGGTATAAAAAGGATTTAATGAAATATCTATTCATCTTAAGAAAAACAAAACAAAAACTCTAACTTCATAAGAATGAAGGAAATTCTTAATAATCTTTATCTGTAAAACCTAACACACATCATTCTAAATGGCAAAATACTGAAAGCCTTCCATCTGAGACAAGAAACAAGATGAACAGGCCTGCTGTGTTAGTCAGCTTGGGCTGCCATAACAAAATACCATAGGCTGCCTGACTGACACATCAGAAATGTATTATCTCACAGTCCTGGAGACTGGAAGTCTGAGATCATGGTCGGGCTCTGAAGGGACACAATTCCATCCCTGGCCTGCCAAAATAAATGTCCTTATCATATTCCAAACATATGTATTCCATCCCCAGAACTCCAAAAGTCTTAACTCATTTCAGGACCAAGTCTAAAGTCTAAAGTCCAACATCTCATCTAAATATCGTCTAAATCAGTTATGGGTGAAACTTCAAGTATGATTCATCCTGAGGCTAAATTCCTCTCCTAGTGTGAACCCATGCAACCAGACAAGTTATATGCTGCCAAAATATGTGGTCTGGCAGGCATGGGGCTGGCATACCCATTCTAAAGGAAAAACCTGGAAAGAAGGAAGGAAGGAAGGAAGGAAGGGAGGAAGGAAGGAAGGAAGGAAGGAAGGAAGGAAGGAAGGAAGGAAGGAAGGAAGGGAGGGAGGAAAGAATGATGGGTCCCAAGCAAGTCCAACACCTAGCAAGGTAAATTCCATTAGATCTTAAGGCTGAAGAACCATCCTCTTTGCTTACTTTGCCCCGTCAGCAGCTCTGCAGGGCCACCCCTCCCCTTTGGCTCTCTGTGAGTGCCCTGCCCATGAGGCTCTGAGTGCAGTGCCCCCACCCTCAAAGCACTGGGCAGGCTCATCTTAGCCCTCTGAAACCAGAGAGGCGGGCCCCACTCCTTGAAACCGGGTAGGAAATATCTTTTCCACCTGGGCCTGGGGTGGGAGTGGCAGCCCTGAAGATCTCTGAATCACCTTCAGGTTCATTCTTCTCTTTCCTTGAAGAACAGTACATATTCACAGGCAAATAGCTCTATGGCTCAGTCCTGTAGAATCCAAGAAGTCCAAAATGACTTCCTTCCTTACACTCCACGTTCTCTGTCCCGTTTAGCTCAAACTGGAAATGTCTTTGTTGGTATATTCCCAATCTATTCCTGGTTTCTGCTGAGATGGCTGATTAGGTCCATGAGTCACACTCCTGGTCTCTTTATTAAATGGTTGTTCAGCCACGTCCTTAGTGCTCTATTTAGAATAAGCTTTCTCATTTCTGGCAATATGGGTAGGCTGATAATTTTCCAAATCTTTGAGTTCTGATTCCAACAATTTCTTCAATTCATCTCTTCCTTCATGTCTTACCATAATCAGTCAGGAAGAACCAAGAGCTCCTTCAACACTTTGCTTAGAAATCTCCTCAGCTAAATCTCTATTTCATTGCTAACAAGTTTTAGCTTCCACAAAACACCAGAACACAGCCCAGACAAATTCTTTGCCAGTTTATAGCTGCCTTTCCTCCAGCTTCCAATAACATGTTCCTTATTTTCATCTGACATCTCACCAGAATTGTCCTTAACATCCATATTTCCAGCATGCCCCTCAAAATTCTTCCAGCCTGTAAGTATTACCCAGTTCCAAAGCTGCTTCCGCATGCTTAGGTATTTGTTACAGTAGCACCCCACTTCTCATACCAACATCTATATCAGTCAGCTCAGACTACCATAATGAAGTACCAGACTGTCTTGAAAAATGGAAATTTATTTTCTCACGGTTCTGGAGGCTGGAAGTCCAAGCTCAGAGGGCCAGCATGGTCACGTTCTGCTGAGGGCTCTCTTCTGGCTTGTAGATGGCCACCTTCTCATTGTGTCCTCACATGTCAGAGAGACAGAGAAAGAGAGAGAGAGAGAGTTCTCTCTTCCTCTTTTTATAAGGCCACAATACTATCAGATTAGAGCCCCATCTTTATGACCTCATTGGACCTTAATTCCCTCCTAGAGACCCCACCTCCAGATAGAGTCACGTTACAGTTTAGGGCTTCAGCATATGAATTTTGGGGAGACGTCATTCAGTCTATTAGCACCCACTAACATTGCTTTTATTCAACATTATGCTGAAGGTTGTATTTGGTGCCTTAAGGGAAAGAGGGAATAAAACTTTAAAGAATGGAAAAAATAAACAAAATCCTGATGTTTCACAAGTGATATGATTAAGTACATAGAAATTCCAAGAAAATCTATACTTAAATTACTAGCGTTAATAACTGTCCTGAAAATAACTAGATTTAAAATCAATATGCAAATAAATTGTTTTTCTATATACCAGCAACATAAATATTCAAAATAAAGTGAAAAATTATAAGATACCACTTAAAATGCCACGAAAACTTCAGGTACCAAGTAATAAATCTAACAAAAGTTGTCTGTATTTATGGCAAAATTATTATTGAGAGAAATTAAACTGGGGGAAAAATACTTAAATAAATGGAGAGATTACCATTACATAGGTTGGAAATATTCAATATTGAAGAAAATTACAATAATAAGAAATGGAAAGATAGATATACTATGTTCATGAGTAAAAAGGTTCATGTCATAATGAGGCCAATTATCTTGAAATTTATCTGCAAATATGTCTACTATTTTTGTGACATCTAAGAAGCTGATTTAAAAATGTATTTGAAAGAATAATGCCTCAAGCAGTTCTGGAAAAGAAAAACCGAGATGAGTGTGGCAATTACAAAACTATGACAGTGCATAAGGACAGACAAATAGATCACTGGAAGAGAAAAGAAAGCCCAGCGACAGTCTCTAGGACATACAAAGACTTCCCATGCGATAGAACAGGCACTAGAAACTAGTGGGGCTTGTCAAAACCCCTAAAACTTTAGAGCACAAAAAGTGAACTGTAATGCATACAAATTTTTAAAGATTGACTAGGATTTGAGGGGAAACCAGAATGGAATATAAATGGCAACACAGAAATCTAACTATAATACAAATGTGTGATATAACCTCTGAAAGGCTGGGGGAAGAATAAGCTAACCCAAGTAACTTTGGAAAACAGTGTTTCGCTGGAAAGTGTAAGGCTCAAGACAAAAGGAAGAGTCCATAAACATTGTGTTCTAGTTGGGAAATTTGTCTCTCACGGGAGTAGGGGTTAATAATTCTGAAACTGGTGTGCATACATATTGGAGTTCAACACATAAATAAATGGATGGTGGATAGTTGGATCCATGTTTCTGACTGTTCACGAAATTATGGAGAAGCAAAGGGAGGAAACTAGAACGAACCATGTGGTACCAGATTCAAGTCAGAGACAACAATATGAATTCATGTTTAGCTTAGTAAAGGTACAGATGAAACAACTGTAGGTACATGAGTTAGTACACATACAGATACTTCCTAGCTCTAACCTCCGAGAGAGTCTAGAAGTAGTGATGCCCAGGAGCAATGAGCACACCTAGAGCCCATATCTTAGATTCTAACACCATTCTTAAATAAAGGTCCTTGGAGAAATGGCTCATTCTGGGACTGAGGCAGGGAATATACAAGATAATTGTGGAGCACCTCCACAATGTTGGAAAGCAAAAAAGTGCTAAGAAATCACAAAAATGGGGGCACACCAAAGGGACACAAGAGCCAGCCCAAAAAACCTCTCAACAGCCAAAGCTGAAATAATTTGAGCAACAAAATAAATATAGTAGTACTGGATTATAACTTGAAGGGTAAACTATTCATTAGTCCATACTAACACAAATTAATGACTGAATAAATATATACATGGGGAGAGAAGGAATAAATCTCCCTTAAAGAATCCCAAATAACTTATGTAGATACTCCCTCCTCCAGGAAGTGGAAATGAACACTTTGTGCTTAATGGCTTGCCCCTAAAGGGTAGAGTGTGGAAAAGAAGGAAAAGTAACTCCACGTTGGAGAAACCTGGTGAACCCTACTTTTGCCAGGAGAACAAAACTAATAGCACCAATAATAAGTAATGTCCACAGAATGTAAAATATGACATGATGTGATGAGAAGGGCATTCTTCCAAAACCCATGAAAAAATAAATCAGACAAACCCTAATTGAGGAACATTCTACAAATATCTGACCAACATTCCTCAAAACTGCTAAGGTCATGAAAAACAAAGAATGTTTGAGAAACCGTAATACCAGAAAGACAAAGGAGACATGAGACCTAAGTGTAATGTGATATCCTGCATGGGATCCCAGAACAGAAGGAGGACACTGGGAAAAACTGTGGTGTGTAGTTAACAGTAATATACTAATGTTGGATTTCAGTTGTAACAAAATACCATCATAATGTAAGATGTTGCCAATAGGGGAAAGTGAGTAAGGAGTACACAAAAATTCTCTGTTCTAGTTATGCAATTTTTACATAAATGTAAATTATTCTAAAATAAAATATTTATTTAAAAGCATCAGAGGGGAAAGCTTGGACTCTTCAATAAATGGTACATAAAAATTGTTTATTCATATGGGTTAAATGATAGTCTCCAAAATAAATTCAAGACAGATAAAAAACATATTTGTGAAAACTCAATAGTGTACAATTTTTAAAGCAAATTATATGATCTGGTGTTAGGGACGGTATTTTTTAAACAACACACAAATAGAACAAACTCTAATGGGAATAACTGATAAAGTTGACTATATTACTATTAAATCCTGACGGTAAAAGACACTGTAAGTAAAATAAAACATAAGCCACAGACAGGAAGAAAATATTTGTACAAATATGACAGATAAATGTATGATCGATAAGATGAAAACAAATAATCTAATTGAACAAAAGCAAAAAATCTGAATAAGAGATGTGCAGGATAAGCCTATGTGAAAATAAACTTATGAAAAAATGTTTAGCCTCACCTGTAACCAGGCAACTGCAAATTAATATAGACATAAAATATGTCATACCCCTCAGATTTTCAAAAGTGAAAGTATGAAATCACCAAATATTCACAAGGTTGGTAAACAATGGATACTATTACACAGCTATTAAAAATGTAAATTTGCAAAACCACATTAGAGAGCAATTTGGCAATATCTAATAAAATTAAACAGGCCTACATCAATGAGCCAGCAATTCTATCTCAAGGTATGGATCCAAAGAACTACATCCACATATGTTCACAAGACACATATAAAAATGCAAATTGCAGTGCTGTCAATTCTGGCAATATACTGGAAATCCAAATGTCAGTAGGGAGACAGGTAACATAAATATAAATATATTATATACTTATATATTAAAATTGCAGATTATATATTTACATATTAAAAATATACTGAGTATATTAAAGATGTGAAAGATCTAAATAGATATTGAATATATTAAGATTAAAAATATATTGAATATATTAAAAATATTCCTATTTTTTACAGATGCATATTACATATGGTATAATTTTATATATACAGTATATATGTGAACTTGACAGACTCTGAATTCATGTCAGTAAATGCCTCTGGATAGAAGAGAAAAAAATAAAACTAAGTTGGAATGTGTGTTCAACTGTGTAAGATTTTATTTCAAAAGCATAATTTGAGGGAAACTGATTAAGTAACATGAGTCACATAAGTGTTTGTTATATTACTTTTAAATATTTCTCACAATTTACGTGTTTTGTACAAAATCCAAGATAACTAATGAGATGCAAACTGTGATAAAAATACAAATACTGAGCAAGTCCTGAATTCATTTACCTACCAAACTAATATTTGGCAATTCTGGGTTATTGTGATTAAAGAAAAGAAATGCAAATGTCATAATTTTTTTTACAATGTAAATATAATAACTAGCAAAAATGAAAAGTAATGTTTAGGGAAATGGGAGGCGACCTGTATACGGGAATTTCCTAGTAGAGATTCAAATAATGGAAGAAGGTAGTTAAAATGTACATGAATTTCTTCATTTTTCAGATTTAATTGTATAACCACAGAAGCATAATTTAGAAACTAATGTTTCCTATGATAAAAAAAAGCTATCAAATTTCAGTAGTACATTTAGTTTTATTTACATTCAGTTTTTCCTAAAAGTAAAAATAAATGTAATCATTTTACTAAAAATAGATTTGATCATATGATCCCCTTTTTTCCTACATTACCTCTCTATATCCATCTATAAACATGCAGAGCTAGATACCTAAAATGATTTTCTCCAAATAAAGATATTGAGTATTTGAGGCAGAGGGGAAAATTTTTGATGATTATTTTTTGTATTTGAGTTTTTATGATAAAAATTTTAAAAATTTTATTTAAAAAATACTACCGTTATTATTTAAAGACTCATAAGGCAATGAGAATTAGGTACAATCTGCAAGAACCAGACAGTACATGACGAGGAATTTTAAGGAAGGAAATACCAACTCAACTGGAAAAGTTCAAGAACAATCCAGGAAGAGCAGGCTGTACACAGACTGAGAGGAACGGTCAAGTATCACAAAGAAATGAAGAATTGAATGTGTGGTGGTGGAAAGTGGAGGAAAGCAAGTCTGAAAATGACTGGTTCACAGAACACAGAAACATCTCCATTTAAAAGTATAGGGATTAAATGTTTATAGCAGCAATGTCCACAATAGCCAAACGATGGAAGCCAGAAGTCCATTGACACATGAATGGATAAAGAAGATGTGGTGTGTGTGTACACACACACACACACACACACACACACACACACACACACACACTGGAATATTACTCAGCCATCAAAAAGAATGAAATCTTGCCACGTGCAGCAAGTAGATGGAACTAGAAGGTATTACGCTAAGAGAAAGAAAATTACCATATGATTTCATTCATATGTGGAATTTAAGAAACAAAACAGAGGAACATAGGGGAAGGGAAGGAAAAATAAAATAAGATGAAAACAGAGAGGGAGGCAAACCATAAGGGGCTCTTTTTATTGTTATGTTAATCACCATACATTACATCATTAGTTTTTGATGTAGTGTTCCATGATTCATTGTTTGTGCATAACACCCAGTGCTCCACGCAGAACGTGCCCTCTTTAATACCCATCACCAGGCTAACCCATCCCCCCACCCCCCTCCCCTCTAGAACCCTCAGTTTGTTTTTCAGAGTCCATCGTCTCTCATGGTTCGTCTAAGGGACTCTTAACTGTAGGCAACAAAGTGAAGGTTGCTGGGGGGGGATGGGGTAACTAGGTGATGGGCATTAAGGAGGGCCCTTGATGTAATGAGCCCTGGGTATTATATGCAATTGATAAGTCACGGAACTCTACCTCTGAAACTAATAACCACAACAACAAAAGGTATAGAGATTATAGTATGTTAATGACACAGTTTCAGTAGAGGAAGCTGGCTATTCATACTGCATGTGCAAAGTGCTGGGAAAGTGCAGGAATACGGCATTGTTCACTGAGTCTGGAAGATCAGAGAAAGATTCACAGAGGACGGAACGCTTGACTAGTTCTTGAATGGAGAATGATGAGTTTTCCAGCAAGATGAGAGGAATAAAGTATTCCAAGTTTTCAAGAAAAAAAAATGCCAAAGCACAGGAAGGAGACCACTTGTTGGAATTATAATATGTGTGAGGAGGAATGGAGAAGGGCAGAGCCTCAGAGGCAGCAAGTGCTGTAAGGTTACTCCCTCCGGGGCTTTCTGAAAGAGTTTTGACTGCTAGCAGCGCAACACTAACAGACTTTTTTTCTTGGGCGCTGGGAAATCACATGAACAAAGTTGCCTTGTGGCCCCTGGTAGTTGTCCTGGGGAAATGTGTCATGATCCCCATCCTGCTTGCTGGTGTGGGCAGTGACAAACGGGACCCTCTGGAAAGGGCTCGAAGGTGTGGACGCCGAGTCTACCCCATCATTGTGAGCTGATCTGAGTCCTCAATGGTTTTGAGACGTGTTTTTAATGTCGGGAGATGCCTTAAAAGTGGGATGTGAGCCCACCTCAGAGTCAGACCGTCTTCCAGAACAAAATCTCCCAGGGCTCTGTGGCACAGGGAGGGTCTGTGTAATGAAATCATGTCTAGGAGAGAGGAGTAGAATAGGCACATGCCTTTTTAAAAAGAAACTCTGGTGTTGTATACCTCTGGGACTTTGTAATCTGGCTCTCACTGAGGCATTGAGAACTGTGCTTGTGTTTCAGAGGAGATCTTGTGTGGACCAGGTCAGTGGAAAGTCTGTATCCTCTTTAGATCAATCCTGATGGTTAGTCTTCCTCAAACTTCTGCCCTGGCCTGAGGGTGACCTCTGCTTCAGGACCCTGACGGTCTTTAGGGTGTCATGGCCTTGGGAATGCAGCCCCTGAGAGCAGGACATCATTCAAAGCCTTGATAAAATAATCGGGGTGACCTCCAAATAAGATTAAACCACAGGATTGTTGTTGGAAGCTTCCTTGTCAAAGAAGAACCAAACATGGGATTTCCATGCGGATGTTATATGTACTCAACCCTGCTTGGTGTGAGCTGCCGTCTCACGCTTTTGGAGGCGGGTAAAAAGAGCACACGAATTCAGGAGCATGATGCAGTTTAATGACCTTTTGTTACTAAGTTATTTTCCCAAAAGAATAGCAAAAATATCCCTGAGTAGAAGATAGAACTTTGTAAGTGCTACTGAAATTCAACAGAGAATTGATCTCTGGTGCCGGGCTCCTTACCCTGAGAACATTCTAACCTGTATCAGTGAAAGATGTACTTTTATTTTTTTAAAAGAACAATAAAATCAGGAGAAACTAAAATATATATATATTTTTTTTTCAGGCAAATTGGTACAGCCACTTTGGAAAACAGTGTGGAGGTTCCTCAAAAAATTAAAAATGGAGCTACCCTATGATCCAGCAATTGCACTACTGGGTATTTACCCCAAAGACACAGATGGAGTGAAAAGAAGGGTCGTATGCACCCCAATGTTCAGAGCAGCAACGTCCACAATAGCCAAACTGTGGAAAGAGCCGAGATGCCCTTCAGCAGACGAATGGATAAAGATGTGGTTGATATATACAAGGGAATATTACTCAGCTATCGAAAAGGATGAATACCTAACTTTCGCATCAACATGGATGGGACTGGAGGAGATGATGCTAAGTGAAATAAGTCAAGCAGAGAAAGTCAATTACCATATGGTTTCACTTATTTGTGGAACGTAAGGAACAGCATGGAGGACACTAGGAGAAGGAAGGGAAATCAAAGGGGGAGACGAACCAAGTCCATGAGAACTATGGACTCTGAGAAACAAACGGAGGGTTCTAGAGGGGAGGGGGTGGGGGGATGGGTTAGTCTGGTGATGGGTATTAAAGAGGGCACGTACTGCATGAAGCACTGGGTGGTATACACAAACAATGAATCATGGAACACTACGTCGAAAACTAATGTACTGTATGGTGACTAACATAACATAATAAAATTTAAAAAATATATAAATATAAAAATATACTCAGGGAGCATCTGGGTGGCTCAGTGGGTTGAGTGTCTGACTCTTGAATGTGGTTCAGGTCATGATCTCAGGGTCGTGAAATCGAGCCTCACTTCAGGCTCTATGCTGGACATGGAGCCTGCTTGGGATTCTCCCTCTGCTCCTCCCCCTGCTCATGCTCTCTCTCTCCCTAAAATAAATAAATACTTTAAAAATAAATAAGTGAAACAATAAGAAAAGATACTCGGAATGTACTGGTAAAAGGAAAACAGAAAAGATGGATTTCAAAACATCCAAAGGCAGGGAGGAAATCATCCAGTGTCTGAGCACCTGCTCCCAAAGTACAGTGAACAAGGGGAGATTTTGAGAAATATTTACAAGAAATCTAAAGGTGGCAAATGATTGCCTGTGGGAAATGGGGACAGACTGGGTTAGGGATGACTCCGTGACCAGGAGGATGGTGATACTCTTCAACTAATGAATAATATTGGTGGAATGGTTTGGGGTCAAGCTAATGAGCTCAGTGCTGAACATGTCAAGTTTAGGTGTCTGGCCTGGACCAGGGCCACAGATGTCACATCTTCAGTATTTGCTGGTAATTGAAGCCTTCAGAGTAGATTAGATTGCCCAGAAAGGGCAGGGGAGTGAGCTAAGCAGTGAGCTGAATGTGTAAGCTTGGAAATATACCATGTCAGGCATCCTCCAGCCTGTCCTGTACTTAAGTGGCTGATTATTTTTAGGCAGCCTGTCAGATTACACTTATCCATCTTGTTGGCTTCAGCACTTTGTTCTATCTTGTTGATATCATTTAGAGTCTTGATTCTATCAGTCAACAGATTAACCATCCCAGACCTTCCAGTTTAAAATGGTTTCTCACTAGCACACACTATTCTCTCAACTTACTAATAAAATAACTATAACAGGGATAAAATGTCACACAATAACTCAATAATAATAACTTAGTAAAATAGCAAATGTGCCACTTTTTTACAAATATTTTTGGAACTGGTACCTAGAGCCTCAGAAGATAAGAGCAAGAAGTGAAGGGTCAACAGGATGAAGCGTAAAGGAAAATGGTTAATAAAATGAATTGCAGGGGGAAAAATTATAGTTACTCAAAATGAAATTCACACTGACAGTAGAGAAAACAGAATAGATGATGTGAAGGTGAAGAACACACGTCAAAAGTTGCCTTTTAGTCCAGAATAAACGAACAAAGAAATGGAAGGCAAGTGAAAAGAAAATGTTGATAGTTACAGGCACTAGAGACCAGAACACCACCCTCAGAATATACCAGTTGCAAAGATACATGTAAATTGTATTTATAATTGAAGTTATAACTGTAGTTATAATTGAAGAAAACATCCCCGAATACAACAAAACAACAAAATATAAAAGCATGAAAATTGAGAGGGTTCATCACATTCGAAGGAAATCCAATGCAAAGAAACATACGCTACTGTGTGCATACTAACAAAAAATTGTCAAAAATGAACTACAGGAATTCAAGCTTAAAATGGGAGGAGGGTACAGAGCCAAAGGGAGAAAAATAAAGCTGGCTATTCACACCGGTGGAGTCATACATGGTAGAGAATATAAACTTAGATCTAGCTAGTTATCCTTCATATATAAAGAACCAGAAATGAAACACATCTGCAGAAAAGAAAGAGTTTAGGAGAGAAAATGCCTATATTCTGTTGTTGAATCACCTACTGAAAACATACGTCAACCAACCGAGAGTTAAATTGACAGTAAGAAACTAAATATAGAAAAACGGTATGTAGAATGATATTTAAATTTTAAAACACCTGTCAGCAGGAGCCACAGCCAACTTATCAAAATTATCTTAAGGAGAAAGATTTTAATAATCCATACCTATTAGAACTGGCCATGAATTGAATCTGTGATAAAATAATTACACATTTAAATACACAGTCTTTAATTTTTGTGCTTTGATTTGTGTATCTGTCTTTAAAAAGTACTTACATTGTGAACAAGCTTTATAGAAAATGTATTTATAAGTCCTTTAAATTTTATATCAACTGTGAAATTGATTAGCATATCTCTGCTATCTTAATCTAAGTCTCTGATGATTGTTAAATGCTATAGTTCCAAGGTCAGAACTTTACGCCACTCAACTGGGCAATCATCTGCTAAGTTAAGCCAAGTATTATTAATGCTCTGGGACCACTTTTAACCAATTGCAGATCTATTTAACTATAAACTACATTTTCCGTCTTAGTCACATTACTAAGTAAGGCCATCGACTCTACTGCTGAAATCAAGATATACTATGTCTACAGAGTTATTCTAATTTGCCAGTCTAATAAGCCTATCAAAACCAAACAAAAACAAATTGAAAGAGGTTAGCCTACCCAAACATGATTTTTTTTCCTGGGGAATTGGTACTACGTCCTAGGGATCTTTCCTAGATATTCACAAATCTCCTTTCAAATAGATCGTTTATAAATTTCTCCATGGTTGCACATCAAATTCACTGGCCTATCAAAGAAAAAAATTCAACTGTTTTTCAAGTATTTAACCATCACCAATAACCTGACACCATTCCCATTTTCAAATATTATGAATGGTGTACTTGCGTATATTTCTGTAAGTTTCTGATGCCTTAGAATAATTATCCAACTGCATCTAGAAGCAAGATTTTAAAAGGCATCAAGGGAAAGATGAATTTGTTTATTTATGGAGGACCAACAGAGTGCAAACATCATGGTGGATTTCACAAAGTTTACTTGAACCTATATAGCACACCATAGAACTGGCAGGATTGTGTATATTTTGGGAGGTGAGAAAGCTAAGGCTCTGATCCATAAAATGACCACCTAAAATCATACAGAACGCATGCCATCATGCTTAGCACAACATTTGAATTCAGTGATTTGTATATTGCAGCAGTGATTCTACTTTACGTTACCATCCATTAACACCACGCATCAGTATTCCTTAAGTATTCACCTTCTCTTCCCTTGAGACACATTTTTAGTCAAAATTAGGGGTTAGAAATTCATTCTATCCAAACTTGACATCTGTTTGCTTCAGCAGGCTTCCCTAGTTGAAGCTAATTCTGTAACTCGGCCCTACCTGCAAGGACAGGATGTCCCTGTTTTGTTTACAACCCTGTGCATTACCTTTCAACTTCTGTACTTGTCTTGTAGCCATCTGACTCCGCAGGAGAGCCCCTGGGCTATCCGTATCCCCTCCTCACTGGGATAATTTGTGATTAGGATACTGCCATTTCATTGTTTAAAGACCTTCCCCTCTGAAATTTCCTATAGTCTGAAATAACAGCCAAGTTATGCCTAGCTCTTCCTCCCTTTTCATGTCTGTTACAATAAATTTCAGTAAGATAGTTTCTCTTCCTCCCAAACTTCCCATTTACTTGCATTATCAACAAACCATTTTCTTTTCATAGTAATTAAAATGAGAACAGCTCCACATGGTGTCGAATTTGCCATAAATATCTTGGTTGTTTTCCAAGATACTTGACCTCATCTTGTTAGAAGACAGTCACTGAACACCAAAAACACCTGGGTTGGTTGGAAGATCAATGGCCCGTTGGTCACTGAACACCAACAGCAATGATGACTTCATTTCAGCGACCTGTTTCCACTTCAGGGGATACTGGAGTCGGGGTGCCTTTGCACACTGGGTGGTCTCACTTCAAGTTGTCACTGTGTCCCTCTCAGTAGTTCTCGAGACAGCTTCTCTGACACCCCGAATGGCCTCCATCACACAGCACAAGTCCAATGAGGAGCTTGTTCTCAGCAGCAAATATTGTCCCTGGTTTCACCGGCAGCCCTATGCATGCTGCTTTCTCTTCACACCCATCCATTTTTTCCTCCAACCTTCAATGCTCATTTTTATTATTATTTATTTTCTTACTGACTCTAGGTTACCTGAGTCTGTCAGGTTTCCTTGTTTATTCATTCACACATCCACCCCACCCCTACTAAATTCTAGCCGAGTGTCAATTCCTTTGCTTACCATGGAGAATTCTAATATGAATGTGACACAGTTGCCACCCTCAAAGAGCTTGTGGTCTAATGAAAGGAATAACATATAAACAAACAGTAAAGTAATTCCATTTAATAAGTCCAAGGATAGAAACACAAAGGAAACAAATAAATCAAAGTTAAAATTGAATTTAAGAAGCTCTAGATAGAAGCTGCCATAAGAAAAAAAAAATAAGAAAATCATACAGGATAAAAAACAAAAACAAAAAGAAAACAAAACAGAACTGCATCTTGAAAAATTCAACTCTTCAACTAGCTAAGTACAGGATGTAGATTAAGATACCCACCAAGGCTTAGCCATTTGAGGCAGAACAGAACATGCATGTAGTTAAATAAAGGCAAAGCTGGAAAGGTGGCCAAGGCCAAGTGAAGATGCTGTGATAAGGAAGCTGAATTTTAACCGGAAATGTATGCTGAGCTACTGGAGATTTAAACACAAGGTTTTAATCAGAACTTATTTTACAAAGGTGTTTCTGCTGGCTATACGGGGAAAGGGTTGAAGAAGTGAAAAGAGGAGAGAAAAAGGAAAGTCAGAAGGCGGTTGTAATAAGCTAAGGAGTCATCAGGACCTGGATAGGGTAGGGAGAATATAGAAGTGACAACCATTCGAGAGATTTAGGAGGTAGAATGGATATTATCTATTGACAGAGCAGTCCCAGAGAATATGGAGCAGGTAGGTATTTAGAATGATCCCAGTTTCTGCTTAGTTAAAAATTATATTCAAGGAAAAGGAAGGTAGGATCAACAGGTAGAGCAGAGGAAAGTTTTAGTACAGTGAAGCTATGGTGTATGCTGCTGTAATAGTGGACACATATCATTATACATTTATCAGAATCTATGCAATGTACAACACAATGAAGGAGCCCTTAAGTAAACCATGACATTCAGTTTATACTACTGTATCTGGGCTGCCTCATCAAATGGACCACACTAACATAAAATGTTAATAATAGGGGAAATTGTATAAAGGAACTCTCCATACTTCCTATTCAATTTTCCTATAAACTTGAAATTGTTCAAGAAAATGGTCTACTGTTAAAAAACAAAATAGAAGGTGCAAGAAGTATCAACTTGAGACCTCCCAGGACTGTGGCATGGCACATTAGGTTAGCATTTGGGAGAGTCATCTCTTTATTTTTTTTATTTTTTTAAACTTTTTTAAAGATTTTATTTATTTATTTGAGAGAGAGAGAATGAGAGATAGAGAGCACGAGAGGGAAGAGGGTCAGAGGGAGAAGCAGACTCCCTGCTGAGCAGGGAGTCCGATGCAGGACTCAATCCCGGGACTCCGGGATCATGACCTGAGCCGAAGGCAGTCGCTTAACCAACTGAGCCACCCAGGCGCCCAGAGAGTCATCTCTTTAAAAAAAAAAATTATTATTTATTTGTCTGAGAGAGAGAGAGAGTAAGCACAAGCAGGGAAGCTGTAGGCAGAGGGAGAAGCAAGCTCCCCGCTGAGCAAGAAGCCTGATGTGGGATTCGATCTCAGGACCCCGGGATCATCAACTGAGCAGAGGGCAGCTGCTTAACTGACTGAGCCACCCAGGCATCCTGAGGAGGGTCATCTCTTGAGCACAGTCTACAGAGTAAGTCTGGGGAAGCCCTGTCTCTACAATTCCTTAGGAACCCAGTATCTGCCTCAGAGGGCTGGACTCCATGCCTTCAAAGTTCTTTAACAACATGACACTGCAGCTGTAGATGGGATGGGAGAGAACTGGGCGCACACCCCATTGCAGGAGTGGCACAATACATTTGCCCCCAGTGAACCCAGCTCCTTTGAATCAGCTGATTTTTGCATTCATAAGCCTGAGCATGAACACTGATTCTACAGCCAGTTTGTGTATATGGATGACTTAGCACAGCTATAAAGCCTGGCGGTTTTCAATTCATGAATCTCATGGTTCAAATGTGAAACAGTATGCAGACTGCAAACTGCATTTCACACAATTCTAATGGATCCATGAATACAGGAGCAAAGAGGAATAAGAAGGATGAAAAACAATTCAAAAGATGTGGAAAATCTACAATTCGACCTTTAGAAAAAGGTGTTCTGTCAACACTGCCCAGCAGGAGACCAATATGCACAACCGACATAAGCATTTGTCCTCAAGATAAAAATAAATAGAGAAAAATAAAAACACCAAAGTCAACTCCTTCATCGAAGAGGTACAATATACACATAAACACATAGTAACACAATGTGATAACTTCTAAAAAAGAGAAGTACTGGAATCTATGAAGAGAAAAACAGAAAAGGGTGATTTAAATTGAGGTGTATCCAGGAAGGCCACTTGGAGGAGATGACATTTGAGCAGAGGCTCGAAGGATGAGTCAGAGTTGACCACGTAAAAAGGCAGAGAGGAGTGTTTCAAAAATATGAATTAGCTTAAGTGAAAGCCAAAGCACGAAACAACCTGTGATCTTTGATGAGCATACAAGAACAAGAGCAAAGCAAGAACATTGAGAAACTACAGCAGATAAAGTTAGAGAGGAAATGCAGAATGCCCCTACAGCTTTGTAGAAAGTCCTGAAATAAAGTAGTGCTGGTCTTCCAACTTTGTTCTTCATCAAAATTCTTTCCCCATTATAGATACTGTATGTGTGTGTATGTGTTTGTGTGTGTGTGCACACATCACGTGTGTGATGGTGGTTGCATTGAATCTATTGCTCAATTAGGAAGGCCTTCCATCTCCACATTACTGAGTATTCCAATCCCATCCATGAATATTGGACATCTGCCCATTTATTTTTAGATCTTTAATTTTTCTCGGAAATATCTTCCACTAATTTTTCCACTAAGGATAGAATTCTTTCCCATCTTTTAAAAATTTATTCCTAAGAATTTTATGTTTTTCATGATATTGTATTTTTTTAATTTTGTTTGGCAGTTTTTAGTTGTTAGTATATAAAAATACAATTGATTTTTGTATGGTGACTTCGTTTCTTGCAAACTACAGATTTATTAATTAGATTTAAATTTTCTTAGAAGATTTAGGATTTTCTACAAAGACTATCATGACATCAGAAAATAAAGACAGGGTTACTTCTCCCTTTCAAGTCTGTATACATTTTTTTTAAGATTTTATTTATTTATTTGAGAGAGAGAGATAGCGAGAGAGAGCAGGAGGGGGGTGGGTAAAGGGAGAGGGAGAAACAGATTCCCCACTAAACAGGGAGTCCAACAGGGCTGGATCCCAGGGTCCCAGGATCGTGACGTGAATCAAAGGCAGACACTTAACCAACTGAGCCACCCAGGCGCCCCAAGTCTGTACACTTTTTATTTGTTTTATTGCTTCTTGGTCAGGCAGGGACACACAACACAACGTTGGGAAGCACAGTAAAAATGTCATCATTAAGTATATCATTAGCAGTCAGTTCCCCAGGCCTGTTATCAGGGTGTGGAAGTTTCCTTTTATTTACTTATTTTTAAATAATGAACAGGTGTTAAGTTTTGTCAGATGCTTTTCTGCATCATTTGAGATGATGATGGAATTTTTGTCCTTTACTTTGTTAATGTGGTGAATCACATTGATTGGTTCTCAAATACTGAAACAAAAGTGTATCCCAGGAAAAAAACTTCACTTGAATATAACTTATTCTGTTTATCCATTGCTGGATTCAGTCTGCTCCTATTTTGTTGAGGGTGTTTGCATCTAAGTTCATGGGGGATACTGGCCAATAATTTTCCTTTCTTGTCATATCTTTTTCAGAGTTATGGCAGTTTCATTAAATGAATTTAAAAACTTTTTCCCCTCTTTTATTTTCTGAAGGAAAATAGTCTTATTTAGGGGCATTCTGCATTCCCTCTCTAACTAAGGCAATTAGTCTTAGTTCTTTGAATGTTGGATAGATCTCACCAGTGAAGCCATCTGGGCTTGGAATTTCATTTGAGGCTTACAAATCCAGTATCTTTAATATATAGATATTCAGATTGCTATCTCTTTTCAAATCGGTTTTTGTAAGTTGTTTTTAAAAAACTATATCCATATTCATCTAAACATCTACGTTTAGATGTTTATCCATTAAACATCTATGTTTAATTTATTGGCATAAAGTTGTTAAACTTTCAAATTATTGTCTTATCCTTTTAATGTCCAAAAGATCTAAAGTAAAAGCCCCACTTTCATTCCTGATATTGATGATTTCAATTTTCTTTCATTTATTTTTATTTTTTTAATTTATTTTTCTTGATTAGTCTTGCTTGGGGTTTACCAACATATTAAATTTATCAAAAAACCAATTTTTGCCTTTGTTAGTTTTCTATATTATCATACATATTCTATTTCTTTCTTTAAAATTACTTTGAGTTTAGCTTATTCTTACTTTTCTATCTTTTTAAAGGGGGAACTAAGAATCATGAATTTAAGCATTCTTTTGCTCCTTAAAAGGCATTTAAAACCATAAACTTTCCTTTAAGCACTATTTGAGCAGCATTACACAAATTTTGATATGTTTTGTTTTCATTATTACTTAGTTAGAAATATTTTTTTAATATTTCTTTTGTGATTTCTTTGTGATGTTTTTTCTTTGACCCACAGGTTTAGAACTATGTTATTTAAATTTCACTGGGGATTTTCTAGATTATTTTTATTGCTTTCTAATTTAACTTAATTGTACTGATAGAATATACTCTGTAAGATTTTACTTTTTTGAAACTGATTGAGATTTAACTTTATGGCCCAAGAAATGATCTGTCTTGGTGGATGTTCCCTGGATAGTTGAAAGAAATGTGTATTCTGCAATTGTTGGGTGTAGTGTTCTATAAATGTTAACCATGTCAAGTTGGTTGATAGTGTTGTTCGGATCTTCTACAGCCTTACTGGTCTTTTGTTTACTTGAGAGGTCAATTTCTAATGGAATGAAGTTAAAATTTGAACTATTTTAGATTTTTCTGTTTCTCCCATTAGATTTGTCAAATTTTACCTCATAAACTTTGAAGCTTCCTTACTAGGTGCATACATATTTAGAATTATTTTTCTGGTGAAATTGCTCTTTTTATCATCATATAATATCCCTCTTTATCCCTTGTAATACTGAATGGTATACAGTTGACACTTGAACAACATAGTTTTGAATTGTGTGGGTCCACTTATCTGTGGATTTTTTTTTAATACAGTATAGTACTGTAAATATATTTTCTCTTCCTTATGATTTTCTTATCTTCTTTTCTCTAGCTTACTTTATTGTAATAATATGATATATAATACACATAAGATACAAAATATGTGTTAATTGACTAAGTTATCAGTAAGGCTTCTGGTCAACAATAAGCTATTAGTAGTTAAGATTTTGGGGAGTCAAAAGTTACATGCAAATTTTTGTCTGTGCAGAGGTCAATACCCTCAACCCCCACACTGGTTAAGGGTCAACTATGAAGTCTACTTTAATATTGAGATAGCCTCACCAACTTTCTTATGCTCACTGTTTGCATGGCATATCTTTTCCCTTCCCTTGCATTCTACCTGTGCCTTTAAAATGCTTGTAGAGAGCTATTTTTTCCCCCAAGTTTTATTGTTGTTGATGATGGAAGGTTTAGTCAGATACCTGCTACCCCATCATGGCAGGTAGAGGAAGTCCCACATCCTTTTCATGAGTGCCATTAATACGCATCACCATCCTTTTCCAGTTTGTGGTGCCCCAAAGGCAGGACTGATGTGTAGCTCTGTTAAAATGCATTTGTTAGATGCAGCCAATCACTTTAGCTTATTAGAATTTTATAGACCATTTTTTTTCTAATTAAGGGCAATGCTTTCCAAACTTTAATGTAAATAGAAATCACTTGGAGACTTAGATACCAATTCTGAATCAGGAGATCTGAGATGAGACCCAGTCTGTGGAACATGGTTTGAACAGCAAAAATGTATAGGACTTGCTAACTCACAAAGAGTCATTCAGATCTTCTCTGTCACAGGTTACCAACTTGAATAACGTGAGGATGGAAGGTGGGTATGTGAGTGTGAAACCAGCAGATGTAAAAAACAAAAACAAAAACAAAAACAAAAACAGAACAGAGGATGGTGGGACCAGAGACAACCAGAAGGGTGCTAGCACCACCAAAGTCATGCCAATTTGAATATTTAAAACACCATGCTGCCAAATTAAAAACAAACAAACAAATAAACAGCTTGAGAAGTAAACTCACATCATATCCAACTGTTTATGATTCTTGTTAAATGTCTTTAACCGTACATTAATTTTAAAAATGGAAACTTCACATCCAAATTAACAATAATCCACGTGTAAACAACCTTTAAGTTCACTCTGCAAACAGCAGTTGGTCCACCTTGGGTTTGACCATGACTTCTTAGATACAACACCAAAAACATGATCAATAAAAGAAAAACTGGTAAGTTGGCTTCATTTGGCCTAACTGATAACTAGCCCCGCACTTCATGTTTTTCCTCATTTTATCAACAAATATATCTTAAAATTGAGATAGATCTTAATAAAGCCCATATATATTTTTCTCTATTTTTAAATATAAATAATAACTTACTAATATACAAATGAACACATATTTATAATTACATTAAATAATACAACAAAATAATAGTATAGATATAAATAATTTATAAATATACATTTATTTATCTATCATAACACTTTCACTTATTAATGTTATTTAAAGTTCCTCCATGTCTTTCCATAGCTTGATAGTTCATTTACTTTTAGTACTGAATAATATTCCATTGAGTGGATGTACCTGAGTTTATATATTCACCTCTCGCTTCTACATTTTGGTAATTACAAGTAAAGCTGTCATAAAAATTCATGTGCACGTTTTTGTGTAGATATGTGACTTCAGTTCACTTGGGTAAATACCACAGAGTGTGACTGCTGGATCATATGATAAAGGTAGGGTTAGTTAGTAACTGTCAAACTTTTTTCTAAAGTGGCCATTTTCCATTCCTACCAACAATGGAAGAGAGTTCTTGCTCCACATCCTCACCAGTATTTGGTGCTGTCAGTGTTTTGAATTGTGGCCATCCTAACTTAGTGGTATCTCATTGTTATTTTGTTTTTCAGTTCCCTATGATACATGATACTAGGCATCTTTTCATATGGCTGTTTGCCATATGCAAATCTTCTGGGTGAGATGCCTGTTCAGATCTTTTGCCTGTTTTTTAAATGGGTTATTTGTTCTCTTATTGTTCAATTTTAAAAGTTCTTTATATATTTTAGATACTAACCTTTTATTTGATATGCATTTTGCCAAGATTTTCTTCCAATCTCTGACTTGTCTTCTCATTCTCTTACCAGTATCTTTGTCACAGAAGTTTTAAATTTTAATGAAGCCCAACATCAATATTTCTTTGATTGTGCTTTTGGTGTTGTAGCTAAGAAGTCATCAACATGTCCAAGGTCATCTAAAGTTTCAGTTTATCATTACACTGCAAATAATGATAGAAATATTTATAATAAAAAGCTTACAGCAAGTTTGTGTGAATAAAGGTCATTTTTTTTAAATCAAGAAGATTAGAGGGAAAATCACCTTGGGGTAAATTAGATTGCTGGTGTGTTCAATCTTTTTATTTTCCCTTCTGAAATTGTATGAATGTGTGAACACAAGACAAAGCTCTTAGAGATTGCCTATCTTTCCCTAGCTTAGCACAAGAATTTATCTATAGGAAGCATTTGCTCCTTATAGTTTACAAATTTGTTGTTTCCAAATTCAATGGAAAGATGAACAAACATCTTAAATATCATGATGAGGCCATTTAGAGAAACCTCCCCATTTTACAGATAGAGAAACTAAGAATGAGAAAGGACAAGTGACCAATGTCATCCAGCCAGCTGGTGACATTACCAAAACAGAATTGTCTGTTTCCTAAACTATTATCTTCTTGCCCACATCTCCCAGTCATTCTGCTTTTCCTCAGTCCAAGACTCCAAATCTCAGAACTATTACTTTGTCTACCAAGGTCTTTGTCAACAACAATTATGTCTAGATTTATATGGTCCTTTCTATGTGCCAGGTAAATGTTCTAAACTCTAACATATGTTTGTTAATCTCCCTCAATAGTCCTATGAGATAGATGCTATTCTTACTCCTACATATAGATGAGAAAAGTGAAGTACACAGAGATTAGGTAAATTGCCCAAGATCACATAGTACATGGGAGAGAGGATTTGAACCTTGGCAATCAAACTTCAGTGTCTATGCTCATTACAACTGCACTGTTATATCTCTTAGTCATGCCACTGTGCTTCTGCCTGCCAACATGAGCCTCTAGGCCAAATGCAATCCTTCTGAATGTGATCCCTCTGAATTCTATTTGCCGAGAACTTTTAACCAAAGCATTTCCTAAATATAGGGCATTGATGCTTGTAGTGCCAAACCACCTGCCAATGCTACCTTTTTTCAAATGACTCTGCTTTCATCATGGTAACAGGTAAAGATTTTTTGTAATTGTAATGGAGATAAAAGTAATTATATTTTGAGACATGTTTAGTGAACTAAAAGTAAGATATGCCCCCTTCCCTGAATGGACCTCATAGCCACTCCAAACAACAACCCAATTAAAAATGGGCAATCGACTTAAATAGACATTTCTCCAAAGAAGATATGCAAATGGCCATAAACACATGAAAAGATGCTCAACATCACTAATTATTTTAGAAATACCAATCAAAATCAAAATAAGATACCACTTCACACCCATTAGGATAGCTATTATGAAAACAAAAACAAAGGCGAAAATAAGTGTGGGTGAGGACATAAAGGAACTGGAATCTTTGTGAGTTGCTGGTGGGAATGTAAAATGGTGGAACTGCTGTAGAATATGATAAAGTAGTTCCTAATAAAACATTAAACATAGAATTACGATATGATCCAGCAATTCCATTTTTGAGTATATACCCAAGAGTAGTGAAAGCAGGGACTTGAACATATATATCTGTACACTCATGTTTATAGCAGCATGATTAAATAGCCAAAGGATGGAAGCCACACAAGTATCTCTCAACAGATGAATGTATAAACAAAATGTGGTACATACATACAATGGAATGTTATTTAGCTTTAAAAAGGAAGGAAATTCTGACAGATGCTACAACATGGATGAAACTTTAAGACATGCTAAGTGAAATAACCCAGTCATAAAAGGACAAAAACTATACTATTTCACTAATATAAAGTACTTAGAGTAGTCAAACTTATAGAGACAGAGAACAGAACAGTGGTTTGCAGAGTCCGGGGAAGTGGGGAATGGTGAGTATTATAGATTTTCAGTTTTGCAATATGAAGTGTTCTAGAGATGGATAGTGGTGATATTTATAGAACAATGTGAATGTACTTAATGACATTAAACTGAACACTTAAAAATGATTAAAATGATAAAATTTATGTTATGTATATTTTATCACAACTTAAAAATTAAAATTAAAAAATATAAACATGTATCTTAATAATATATTCTAATATCTAAAGTTGTTTTAAAACAAATTGTGAAGTTTATTCAGTAAGTAAAAAACAATAAAAAATAACAATTTAAAAATTAAATATAGGGGCGCCTGAGTGGTTCAGTTGGTTAAGCAACTGCCTTCAGCTCAGGTCGTGATCCTGGAGTCCCAGGATCGAGTCCCGCATTGGACTCCCTGCTCAGCAGGGAGTCTGCTTCTCCCTCCAACCCTCCCCCTTCTCATGCTCTCTCTCTCTATCTCATTCTCTCTCTCAAATAAATAAAATCTTAAAAAAAAATTAAATATAGAAGACGATCCATTGAATAAATTGGGAAAAAATTTTAATTACTTCCTAAAAAGTAAGGGATCAGACAGCTTCAAAAAGGAGTTTTTGGGGCAGAGGTGGAGTGGAACAAGGTGACACAGAAAGAAACATTTTTTTATATTATTAAAATAAAGTTGGCATTAATCCAAATTAGATGGTTATAAATTAAGATGTTAACTGACATGCAACCACTAAAAATATAACTCAAAAATATATATAGTAAAAGAAGCAACAGGGGAATTAAAATGGTATACAGAATATATCTATTTAACACACAAGAAAGCAATAATGGAGGAAATGAGGAACAAAAGAGGTGTAAGACATAAAGACAACAAACAACATGGCAGAAGTGAGTTCTTCCTTATCACTAATTACATTAAATATAAATGGATTAAACTCTCCAGTTAAAACAGAGATTGGTAGAACAGATTAAAAAACATAATTGTACTATATGTTATATGGAAGTTACTCAATTTAGACTCCAAGACAAATAGATTGAAAATTAAAGAATAAAAAAATATTTTGTGCAGACAATAACCAAAAGGGAACTGGAGGGGTATACTAGTACCCGCCAAAGTAAACTTTAAGGGAAGTTTTTATAAGAGACAAAGAAGGATATTATATAATGATAAAAGGGTCATTTGATAAGAATATAAAACAATTATAATTAGAAACATATATACACCTGAAGTCCCAAAATATATGAATCAAAACTGATTAAAATTGAAGGGAGAAATTGGCACTTCTGAAAAAATGGTTGGAGACTTTAATATCTCACATTCAGTAATTGATAAACAACAACAACAGAAGATCAGCAAGTAAATGGAAAACATGAGTAACACTATAAGCCAACTAGACTTGAAAAAGAAATAGATAATATGAATTGCCCTATACCTATGAAAATTTTAATTATTAATTTAAAAGCTCCAAGAATATGAAATCTTCTAGATGGTTTCCCTGGAGAACTATACCCACATTTAAAGATGAATTAACACGAACTTTATACAATCTCTCCCAGAGAATAGAAGATGAGCAAAGACTTCCTAAATCATTTTATGAAGCCAGTGTTACCCTGAAACCAAAACTAGACAGAAACAGCACAATAAATAAAAGTGTAAACCAATATTTCTCATAAATTTAGATGCAAAAATCCTCAACCAGAATATCAATAAACAGAATCCAAAATATATGAAAAGAATTATAGATCATGACCACGTGAGATTCATTCAAGGTACACAACATTTGAAAAACAATCATATTAGTAAGCTAAAGAAGAAAAATCATATGGTCATGTCAAGCAATGCAAAAAAAAAAAAAAATTTGAGAAATCCAATACCTATTCATGATAAATAATCTCAGCAAGTTATGATCTATTGGTTTAATGCAATTTCAACTATAATTAATGCAATTCCTATCAAAACCATGGAAAAGGTTTTTATAAACAGACAAGCTCATTCTAAAATTTATGTGAAAAGGTACAGGCCCTAGAATAGTTAAAACAATCTGAACAAAGAAAAATAAAATTGAAAGAATCACTCTGCCCAATATTAAGGTTTACTCTGCAGCTATCGTAACCAAGACAGTGTGGTATTGGCAAAGGTATAGGCACATAGATCAATGGAACTGAATGGAAAACTCAGAAATGGACCCACATGTGCCCAACTGAGTCCTGACAAATTGCAAAAGTAATTCAATGAATGAAAGATAACCTTTTTAATAAATGATGTTAAAGCAATTGAACATTCATAGACAAAACCATATATATAACTATTACAATTATATATCTAAAACTCACTTAAACCTCATACCTTATACAAAAATTGACTCAAAATTGACTATAGACCAAAATGTAAAATGTAAAATTACAAGACTTTTAGGAAAAACACACAAAAAAACCCAGGAGATTATCTTCATGGTCTAGGGTTAGGCAAGAGTTTGACTTGACACCAAAGGTATGATTCACAAAAGAGTAAATTTATAAATTGGACTTCACAGGAATTAAAAAATTTTCTCTGTGAAAGACCTTGTTAAGAAGTTGAAAAGAGAAAGTACAGAGTTGGGACAATATTTACAAACAACGTGTCTGACAAAGAACTAGTATCTAAAATATACAAAGAACTTTCAAAACATAAGAGTAATAGTCAAACAATCCAGTTAGAAAATGGGCAAGGGGTGCCTGGGTGGCTCAGTTGGCTAAGCATCCCACACTTGATTTCAGGTCAGGTCATGATCTCAGGGTCATGAGATCAAGCCCCAAGTCAGCCTCCAAACTGAGGTGGAGCCTGCTTGGAATTCTCTCTCACCCTCCCCTCTGCCCTTTGCCCCCTGTTTGAGTATGGGTGTGTGCTCTCTCTCTCTAAAAAAAAAAGAAAGAAAGAAAAAGAAAATGGGTAAAATATATAAATGGATATTTCACCAAAGAGGTTACTATACAGATAGTAATAAGCACATGAAAAAGTGTTCAACACAATTACTCATTAGGGAAACACAAATTAAAATCAGAATGAGCTATCATTCCACGCCTATCAGAATGGTAAAATAAAAAAAAATAGTGAAAATACTAAATGCTGGCAAAGATGCAAAGAAACTGGATCATTCCCACATCACTAGTAGTAATATAAAATGGCAGAGTCACTCTAGAATACAGTTTGATAGTTTTCTTCTAAAGCATATTTTCTTATAAAACATGCAATTACCACCTGACCCAGCAATTGCACTCTTGGATATGTATCACAAACAAATGAAAACGTGTGTTCACACCAAAACCTACACACAAATATTCATAGTGGTTTTATTCATAATTGCATAAAAGTGGAAACAACCCAGATGTCCTTCAGTGTGTGAACTGTTAAACAAGCTGTGGTACATGGATACCACGAAGCAGCAAAAAGCAATGAATTATTGATTTACACACCAACCTGGAGGAATCTCCCGAGAATTATGCTAAATGAAAAAGGCAATCAAAAAGCTATGATTTTGTTTATATAACATATTCAAAATGACAACATTTTAAAGATTTTATTTACTTACTTATTTTAGAGAGAGAGGGAGAATGAGTGAGCCCGGGGGGTTGGAGCAGAGGGAGAGGGACAAGCAGACTCAGTGCTGAGCACGAGCCCGAAGCAGGGCTCCATCCCAGGACCCTGACATCATGACCTGAGCCAAAATCAAGAGTTGGACATTTGACTGAGCCACCCAGGCGCCCAGAAATGACATTTTAGAAATGGAGAACACATTAGTGGTCACCAGGGGTTAAGAACAAGACTAGAGGGGAAGAAGCGGTGTGGGGGAGATGTGTGTGGTTATAAGAGGAAAACACAAGGTATCCCTGCAGGAATAAAATTCTTTAGCATCTTTACTATGGTGGTAAATACACAAACCTACACGTGGGATAAGATTGCGTAGAACCAAATGCACACACACACACACACACACACACACACACACACACACACACATGCACAGAGAAATGAGTACAAGAGGAGAAATCTGAATATAATCGGTCAACTGTATTAACGTCAATATCCTGGTTGTGATAAGATACTACAGTTTTACAAAACATTACCATTGGGGGAAACCAGTTAAAGGATATTATGAGATCTCACTGCGTTATTTCTTATAACTGCATGTGAATCTATAATTATCTCAATAAAAATGCCAACTAAAAAATAAAACTGTATAACATCATACTAAATTTTGAATCCTGGCCAGAGTCTGGACTCTTTTAAATAGGCAGTTGGGAGCCATAGAAGCTAGTTAAGTATGGATGACCAGTTAGGGCTGTAGATCGAAAGAAACCATGTAATGATAGTGACTATGATGAATTAAAGGAGAAATTATACCACAGTATAATCCAGGATCAACTGAGAGGTGATAACGAAGCTGATATTGCACCCAAGGAAATGTCGACTAGCTCCGTGCCTTTGGTCACTTCAGTAACCACATTTCTAATACCCCTTTACTTTGCCCAAGTTCGCTTGCAATTTACATAGTATATGGAAATCTGCTCCTAAAACAAAGGCATTCTCAAGTTTTTTCACTATGTTGAACTAATTCTTTCATGCCATATTTTTAACACTTTGGTAAAACAAAGAAATGCTTTTATTCCCTGGCTTCAGAAATTTTATAATTTTATAAATATAAGTGAAATAAGTTTTCTAATCACTGTGATAATGGCATGTTTTTAAAAATAATTTTAAGGTATTTGAAGATTTGAAAAAAATACCTGAGACTTGTGGTCTTAATTAATTTTAATTTAATGTTTAGAAAATTTTGATTAAATAAGTTTGTAATCAACATTTAAATGCCTGAGGAAATTTAATTTGTTAATTTTTAATGTTTTGATTTCTTAGTCTTATAAGCAGCATTTAAATGTTCAGAGAAGTATTATTTAATTCATTTATGCATTTATATAATTGTGTATGAAGTAAACTACAAGAGGAGTGAAGTTCTTCATGCATTAAAGAGTACAATAATCAAACTGCAGATCTGGGATCTAAGTCCATCTGCCTCCACGACACCGGGCTGCATTCTGTCTTTACAGCCTCTCAGAGCTGAATGGTCACAGATCTGGAAGGAGGAATGGATCTTACCTTATAGGGTTGTCCATCCTGGACACCGTGAGGAATGCGGCAAGATTCGCTGTGTAGGAGGAGCATACAATGAGGGTGAAGAGCCACCAGCTGCCCATCACGATGCGCATCGCCATGGAGTTCACTGAGGATTCGCCACCTACAGGAGGCCAGCAAAATGGATTGGCCCTGGGCTTCTGCTCTCAGTTGCACCCCCAAAGAAATGCTCCAGCTCCACCCTGTGGCCTGGCTTAGGGAACCGCCACTGGGGTTGGGCTAGGGAGCAGGGAAGTGAGTTGCTGGCTGGTTATGAGGGGCTGTGACAATTCGGGGAAAGAATCCAAAGACCACCAATCTTGGAAAGGGATGGAGGACCATCAAATATGAAAAATCCAGGATTGGCCTTTTAGTGATGTGATGTTCATCAAAACGCCAAGGGTATATAGTTCCGAATATCAAAATCTTCCAGTTAGAAGATTCTATCTCGCTTGTTGCATACTTCCAGGACTGCAACCTGATGTAAGATCCTTTTCCAATTTCAAATTCATAGAGAGTAGTCTCAGGAATTCTGTAAATATAGAATTACCTCCTACCTGGAGGGTTCCTTAGCTTTCTTTGAAACCTCAGAAATGAGATCTCGCTTTTATTAATATTCAGCCCTCACTGGATGGCTTTTTTCCTAGGATTTTCAGATATCATTGCCTCTGACTTGCAGTCAGTAGCTGCCCCGTGGAGGCCAATTATTTCTCCTTGGTCCCTTAGATGGTAGCAGAAGAAAGCGTCTCACTGACTCTTCTTATATAATCTTGCAAACAGGCCATACATGTTTTGCCATGGTACAAACAAGGCCAACACTCACATTAGGAACTTTGCAATTTGTTGCTTTGGTCAAAACTGCAAGATCCTGTAACTTACCAAGTGCTCTACAGACTTCACAGAGAAGGGAGACATTGTATCTCAAGAATGGATGTAGGACTACTTAAATGATTGCAAAACAATTGTGATTTTTTTTTCCTATTAAGACTTCAAATTTAAGTAAGATTCAGTTTCATCTGACAACCCCATGTGCATAACAATCAACCTAATGTGGGAAAGGAGAAAAGTGCAAAGCAGAACTCCAAAGTTAATTTTATCTAAAGCGAGAATCAGGCTTTGAAGTTGAGTTCCTTGTCACTTCATTTAATTTCTATCTGATATTACTCAGAGAAATTGGGTGCAGCCTGTACTGCCCTAGAGATTAAATAAAATTGCATTTAAAATGACTGCCAAAATGCATCTAAGAACTCTGCCAATGGGCAAGTTATTCCAGGCCCCTGGGGACACCGCAACATCAGGAACCCAGGAACGTACCTTGCTGTACGAAGGCTCCATAGACTATCCAGATGGCGCTGTGCAAGGTGGCTGAAGCGGATGGTCGGGGCTGGGCAGCACTCTGAGCCCTCACGGCCTGGATCCGGTTCAACACAAATATCAGCACACCCACCACAGGGATGGCTGCTGCAATGCAGGCCCACACGGCAAAATCAAACGGAGCAAAAAGAGAGAAGATGCTGATCTTCTCCTCGGGCTTCTTGATTAGGATCCCCACCGAATAGTCCATGTACCGCTTGCTGAAGTCCACAACGCTCTCCCTCTCCGGGGTGATCGTGATGGCGGAGATAGCCAGGTCTGCCCTCTGAAAGGCAAAACTAACTCATCAGACAGCAGTCCTCAGCTTCCTGCTGGGTCCCACCCTGAGGCAAGGCCTGCCCTCTACCCTTTGGGTTATTCTGTCCAGAGGAAATGGATTCAAGAGGTGACAGCCTGTGATCTTGAATACTGTAAAAAAAAAATTCAACACTAAGTTGTCTGTTTGAATTGTAGTTTTTCCTCACTTTCTTGTCCTCACAAACTTTTTTCTTTTGCCAGTATTTCCCTCTACCCCGTCCCTGCCCCCAACAAAGAAGTCCCTTCTATCTTCTTCTAGGCTTATCTACACCCTTCCTATACTTCCATCAAGCCTCTCCAAACTTCCATTAGCCCACATGGATGTCTCCCTTTCCTGAGATACTTCAGAAGTTATGGTGAGTTGTACAACTACTTGAAATCTCATTAATGTCTCAGTCCTTGGTTGTTTTATATGCAGACTTCATGCCAGAGAGTAATATCCTCCAAGAAAAAAAGGGTTATCTACTTTTCTTGATCTTCCATGGCCCTTCATTCATGGCCTCTAAGATATATGGGTTGATTCTTCATATAGTAAAGCCATGTTAGGCGGGGATTCTCTGGGCATGCTGTACTTTGACCCCAAAAGTACCTTGCAAGATTTTTGCTTTCCAAAATGGGCTTAATTTTAAAAATAGGCAAAGACTCTATTAAGATGGAACTAGACTGTGAAATTAAAGCTGCCAAGACTGGTGGAGGTTAGGATAATTAGGCTTAGATGGATGATGGTGGGAAATAATGAGCCTGCAGTCCTCACTTCAACCACAAGAGCACCAAAATATACAATGATCATCTGATCTTGGCTCTGGACATCTAAGTAGGAGGCATCATCAGAACTAAGTTTATTTTAGGGGGGCCTGGGTGGCTCAGTCGGTTAAGTGGCTGACTCTTGGTTTCAGTTCGGCTCAGTTCATGATCTCGCGGTTGTGGGACTGAGCCCCAAGTCGGGCTCTGTGCTCAGCAAGGGGTCTGCTTCAGATTCTCTCTCCCTCTCCCTCCTGCTGTCTCTCTCTCTCTCTCTCCCTCCCTCTCTTTCTCAAATAAATAAATAAAATCTTAAAAAAGATGAAGTTGGGAAAACACACATATAAAGACTTCATCAGAAAAATTTTTATCATATTTAGTATATGGGCTAGAGGGGTAGATATACTGATGTCCTAAACTATGAAATCCAAAAAAATAAAATAAAATAAAATAAAATAACAAACAATGAAATCCAACAACATATCTAGAGTAAAAAAAAAAAATGTTGGAGGTAATGATGGTGAAGCTCTCCTCTTAGACTTGTCACATTTGTATCTCTGGTTCTTGTCTCTCTTTTCAAAAACTCAAGATCCAGGGATTTCTTTTTAAGGATTTGGAGCATTCAGAGCATACATAAGGCCTAAGAAGAGTTCTAGTGGAGCAGGATAGGTTTAAACATAGGAAGAAGGGAAAGTAATTTATGAAGCCATGTCCAGAAGAAGCACAAGGGGACTCACTTATGACACAAGTAAAGGGGTGACCTGGAACATAGGGGAAAACACTCCCCACCTGTGAACCTGGAGGTTAGAGTAGGTGTTTGCACATGTGAATTTCATAGGTAGCTGAAGTAGTATTTCAAGTCCACAAATCTCCATTTCTTTGCCTAATATAGGAGCACTTTTTTTTTTTTAATTTAAGAGAGAAGACTTTTAGGTTGCTTGAAGAGAAAGATAAACTTTTGAAACAGTCTCTAAGGGATATAGCCAAGGGGTCCAACAAAGGACAAGTTAAGGAACTTGGGCTGTCCTGAAGGCCTAGCTGAGGTTGGAGGCCACACACTGTTCATATATCCATCTGGGCAAATTTGTGATTTTGTATGCAGCAACTTGGACATCAGAGTCAGAGGGTAGATAATATACTCAAGTCAGGGTTTCAGTACAATAAGAGACCAAGAACAAAGAGAATCACAAAAGATGAAGGGAATAGGATTATCTGGTCAAACACTGAGGGCATACCAGGCAGGAAAGGATGCAAAAATCTTAAAGAAAGATGAACCTCAAATACATGTGCTAAGTGGAAAGGGCCAGACACAAAAGACCATGTATGGTATGACTCTATTTACATTAAATGTTCACAAAAGCAAATCTATAGATAGAAAATAGATCAATGGTTGCCTAGGGCTGGGGTTGGAAATGGGATTTACTGTAAGTGTGAGGGATCTCACTGGGTTGATGGAATTATTCTAAAACTAGATTATGATGATGGTTGCATAACTCAGTAGATTTCCTGAAAATCATTGAATTGTATATCCAAAATGGGTGAATTTTATATATAGATTAATACTGCAAGAAAATTGTTTTTTTAAAGCTTAGGAGAAATTGGAGAGTTTGTGTCTGCCTTTATGGGTTGATAAAGCAAAGGACTTGTGTTTTAGGAGCAAAGGTTCAAAAGAGTCAGAAGGACAACAGGTCATAGTCATGGAGTGGGACAGTGATGGTAACACATAAGATGTTGACAAAATGCATGGGTACAGGCACTGACGTGGAGCACAAACCAAGGTCACTGGAGGTGAGGCAGTCAAAACACTGGGAGCTCATATTTGGCCCCAGGGATGTCTGCAACATCAAAGTTGTTAGCACCAGCAACCCTAGAGAGGGAGGGCTTGAGCAGATTGCCACCATCATAAATGACTATCAGGAAATGACCCAGAGGTCACGGGATGACAGGGGTGAGGATGGGGACACAGTGAACTGGCCTCATACCAGGAGTCTCAATGAGGACCCAGATTCTATAGGAGAGAGGAAGAGTAATTATTTGAAATTAATCTGAGGAGCTGGGGAATGTCGTATCGCTTACACACAGCAATGCAGACACACACACATACTCATGCACACACACGCACTTGTATATACACATCCCACCTGTGGGCCACGAGGGAGAAAAGAATAAGCACTCACTCATACCTCCCGTGAGAACTAAGTTCCTATTTCAGCCCAAATGTGGGGGTGGGTTGCAGGAAGGATATCTGACAGAGCAGGCTCAGTGGACAGGCTCAAAAGGAATGGCAGCAGTGGGCATGGAAAGAAAACAGAGTGCCAGGGAATGAGAAAAAAGAACAGAAATGGATATGGTGGGGAGGGGTAGGTTGAAGAAAAGAGAGATCTAGTGAGTGAAGAGTGGTAACCTGTGATCTGTTTAGCTAGTTCCAAGGTCCTAAATGCCTAATGGGCCAAATTTAGATATCACCCCAGAGGCAGACTAGGCAGACTAGGCAGACAGGACCTCCCCATGGTCCTGCTTTTGGGACCTACCTTGCTGATGAGCTCCCCGATCATCCCGTTCCAGGAGGTGTTATGGAGCTGGTGACCATACCTGCCATCGGGGGCCTGGTAAATTTCATATTTGAAGCCCAGAGCCTTGGCCAGTGCATCCAGGACATCTATGGAGAACCCTTTGTAGCGCTTGGGCTGTCCAAGGATGTTCTCAGCCACCATCACGAAAGGCTCTTCCTGAAGACAACAGAATGGATGTTCTTCAATTAAATAACAGGTTCATTAACACACATCTTTCCAGGGTATTGGAGAGACCAATCTGATGAATCATAGCTTTAGAATGTTTGTGAACATGGGCACGTATTTACCCAATTATTTAGGCCTGGAGTCTGAACATTGCTGCCCTTTTTTTAAAGCAGTTTATGGACACTCAGAGCACAGTGGATAGGAAGACCCCTCCAACCAGCATACTGATGGAGGAATGGAGATTTACTTGTCCTGTGTGATGTCATCCCAGCCTCTGCTCAGAACCCCATTGCCAGAATGACATGATTTGTTTTCACTCCTTTATTTGTGACATTCAGGACTCTGTCCTTAGGAAATGCCATAATACTTCAGGATCC
The DNA here is from genome assembly GCF_009762305.2 of Zalophus californianus. Classification (NCBI taxonomy): domain Eukaryota; kingdom Metazoa; phylum Chordata; class Mammalia; order Carnivora; family Otariidae; genus Zalophus; species Zalophus californianus. The sequence goes on from NC_045609.1 coordinate 44,602,504, forward strand.
ACATAAGAAATGTGGTTACTTCTCATCCAGTATAAAGAACGGCAGTAAAAGCTCTATGATATTAGATTGAGAGAAGACAATATTACATCTATCAGACTGTACTAGAAAATGGATTCTGATTCATGCAAGAAGGTCACACCATATGTCAAGGGACAGGACAGAATTAAACCCCACAGTTTCCAAGCCCAAAGCCACATTCACACATTTTGTGTTGTGTCCTGTGCACTCCTGTAGGGCATGTGGTCCTCTGGAAAACACCTCAGCCTTCCCCACCACAATCCTATAAAACTGAACAAGAAGGGGGCTTTTGGCAAACAGCCCCAGACAATCTATCTCATTAGTTTAATTGGGGGTGTGGGGGGTTATGGTATAATGTTTTTTCTGTGATGTGCATACAGGAAATGCAGGAACACTGCTGCCAAAGGCTTCTAGAGCCAAGGAGATGTCAGTGCCTGATGCGACAGAGGGGACATTTGAACCATGTCTGACCAGTTAATAAGAGGTAAATCGAAAATGTCTCCTAGAGCCCTGAAAAGATGAAGGAAGAAATTGACAGGAAGATGCTTCTAAGATCTCTTGAAGATGGAAAAGTCTATGATTCCAGGACAACCATGTAGAAAAATTGCAACAAAGGGTCTTTGTTATGAAGTTTGTGTCCCATGGGGCCATCAGTGGGATTGGGTGCTGGGAGAGTATCCTCCTCTAAGCATCTCTCTGGGGACTCTGCCTATCAGCAAAGCTCTCCTAAGGACCATCAGTAGGTCAAGATACTGTTTACATCCAGGAACATAGATATGCCTGCTTGAAAGCTTAGCAGTGGCTCTAGAGGTCCATCTCTAGAGCAGCCCAGTCACCTCCCGTGAAAGGCCCTGGGGCAGAATCTCCAACCTTACTCTTCTTCATTATTTGTAAAATTATTTGCCAGAAAGGCCTTACGAACACTCAAGCCACTAATCAAGATCCCCTTCTCTCCAAACACAGCATTAAGCTGAACAGAGAGAAGCCTCTTACTCAGAAGCCTGAATGGTGAAACTCCCCAATATGCCCGTGATCCTACCAAGACAGTCACCACTTTGAGAGTCAGTCCTTGGAGGCGGCTGCCCATGGGCCTCTCTTGCAGGCTGCCATTCAGGCCTTTCTCTGAGTCCCACGTCGCCAGCTGTGAAGGAAAAAGGGAGTGTGAGGGACAGAACGGGCCCCTGTGTGCACCTCAGGAACTCGCCTCTCCAACCGGGATCCTGAATCAGGCAGCCAGGAGGACAAGAGTCCCTTCAGCGTCGCAAAGACTCAGAGCCATCTTAAAGCCTTAGAAAGAATAAAGGTGTGACAGCCAGTTCTACTTTCTCCGTTAGCTCATGTGGAACTCGAGGACTTGCCACATCTTTAAAATAAAACCAATTGGTAAGAACTTGTTTCTAGAATGAGCATTTCTGTCTCATTTTATTCTGTCCACTCACCAAGGTCATGTCACCATGTCTCCCACAAAGTGTCTTCTTTCTCTAATTACTCCTTTGACTTGCCCAGGCCACAGGGCCCCTTAAGTTCACCCATCGCTGCCCCCTGAGGCAGGATGGGGCTCAGCAGTGAAGCAGGTAACAAAGACCCCCATGTGTGGCTTGTCTTGCTCCCTGATGCCTACTGCAAATGGGGTCAAGAGCTCCCTGCCTGTCTTCACTGTAGGGCAAATTTCATAATTTTCCTTGATGTACAGGTATAGGGCAAGACTACATGTGCTCTGGATCTGCCAAATCCTCCTGAACCTGCACAGTCTCTCCCATAGCCTGATGCATCTCTGACAGGCCCCCTGAGATGTTATGGAGCCCCTCTACTGGCTCAGAAACAACAGGAGACACAGATGTTCTTTGGACTGCTTCCCCTCTCTGCATCCCTGCTGGGTCTGGGGAATCACGATGAAATCTTTATCTGATCAATGTTTCTCAGTCATTAATTGGTGAAATGTAAAACAAAAAAAAAAAAAAAAAAAAAAAAACAGATAGCAGCCCCCATCTCAACTTAATCAGGATCTCAGCACTTAGGCATGAGGAATTGTAATGCTTCCCCAGCAGTCCTCATTGAGAAACTCTGTTCTTCTAGGACACTGCATATTAGATTCTCTTAAGAAGGCTTTTAAAGCATATTGAGGGCTGGGCCTCACCCCCAACGATTTGAATTTAATTGGTCTGTAGTGGGCTAGATATGAATATTTCAGCTCCCCAGGGGATTCTAATGCACAGCCAAGATTGTAAACCTCTGCTATAGATTAAAACGGGGGATCCTCAAACTGTAATATGCACACAAATTATCCAGGGATTTTATATGCACTTTCTGATTCTGGGGCCTCTGATTATTCCTATCTAACAAGCTCCCAGGTGAGGCTGCTGCAGATGATCCATGACCACCATTTAAGCAGCAAGGCATTAAAGAAGCAAACCGCTGTGGGCAGCATCTACTCTTCATCGGAGAAATCCCACAAGTCCCCTAGTGAGACTGAGCAGAAGAACTATCCCTCTGTGGAGAAATGTCACCAGGTGCCCTAAAGAAGCCACCAATAGTGCTACCTAAGGACACGCCTGCTCTCCCAGCATGTCCCTTAGCTTTTACATCTGCAGCAGGCTCTGCACTCCAAGCTTTGACTATGAAGCTACAGTGGCAGAATCTGTGGGACCATGCCACCTGGAAGATACTAGAACCCTGAGGCCTAAAGCAGGACTATCAGAATGAGATACATGGTTGTAAAAGCAGTTTAAAAGGAACCTAGAAACTCGGGCTGTCACTTTGGACACAATACCAACTAAGACCCACTCCATCCTAAGTAATAGGATGCCTGGCAGTGATGAATGAATCATTTAGTTAAGAGTGTAGCCATGTGCTCTGAGAAGCTCCTCACAGCCACCACCAATTAATTTGAGGGGCACTGCAGTAAAGGGCAAAGTTAAAATCTACCCAAAGTCCTCTTCAAGGACATCAAAGATGCCACACTCTGGGAACTGGCATAGTGAGAAGGAAAGCTCATGGCTCTTTCCCCCTTGGGTCGTGGAAACAGCACTGGGACCCAGGATCAAGTCCTGCATCTGGATTAGAATGCTGGTCAAAGGGAAGAGACAAACCCAGACAAAAAGAGTCAAGGTGTCGATTCCCTACATTCTTTGGACCCTCTGACATGGACCAGGGAACTCATGATATGTCTTTGGGCTGCCTGCATCTGATCCCCATAACTGGTTAGCCCAGGCATTGGAGCTGCTTAACCCTGATGGGTAATCTGCTGCATCTCCTGGGTGGGGTGGTGTTAAGAAGGTCCCCAGACCACCTCGATGACTGACAAAGTCATAATGAAGGCGATCTTGCCTTCGTGATGACATGTCAGTTCCAGGTACCAGATACTCTGCCTTACAGCAGGACTTGAATTCCTAACATGTGCTGTCAAACCTCCGTGGCACAGGTGAAGGGCCATCTCCACTCTGTGCTAGCACCTGCATGAGCAAGCACCCAGCATGGGGTTCTGCTTGGTCTTGATCAAACAAACTTTACCCGTCTGTCTACTGGGATAGTAATCAGTCTTGCGAATGGAGAATGGAGGCAGGAAAAAGCAGTTGGGATAACACCCTGTCCTTCTAGAGTTTTAAGCTCAGCTGCGAGAAGGGCTCTGCCTCTCAATGCCTGGCCACACAACCCTCTTCTTCTAGCTCATTGCCTGGCTCAGCAGCAGCCCCCCTGCCCCAGAGTATTGCAACAGCCTCCCCATTGAGCTCATTACCCCCAACCTCTCTCTTACAGCCTCCTCCCTTTTGCTGATTTGTACCTTTGTAATAAATGAACTCAAACATGAATGTGTTAGTGAAAATTTTCAAATGACTTCTCATTGCCTACAGAATAAATCCTAACACTCTGAAGCTTGGCCTAAAAGAAAGGCCTTCCTTATCGAGATCCAAGCCTGGCAATCAGGTTCACTGTATGTAGGCCCAGCCCACTCCAACCCCACCAAATCCCTCACCTTCACATGGCATGCTTCCTCTAAGTCCTTCTGCCTGTAATACCATCCCTCTTTGGTTGGGTCTGGTACACACTTACTCATACTTTTTTTTAAAATAAGCTTTCACTTTAGAATAGTTTTAGATTTACAGAAAAGTTGTAGAGGTTGTGCAGAGTCTGTCCATATAGCCTACACCCAGTTTTCCCCATTTAAGATGTTACATTAGTATAATACACTCCTCACAGCTAATGCAATGTTTATTAGCCCAATCTCCACCATTTATACAGAGCTGCAGTAGAAATACTCTCCACTGTCTATCATGCTGGATCTAAGTCTGTGACCCTGCTGGGTATGCTACATGGGTTTGTCACCCTGTCCCTTGAGATCAAAACCCTATCTTCATAAACTGTCTAGAATTTCAGGCTCTTGGACTAGACCTTGCCTTGCTTATTCCCATCTCAGGGTTTCCAACCTTGCTTTGAATGCCATGTTCTCCTCTTGAAAGTCAAATTACTATACCTGGTAAAGATCTGGGGAAGAAGAGAGGAACTCAGAGGTGTGAAAATAGCATAAGTTTGGTAGTTGACTGACCTGTATTCTAGTTTTGTTTCCACCACTTACCTAGGTGAACTCAGACAGCATGTTTGACTTCAGTGCTTAAAATTTTGAATAAATTTGACTCCATTGACATTCCATCTTCTTATCTAAAAAGTATAATAAGAATATCTTCTCTGCCTACCAAACATTTAGGGGCTATTCAAAAGAAAAAATCACTTTGAAATAATCTGCTATAAAGTAATAATCACAAAGTAAAGAAGCAGGATATAAACCTATGTATGCAATAAAAGCTTAATTATGGTTTTTTAAAAGGGTGGTAGTAAACATGGGAGGAGCTGTATTAAAATGTAATATGTGAATATATCCAGGTGGTGGAATTATGAATAATCATTGCAACTTCTTGACAGTGTTCCATGTTTTCAACAGGTTTTTCACTACTTTCACAGGAAGGAAAATAAGCTTTTGATCAAAATAACTAGCATAGATGACAAAATCCTGTCACACGCATTTGTACGACTAAGGACTGAATGGAGAGGAGCAAATTATCTGTTGGTGTGTCAAGACCAGTCTGAGAGTGAGAACCCAATAAATCAGTCCTCTGGCTGCCAGGATCTCTGGCCACGGTATCCCCATCTCCTAGAAGAGGCAATTGCAGGTTCATCCAAACTGGCGTCTCCCATTCTATGACCTCTCCAAGATGGTGTGGGGCCCAATGAACCTATTGGGTTTGGAGACAAGGAAGTGGCCACTGCTGACGCCCAGCTCCATGAAGACAGACCATATTTCTCCACTAAGAAAAAAGGACAGCAATCCTAAAGCAAAGCCATTTAAATCTAAGTGCAAGTATATGAGAGGGGGAAAAAAAAATTCCTCCCCGCCTATAATTACCCCTATTTTTTTTGTCCGAAAGTATTGAGGAATTAAACGTTTTTTATTTTGTGTGTTTTTGTTTTTTAATACAGACCTCTCTCTCCCTGTCCTTCAGGGCATCCTGTACTCTGACAGAGAAAGAAAAAATACTTCAAAGTGAAACCAAAATTCTGCCTTCAAACACATCAAAGTGCAACCATGTTCCCGGAACCAGGATCCTTGAGTTGGGCAGGGAAGTTTATTATTCCCTCACATCAGCCTCAAGCCGAGCGCCCCAGGCTGAGTGAATACCAAAATTTCTACAAAGCCTTGTGTTCTTGCCCAAATCTTAAGACCAGAGCAGTAACTCTTCATTTCTGAGTGAGGCCATCCCTCTGAACACCTGGAATATAAGACCAGAACACAGAAAAAGCACAGTATAAACAGACTCCAGTGGACTTTTCTTCCTTTTTCTTTTAAATAAAATAAAGCCTTTAAATGGATTCCCAAACTTGCAGCTGACCCAGATTGGGAGAGACTGTATTCAGCTTCCCTCCTGAGGTGCCTGGTTCTTCTAGTTCAAAACACCGAGGAAAAAGTTTCAGTCAATGAAAGCCAAATGAGGCTGATAGGCTTGATAAATGGGAAGCCAGAAAAACCTTTCCCCCATACAAGGCCCGACACTTAGTCATACAGCTGCAGACCATTTCATTTGTGCATAAGGGCGTCTATTCTGGCTTCCCCTTGTATTCTGTAGACAGAATTTTGTTTATGGGATTGATGAATTTTATGGCCACAGACACCCACTTTTGACAGCTGACCTATCAAGATCAGTGCCTGAAAAACTAATTTCCAGCACTGTTAAACAAAATGAGAACTGCCGCGATTTGATAAGACAGCTATGGTTCTCATTCATCCAGGAGGTCTGCTCTACCCAGACCAGAAGCATGCATGGAGCCAGAGGTTACAGCACAATCATCCCTTGAAAGGAGATATATGGTTTCAAAATCTGATTATGACAAACAACTGTTCAAGAGATCAGCCAATTGGAGAATAAATTTCATAAACCAGTGGTCTAGGGAAAATATATTTCCTGAGTCAATTGGGGTGTTCGTCATGTTAGCATTTGAGTTGTGAGATGTGGGGATTTGGGACTTTGTGGCCCTGTCTTTAATAAATGCAGGGCTATTAACCATAAATGGGACAGGCCTCCTCTGGAAGAATGGGCTTTGCGGTCTATAATCTAGTTACAGAGGTCTCTTAAAGGGTTGTCTCTTTTCATGGGCAGGGGGGAAGGAGAAGAGAGGCAATCCAACTGCCTCACAGTCCAGAGACGGAATATGACCAGTTTCACATATAGAGCCTTGCCAATTCCTGGGGAGGGAGTAAAGGAAGGAAAGAAGGTAGGTTTGCTTAACCCCAAATCTCATATTTAACTATATCCATCAAGATAATAGATCAATAACCTATAGTCACATTTCACAACTAAGTGACCATCCACTTCAGTGATAAGCTTATATCAAGAGAGCACTGAAGGCAGGAAGTGAAGTTTTTATGACCATGTCTGTCATACTTCACAGCCATTGCTGGAGTCCAGTTTAAGCCATACCCTCATTGACCAGTGACCGCATTCAACTGAGCGCACAAGCCTTGGCTAGAATATGGGCTTCAGTAGTGAAAGCCACAGTGGGTTTATCTTCATGGCAGTGCAAGGACTTTTCTAAAACATTTTAGAACATTTTTATTGGAGAATAGATGGGTTCAGTGTCTGTTTCAAAGGATCACAGTCCTGGGTGGGTTTGGAATCAAGGGGGCACCCACATCTTGAATCAGCTTGAGTTGGGGCATTCAGCCAGCACTGGCTCCAGATAATCAAATTGCACATTTTAAGCTCTGGCTAAATGCAGGGACAACATGTTTAGACACAAAAGAGCATCTTGGAAACAGAATGTAAGAATCTGAATATAGAATATTATTTGTAGCCAGGAATTCTAAAGTAAAATTCTAAAGAATATTATTTGTAGCCAGGAGTTCTAAAGGAATTTAAAAGTTCATTTTGGGGAGGAGGAGCAAGATGGCAGAGGAGTAGGAGACCTAAATTTCGTCTGGTCCCAGGAATTCAGCTACATAGGGATCAAACCATTCTGAACAGAACTCAACAGGAGATCGAAGAAAAGAATAGCAGCAACTCTCTGAACCAAAAAGCGACCACTTTCTGGAAGGTAGGACGTGCGGAGAAGTGAACCCGAGGTGATATTCGGGAAGATAGATGGTGGGGGGTAGGGAGTCGGCTACCGGCAAGTGATAGAGCTGCAGAGCACAAAATCGGAACTTGTAGCTCCGCTGCGGGAAATTGGTCCAGTGGCTAAGTGGGGGGTGGAACCCTCACTGGGACCTAAGTGGCGTCACAGAAAGACCGGGGGAGCCTGAGTGCAACAGAGCTCCCAGGGATTGGAGTGGGGAAGCCGGCTACAGAGACGGAGCCAAGAAGTGGGCTCCTAGCTCAGGGTAGCCATAACCGTGATCCACAGCACAGTCGGGCCACTGCTCCCCCAGCAGGGACCCAACAAGTGGCAGATTCGGGGAGACTACCCTTCCTCCCCTGGAAGGAGTGGCACAGGAGTGCACCACAGGGATCTGCTGGGTTTGGAGACTCTACATGGGGTCGTGTGCCAGAGAGAGAAACAGTCACAGGCCGAGTGAGCAAGGAGTGCGGCCAGAGACCGGGGAGACCAGAGTGACTGACTGCTTTTCTCTGGGGGTGCACTGAGGAGTGGGGTCCCGAGTTTTCGGCTCCTCTGGGGAGGAGATTGGGAGGCCGCCATTTTCACTCTCATCCTCCAAAGCTGTAGGGAAAGCTTGCAGGGAACAAGAGCTCCCGAGAGCAAACCTGAGCAGATTACTTAGCCTGGACCCGGCAAGGGTGGGGCAATTCCAGTTATGGCAAAGATATTTGAGAACCCCGGCAACAGGCCCCTCCACTAGAAGATCAGCAAGAACAGCCAGCCAAGACCAAGTTTACTGATCAATGAGAATGGCAGAACTCAAGCGCTAGGTGAATACTGCACATAGAATTCATGGCTTTTCGGGCCGCCTGGGTGGCTCAGTCAGTTGGGCATCTGCCTTCGGCTCAGGTCGTGATCCCAGGGTCCTGGGGTCGAGTCCCACATCGGGCTCCCTACTCAGCGGGGAGCCTGCTTCTCCCTCTGCCTCTGCCTCTCTCTCTGTCTCTCATGAATAAATAAATAAAATCTAAAAAAAAAAGAAAAAAAAAAGAAAAAAAAGAATTCATGGTTTTTAATTGCACTAGTGGGTATTTACAACAAAGATACAAATATAGGGATCCGAAGGGGTACATGCACCTCGATGTTTACAGCAGCAATGTCCACAATAGCCAAACTGTGAAAAGAGCCAAGATATCCATTGACAGATGAATGGATAAAGAAGATGTGGTATATATACACAATGGAATATTATGCAGCCATCAAAAGGAATGAGATCTTGCCATTTGCAACGACATGGATGGAACTGGAGGATGTTATGCTGAGCAAAATAAGTCAATCAGAGAAAGACATGTATCATATGACCTCACTGATATGAGGAATTCTTAATCTCAGGAAACAAACTGAGGGTTGCTGGAGTGGTGGGGGGTGGGAGGGATGGGGTGGCTGAGTAGGGTATGTGCTATGGTGAGCGCTGTGAATTGTGCAAGACTGTTGACTCACAGATCTGTACATCTGAAACAAATAATACAATATATATTTAAAAAAAGAAGAAGATAGCAGGAGGGGAAGAATAAAGCGGGGGAAATCGGAGGGGGACACGAACCATGAGAGACGACAGACTCTGAAAAACAAACTGAGGGTTCTAGACGGGAGGGGGGTGGGAGGATGGGTTAGCCTGGTGATGGGTATTAAAGAGGGTACGTTCTGCATGGAGCACTGCGTGTTATACACAAACGATGAATCATGGAACACTACATCAAAAACTAATGATGAGATGTATGGTGATTAACATAACAATAAAAAATTTAAAAAAAAGAATTCATGGCTTTTTTCCCACGATTCTCTAGTACTTCAAAGTTAATTTTTTTAATTTTCTTTTTTTCCTTTTTCTATTTTTTTTGAATTCTTCTTTTTCTCTTTTCCAACCAAACCTTATCAATCCCTTTTTTAAAAATCTTTTTTATTTATCATTTTTAGAGTCATATTCTATCCCTTCAGTGTAGTTAACCTTATTTTATATATATATAAATTTTTCTCTCTTTAAAATTTTGGGATACAGTTTCTTCTAAGAGACCAAAATCTACGCTAAATCTCTAGTGTATGGCTTTGTTCTAGTCTCCTGCCTGATCACATTCTCTCTCTTTTTGTTTTTTCTTTTTTTAATTTTTTTCTTTCTTTTTTCAACCAACTTCTTATCTTATCAATTCCTTTTATAAAATCTTTTATAATTTTCATCTTTACAATCATATTCCATCTCTTCATCATATTTACACTTATTTTTGTGTATATATATATATATATATATATATATATATATATATATATATATAAGTTCTTCTTTCTTTAAAATTTTGTGAGGCAGTTTCTTCTAACAGACCAAAATACACCCAAAATCTAGTGTGTGGCTCTGATCTATTCACCAGCCTGATCATTTCTTATTTTTCTTTCTTTCCCTTTCTTTTCCCCCTGGTCTCAGGTCTCTTCAAATTTGTTTAGTGTATATTTGGCGGGGGGGAGTCACTGTTACCCTTTTAGCATTTTGTTCTCTCATTCATCTATTCTCCTCTGGACAAAATAACAAGAGGAAAAAACTCACCTCAAAAAAAAAAAGAACAGGAGGCAGTAGTGACTGCCAGGGATCTAATCAATATGGATATTAGTAAGATGTTGGAACTAGAGTTCAGAATGATGATTATAAAGATACTAGCGGGGCTTGAAAAAAAGCACAGATGATACAAGAGAATCCCTTTCTGGAGAAATAAAAGAACTAAAATCTAACCAAGTTGAAATCAAAAAGGCTATTAATGAGGTGCAATCAAAAATGGAGGTTCTAACTGCTACGATAAATGAGGCAGAAGAGAGAATTAGTGATATAGAAGACCAAATGATGGAGAATAAAGAAGCTGAGAAAAAGAGAGATAAACAACTACTGAATCACAAGGGCAGAATTCAAGAGATAAGTGATACCATAAGACAAAACAATTTTAGAATAATTGGGATCCCAGAAGAAGAAGAAAGAGAGAGGGGTGCAGAAGGTATACTGGAGCAAATTATAGCAGAGAATTTCCCTAATTGGGGAAGGAAACAGGCATCAAAATCCAGGAGGCACAGAGAAACCCCCTCAAAATCAATAAAAATAGGTCAACACCCCGACATCTAATACTAAAACTTACAAGTCTCAGAGACAAAGAGAAAATCCTGAAAGCAGCTCGGGAGCAGAGATCTGTAACATACAACAGTAGAAATATTAGACTGGCAGGAGACCTCTCCACAGAAACCTGGCAGGCCAGAAAGGACTGGCATGACATATTCAGAGCACTAAATGAGAAAAATATGCAGCCAAGAATACTATATTCAGCTAGGCTGTCACTGAAAATAATAGGAGAGATCAAAATCTTCCAGGACAAACAACAACAAAAAAAAATTTGCAAACACAATACCAGCCCTATAAGAAATATTGAAAGGAGTCCACTAAGCAAAGAGAGAGCCTAAAAGTTACAAAGACCAGAAAGGAACACAGACAATATACAGTAACAGTCACCCAACAGGCAATAAAATGGCACTAAATTCATATCTTTCAATAGTTACCCTGAATGTAAATGGGCTAAATGCCCCAATCAAAACACACAGGGTATCAGACTGGATTAAAAAAAAAAAAAAAACAAGACCCATCGATATGCTGCCTACAAGAGACTCATTTTAGACCCAAAGACGCCCCCACATTGAAAGTGAGGGGGTAGAAAACCATTTACCATGCTAATGGACATCAAAAGAAAGCTGGGGTGGCAAGCCTTATATCAGACAAATTAGATTTTAAGCCAAAGACTATAATAAGGGATGAGGAAGGACACTATATCCTACTTAAAGGGTCTATCCAAGAAGAAGATCTAACAATTGTAAATATCTATGCCCCTAACATGGGAGCAGCCAATTATATAAGTCAATTAATAATAAAATCAAAGAAACACATCGACAACAATACAATAATACTAGGGGACTTTAACACCAGCCTCAATGAAATGGACAGAACATCTAAGCAAACATTCAACAATGAAATAAAGGCTTTAAATGACACACTGGACAAAATGGACTTCACAGATATATTCAGAACATTCCATCCCAAAGCAACAGAATACACATTCTTCTCTAGTGCCCATGGAACATTCATCAGAATAGATCACATCCTAGGTCACAAATCAGGTCTCAACCGGAACCAAAAGCCTGGGATTATTCCCTGCCTATTTTCAGACCACAATGCTTTGAAACTAGAACTCTATCACAAGAGGAAAGTCGGAAAGAACTCAAATACATGGAGGTTAAATAGCATCCTACTAAAGAATGAATGGACATCAGGAAATTAAAAAATAATTTAAAAATTCATGGAAATAAACGAAAATGAAAACACAACTGTTCAAAATCTTTGGGATGCAGCAAAGGCAGTCATAAGAAGAAAGCATGTAGCAATACAAACCTTTCTCAAGAAACAAGAAAGTTCTCAAATACACAACCTAACCCTACACCTAAAGGAGCTGGAGAAAGAACAGCAAATAAAGCCTAAACCCAGCAGGAGAAGAGAAATAATAAAGATCAGAGCAGAGATCAATGAAATAGAAACCAAAAGAACAATAGAACAGATCAACGAAACAAGGAGCTGGTTCTTTGAAAGAATTAATAAGATTGATAAACCCCTGGCCAGACTTATCAAAAAGAAAAATGACCCAAATAAATAAAATTATGAATGAAAGAGGAGAGATCACAACCAACACCAAAGAAATACAAACAATTATAAGAACATATTATGAGCAACTATATGCCAGCAAATTAGACAATCTGGAAGAAATGGATGCATTCCTAGAGATGTATAAACTACCAAAACTGAAACAGGAAGAAACAGAAAACCTGAACAGACCCATAACCAGTAAAGAACTTGAAGCAGTCATCAAAAATCTCCCAACAAACAAGAGTCCAGGGCCAGATGGCTTCCCAGGGGAATTCTATCAGACATTTAAAGAAGAATTAATACCTATTCTTCTGAAACTGTTCCAAAAAATAGAAATGGAAAGAAAACTTCCAAATTCATTTTATGAGGCCAGCATTACTTTGATCCCAAAACCAGACAAAGACCCCATCAAAAAGGAGAATTACAGACCAATACCCCTGGTGAACATGGATGCAAAAATTCTCACCAAAATACTACCCAATAGAATCCAACAGTACATTAAAAGAATTATTCACTAAGACCAAGTGGGATGTATCCCTGGGCTGCAAAGTTGGTTCAACATCTGCAAATCAATCAATGTGATACAATACATTAATAAAAGAAAGAACAAGAACCATATGATCCTCTCAATAGATGCAGAAAAAGCATTTGACAAAGTACAGCATCCATTCTTGATCAAAACTCTTCGGAGTATAGGGATAGAAGGTACATACCTCAATATCATAAAAGCCATCTATGAAAAACCCACAGCGAATATCATTCTCAATGGGGAAAAACTGAGAGCTTTTCCCCTAAGGTCAGGAATATGGCAGGGATGTCCACTATCACCACTGCTATTCAACATAGTATTAGAAGTCCTAGCCACAGCAATCAGACAACAAAAAGAAATCAAAGGCATCCAAATCGACAATGAGGAAGTCAAACTCTCACTCTTTGCAGATGATATGATACTGTACGTGGAAAACCCAAAAGACTCCACCCCAAAACTGCTAGAACTCATACAGGAATTCAGTAAAGTAGGAGGATAAAAAATCAATCCACAGAAATCAGTGGCATTCCTATACACCAACACCAAGACAGAAGAAAGAGAAATTAAGGAGTCGATCCCATTTAAAATTGTACCCAAAACCATAAGATACCTAGGAATAAATCTAACCAAAGAGGGAAAGAATCTGTATTCAGAAAACTATAAAATACTCATGAACGTAATTGAGGAAGACACAAAGAAATGGAAAAATGTTCCATGCTCACGGATTGGAAGAACAAATATTGTGACGATGTCAATGCTACCTAGAGCAATCTTCACATTCAATGCAATTGCTATCAAAATACCATCCACTTTTTTCAAAGAAATGGAACAAATAATCCTAAAATTTGTATGGAACCAGAAAAGACCCCGAATAGCCAGACGAATGTTGAAAAAGAAAAGCAAAGCTGGCGGCATCACAATTCTCAACTTCCAGCTCTATTACAAAGCTGTAATTATCAAGACAGCATGGTACTGGCACAAAAACAGACACACAGATCAATGGAACAGAATAGAGAGCCCAGAAATGGACCCTCAACTCTATGGTCAACTAATCTTCGACAAAGCAGGAAAGAATGTCCAATGGAAAAAAGACAGTCTCTTCAACATATGGTGTTTGGAAAATTGGACAGCTACATGCAGAAGAATGAAACTGGACCATTTCTTTACACCACACACAAAAATAGACTCAAAATAGTTGAAAGACCTCAATGTGAGACAGGAGTCCATCAAAATGCTAAAGGAGAACATAGGCAGCAACCTCTTCGACCTCAGATGCAGCACCTTCTTCCTAGAAACATCGCCAAAGGCAAGGGAAGTAAGGGCAAAAATGAACTATTGGGACTTCATCAAGATAAAAAGCTTTGTACAGCAAAGGAAACAGTCAACAAAACCAAAAGACAACCGACAGAATGGGAGAAGATATTTGCAAATGACAAATCAGATAAAGGGCTAGTATCCAAAATCTATAAAGAACTTATCCAACTCAATACGCAAAGAACAAATAATCCAATCAAGAAATGGATAGAAAGACAATGAACAGACATTTCTGCAAAGAAGACATACAAATGGCCAACAGACACATGAACAAATGTTCAACATCACTTGGCATCAGGGAAATACAAATAAAAATCTCAATGAGATACCACCTCACGCCAGTCACAATGGCTAAAATTAACAAGTCAGGAAATGACAGATATTGGCGAGGATGTGGAGAAAGGGGAACCCTCCTACACTGTTGGTGGGAATGCAAGCTGGTGCAGCCACTCTGGAAAACAGTATGGAGGTTCCTCAAAGAGTTGAAAATAGAGCTACCCTATGACCCAGCAATTGCACTACTGGGTATTTACCCCAAAGATACAAATGTAGTGATCCGAAGGGGTATGTGCACCCCAATGTTTATAGCAGCAATGTCCACAATAGCCAAACTATGTAAAGAGCCAAGATGTCCATGAACAGATGAATGGATAAAGAAGATGTGGTATATATATATATATATACAATGGAATATTATGCAGACATAAAAAAAAAACAGAAATCCTGCCATTTGCAACATGAATGGAATTAGAGGGTGTTATGCTAAGTGAAATAAGTCAATCAGAGAAAGACAAGTATCACATGATCTCACTGATATGAGGAATATGAGAAACAAGGCAGAGGATCATAGGGGGAAGGGAGTAAAAAATGAAACAAGATGAAACCAGAGAGGGAGACAAACCATAATAAACTCTTAATCTCAAGAAGGAAACTAAGGGTTGTTGGAGTGGTGGGGGGTGGGAGGGATGGGGTGGCTGGGTGATTGACATGGGGGAGGGCATGTGCTATGGTGAGCGCTGTGAATTGTGTAGGACTGATGAATCATAGACCTGTACCTCTGAAAAAAATAATATATGTTAAAAAAAAAAGAAGATAGTAGGAAGGGAAAATGAATGGGGGGAAATCGGAGGGGGAGATGACCCATGAGAGACTACGGACTCTGAGAAACAAACTGAGGGTTTTAGAGGGGAGGGTGCTGGGGAGATGGGTTAGCGCAGTGATGGTTATTAAGGAGGGCACATATTGCATGGAGCATTGGGTGTTATGCACAAACAATGAATCATGGAACACTACATCAAAAACTAATGATATATGGTGACTAACATAACATCATAAAATAAAATTTAAAAAAAAATAAAAGTTCATTTTGAGAATTGCCCTATATCAGGGCCACTAAGGTATGGGCATTGTAGAGTAGGAACCACAGAAGACGACCATCAGGTCAGATGTGCCCACTGGACCACTCTTGAAGTTCCAGATGTGCTATAACAAGAGAAGAGGGGACTCACATGGGAATGAGGGATTCACAGGGGAGAACTGAAAGTCTCATCCCAGGACTAGGTGTGCAGGGAATTGTGCATTTGGTGAAAGCTGTATTCCCTTAAAAATAAGCCCCAGCAGAACTTGTGTTAAATGTTCAGAGGACAGGGTGCCTGGGTGGCTCAGTTGGTTGAGCGACTGCCTTTGGCTCAGGTCATGATCCTGGGGTCCCAGGATGGAGTCCCGCATCGGGCTCCCTGCTCAGCAGGGAGTCTGCTTCTCCCTCTGACCCTCCCCCCCATGTGACTCTCTCTCTCTCTCTCTCATTCTCGCTCTCTCAAATGAATAAATAAATAAAATCTTTAAAAAAAATGTTCAGAGGACAGAGCCATGAGAAATTAGAGGAAGCGTGAAATAGGCCAGATGGCTATCACAGATGGGGGCTTCATGAAAAACCTTTAGCAAGGATAGGAGAAAGTTTCTCCCCCAATGGTGCTGGCAAGGAGGACCAGAAAAACAGCAGAGTGCCATTGACATTGGCAACCAGGTCATTCATGATGGAGACCATGAACATGCCCCAGTGCTAGCCTCCGCTATTTGAAATTACAGGCACATAGGACTCACTGGGCCCACAAAAAGATAGAAGGACTGACCAACTCCAATGGTGCCAGTGATGGGAGTCTTTCTGTCACATTAACAGTAAGGATAGACTTACTCTGTCACTTTGCCTAAGATGCAGACAGTAGCAAGATAATATTTCTTTCATTGTAACAAACAAAAAGTCAGATAATCAATAAAACTGTATTTTAAAAAATTTAGCCCCCAAGAGAGTTGTGGTCACACAACTGGTAAACTTACAAATTTCAAAAGATGAGAAGCTCCTCCAAGGACAGACAGGACACAAGAAATGTTTCATCTTTGATAGAGTACGGAAGAAAAGAAGTCAATTATAACAGTGGATAAGAGGAAAAAAAGACTGAAATTTTATCAGATTTTTAAAGGCCAAGTGATAGTGAGTTTCCCTGGGAGCCCAGACACAAGGGAGACCATACCTACTCATCAGCTCTTTCCTCCGAGACTCCAGGGGGTGGAGTGGGAAAAAGAAAAACAGAATAGAGGAACAGAGATATCAGAAATAGGTGTATCTATTATAGGACTTGTATCCGCTATACCTGAATAAATCTTATAACTCAATTATAAGAAGAAATTGCAATTTTTAAAAATAGAGAAAGGACTTATTTTTCCAAGAAATATGTGAAAGGATAATATAAACATGAAACTATATATGCTCAACATCATAAGTCATCTGAAAAGTACAAAATAAGACCACAAGGCCATACCACTAAACCTCCCTAGAGTGGCTAAAATCAAAGACTGACATTACCAAGGGTTGGTAAGGATCTGGCAAGCAAAAGGTGCAGCTGCACTGGAAGACAGTTTGGCAATTTCCTCTCAAGTTAAACACACGCTGACTCTACCGCCCAGCAATTCCACTCCTTGTCACTTCCCTAAGGGAAATATAAAGTATGTCCAGACATAGGTCAGTACGTGGGTGTTCCTAGAGGCTTTATTCATTATACCCCACAAATGGAAACACTCCAAATGTTGATCATGGTGATCAGTGACTGGAGAGACAAAATGTGGTATACTTATACCATGGAATACTACTCAGCAATAAAAAGCAACAAGCTGTTGACCCATGCAACAGCGTGGAGGAAGCTTCCACACATCACACCAAGTGAATGAAGCCAGCCACCAGACACTTCATGATCCCATTTCCACGACTTTCTTGAAAAGGCAGCATTATTAGTTCTGAAAATAGATCAGTCGTTGCCTGGGGCCAGGAATGGGAGGAAAATGTTGGATGCAAAGAGGAAGAAGGGCTATGTGGGGGGGTAACAGAAGCAGTCTATATTTTGAGTGCTGTGGTGATTTTTTTTTAAAGATTTTATTTATTTATTTGACAGAGAGAGAGATAGCACAGGTAGGCAGAGCAGCAGGCAGAGGGAGAGAGAGAAGCAGACTCCCCGCCGAGCAGGGAGCCCAATGCGGGGCCCGATCCCAGGACCCTGGGATCATGACCTGAGCTAAAGGCAGACGCTTAACGACTGAGCCACCCAGGTGCCCCGAGTGCTGTGGTGATTATACTACAGTACGCATTTGTTAGAGCTGATCAGACAGTGTACACCTCAAGTGGGTGAGTTTACTGTGCATAATTGCATCCAAATAGACCTGACTGCCTTGTTTTATACAAACACATGTACACACGCAGGCACAAACACACATTGCTAGTGATCTGGAAAGGGATGAAGCCATGTGCTGGAGAGGTGAAGTCGTGGCATTATGGTGCTAATCTCTCAAGTGAACCACCAATTACCTGCCAGGAAGGATGATGACTTTTAAAGCAAGGATGGAGACAGGATACTATCACTGATGTTAGTACACTTGTGTCATCATTCTTGAACTAGCGGAAGCTAAACAGGTATCAAGCAGCCAAGAAATTACCTATCAATCTAGAAGAACTGAATGTATCTTTATAAGGGTTTAGGAAGAACAGAAGTGCAGTTTTGCCTTCAAATACTTTCTTAGCACGTGAGGAAAAATAGATTTCCTAACATTATATGTAGTATGATCCACCTTTTTAATGCTTAATGGTACACATGCACACCTTAGACAAAAAGGTAGGTTTAAGTGGCTATTTCTGGCCTTAGGTAGAGCAATGGGACTGTGCGAATGTCATCTCTTGCACTATACTCTCCTGTAAATTTGAAATGTTTTAGAGAGAGGAAGCACGGCTTTTATAATCAGAAGAAAAACAAGGCTACTTTTCTTTTGAAACGGCACCACAACCTAGCTTGTAACTGCAATGTTGATTTTGTATCTCTAATTGTTTTAGATGTATTGGTTTTGTCTCTCTAAATAAATGGTACATTCTAGCAAAGGCAGTGTCTGCAGCGAGACAAGCCAGGCTGGAATTCTCTTTCTTCCACTCGGGTGTTGGACGCCTCTGGCAAGTGACTTGAATTGGTTATATTCTATCTCTGGCCTCAAGTGTCCTCATCTGTGTTTAGTTATTAATAGACATCAGTTATCATCATTGACAATACTTTCTTTGTTCTCAGGTCTTTCCTAGGCACAGGTCCATACTAGCTGCTTAAGGAACTCTTGCTCATTAGAACTGACTAAAACCACTGGCACTATACACACTGTCTACACTGTACATCAGTCTGAAGGCTGACAAGATCCTTTCTGACAGCCAGCACTAAGAGTCCTTGCATTGTAAAAGCAGGTGTCTCTCACCATACTCTCCATAAACTTTCGGCTCTTTCCTCTTCCTAAAACACTCTCCTCTTTCTTTGTTCTTTGACTCCAAGTCACCCTTCAGGGATCCCTCCTTGTACCCTACATTAAGAGTAAGTATCTCCCTTGCTGGTAGAAATGCTTTTCATGATACATTAAATTCCATGTCTATCTATTCACAAATATGCTATATCCCTTGTATGGCAGAGATGGTCTGTTCTTCATTCCGACTCACTCAATAAAATGTTATTCGAAAAATTAATAAAATTAACCATGCCTTGGGCACTTCCTCGTTAACTGGCCGGAATTGCATGTGTTTCTTAAATTCAAGTTTCCAGGTATGTCGCATATGTGAAGCCCAGCAAAAGGCTTTCTTAGTTAGCACTGATTTATTTATGATGGTTGAAAGTACCTGGGCTGGGTTTTCTCTTTGGCATGGTTTTGTTTTGCAAACTTACTTTAAGACTTTGAGTCATGAAAAAGTGTTAGTAAGATGAATGATTCAGAAGACATTTTTTAAAACCCACTTCTTGTCTTTACCTCTAGGCCCTTGTTACACAACATAGGGTCCATGCCAAGTCACCTGGGAACTTGTTTAAATCCAAGAACCTTGGCCCCACCCCATGTCTCCTGAGTCAGTGTCTGCATTTTGACAGGAATCTTAGGTCACACATAGGCACCAAGTAAAGTTTGAGAAGCACAGTTTCTAGATTGTTGCCATTATTATTTCTTACCTGGAATCTTTATAAGCTGCTTTACCTAGCTCACAATTCCTCCCTGGTCTGCGTGAAACCCCACACAGCAAACAGCTTTTCTTCTTTTAATGAAAAGTGCTTTAGTTCATTCTCCTTAAAATTCTTAAGTGGTTCCCTGTTAAACTCAGATTAAAAGCACCTATCCTTTTCATGGCCTAGAAAAGTCTCTGAGACCTGGCCCATGCCTGCCCTTCAATCTCATCTCAGGCCATGAGTCCCACTTTCCTCACTGCCCCCATGGACGCTGACCACCTTGTAATTACTCCCTCAAGCCAACAACTTTCCTGCCTTAGGAACTCTGTGTGCACCCTTTGCTTCCCTGATAACTCTCATCTCCATCCTTCACATCCCATGGTTGGCTCTTTCCCACCTGGCAGGTCTTACCTGCTGAGTTATCGTCTCGATAAAGGATGTCCCATATCACCCTTCCTAAATTCTCAAGTGTTCAATTCTCTTTGTTATTTTCTTTACAGCTGTCAAATGTTGTAATTTCTGAAATCACCCTCCACGACAGAAATTATGTTTGTTTTGCCTGTTTTTGCTCAGCGTCATATATTAAACATCTGATAAAATTTCTGGCACATAGCGGGCTCTTGACAAGCTTTTGTTGAATAAACAATCAACTGATAACCTAGGTTAGGGGTCAAACAAACTTTTCCAGAAAGGGCTAGACGGGAAATATTTTAGCCTTCTTGGGCAATATGGTCTCTGTTGGCCAACCACCCAATGAGTGTGGTTGAGGCCCAATAAACAAAGGAAGTTGTGGGCTAGATTTAGCCCAAAGACTGTATATAGTTTACTAATCCCTAATAATTGACACCTTTATTTCTCTTGTTCCCCCTGTCTAGAATGTTCTTCCCTCCAATTGAGCTTTTTAAAACACTCTCCTTCTTTCAAGATTTAATTTATCACTTAAAAAAATGCTTAATTGTCATGTTTTCAGGAAACCTCACGTTATCCCTCCAATCAAAAGTGACAGATCCTCCTGCATCCTTAAAGCCTTATACTTGTCCCCTTTTCATGGCATTGATTACATTCAGGTTTCCTTGACAGTTCCTGTAGCACACTGTATTTTCTAAAGATGGTTGTGACAACATTTCTCATCCCGCCCGCTCTTCTACAATGTGACTTCACCACCCCCTATCAAGAAGTGAAGTTTAATTCCTCTCTCTTAAAATCTGGTCTGAATCTAATGCTACATGTCTTTGAGGTGAGGTTAAAAAGAGGCCATGAAGCTTCTGCCTGACTCCTCAGATGCTTGCTCTAAGACAAAGCTTTTCCATCTTGACATCATTGACATTTTGGGCCAGATAGTTCTTTTTGGGGGGAGGAGGGGTGTCCTGTGTGTTTTAGGATTTTTTAGCAACATCCCTGACCTCTACTAACCAGATGCCAGTAGCCTCTCCTCACCCTCCCCACCCTAGAATAACAACCAGAAATATCTCCAGACATTGCCAGATATCCCCTGAGGGATATAACTGCCTCCCATTTAGAACCATTTATCTAGGAGAAGCCAGATGCCATGGAAAAAGTTCAACACCCTGAAACCACATGGAAAAACCACTTGAAAAATCACATGTAGGTATTCTGGGCAAGAGTTCCAGATGAATTCAGCCTTCCGGCTACCTCTGCCAAAGTGCTAGACATGTGAGTAAAGCCGTTTTGAAGCCTTAAGATCAGCCCATTAGCCAGATAAGTAGCATCAGGTGATTTCAGTTAATGTTAAAAAATTGCCAAGCCAAGCACTGACCCCAAATGTCTGACATGCAGAATATATAAGATATAATAATTTTTTGTTTATAATAGTAAATTGGGGGACATTTGTTATGCAGCAATAATAACTTGAACAGAATTTGGTACCTGGAAATGTGGTGTCACTATAACACATATATAAAGTACATAGAATTGGTTTTGGGGCTATGTAGCAGGAGAAACCTAGAAGGACCCCGAGGAGACATTTAGTTGGAAACAAAATAAGCCCCAAGGGAACAGACTATGAGAGTTTAAAGGAACACAAGGAAAATATTATTGGAAGCTGCAGGAAAGAATACCATTGCTATATAGTGGTAGAAAATTTAGCAAAACCATCATCCATATCTACTTAATAAGCTGATAGATCTGGCTAAGAAAGTATCACGCAGAATTTTAGAGTATTCCGTTTTCTCCTAACTGTATCATCCTGTAAGCATAGATGCAGAGATGATTCCTGGATGAACTACAGAAGGAGTTCTGTTTTCAAACAAAATTTCGAGTAAATATATAGAAGCCATGATTTGTTGGATTCAAAAATGAAACTTTCTCAACCCTGGGCTCTTCTAGCAGAAAACTCTAAAACAACAGAGGTGCTTGATGCAAAGAACAAATCCCAGAAAATGTGGCCCCATGAAATCAAGAGTATGACTATAACACCCTTTCTTAAGGTCTTAAAAATACTCAGGAAAGCATCTTTCCGAGACCAAGCTCTACAATCCGAAAGGTGTGTGTCTCGGACCTTGTCTGTTAGACAACAGAGCTTCTGCAGCTTCATTAGCAGCATGTTAGGGAGCTCCACATAGAAACCAGCCCGACTCCAAGTTGTGGGCATGGTTTTCATCCGGTGTAGTGAACAGACAATAAACTTACTAAGAATCCACACAATTTTTAGCAGAATTGTAATGACAGAAGCACAGTCAGCTCAGACTAAATGAGACAGAGAGAATGTGAAAGGAAGAGAGGCTGGGGACCCCTGAGCTCCTAGGGGCAAGAAGCAGCTGTGAAAATTGTACAGCTAACAGAGTATACATTTTATGGAAAAGTAAGGATGACTTAGGAGGCAGAATCAAGAGCTCAAAGGAGATCAAACTGAGAATCACTCCCAGGAAGCAGTAATAGGCTCTAATTAAGGAGCTAATGACATGAGCCCAGGTGGATATGAGAATTGCTATGGACCAGTGATCACTCTGTGCCTCTTATCTCCTCCCTCTCTTATGAATGGGAATGTTTATTGCAGTTATACAATCACAGTCTTACCTTTACATATACTGAGTGTGGAGAGGTCAGGCAACTTGTCTCTTTAGACTGAGGTCTTCAGATTGAGATGAACTATACTCGGAAAGCCAAATCCAAGAATCTATACCAAGGAACTTCATCCTCACTTTGACCTGACCTAGATGATAAGATCCTGGGCTTTGAGCCAATGACACAATGGAGCAAGGCTCTGGGGTTCTTGAGGAAAGAAATAAGAGTATTTTTCATGTAAAGGGGTATGGATCATTGTGGCCAGAGGAAGGAGTGAATCTTCCAGATGGTGTGTTCTAAGGGTAACAACAAAATCATCTTTATCATATGTTTTTCTAGAACATGACTTCACCACTTCCTCAACAACACATGGAGTCTAACCCCTCTCCTCTCCCTTGAATCTTGACTGATATCATGGGTAATTTATAAATTGTGGTGGAAGCAACACTGTGTGATTTCTGAGGCTACGTTCTACATGGCCATGCAACAACTACTAGGTTCTATTGTAACACTTGTTCTGGGGGAAGCCTGCTATCATGTAAGAAATCCAACAGCTCTGAGGACCATACACTGAAGAGCCTACGTGTAGGAGCCCTGGCAGATAGTTCTAGATGAGCTCAGCCTTCCATCATCCCTGCTGCAGTGCCAGACATGTGAGTGAAGCCCTCTTGAGCTCTCCAGACTGGTCCATCAGGAGGCTGTGTCCAACTAAATGATCTCAGTTGATGCCACAAGGAGCAAAAAATCACCCAGCCAAACTCTACTCAAAGTCTTGACCTGCAGAATCTGTGAGATACAATAAAATGATTGTTGCTTGAAGCCACTAAATTTTGGGGTAGTTTGTTATGCATCAATAGTAACAGCTTCCCAAGCATTCATCCTCATGATTATCTTACAGGAATGCTGGATCATTGCTCCCTGCATTTTCACAGCATCCAACAGGTGGACTGACGGCACATGGCAGGTGAACTCGTTTGTTTATACTCCACAAAGCACTGCCCTGCATAACCATTTGAGTGCCACCAACACTTTGTAAGTAAAGGAGAACAGGAATTATTATCCTCAGCGTTGCCAGTGCAGAAACTGAGGCTCAGAGAAGTTACATGACTTGCCGTGTGTCTATTAAGCAGTCTGGGGAGGCTGTAAACTCTAGACTTCTGAATCCAAGTCCACTGGACTTCTCTTGTAAAATGCTTCCTCTGCACACAGTAGGGTCTACACGAGCATTTACTCATTTCATAAAGATAGAAAGAACAAACGAATGTGCCCAAGGCTGGTAATTTTGATGGTATTGGGATCTCATCTGGACTCTGGGGTTACTGATGAGACACCGAACCCAGGCTTACAAAGGTTGACTCCTTGAAGTCAGCATTTTGCAAGCTCCCATTCTCCTAAGTTTATTTGACATTCTGGGAGCGAGATCATTATACTGGTGTAGCCTGGAAACCTCACTGGCCACAGACCTCCTTTTTCCTGCCGCTGGCTCTTAGCCCCATACTTTAGAGGTCTCTCCAACTGCACAGAAGGCAAATGGATTCCAATTTCCTTAGCACCAGAGTCAAACAATTATTCCTACCCAGAAAATGTATATTAAGGGTGGCAAGAAGAAAGCTAAAACCTACCCCTGAAAGTGACTGTATATATAACCCGGGGGTGATATTAGGAAATAGGTATCAAGAGATGGAGATTTCATGTTATGGGGGATAGTGGAAGCCTGGAGCTGCTACAGAGACAGAGCAGGAGAAAAAAGATGGCTCATTCCATTTCTGATTTTCCCTTTCATAGCCCATAATCAGAAGGCAAAAGGATATTGGCTTCTAAACCAGTGATTCTTACTTAGATTATACATGTAACTCAGATCTGAAGGTAGCCAAATAAAGCACCTTGACTTCTACAATAGTAAAAACAGAATATGATCAGTACTTGACTTTGTAAAATTTGGAGGAAGCTCTGCATTTGATGAACTTCAAGGCTATGTGCAGGGAAACGAGTCACTGGAGTGAAAGACATCTGGCCATCTTGGCTGTGTGCGGCTGAAGGTTGGCAACTGAGGGTGCCTCTTTGCAGCCTCCAGAGACTCTGGACTCACAGCAAATAACTCGGTAAGGACATTTCAGAAAAGGACATTTATAACAACTGAAATAGAATGGTGTAGAATGTTCACATGACTCCTTATTGATGGAAAGGCAGTATAGTGGATTATAATGTGGTATGGTTGAAACTTGCAAATGAAGGGTATGATTGCCTAGAAAATATTGTATGACCTTAGTCAATAACCTTGAATACCCTACGTCTCCTTGTCATCACCTGAAAATTGGGGGTAGGAATTTTTTATATCTACTCTCTCCACCAGTGAAACCATATATGAAAAAGAGGCTTGAGAGCTATAAAATGGAACAAAAAGTTGATGTTGTATTCATAATGCTAAAGTAATCATTATCATTGGCAGAATAAGTTTGGACAGACTTGAATTTGAACTCTACCTCAATCATATGCTAATTAAGATCATGAGCAAGCCACTTAACCCTTTTTAGCCTCAAGATTTGCTTCTTTGTTTTTTTTTAAAAGATTTTATTTATTTCAGAAAGAGAGGGTGTACAAGCAGGGGTGGGGTGGGGGGAGACAGGCCCGAGGGAGAGGGAGAAGCAGGCTCTCCACTGACCAGGGAGCCCGATGTGGGGCTTGATGTTGGGCTCAATCCCAGGACCCTGAGATCATGACCTGAGCCAAAGGCAGACGCTTAACCGACTGAGCCACCCAGGCGCCCCAAGCTTTGCTTCTTTAAAGCAGAGAATATAATACCACTGATGGCAGATTTTTATGAGTTTTAAAATCCACCAGTGTCTGCTCACTTCCAAATTTCTATTCCTAGATCAGCTTTCTTTCCTGGACTCCAGACTCCAATGTTCAGATTCCCCCTTGACCTAAGAGACAACTCAGAGTCAAAAATCTCCAAAACGTAACTTTGGATCCTCAAACTCCCCAAATAAACATCATGCACTCATCTTTTGCTTTCTTCCTTGTGTCAGTGACAAGCACCATCATCCACCCAGTTGCTTAGGCCAAAGGTAACAGCGTCATCCTTGATTCTACTTCCCATATAAAAGCCATCTGCTTTGGACTCTTCTTCTGAAATATATCCCGAAAGTGAACCATCTCTACTGCCCCCTCGCAAATCGCAACCACCGTTATCATTTAGGTCACTGGAACCGCTTTGTAACATAACTGGAATCCCTATTATTAGTTAGGTTCATGGTCAGGCTCTTGTGGTCACAGGCAGTTATCATTTATCAAATCTCAGGATGTTCCCCTAAATTTCTCAGCCTCATTTCAGGGAGGTCAGGGCCACCTCTAGGGAATATCTTCTCCATGCAGTGATTCAGGGATCCACACTACAGCTACCCTTGTGATTATACATTCTCGGCATGTGGGCTCCATGGAACCAACGAAGAGATGGAAAGATAGACACATAAACGCTTATACACGTTGATGGACCGAAAGTAAGAATCCTTTTTGCAAACATTCTCATTCATTAGAACTTGGGCACAGGGCCTCACGACTCATGCCCAGCTCTCTGTTAAGAGGTAAAATCAAGGGTAACTGAGGTCTGCTTAAGCAACCAACTTGGTGTGACCAAGAAATAAACTTATGATATCAAGCCTCTGACAATAACACACTCTAGCTTACCCCAACCAGAGCCCATCCTCTGCACAGCAGGCAGAGTGACATTTCAGAAACATAAATGATTTCATACCACTCCTTCATTTAAAAGGCTCCCGGAGCTCCCAATTAAAGTAAGATCCAAGTGCCTAAGCATGACCTATTCTCCAAGATCTTGGCCTGGCTTAGTTCTCCCATAGCGTCCTATCTCTTCCTCCTGGTTATCTAAAACCGCCATGCTGGCCGTCTTTCTGTTTCTCAAACATTCCAAAACTATTTCTAGTTTAGAGCCTTTGTACATGTTCCTCTTCTAGAAGCATTTTTACCCTGAACTATTCTGAGTTGGTGTCTGTGCATTATGTAGTCCTCATTTTCTTGGAAGGGATTCCTTGCCAATTCTGTCCAAGCCGACTCCCCTACTAAGTCCCTCTCTAGCCTGTTTTCCTAGTTCATTGCCAAAGAGTATGGATGGCTACATGAAACTGTCCAACTTATCTTGTTATTTACTTGCTAAAATTTATATAAATGTATACAGTGTATCTCCCCTCTCTCCAATAAAAACTCCATGAGGACAGAATACCTTTGACCCACATCCAGCTGCAGGCTCAGCACTTATTAAAATGCTGGGAACAGAGCAGGCACTCAATAAAAGCTAACGATTATCACTATCATTATAACAAACAATGCAGAAACGCATGCCTATTTTTATAGTTAGCTGAATTCCAACAAGAACATCTATCCCGGTGCAGACAGGTGACTGGAGTGCGGATGTGGAGGAATCCTCACAGAAGATCACATGCAGCCTTCCTCACCTAAAATTCAGAGAAGGTTCAGCTCTGCTCAGAAGCACATGACTCTTTGGACCCAGTATCACGTTTGGGCATCTGATCATCCGTCATGATTGTCTGAAAGGTGAGATACTCTTATGTCAAAAACAGGGCTTATGCCCTGGCCTTGCAGACAGAATGCCTTGCAACATAAAACTGAACTGAACTAAAAAGAAAGGAAGCCAGTAATTTTATGGGGGAAAAAACCCAGTAAATAAATATTTCCACAAAAGACAATACGCAATTACTTAACAAGCATGGGAATGTGTCCAATTTAATATCCCAAAACAACAAGTTGTAGTGATATGCCATTTCTTGCTTATAAACACGTTTTTAAATAGTAAACTAGCTGGTGCCGTTACGGTGAAATGAGTACAATCATAACACAGGCTACATTGACACTGTGTGGAGGGTACTTAGCAGTATCCATCAAGAGCCAAACAAACATACCTCTTGACCAGTCACTTCAATTCTAGGGGACTTTCGTAGGGAAGGAGTTCTATATATGAATGACCAAAAAAAAAAAAAAAAAAAAAATCCACAAAAATGGTCCTCAGAGAAATAAATATAATGGTGAAAATAAATAAAAATGGAAACTTTAAAAATCCATTATATGAGGATTCTGAAGTAGTCATGGTGCACCCCCAGGTATAATATTATGCGACATTAAAAGTGATTATTAGAGATTGTATTAACACTAGAAATATGACCCTAAATACCGGGTAGTTGAAATGAGAGAAGAAATCTTGTCACCGTTGAAGAAATAAATGTGTAGTCAGTAGAAATAGAATGTGCTATGTCAGTGGGTTGAGGCGAAGCCCTGGGAGATAAAAGACAGGAGATGAAGGAAGGTTCCGGGTGTTTACATTCTTACAATCTCAAGAGAGAAGGGAGCCAAGAGTGGATCAGAATCCAACTAAATGGAGCAGAAAGTCTGAATTGCAAAACCACCTCTTCTGGTTGCCCGGGTTACAGGCCTCCTTCTCAGGGATAATTACATTATAAATGGGCCAAATCACATGCAAATGAAGTGAGCAGATACTGGGGAAGAGAGAGGTTGGCTCCAGGAAGCTCTGCCTTGGGGCAAGTCTGGGCAAGTTTGGGAAGGGTTTGTGCAGGCCGCAAAAGGTGACATCGAGAAGAGAAGAGACGACGGCCCATCCCACCTGAGAATGTGCTGCTACCCCAAAGCTGGAGAACACCACATCTGCTGTCACTCCCGCCGACGTGGCCCCGTCACAGCCTCAGTCCACACACACCCCTTCAGTCTGGTGCCTTTTGTTACATGGAGAGGGAACCTCAGTTCCTCAGAATGGCACAGCTCACTGTCCCCAGTGGTTTGGGGGGGGCGGTCACTGTAGGTAAAGATGGGGAATCAAAATTACATGATTTCAAAAGAAACAGAAAAAGGTAAATGATGAGTATATATTCTGATTACAACCATATCTATTTAATAATATATATATGTGTATATATATATATATATATGGTATGTAGTATGGGGATATATATTACACAGATGGAGAGACAGATATTGATAGAGAAGTTAAAAATGATTCCTTTAAGTAATGAAATCATTGTTGAATTTTTTTCTTTAGAATTCAATGCATTTTTTACGCTTCCCGCAATGAGCTTGACTTGCTTTTATAATAAGAAAAATAAACTGTAATTTTAAATTAGGCCATGCTTTTATGCAAGAAAGCTCAGCGTTCATTGGCAGAGAAGCCCAGGGATAGCGCCCTGCCAGTGACCAGCTGAAAGTCATCATCCGCACATTGATGCTAGCCAGCCCACTCTGGCCAGGACGGAACCACATCAGCCTTCCCCAAACGGCCTTTCTTTAATCCGCATTCTTTAATGAAGCTTGGAATAGACAAACTGTAGAAAGAGTCGATGTGCCCCTTGAGTGTATCTTTATGATCCTTGTAATTGGTACAAGACCAAAGCACACACAATCCCAGCGCTCAGGCCCTTTATGAGCTAGGATTGTTGGGAAACACAACCCCGGGCCAGCACTGAGCTCCTGCTCTTGGAGACACACTCCAACTGGAGAAAGTCCAGAAATCTCAACCTGCACTTGCAGGGTAAAGGTTAAAACATGTCTAACCACCTTTTCCAAGTTTGGAAAGGCCTTGAAGGTGACCTCGAGCCGGGGTCTCCATACTTCCTGGATGCTACTTCAGTGAAAGAATGTTAACCTCAAAACAATATATGAAAGCTTACTTATGATGTATAAATATAACATATATAATATACATATATACAAACATATTGTATATATTATACACTATATATAAAGTAGAATTTCACAAGTGGAGTTACAGATATAATAAATTATTGTTAAATGTCTTGCTGGATTTGATAGATCATATTATCATTAGGGAATACTTCAAGAGTCAATATACACTTAAGGCGAGGTTCATTATTAACCACTATAAATTTAATTTATCATAAATAGTTCTATCGATAACTTGGAATTTTTTAAAGCCACTTCCTGTAATATCAGAATACACTGCCATTGTTCTCACCTCCTAATATGGTTGACAGTGAGCTCAGCTTTAGATCTGGAAAAACGTCCACTCTGCCATTTTCATATTGTTAGCTGTGTTTGCCTTATTAGTATTATCTTTAATCTGTAAACTATTAACAGGTAACTTTTAAGCCATTTTTCCCTCATTCTCTAAGGATTATTTTAGTTATAAATTTGGTATTATCCATAAATCCCTTAACGGGCAAATATGAATGACAATATATTATAATTTGCTGAAATCAAATAAAAACTTGGGCACTCTGGCAAACCATCTGTGTTCTGAAATCCCTCTCTTCCCCTTGGGGCAGCCCCCATTCCACACAACAGTGATGCCTAGAGTGTCATCTGTGAAGCAGTGCCAGCCCTCAAACTGTTTCTAGTCCTCAATGAAATAAACAGAGAAATCAAAAGAAAGTGTGTATAAACATCTAGCAATTTGATAGATTACACTGTGTAATTTAATTTAACCAAGAGAGGGAGGGGCCTGTATTTTGCATGTCTTTCATTCCATTTTATCTTTTTGGGAATTGGTTTTACTATACTTCATGAAAATGTTGGTTGGTGGCAGATCAAAAATAAAAACGAGTCGCTCTATCTATTACAGATAGAGGAGAAGGACTGCCATATTGACCCAGGGACAGACAGAGGATATGTGGACAGAGTGAGGGCAGTGTCAGGCACAGAGGAAGGCCAGGGCCAAGGCCAAGATTGGTTGGGCTGCTAAAGATACAAGCCACCTTTAGATTCAGACAGTTTGTCACTTATATACAGAGAAAGGAAGAGTAGCCAAATGTGCCAGCTCCTGGGTCTTTTGCCACACAGCAAAAATGATAGCCCTGATACAAAAGGGCCTGCATGACCAGTCGTCCCAGGAACTGTGGGGTGCCCTGCTGCTGGAGAACAAATCCGTGACTCCAGTGAAGCAGTTTCATACCCCACAGCCATACCCAGTACACAGAAAGCCCCATAACGCATCACAGCCCGAGAAGCAATGAGAAACCATCTGGGGACAGCCCCTGGGAGAAATAAGGAGAGCAGTGGGAGATGATCACAGCAACGGCTCCCAGGCCTCCCTTCATCTCCTGTTCTAGGAGGACCACAGAATATTCCACCAACACCTGTGTTAGCTGCAGTTACAGCCAGTCTCCAATTGACCAATGTCAATCTATGCAGTAAATATTGTAAAGCTTCATTTCCTTCTCAAGTGTTAGGAAATAAAAAACCTATAATGAAATGTTCTAATTTTATCCTCTATCTGCCCATGGTCTATTTCGCTCATGAGATCATGATCGAGTGCAATCCCCACATGACATCAGAACCCACCCGAGAGCAGCCTCAGTGGCTACTTGCACACTCAACAGGTAGAGGTGGAGGGAGCTCACTCCCATCACAAGGGTCATTTCCCAAAATCTGGGCAAGGGTTCATAGACGCAGTTCTACTGAATCATCAATGTATTCATTAACTAAACAAACATTTATTAAAGCCTGCCACATGCCAGAACCTGACAGGTACAGCTCACAAAGATGAATGAAGTACTGTCCCTGTGCTACAGAAATGTATGATCTAGAAGGGAGAAAGATACAATAATGGAGAGTAATTAAAATCATGGGGTACATAGGAGAGGAGGGTTTGTACATCGCACTGTAGAAAGCCTGAAGGAAGACTGACCCTCTGAGCCTGGAACACCAAGGAACGGTGCAACCAAGAGTGAGATATGATTTTAAAGAGTGAATAGGATTTCCCCAGGCAAAGAACAGGAGAAAGGTCCTTGCTGTTTTGAAGAAGAGCATAGGCAACATCATGGAGGTAAGAGAGAGCATGCCATGCAGAGAGCACCTCCTTCCTTCCAAGAAAGTCTCCTTGAGTTCCATCCTATGGACCAAGAAGGAGAATGCAAGGCATGATGGAGGGAGGTTGTTCTTGGGAGTCAAGCTCAGGTTCAAATCCTCCCCCACTTACACACTGTGTGATCTTGGGCGAGCAACTTTGCCTCTCTGATTCTGTTTCTTCACCTGCAAAATAATCAAAGTCATAGCTAGAAGAGTTATTTACAGGGTTAGGGTCAGCTGTATATAAAATGACTGGCATATTGGAGGTACTAAACTTATTTCTAACACTGTTAGCGATTTTTCTCAAACTGCTTGGGCTGTTTCGGAATCAGTCTAGTTTTCCTGGCACAGGACAGCCCTGCTGGTATTTGAAGCAGCCTGACCATGCACCTGGGAGGTTTCAGGCTTTTCTCACCAGCAACTCCCACCGGTCCTCACGAGGCATGTTTCGGAGTGGCCCTTTTCCAAACACAATCCAATTTTACTTCACACATGGGTAGAGGAACACCTAGAAAAGGACCCAGACTCCAAGTGTGGTCTGACCTGGGCAGGTGTTTCAGTTACCTACTGCAGCAAAACAAACCACCCAAAGCCTGGTGCAGCTTTGGCCTAGAGCAGCTACAGTGTATTATTTCTAACAAGTCAGTGGGCTAATGAGGCTCAGTGCGGGGTCTGCATTCAGCTGGGGGACCAGCAAGGGGCTGGGAGCACCGGGCCCTGCTCTCCTGTGCTTCCAACCTGGGCTCCTCTGGGTGTGGCCCGCTCAGGGCAGCACCCAGGTGCACGAAGCAGAAGCTGAGTGGCCTCCTGAGACTCTGAAACTTCCGCAAATGTCACTTGTGCCACTTTCTATGGATCAAAGCATGTCACTGGCCAGCCTCGTCTCCTAGGGTAGCACAAGAGACTCCCTGTCTGGAAGGAAGGGGCAGCAAAGGGCAAATGCCAAGGGCACATATGCTGAACTGAGGAACCTGCCACGCTTAAACAGCCCAACCCAGCAGGGGATGGTAACATTCTCACCCTTCGGACTCTGACATGGCTCTAATGCCCAGGCCAACCTGGGCACCTGTGCAGGAAGCCCAAGGCACAGCAAACACCAAAACACACATGACGTGGGCACTAACACCCAGATCCCTCCAAGGACCCATATCTTGGTGACCTGGATGGGAAAGTTCTGACACGACCTCACTCCAAATAACATAGGCCTCTCCCCTAGCCTGGGGCCTTAGTCCCCTCATCCTAAAACAAGGGAGCGGCATCCAGACTTCTCAGAGCCCTTCCATGCCATTGCAAGGACACACCTCATGAGCTGGATACGACTAGAAGAAGCTTTGAAATTTCCCTCACTGTGTTGCTCTCCCCCCACCCACTCCATCCCTCATTCTCACATCCCCCAACTACATGTATGCATAGGCATCCAGCCATTTGTCCATTTGTCCTATACACTGGGCTATTCGTCCCTTCTTTACCGCATTAATCAACAAATATACAGGGTACGCCAGGTGCTGCTGAGCACTACACAAATATGAACCCCTCGACTCCTCATGACAACCTAAGGAGGGAGGTGCCATTACCAACTCCAGGTACAGTGGGGAGATGGAGGCATACGGGGAGGTGACTGCACCTTTTTGATCAACATATGCTCATGGTCTGCCAGCTATTTGCACACAGACCCTCCAGAGATTGGGCTGTTGTGTCGTGCCCTGAGCTCGGAACAGGACCCAAGGCACAAGAAACAGATGAAGCCAACAAAGAAGTCTGGGGACTCAGTTTCCCCCATCTGCAGATGCTCCTTCACTGGCCTCCACACAGCCTGAAGGCCTCTAATTCCCCCTGAGGCTCTGCTGCCCCCTCCCTAGGAAGAACAAGCCATTCACTTAGAAGCACCTCCCTGCTCATTATCTGTGGAAGGAAAGAGTTCATGGCCCAGCCAGAGCCCCATCCTGACACAGCCCTGCTGAGCTCTGTTGATGCGGAGAGGAGCTGATGTGCATGGGTAGGGTGAGGGCAGGAAATCCTCCATAGGTCCTCTGTGGGAGCTGGCATTCACAGAAAAATAGACACAACAGTCTCTGATCAGGGAAGGGAGGAGAGGCTACCAAGTCTGGGTGGTCTCACAAACTTGCAAAAGCATCTCCAGGTCATAGCTGCAAGGTGGGAGCAATCATCTCGCCTGCTCTCAGATTATATGATAAGGGCACTAAAAGGTATCTAGTACATCCTTGGTGTTCAGTAAAGCCCATAGCACGCCCCTATGCTGGGAAGTATTCTAAGGGGGAATGTCAGCTCCAACCAGACCAAGAGGGCTCAGGACGCAGGGGCCGGGGCCACATATCACAATGCTCCCTGCACGGCCTCATACAGACCCACTCTCCTCCGCACAGAGGAAATTCTGGAAGAGGCACCCACAGAGGGAGTAGAGAATGTGGTCAGAGCGTATCTCTGCACTCACATTCCTTGATTCAATTTCTACACCTGCCACTTCCTAGCTACATTATTTTGGGCAAGTTCCATAGCCTCTTTGTACCTCAGATTTTTCATCTGTAAAATGAACAGGGTTTCAATCATCTTTTGCTGCATTGTTGAACAGTTGCAAAATTTAGTGACTTAAGACAAAAATCATGTTCAGTTTTTTATTTGCTCATGCTTTTGCAATTTGGACAGAGTCCGGCCACAGCTCTTCTCTGCTTCATGTGGCATCAGCCAGGAAAGTTCACTGGGGTGGCAGGATCCACTTCCGAGGTGGCCTCGCTCACAGGCTGCAAGGTGGTGGGCTAATGGCTGGGAGCCCAGCAGGACTGCTGGCTGGGGTCTCAGTTTACCTCCATAGAGCTTCTCCTCATTGCTGAGCATGGTGGCCTCAGGGGTAGTCAGACTTCTGACACGGCAACTGGCTTCTGCCAGAACAGAGAATAGAGGCTGACGAGTGTCATAAGGGTGAGGCCCAGAATTGTCCCAGTGTCAGTTTTGCCACCATCTATTGATTAAAGCAGGTCAGAGGTCAGTCCAAGTTCAAAGGCAAGGGACAAGAAAAAGGCGTGAGTACCAGGAGGTGTGATTCATCAAGGACCACCAGAGTAACAGCTCACCAGAGTCCCATCTCCCTCACTGAGAGGATTAAGTGTATGCCTGAACATAGAGTTCTTGGGAAGTCATGAGTGACCTGCTCGTACCAAGAGGCGGGACAGTGGAGTGGTCAAAGCTAAAGAACGCAGTCAAATGGCTGGAGTCTCACCGCTCACCAGTGATGTGACCCAAGACATCTGCTTACCCCCTGGGCACCCCAAAGTCCTCATCTATAACATGGAGACAAAAACAGCACTTGCTTCTAGAATTGCTGTGAAGACTAGATAAGTGGGTATTTGCAAAGTGTTTAAAATGCACTTTAACACTAAAATGAACAAGCACTAGTGTTTAATAACCCTGAAGTGCCTGCCACGTCGTGCACAAGATAGAAGTGCTTGCTGTTACTGTAATCCTGATCAGAGCCAACTCTAATCTCAGAATCTTCTCCTGGATCAAGTCACTAGCATCAGCACCTCCCACCAAGCAAAGTGACTTCCACAGGGATACCGTCTTCTGTCGGAAGGTCAATCAGGGTCGCTGAGTGCTATTCCTGCCTTCCTGCCCACCATCCTGCTGCTCCCTGCCAGGCAGTCCAGGTTGATGAGACTTGCCCCTGGCCTGTGGGTCAGCCCTTGGCCTGCTGCATCCTTACAACCCCAGGGCCTGGCCAAATGGCTGAATGCACCTGTTCTTGGGGAAACACGTGGAGCCCCACCCCAGCCGGTCCCCACCCCTCTGTCTTCCTAAGAAGGAATGCACTTGCTATGTTTCTTCTTCTTCGTGAATAAGCAGCTCACTCCTGGACTACATCTCCCTGACTTTTCCTTCACTAATCACAGCATGGAAACAACTCTGGAAAACCAGAAAGAACTGTCCTCCTGGGTGGTGAAAGGCGATTTGCTCAGTGATAGAAAAATAGCATTTTTTATCCAATCCATAATTAGGTCTAGGAGAAACAAATTAAATGAAGGCAAAATTATGTTTCTTTAAAGCATGAATACTGATCTGCATAATGATGTACATTTAATGGTTTTAATTTCCAAGGGAAACTATTTTTAAAATGAGTTTGCAAAATGTATTTTTCCCTTCAATTCTGTGTCTATAAAGTTAAGTCCCCAGGCCTGGTGCTGTATCACTTCAGCCTGCAATCCTAGCTAATTAGTGATGACATTTTAAACTTAATACAGCAAAACCATCTTCCACCTCTGAGGGCACCCTGCCATGCCAGGTGAAAAATTAGCACAAGAAATTGGTCCCTAAAGCATGGTGCCTGGGGACGTGCTCTCATGTCCCAGATCCACCTCTCCCCATCTCCTTCTGTCCCCAGGCCCATACCTTCTCCATGGGGGCCTTAAGAATAACAATGGTGATTATTATGAATACATAAAATGGCCCACTGACATCAGGTTCTGTTAGTAGCATTGTAGCTCACCTCCTCGGGAGTTGGTATCCTAACAGAAAACTTGGGAGACCACCAGCCATCTCTGACCTGTTAGTTCAGTCACAAACAAGAAACATGAACGTGTTGACCATCAACTGTTTTGACCTACATACATGGCAATTTTATAGGGTTCAGCTTTACTAAATGCCTACATATGGCAAGTGCTCAATACATTTCAGATGTTTTTCTTCTTCTTATTTTTCTTATGAACTGCATGATTTGGGCAACTCACCTATAAATTGAGACAGTAGCACCTACTTCTCAGGTTGTCGGGAGAATCAAATTAAAGTATATGAGATAATGTACTTAGCACTCTGCCTGACACACCAGCCAATTTCCAAATAATTTCGTTCCCCCACTTCGCCAATTTGGGGTTGGCTTCATTCATTTGCTGTCAGGGAAACTGGATTAACTCCGCAGAAATCACAGTGGCCTTGTACTCCTCTACCTTTAAGCCTGCCCATGTCTCGGAAGAGCAGTTGCAATTGGTCACACCCCCATTGTATTAGCTAGTGAGACAGAGGTTCACAATGATGTGTATTTGCAGTGCTCTCCATGAGTTCTCAAGCACCACCTCCATAATCTTCACTTTATCTCTCCTAAGAGCTCCAGTCAGGGAGGGGGTACACCTCAATTTCCAGTGTGGTAGCCATTCTGCTTGGCTGTAGCGATTTGAGGGTCCTGGGCCTTGGTCAAACACTCCTGCCAGGGAAAGTTGCATCTCATGGATACCAAACCCCAGCAGGGTCATCAAACCCCACCTGTGGCAGTGAGGTGCTTAGCCAAAAGCAGAGGCCGAAGGTCTTTCTACAATGTAGACAGATGTTCCTTCCCACTGACCACTCACATCCCGGAGATGTGGCTTCAGCCCCATGGCACTGATAAGCTACTGATAACACTTCTACCCTGAAGCTAAAGGTGCTGGCTTTGAGAGCCCTAATACATTTCTGGCCAACTCTTCAAAAGATAAAGAGATTCAGAGCTCAGCTAAGCAAATAAAAAGTAACTTTTCATGAGTATCCCAAGAAGGCCAGAGCACCTGCTATACACTATTTTGGTTTGTCCTCTCAAGGAAGTCTACAGCCAACTTTATAATCCTCACTGAGCCCCAGAGAAGCTAACCCATTAGCTCCTGTCACACATCAAGTGGAAGATCCATGCTCTAAACACTAATGGTTTGGTCTCAAGGTTATAGATCACACCCCCAAACAGCTTGTTTAGGCTTCAGCACAGTTAGGGATGTGTACAGAGGAAGAATTGACTCCTGTTCCTTCCAGTTTTTGATCATCCATTCAAACAAATATTTACTGAGCCCTTTCTATGAAAGTGTGGTGCTGGGGCCGGGGAGCCAGTGCTGAGCAAAGGGTGCGGTCACTTCCCTCACGGCAGACACCCACGGTGAACAGAAGTAATAGGCATATAAATTAGCAGTGGTATTGCTGTGCTGTGCAAGTCAGGGCATGGCACCCAACCAACCCAAGGTCATCAGGGGAAGCCCTCTAAAGAAGAGACAATGAGAATAGGTTCTAAAGGATAACTGTTAGCCAGCCAAAGGGAAGAAACTGGGATGGGGGCCAGGAGACAGATAGGTCAGCCTCCAAGACCACAAACTCTGAAAACCCTGGGATCCACATCGCCATGGTCCATCTGTCCTCCAGTTTAGCAGCTCACTTGACTATTCCAAACTGAATTTTGAAATTCAGAAGAGGTGAGAATACCACAAGAACACAGAACAAAAGAAATGCTTGAGACAGGGAAAAATTTTTATCAGCCGACTTGAAATGTGGTTTGCTCTTCTCTAGTATGTTTAAAACACTGAAAAGCCTTTACAAATATCTCAAACATCTGCTGAGTAGGCCAAACGCCCCCCTCCCATTCACTCCACCCACAATCCATCAAGCCTCACATTACGTGATGCTCAGTTATGACACGTATAATTTTGCACCACGTTCCTCAATCAAGGGCCCGTGCTGGGGCAGTCTTTCCCCAACCGTCCTCTGGGTGTGCACGTCCTCTGGGCGTGCACCGTGATGTTGATGAAATGCACGTGCAGGATAATTAAATTTGGCATAATTACTTTTCCAAATGATCACTGACACTCCATTGTTCCAAAAGGATTAATCCTCAGAGCCTTCCAAACGCAGTCTGTTTCCCAGATCTAAATGAGATTTCAAAGAATTTATAATAACCACAATCCCTAATGCACACTTTAATATATCCTTTCTTTGTTACAGTCATTTGCTGGTAAAATCCTGCTGAATTAGAATCCTCCTAGGGTGATGAGCTACCTGTCCACCGACACCAGCTACTCCATCACAGACATTCATTCCAAGGTAAGAGCTTCTTCATGCAGGTCACTCCCAGATCTGCCCTGATGCAGGGACTGTGCCTCATTTCGTCTCTTCCTTTCTAGCTAAGCCCTGGACTGCTCCACGTGCCGGCAAGAAAGAGAACAGACTGATTGCTCCCTTCCTGCTGGCCAACAAAATTGACTGGGCTTTGCCAGGACAGAGGGAGGGCAGAGGGGAGAAGAAGAGAACCCTCTGTCCTGAGGCTATAAAAACGCCTGACAGTGATGTTGGAGCCCATGTAGGAGAGTGAGTGCCAGCTATGAACCAGGTGATTTGCCAGGTGCCCGATACACATTAGCTCACTGATGAAGCAGCACGATCCCAGGAGATAGCTCTGTCTACCCCCTCTTTCACACATGAGGCTCCTGGGCAGCCTCACTGTTAAAACCCAGCCTAAAGTCACACACCTACCATGGGGCAGGCTAGAATTTGCACCTGTATCTATGGGGTTGGAAATCTCATGTTCTTTCTGGAAACTGGGAAACGACAGCAAAATGTAGAGCATCTGAGGAGAGGGGTGGGGGTGGGTGGGCAGCAAGCTGGCAAAGCCCTCCTATGGCCAGAGCGAGAGGTGCCACTTCTCTTCAAAACTTGAGACTTGACTCTCAGAGGACAGACAAAGTGCACTGGAGTCTTGGTCTACATTTGCCAGTGACCCTGAGCCAGCTGCCCATAATTGAGTCCACAGCCCTCATCCCCCTTCCTCTGTGTTCCTCCCCCTCATGTTCTCTGGGGGATGTTATGGCCATGCTGCTCAAGGATGCTATGGCCATGCTGCCCAAGACAGCAGTTAGCTACATTGTATCTTACAAAGAAGAGAAGACACAACAATAGATCTTCTACACCAGACTATGAGAAGGGAGGACATGGAGAGGCCCATTTGGCCTCGCTATCATGGAAGGCCCCTGGCATAGTGATGTAAGAAGGATGCTATGGCCATGCTGCCCAAGATAGCAGTTAGCTACATTGTATCTTACAAAGAAGAGAAGACTATGAGAAGGGAGGACATGGAGAGGCCCATTCGGCCTCCCTATCATGGAAGGCCCCTGGCATAGTGATGTCCAACACTCCACTTTCCCATCACATCTGACAACACACCACGATCCCCCCCACCTTCTGATTTCCATAATGCAACATATCTCACAAAACATTTCCCAAATGCTAGATAGACTTTTCCTAACAGTACCAATTTATCTGGTTAAGAAAACTCCAAGTGACAAAACATCACTGGCAGATATCACCAACACGGGTCTCATTTATAATACACATTTGTACCTTCTTCACTGAAAATGGATAGCACAAATGGCATTCACAAGGAGATTTGGGTATTCCCGCAATTTTAAATAGCATCCTCCGCTTTAGTCAGGATCTCCAGTATTTAGACAGATTTGAATATGTATAACATTTATTAACTGTAACATTAGCTCTGACATTTCAATTTAATCAGTGTTACTACAGACAAGTAAAGTAATTCTCTCGTACTCGTACATAAACAGTATTATCTTTTCATTTCCAAAAGGTACCATTTCGTGATCTAAGACGCTTGGGGAATAATTTCATCTCTGTGTGAGAAGGTAGATGAGGAAAATCGAGCAATCTCTATGAGGCTGCATTTGAAGATTAAATCATACATAAATTACAGAGGAGGCCACAGAGAAGACCTCTGGAGACCGCTGGATGCTCCCACATTAGCTCTTAATAAAAGTTAAATAAATATGTTTTCTGCCCGCAGAAATCCAGTGTGTTCAGGAAAAGGATGACGGGCCTCTCAAACGTGGACCCTTTCCATGAAGGGTGACAAGAGGTGATCCAAAATGCTCAATAAATCCTTCCTGGGCCAAGGGGCAGCCACATTTAATAATCAGAGAAGTCGAGTGTCTCTCTATACTGCTGGGTGCCGCCCTGCCAAGTGACTGTTCTAAAGGGCAGCACAGAGTCCCCCTGAGGAGCGCCATTCTTAGTAGGGGTACATCTGGCAAATCCCATCACAGGGCTGCAAATAGACACAGGCAGGGCCTTTGGCTCCACGTGGCACTTTTGGGCAGCATTCACAAACCCTCAGTGAGACCCTCCAGGGACAGAGAGAGCAAACCCAGGCGGGAAAGGCTTCTGTGGTCCCCTGAAGAGCCAGCCTTCACGGTGTGGAGAAACTCAGCCACTGGGCTACGGTAGTAGTCCACAGGCATCAGAGGGTCCAGAGGGAACTAGGGCCCGGGATACCGTGGGTAGAAAGCGGCAGATGAACGCCCAGCCTGTGCTAAGGGGTTGCCCAAAGCCCTTGAAAACGTGCTTGGGACTTGATTCCTGAATCTTCTCTAAGTTAGTAAACCT
The DNA here is from genome assembly GCF_009762305.2 of Zalophus californianus. NCBI lineage: Eukaryota > Metazoa > Chordata > Mammalia > Carnivora > Otariidae > Zalophus > Zalophus californianus. The sequence goes on from NC_045609.1 coordinate 44,643,236, forward strand.
GTGTCCTCAGGTTAGTCCTCCTCCTTCTGCACTGGGTTAGTGTCTTCACTCCACTCCCAAAAAGCAGCTAGAGTAGGTTCTGATTTTAGCCGACACTTCTGGTTAATGTTAAATGTTAGCGAGAGTTAGGGACATAAACACAATTCAAGGAGATGAGAAGAGAAAAATTGAAAACAAAAATTAGGATCTATTTGTCTGAAGCCAAGATCTTCATGGTTCTAAAATATTAAGGGTAGTCTGACTATATAGCACAGATGCAGCAGGGATTTTTCTTGGTCCCACAGAGGACAAAGTCGTGGTCCAATGGTCTCTTTCAAAATGCCTGGTGTATCTTCATACACGGTATTTATCTAAAGCTTGTGATGCCCTGGGTGCTACACAAAGCAACCGACGTATATCTCATTTAATCTACAATCCCGCACATTCATATTATTATGAGGATCTCAGTTTTCAAGCCAAGGATCTCAGTTTTCAAGCCAATGATCTGAGGATCAGAGAAGTTAAATGACTATGCCACGGTCACCCCGCAATAAATTGGGATCTGGTGTCTGCCTCCAAATCCCCTGTTAAAGCCCACAGAGGCAAGGGGATGATCACAGCTATCCCTTGGGAATTCTGCATGCAGCAGGCTCCTGAACAAAAGGGGATTCCTTAGGCCCTTCTGTTGCTCTAGCCTGACCAAGTGCTAGGGAGGGGCCCTAGCTATATGTTCCCATGCCCCTTTGGTTTTATAAAAGGTGCAAAAGTAAGATACTTAACTGAAATCAACTCAGACCACTGTTCCACTCCAAGTCTCTTTAACCACGTGCTCTTACATCTACAGCTGGTGGAGCGGCTAGTAGAAATTTGGGGAAGCCAAGTTTTGGTACATTTGGTTTGAGGTTAGTGGGACACATTTCTATGGTCTAACAGCACTTCTGTGCAGAGTTAACTTACTGTCATCAGTCTCAGGGTGGAAATCCAGGATTTCTTTGAACCACCCTGTGTGCAGACTCACCTGGTCTCAGACCACCAACATGCTCAGGTGAGGCCGTGTCATGGCCATGTATGCCCTACAGCGCCTGCCACCAGACGTATGTGGCCGTGGTGGAGAAACCAGTTTTGAAATAAACCAAGTCGGACGATGGCCATGGAAAAATGTTCCAGATCTTACAACTCACATATAAAAACCCAAATTTGACAATAATCTGAAATGTACAGGACCACAACAATGATGAGATGCTAAATAAAACTTTTTTTAAAAAGGGGGAAAAGTATTATAGAACTGTGCACTAGGCAGTCTGTGTGCGTGCGTGTGTGCATGCGTGTGTGTGTGTGTGTGTGTGTGTATGATTTTGTCATATTTGTCAACTTTTTCATGTTTTTTATGATTTGTGCTATGATTTATATTCTCAGTGTATAAATATTCAATTTCACACCGGATTTTATATTCACAATTTCATGTTCTTTTTCTTAAAAAGAGGCTTTGAAATGGCATACCCTTCATGTCTCACAAAATAAGGATCTACCCGGCCTGCAAAGCTAACTAGAAGTAAAGATCTTTCCTCCACTGGGTAAGGATACATTTATGCTCCTCCTGTTTCCTGTAAGCAAATCCATACACTTGACTGTCAATCCCATGAGGTCTAGAATTTCTTCATAAAGAACATTTGGACCTTAGGGAGAACTAGGCCCTAGGATGTGGCATCAAGTCAAGCTGGGCTTCTCCAGTGCAGTTCTTCATCTTATTATAAGGGTTGTGACTAGCATTTCCATTTTTGCTTTGCTGGAAAATGTACAGCCAAATTTGTATGCAAGGTAGCCGTTGACCTAACTCGTATAATTTACATTTCTGTGAGCCCATCATTCCCCACACCACCATCCCCCACCCCCAGGCTGTATTAATCTCTTTTCCTTCATTATGTAGGCTCTAATTCCAGCAACTATTCTTTCTTATCTTTTTTTTTAATTTCTTTAGCTGCTTCCTATTCTTTATTGAATGAGATTCATTAAAAGCGCAAAAAAGTTTAAAAGTATATCTATACGCAATAAGCATGCTTATTTTTACAAGGGGAAATAAACTTTATATAGAAATGCGTAAATAGACAAACAGGACCCAGAAGTCCTCAGTCATTTGCATTTTGCTGGAGTCTTCAGCTCCCTGTTAATCATTCCATCAGCGAGAGTCTGGGATGGGGGATGGGGAAAGGGGGGGGTAGAATTCAGGGAAGGGACTGCTCATTCCATCCCCTGTCTTTTCTTTTTTTTTTTTTTGTCCTTTAAAATATTCTTTATTGAAAACATCGAAACATTGAAAATAGTAAGAAATGAAACACACACACCAAAAAAAAAAAAAAAACCACTCAGATTCTACAGAAGAGAAATTTCTACTTGCAGTGTCAACTTTAAGTTTCTTTAAAAGAGTAGAGCTCCCTATTTTCATATGCTTGACAGCTGACACTTTGCTCCATCTTTATGCTCTCACTTCCCAATGTAGCCCTTATTCCACCCGTGGATATTTCTTTTGGCTGGCAGCACCCATTCTGTCCCGAGGCAGAATCATTTGGTAGAAATTAGCAAGCCTAGCAAGCCACAGGGTATTTGTTGAAAGCTCTCTGCTTGCAAATGGCTCTGGCTGGTACCGGCGCTGTAGCACCATGAAGGCACTTCAGACACACAGAGCCTTCGAGTTGCTTTTTTTGTAGGAAAAGAGTCTTGTTGCCAAGGGAGGCAGCCACAAAGCCTTGGAAATCCAGCAGGTGCTGGAGTTCAGAAGGACACAGTAATCCCGGACAAAGCAAGAAAGGCAAACACCAGAGACCCTGACAAAGAGATTTATCACTTTCCCAGGAAATCCCAGGCTAAAATCCATTAAGGCAGGAGGAAAGTTGAGAATGTTTTGTCCTTAACCAAACTCTAAGAAAGTACAGAAAATATGAATTATTCAATAAATGGTATTGGGACAACTGGGTAACCATCTGGAAAAATATTAAGTGGGATCCGTTCTTCACACTAGGCACACAACACACCAGGATGAATTCCAAAAGGATCAAACTTTAAATGTAGCAAATTAAAACTGTAAAAATACTAGAAGAAAACACAGAAAATTATTTACATCTGGAGTCCATAAAGCGAAAAGAATGGTAACTGGGCTACATAAAAACCTTCCATGTGGTACAAAAGTAGTAATAACAACAATAATAATGATAACAAATAAACTAACAATATTCCGGAGAAAATACTGGCAATGCACAACACAAAGGGTAATCTCCCTGATGTATCAAAACACCTACAAATGAACAAGAATGAGACACATCAAAAACTCAATTTTTAACATGGGAAAGTATATGAATAGCAGTTAACAGAAAATGGTTCTAAAATATTTGAAAAGATTCACAGCCTTGTGGAGGATAATAAAAAACATAAATTCCAATTATTCTATGTTACAATGTTTCACTTATCACAGTGGCAAACATCTCAGTTTGATAAGGCTCTGTGTGAACAAGGCTGTGGGAAAATCACTGCCTCCATATATTGTTGGTGGCTGTAGAAATTGACTTGACCCCTATGGAGGGGAAGTTGCCCATCTTTAGCAAAATCGCAAGCACAAAAATCCTTTTAAAAACCAGCAATTCTATTCCTAGGTATTTCTCTTAAAGTTATTCTCACACGCTTGTGAATTAATATACGTTCAGTGTTGTTCATTCAACGGTGTTTCCACTAGCAAAAGACTGGAAACAGCCTAAATGTCCCTCTATTGAGTACTGATAAAACAAATCATGCTCCATTCACTAACAGGAAAGTATTGCAGTGGTAAACAGACAAACAAAAAAATCTGCCATAATACACCTGTAAAAATAGAATCGAGAAGTTCTTTCTGAACTAGTATGAGGAAAATTTTCACTAGGTACCTTTCTAATCCTTTAAAAAAGGATTTTTGAGCCATGTAAATATATTACATAATCAAATTATCTACCAAAAAAATTCCAACCTGATGAACTTTTAAAATAATATGTGCCTGAGTTCTATACCATCAGAACAACAGTCAAATGTTTTCGGTTGTGGTGTTGTGAGCGAGGCGGCTAGTTAGAAGCTATGGACTGAGAGACTGAGGTGCACCTCCTAACCTTAACACCTCCTTGTTCCTGACCAACTCACTCAACACTCCTGGGTCTCACATGTTGGAGGAGCTGGTGGGTAAAACCTTTGCAGCTCTGATGAAGGCTCTAAAGATTTAGCAAGCAGCTCTTGATGGTACAGGCCAAGAACGAGCACTTCACACGTATGTATATGAAGTAAAAATTTATATTCAAAGCAATCCTGTTTTATAAATAAGAAAACTGAAGCTTAGTTCAACTACATGATTTTCTCAATAAAGGGCATAGGAGACAACAGACAGAAGATAAACCATAGAAGATTAATAAATAAGTAAGAAATGCTTCCTCACTCCCTCCACTTATGAGGAAAATAGAAACACACTTTTACAAGATGGGGTGAGGATCCTGGCTGGGGCAGAGCTGAAGGTCACCTCAGCAAAGCATGGGCGTGAGCTGGTGTGGATTGTGCTTGGACATACAGTACCCAGGGCCCAAAGGGAAGTTGCAGACCCCCAGATGAAGGGTTTCCACCAAACAAGATTGCCACAGCCCCAACTGAGGCTGTCACACTTGGATCCTCCTATACAAACAAGTAAGCACTAGAGGTGATCACAGTGCCCAACACCAGGGGTCCACGGTGTCCAGGGCCCCTCCTTTCTCCCAGCTAGCCAACAGACTTGCTACCAGTGCCTTGCCTACCTCCCACCTACAGTCCACTCATCATCATACGCATTCACCGTTGTGTCCTCACAACTCCACGTCATCGGGGTCCCACTTCTGCTCAACATGAGAACTTCCTGGGAGTCTTTAAAATAGACGGATGAGGGTACCTGGGTGGCTCAGTCGGTTAAGCAACTGCCTTCGGCTCAGGTCATGATCTCAGGGTCCTGGGATCGAGCCCCACATCGGGCTCTCTGCTCAGCGGGTAGCCTGCTTCTCCCTCTCCCTCTGCTGCTCCCCCTACTCTCACTCTCTCTCTGTCAAATAAATAAAAACAAAATCTTTAAAAAAAAAAAAAAATAGACAGATGGCTGGCTCCCATCCCCCAGACTTAGGATTGAAGTGGTAGCGGGTGGGAGCTGGGCACTAGAATTTTTCAAAGCTTTCAGAAACCTGTATCCTATTGCTGTCTAATTTTATTTCTTTGAGGTGTCATTATCTGTCTTCATGGATATTATAAACTGATGGAGGCACCAAAGATTGTTACAGCAGCAAATACCCAGCCTTTCATCTACTAAAGAGACTTCTTAATTGGCCACAGCTCAGGAGAGAAGGACAGACCAACCCTGCCAGTTTCAGCACTTTTCAAACCCTATCTCACAGGCAAACTGGGGAAGTTGGTCACCATGGCAGAGGATATCACATCAGTCAGCAACCACAGGCAGATGTTTAATGTCATTAGATACACTTACATGCAGAAGTTTATGCCTGAAATCATGGGGGAACGTACTGAGGAAAGAACGAGTCCACACCCCAAATGTATTTCTGTCCACAGCCTATCACCTCGGGACTCGGTCATCTAACCAATTCTTGGGTGTCTACGTGCCAGGTCCGTGTTGCCCACGGGATCTGCAGGAGGAGGCCACGCCCCCTGTGCAATGTCAGAGATGGGTAGACAGAGGATGAAAACAGGCAACAAGGGGATAAGGGTGATCACAGAGGAGGGAAGGGGTTCTGAGGAGTGCAGGGAGCCCCGGCTCCAGCAGAAGGGGTCCCGGAGGCATGAGGACAGCTATGAGCTCAGGCTCCTGGGATGAGCACATCCGATGCACTGTTCCATCCTGTGAGGCGGGAGGTAAACCCAGTGGGGCTTGTGGGTGGGGGAGCAGGGGCACAGAGTGACGGGGTGATGAGCAGGTGGCTCCGTGAGGGAAGACACGGGCACCAAGAGAAGCCGAGGTAAGGGTGGCAATGACATCTGGCAATGAGACTCCAGGGCCAGGCTGTCCAGAATGGTGTCGTTATTCACGCTACATACGTATCCACACATGTATACGTGTACAGACATACATATACATCTGTGACGCAGTCACAGCTAGTCCCTATAGGCCCTTGAGACATTGCGATGGGCAAAAATGATACTATTCCTGACCTCAGGAAGCTCACTTTCCAGTGGATGGGAGGTACCCATAAGGAACAATTTCAGGGCACGGGGACAAGCAGGCCACACGTGCTATGCTGATGTTTTGGTTTCTAACTTAGAGTCAGTAGGAAACCAAGAATTCCAAGCAGAAAGAAAGATCTTTCTCAGCAATGACCTGTGGGAAGAGTCCTGAGCTGGAGACAAAGAACATGAAAGACCCCCAAAGCTGGGGCGTGACAGACACCACCTGGGAAGCCTGTGGAACAACACACTGTCCCCAGGGAATGACAATATTTGGAGGGATGTGAAGGGGAAGAAAGCATCGAAGTCTGACAAGGAGCTGAGTATTTAAACAGAAATGTTTTTAAGTTGTCGTTCTTCAAAATATTTTCGGCCAAGTAAGATACCTTTCTTTCTTCCTGCCATTCCTGTAGCCGAGTTGCTGCTGGAGAAAAAGTTGGGTGGGAGAGCTCCAACACCTTTCATGTGAGGGAAATGTGTGGCTCGCCAGCCCCTGGCCCAGGAGCACCTTGTCTCGTTTGCTGGTGTTCCTGCTCTGCAAAAGCCCCGGGGCAAGCACGCAAAACCAATAAATGGAAACAAGGCTCAATTTTTGTTTCGCTGCTCTACTCTTTCAGAAAAATCCAAAGCCTACCTTGGGAAAGTGCAAACCGCCTTCCCCAGTGGGAGCCTTCCCACTTTCATCCAGGGTTTCATCCCTGTCACTGGGCTCAGGTGCTGACTCAGCATCTACTCTGTGCCAGGCCCAGCGTTCCCAGCAGACACCACTCCCAGATGTTCCAGAAGGACAGAGACCTATAGGACGATAAACTGCTGGGCAAATCCAAAAGGACAGGCTCTGCCACTCCTCTCCCAGCCCAGCCCTCGCTTTTCTGTTTTAATTAAAACATGTTGAATACCAGAAAGATTGGACAACGTTTGACAGCGTTATCTGCTCTACAAGCGGAAATGTGATGAGGTTAAATCATACCATCTAAAGAGGTCCTAACTGCCCGTTCCGGGCCTGTTCCCCTATCAGTTTGCCCCCAAGCCAGCACACAGCAATGCCAGCTAGTCTCACAGTTGCTGAGATGAGGGTGGAAAAGGAAAAGGAGAGTTAAATCCCGAAATGATGGGTGGTTCCCATGATGCCACCATGTTCGCAGAGGTGGCCCTTTGCATCAGCACCTGCTTGGCTTTGCACACTGGAGTCTGGGGGCGGTGATGGAAGACACCTGTGGGGAAGGGCAGGCTGTAGCTCCACGCAGATTCTGATTTTATCTACTTCCCACAGGCTCTAGCCCAGACTGTGTGCTCTGTTAAGCTCAGATGGTGCCAGGTCAAGCAAGACTGGGGGAAGTGAAAGGAGCAAAGCAGCTCCACCTCATGGCATGGCACAGAGTGGGGAGAGCATCATGGGCCCCTTGTCTAACCCCATCCTGAGGTCTCAGACCACCTCTGCTATGTGGGAAAGGAGGGTCTGCTAGACCCCCTCCATTCATGGTTTGCTCCCATGGGCATAGTAGCCCAAATGGACTCAAAGCCAAGGTCACCAACAGCTGGGATTCCGGAACACTCTGACCTTCAACTGCCAACAGATCCCCTCAGACCCAGAAACCAAGTGTGCTTGCAGGAGGTGGTAGGGGAGGGCTAGAGGGCGGAGAACCACCGAGAACCAGTGTTACAGAGAGAGCAAGAGCCTGGTTCTCATCCTTCCCCACTCGGCGAAGGTCCTGTCTCTCCCAGCTACGATTCCTGCGACTTTGAGCACATCACTTAAACTCAGTCTGCCTCAGTTCCCCCAGCAGTAAAATGAGGATGATAATCCATCCTGGGGGTAGCTGCCAGGACCGAGAGGTGATATGTACGAGGTGCCGGGCACACAAGAGGCCTGATAAGAGATTAGATGTTTCAGTGACACTCGTGTGCCAACTTCCTTAACGCCCCATCTGGAGGCAGACCATCTGGGTCCAGCCGCATCTGCACCCCTTTCTGAGCTGTGTGATCCTGGGTGAGCTACACCTCCCTGTGTCTCCTTTTTACAAGTGGAGGCAAGCAGCAGTTCCTCAGTCACAAGAGTATTGTGAGGACTCAATCAGTTATAAAGATATAAAGTGCTTCAAAGAATTTCTGGCACATAGTAAAGGCTTAATAAAGATTTGGTACTATTATGATCTCCAGAGTGTGTGGTCTTGTCTAGAGAGACCAGGATGCCCTGCTTGGCCCAGAGGGTGGTTCCATATGGGTACATATGTGCTTAGAAACCCAGGCAGCAAGGGAAGTAAAGGATTCTCTGTATCACAGGAAATGCTTCTTCCTGACACCCCAACCAGACGGGGAGATGAAAAGGTAGGTGTGCCCAGGATTAAGAGCTGGCATCTGAATCTCTGTTCTCAGACTGAGTGTGAAGGCAACAGAACCCAATTTTACAAAACCAGTATCAAAGCAAGGATGATTTTTCCTCATCTAGAAAGAAACAAAAGCTAATGCCCTTAGATTCCTGAGTCCTAATGTCATTTGGAGAAGAACATTTTCCTTCAAATATTGACACCTCTACATGCTTCTGCTACATTATATACGCACTTCCGGCACTGCCAGAAATTGTCTTTATCCTCCGAAATCCATACTGTTATTTTTTTTTATAGTGTGTCTCTGACAAGTGAATAATCTTGGCTTTTTTTTAAATGTGGTATTATTGGAGCGCCTGGGTGGCTCAGTCGGTTGAACAGCTGGCTCTTGATTTCAGCTCAGGTTGTGATCTCAGAGTCATGAGATCAAGCCCCGTGTCGGGCTCCACACTCAGTGGGGAACCTGCGTGAGGATTCTCTTTCTCTCTCTGCCTCCCTCCCCACTCATGTGCTCTTTCTCTTTCTCTCTCAAATAAATAAATAAATCTCAAAAAAAATAAAATAAAATGTGGCATTATTGATGACATAAGCTATAATATAGTGGTTGTTGACCAGCATAAACACGTAGTTCACATGAGAAAATGCCTGCAGGATGTAGTTAGTTAACAGGCATGTTCCTGAGGTATACTTTGCAACCAGAGGGCTTGGCTCACAAAAGGCTAACTCATTCCTTTCAGCCTCTTGAGTAAAACCTGTACTTAATGAACACCTACTACATGACTGGCCTTGTAGCAGGCATTTTACCCCAAGAGTCATATTCCATAAGCCTGTGAGGTAAATATCACTTTCTCCAATTTGCAGCAAAGAAATGAGACTTATTGTGCATTTAAAAAAAAATAGCGCAGACTAGCTTTCACACAGTCAGTGACTGATCGGGCTGAGATTTGAACCCTGAAATGTCTGGTCTCAGAAGCCCTGACAAGGTCTGACAGACCTTGCTAGTCATTCCGGAAGCCAGGAATTCTCAATAGTTTAGCATTGGTTTGATCTTTTATTGTTAGTCTTTTGTCTCAAAATTAATCTTCCTCAGGGCATAAATTAGAAGTTTAATTATAATAAATCCAAATTAGTATTCTTTTAAGAATTTCATGACATTCCTAAGTTAAAAAGCCAGCCAGGTCTGGGAGTCACTAGAGTGAACACAAAATGATAATGACAGCAACAATACTAATTATAGCACTTAACAATTAACCTGCAGATCAGAAAGGTATGTGCACACAGTAGTCTGAATCTATATCATCCCACCAAGAAAATGCTGGAATTGTTGGCAACCAGTGTCTTTCATGAGATCTCTGTGGGATGGATGGTATTATTGTCTGTTGTCAGCTTGAAAACAGAATCTCTTCATTTGAAAAATGTTGACTGAGCCTACCAGGCCTCATTCTAAACCTAAACAAAGCAAGCAAAAATCACAGCTTTGCTGTATGCTACAATCTAGTGGAGTGAGTGAGACAAAAAACCAAGCAAAGAAAGCGTGTAGTAAAGAGCATGATGGTTAATTTTGTGTGCCTATTTGATTGGGCCACAGGATGGCCAAATATTTGGTCAAACATTATTCTGGGTGTTTCTGTGGGGGTGTTTTGGGATGAGGTTCACATTTAAATCTATAGACTGAGTAAAGTAGATCGCTCTCCCCAGTGAGGGTGGGCCTCATCCAACCAGTCGAAGGCCTGAAAAGAACAAAAGGGCTGACCCTCCCCAAGTAAGAGAGAAGTCCTCCTGAAGCCCAACTGCCTTCAGACTGGGTCATCGGCTTTCTCCTGCCTTCAAGCTCAAACTAAAACAGCAGCTTCTCCGGGGTCTTGAGCCTGCTGGCCTTCAGACGGCAATTACAACTTCAGGCCTCCTGAGTCTCCTGCTTGCCAACTCATCCCTGCAGATTTTGGGACTTGTCCGCCTCCATAATCACGTGAGTTTGTTGATACATATAATATATACATATTTAATAACATATTTATATATTATATATATATATATATATATCTCCTACTGGTTCTGTTTCTCTGGAGAGCCCTAACAGACTAATGCAAATGGTTATACAAGAAGAGGGATAGAGAATGTTTGGGTGTTGAAATTTTAAGTCAACTGGACCAAAATGGATCCATTGAAAAGGAGATATTTGGGGTACCCGGGTGGCTCAGTTGGTTAAGTGTCTGCCTTCAGCTCAGGTCATAACCTCCAGGTCCTCAGCAGGGAGTCTGCTTCTCCCTCTCTCTCTCTCTGCCCCTCCGCCCCCACTCATTGCCACCATGCACTCTCTCTCTCAAATAAAAAAATAAAATCTTTAAAAATATATAAATAGCAGAAAAGGAGATATTTAAGTAAAACCCTGAAGGATTTGAGGAAGTAAGCCCAATGAATATCAGGAAGAAGAGCATTCCAGGCTAAAGGAATGGCAGGTGCAAAAACCCTGAGGAAGTGTGTGCCTGGTAGAAGGAGGCCAGGGCAGCTGTCGTGGAGTCAGGGAGGTCAGGGGTGACAGGTCACATTGGCCTTGGGGACCATTCTAGACAAGATTCATGTACAAGCCTCTGTGTGTGTGTGTGTGTGTGTGTGTGTGTGTGTGTGTGTGTGTGTGTGTGTGTGTGTGTGTGTGTGTGTGTGTGTGTGTGTGATGTATAAACCTTTTTCCAGGAGGGATTTAGGACAGCTTACAGCATACATTGACATGGGATCAAAAGAAGAAAGGAAGGAAGGAAGGATGGGAACAAACTGGAGCCAGCACCCGACCAGAAATCAAAGATGGTCTCCACCTCTCCAACAAGTGAGCCCACGTTTGCTCCCAACCTCCTAGGAATCAGCCCGGACAGGTGAATGCTGTTAGTCACCACATGCCTCATATCCAGAAGATACATGCAAACAAATTGTTCTGAGGATTAGGACTATTTTTGGCATGATAATCAGGAAGAATTTCCTGGGGATCATAAGCCCAGGCTCTGTGAGAAGAAGTGGCCCACAGCAGCGGCAGCCCCCTTGCAATGACTGCAGTGAAAAACTTTCCAGATCCTGCTTCTCAGGTGGTAGAGTACAAGGCACCCATACCAGTGCCACCAAGTGTGTGGGGAGGGCTGGGCATTTAAGGGTGCCACCTGCAGATGCACAGGCTGACTTCAGAATGGACTTTATGTTATCGAGAAGAGAGGAGAGACCTCTTGTCTTCATGCGATCCTGAGTGGGGATTTTTGCAGCTGGTTTATGGACAGAAAGAGTGATGGTGACCTCTGGACTCGCCTGGTACCGCCCAGCGATCTCTGGGAGTATAGCTCTCTGCTTGCCAGTCAAGGAGCGACCTCAAAGTCTTTGCAGGAAATAGAGCCATGTAGAGATGACATCCTTTTGTAGAAACCACAAGTGCTAATAGGAACATGTCTCACCTGTGCCGTGAGGCAAGCCAAGGATTATCACTGATGGAACCAGGAGTCACCTCAGGAAACTGCTAGGAGTCTGCTTCAGTGCGCAGACAAATGGGCACTCAGGGACTACCAATGCTCCCTTTCATCTAGCATGGCCAGAATCATTGTACTCTGAAAAAACATAAAGTCATTGCCACCAGACAATTGCTTGAGTCAAAAGAAACCCCCCTCCAAGAGTGGTGCAGCCTTTGAGAAAGGACAGCCAGACCAGGATACGCTAGGAGACCACGGCACGTGGAAGGGATTGGCTGGTTCAGGTTGGCAGTGCCCCTGGCAAGGCGGGGTAGGCGAGGGCCTTTTATTTTATTTTATTTTATTATGTTAGTCACCATACATTACATCATTAGTTTTTGATGTAGTGTTCCGTGATTCATTGTTTGCGTATAACACCCAGTGCTCCATGCAATACGTGTCCTCCTTAATACCCATCACCAGGCTAACCCATCCCCCCACCCCCCTAGGCAAGGGCCTTTTAAGAACAAGAGCATGCAATGCTGAATTCCTGGGTGGTTTCCTATACAGGGCTGTGATGTTTCCATCACGTCAGACCTTCACCAAAATCTGCTACAGGTGAAAAAGAGCTGGGGAACATGTAGCAAAGAAAATAAGATAAATTTTAGGAAAGTTGAAGACACATGGTCCTTGTCTTAGAAGAACTCTTTCGGAAGGTTTATTGTCTGACCAGGAATCTCCTGGTTCAAGATGGTAAAAAAGCATGTCAGCTCCAGGGGCACCTGGGTGACTTGGTCGCTTAAGCATCCGACTCTTGATTTCAGTTCAGGTTATGATCTCAGGGTCGTGGGATTGAGCCCCGTGTCAGGCTCCATGCATCTGCTTGAGATTCTCTCTCTCCCTCTCCCTCTGCCCCTCCCCATGCTCACTCACGCTCTCTCTCTCTAAAATAAATACATCTTTAAAATTAAAAACAATAAAATCATGTCATCTCCATGTTAAAGAACTATTTGTCTCTCATCTCAATAACAGGGTTCCAGTTTACTTATTAGTATATACATATATATACATCAAACACAAGCTCTGACTGCTGGTGTATATAAACCGATCCTCAAGCCCATAATCATACACGCATACCTCACAGCACCCACCTCGGAGGTGGCTGCAGAGGCTGATGGGTAAAAGACAGACCTCCAGAGAGAGAATCAGGGGCCAAACACTTGTTAGGCACCTGTCATGTGCCACACAGCACGTGAGGCATCTGAGAAGCTGGGTGTAGAGGAGGGCATCCCCATCCCCGGCAGACTGTGCAACCAGACTGCAGCGGCCACCTCCCAGGAGCTGGAGCCAGGAGTCACTCCGGCTCTCAGGTCCAAGGGGACCTTGTCCCTGGGGAGTCACTCCTAGAGTTGATGTGACGAGTCTTGCCTCTTTCCCAGTGGCTCAGTAGCTCACCCATCTGCAGGTCGCTGGACTTCAGGAGAAAGTGGGGGCGTTCTGGGAGGGTAGCAAGGAGCTCAGAATGGCAAAGGCGGTCACCATGAGCTGTGAGGCCGCCTTCTCCTCCAACGTGGCCCCACCCTCCGCCTCACCCAGGGGCTTACTTCTTTCGGTAATCTCAGTGGTACACAGCTACATTTAGATAAGTGGTACTAAAATAAAATGGACTGTAATTATTGTTATAGATTACAGTAATTACAGAGGGGGAAAGGGCCCATTAGATTAGCACGCCCACCCCCCGCCCCCCACCAGGACCTGGCTGATAGGAAGCAGATTTGTGCAGAGGGTGATGAACCTGCTGTGAGCCTGGGATGTCAGTATAGCCTCCCAGGGCCCAGGCTGCAAAGGGCAGGGAGGCTGAGGAGGGGCAGTGGGAGGGAGACGTTTTCAACCTGGAAATGAACGAGCCATTAGAGAATGAGGTCTCTTGCCAGCCTGCCTAGGGGTCACACCCAGCCAACCCCACAGCCCATGTGAGGGGCAGAGTCATGGCTGGGCTTGCCACTGTGATCTAGTATAATCGGGGACTGAGCCCTTCTGCTATGAAGAGACTTTCGTCTGCCTCCAGGCTCTGGTCTGCCCCTCCCATCTGGGCCACAGAGGCCACAGAGGTCTGGAGCATGGGGCCTACCAAGGATGACTGAGTTGCTCGCAAGTGACTTAGACTCTCTCTGCCTTGCTCCTTGGTGGACACAGAGACCATTCCCGTTCATGTAACATTGTAGTGAGATCACAGACATAGAGTGTCCAGGACAGACTGTGCCTGGCAAGGAGAAGAGCCTGGTAAATGTGACTAGTCCTTCCCTTGTCCTGGCCATTCCTGTCCCCATTGGATTTACTGGTGCTGCCATCCTCGGGGCCAGCCTGGACCCCGGATCTGAACAATGCTGACGTTGGGTGGAAGAACATAGCCTATGGCTGCCTTGGCCATGAAATCTGCATTGCCCTCTGAGCAATGGCTCCGCTGTCTATCTGGAACCCATTCATAAAAGGTACTGTGGGGACAGCTACCCCCTGAGCAGCTCCTGGCTTGTTCGTGGGTTCGGTACCCACCTAGGTGCTAGCCTCCCATCTCTCCCTCTCACTCACCTCTCCTACAGGAATTACAGTCTTATTCTGAATCCCGGCTGGGATAACTAGGAGCTGATGTCATGGCTATCTCCTGCACAACCAACCCTCTTTCCCTTCCCACAGCCTGCTTAGCTTCAGTGACACATACCACCACAAGGAAACTCGGGGCCACCTATTTGTCTGAAACAGGCATATGCCCAGCCAAGCGCACTGCCCCACCAGCTGGACCTCCACCATCTCCCAAGCCAGACCATCCCTTGGCCACTCTCAATAGAGGCGTCTACTGCCAAAACCCAACACTTTCTGGTGCTCTGTCCTGCTGACACCCATCCACGGAGGGCCTAGGCTGCCAGGCATTTCCCACCATAATTTCTTTCTATGAATGATACTTCTGCTCCTAGATTGGAGAAGGGGCCTTATGGCTCAGAGAATCTGTTCCAAAATCACTCCCCAGGTTTTGCTCCTGGTGATGCTCTCTGCTCTCATCTCCTACTACCCCTGCAAAATACTGATCGCATCATAAATATCTCCTTACTCATCGGTCACCCTCAGGAGGCTATAAACTTCATGGAAAAAAGTTATTTTGCCTTTAATTACCCCTTAGCAGAGTGTCTGACACACGGTAGACTCCAATTAAGAGTTGATGAATGAATGAAAAAAAAAGAAAGTATTAATGCCTACAGCTTGTCAGCCTTTAACTTTCTTCATTTACTCTTCTGTGGGGGGAAAGTTTCCTTCTGGAATATAGCAGGAGTAGGGAGGTGCAGTGAGCCTCGCCACAAGAGACAGGTGCTCCCCACATTGCTACACAGAGCATTGCCAGACACTGACCTGGGCCCAGCGGGTCAGGAAGGAAGGAGGGTGTGGCAGATTACAAAGACAAACCCCCTGCTCTCTGTGGAAAGAACACATTCGAACAGAGCTGGAAAGCACTGGAAAATCTCGGCTATGGCAGGCTTATCATAAGCCCTGGAGATGAAGTCTTAGTCAGTGTAAGTAAACTGGCAGATCTGAGATTCCACGTGGCCTCCTCTTATTGGTAAGGGTGGAAATCCCAGGCTTGACATGGGGCTTGTACAAGCTTGGCTCATGTTGTTTATCATCTCTGCCCCTTACATTCAGCAAGAATAACTAGATGCAAATTAAAGGTCTCCCTGAAAATCTGCAAGTTATTACCAGGCCGGCTTTTCTTTTCAGGCTCAATGGTTTGCCTGTTGGCCTCTGCCCTCTGGATAGAAAACCAAAGTACCAACGTGTCCATGAACTGAGAGCACCAGCAATACTACCACATCACCTCGACAATCAAGCTCCCACCCCTGTTTCCCATTGCCACACATCTGAAGCTTAGCACTTACAACACACTCAACCAACCTTGACCCGGGAGCATCTGCAGGGATAACTGTTCAGTGGAAAATCTTGGGACCCTGCCTCCCATGGAACAGATCCCACCCAAGACGGCCTCTCTGTTTGCCCTTCACATTCTCCTGATGTCCCTGTTGGCCTCTCTCAAAACTAATATGTAATAAGGTATGTCGGACATGGGCCTTTCTGTAGCATGTAATGCCTGTGATCAGATCTCACTGGCGGGGGGACCAGGCAAAGTCTCTTTCATGTCCTAAATAGACTGCTGAGTTTGACCCCCTGTTCTCTGCCTTGGGGACCGGGTGCTTCCCAGTAATGGGTAAGCTGACACAATGACTGGAGGGTGTCTGCATGCAGTTTCTTATCATGCAGTTCTCAGGGAGACCATGAGTTAGAAACTGCTCACCATGGATACTTCTAGGAGGAACTCCCTGATCACTAGGTATGATGCACCTCTTAGAGGATACCTGATTTCCTGGCCTTGGTTCTCTACTCCAATCCTTCTCCCTAAATCCTCAAGCGCTCCCTTGGGCATGCAGGCTCCTCCTCCAGCACCTTCCCCTTCTCATCGGGTGGGGCCAATCCTGACCAGAAAAGATGAAGCCCCCCGCTGCTGAAACACAGCTGTCCATCCAGCCTGATGAGCTCCCTCTGCTTTAAGAGGCAGAACCATTGAATCCTCCTGAGCCCCTCATGCCTCCAAGAGGACCCAGACTCTCACCTGGACTAGTCTCAGAGTCAGGCCCTCAGGCAGAAGCCCTTGGAGCCCTAGAGTAAAAACAGAAGTTGTGAAGGCAAAGACATCATCGAAGCCATACAACTCCCATCAATCCCTAGAACTCTCCAAGACTTGTCACACCTTGTGCCTTTGTCTTTTCCTTTCCTCTGCCTTCAGCACAGTTCCCCTGGCTCTTCGCCCGCTCAATGTTTAGGCTTCCGTTTGTATATTATATCCTCAGAAAGAACCCTGGAGAGCATGGCCCTGCCCCCAGCACTGCCCTATCTCCATCAGAACCCCTCCCATTTCCTTCTTAGCATTTACCACAACCTTTAATTCTTACATTTAGGGGTGTTCTTGCTATGGTCTGTCTCCCTGCTAGACTCTCTGCAGCACCTGGCTATCCCAGAGGAAGGTCCATGAGGATTTGTTGGCAGGTCACATGAATTTATTCTCTGATGTAAGGCAAACACTAAATGTTTCTAAATATAAATCATCGGGGCACCTGGGTGGCACAGTTGGTTAAGTGACCAACTGTTGGTTTCGGCTCAGGTCCTGCTCGCAGGGTCGTGAGATCAAGCCCTGAGTTGGGCTCCACTCTCAGCATGGAGTCTGCTTGAGAATCTCTCTCCTTCTCCCTCTGCCCTTTCCACTTGTGTGTGCTCTCTCTCAAATAACTAAATAAATCTTTAAAAAAATCGTAAATATAAATCATCAACTGAAGATTTCTTAAGTCCTGAGTATCTGGGAAGGCTCATCTCCTCCCGGGATACCCAATTTATTTTTGCCATAGACTAGCCTGGTCCTCTGCCCAGAACTTGTTTCCTTCTTCAGTGTGGCTAGCGGCAGGCTCCCAGGTACTAAGGAGCATCTGGAGCTGATCTCTAATAACTGAACCAGCTGGGAGTGCTTGGGCTGCTTTAAAGGCTTCAGCTCAAGCCAGAACTTGCCCAGGAAATACATCTGGACTGGAGAATGTGGGAGGTGGCAGGCAGAGGGGGCGCATGCAATTTGTCTACTAATCTTTCTACTGGCTTCATCCTGTATCCCTGCCCTCATTTCTCTTTGCTCTGATTTCCCCCGGTTCTTAAATGGGGGCGGGGAACCAACCTCCAGTTGTACATTAATATTTCCATAAGCTGCCACTAATCCTTTTTTGGCATGAGGCAGGATATAAATAAATAAATAAATAAATAAATAAATAAATAAATAAGCTCTGTCTTCCCCCAGAGTGGCCCACTCTGCTTGGATTTAGGTCATCCACATGTCTATGATCTATTTTCGAATTTCAGGATTCTGGCTGTGTAAGCAGGAGGCACAGAGCTGGCTCTGGGACCGAGACACCTGCCAAAGCCCACACTCGGTGGGGCCCTGCCACGAGCATGCAGGCTGAGACCTGCCCCGAGGGCCTGGGGAAGTGCCAGTGCACCCCGGAGGGACAGAGAGCACACAGGGGACCGGCAGCACAGCAAATCCGGAGGAATAATCAGGGGCTGCATCTCTCCCTGGCCTAGAAAATGGGGGTTTGGGACAAAGACCGTCTCTGAGGGTGAGGAGAGGGTTGCACAGCTCCTGGTGCAGCGTCTGGGACAATGTGTGGCTCCTCGTACCAGACACCCATCTGGTTGCACAGGTAGGTTTCAGCTCTGAGCACGGCCCTACGGATTCCTTTGCCACGGCTAAAGCGGCGAGCACTCTCGAGTTTCACAACAGAGAGGAGGGCTGAGCTGACTTCAGACCTGCCCATGGAGTGGCAGTCCCCGGGGCCCCCACGTGATCTTGGTGCCTCACAGGCAGGCTGGCAGAGGTACACAGCAGGGGTGCTGTAGCACCCCAGGCTCAGCCTCAGCCGGTCCTAAACAACCCCACCCTGTGGCAGAGCGATCTCCTAAAATGCTAAGCTTTCCTCCACCCCGGGAATACAGTCCACACGCACAAGTGTGGTTCACAAGAGTCCGAGCAATTTGGGCAGGCTGCTCTCCCGCTTCCTGCACCCCAAGGAGCCCCCGGTTCCATGAGGCAGCACCCACCTTTCTCATGCCTCTCAGGCATCCACACCTGCTATGCCATCTGCAGGGAGGCCTCTCCCTCTGGCACAACCTTGCCTGAATCTGTGCCAGGACTCCTGGCTTAGATGTTACTTTGTCCAGAAGCTTTTCCTGATGCCACCACCTCCCGCTTCCCACCCCCAGCCAGGCTGGGACCACTGTTGTGTGTCTGGTAGCATCCTATCCTCCCACAGCCACAGGCTTCAGAGCACCACTGAAAATGTCCCCTGGGGGTGGGGGGGAAGGACCAGCCTCTAAACGTGGGAGGGCAAGGCTCTGTTTTCTCTTGTCCCCTGTCGTTTCCCCAGCACCTAACCCCATGACTGGCAGATAGCAGGAACTCAATAAACATAGATGGAGCAGAAGAATGATGAAATGACACTCTGCCAAGCACCAGCACTTTGTCACTAGGCAATTGTCCTCAAGGGACCTGGCTCTACACTCAGGAACCATTTCAGGCCTTGAAAAAGGGAAACTGGCAAGAAACAAACAAGGTCTACGTCTGCGAGGAGACAGCAGGACAGAGAAATTACGGGGAGATGAGGACCTGGGCAGAACGGAAGCTCCGTCATAGGGAATGGGCTAGCTGGGCAGAGGGGAGGGCAGCAGGTGAGATGAGGTGGGGTGGGTCCAAACGCCATCAGGAAGAGGACAGGACCAGGACACACTAGAGGTTCATGCTTGAACCCATCCTGGGTCAGCCCAGGAGATGCCTGGCAGGGGGTGGGCAGGTGCTTGATCCAACCTGCCTTCCGGCTCGGTCAGGCACACGTGGGGACAGACCACCCTGCTCAATGAGTGGACACCCAGAGGCTGAGAATGGAGGTGGCTGCAGAGAGACACCGGGCTTTCACAAAGTCATGCCCCTTGTCGTTTTCACAAAGTCATGCCCCTTGTCGTTTTAAGTCATGCATCTGGCTTGTCATTCCTCCTCCTCAAATCCCTCCTCCCTCCCCCCTACCTACTGCCCTGACCAAGTCCTCACTGTGGCCTGGACAGAGCCTTCTGCCACCCAGCTCCTGCTCTCTTGTTAGGGAAGCCTTCTGAGATGCCAGCCACATCCTATCACTTCCTAAGCAGAGGCAAGAAGCTCACTGGCTGTGGTCCTGGTCTTCCTGCGGGCCTGGGGGAGTAGGGGGAACATACTCTATTGCCCCCATAATCCGCTTCCCTTCTAACCCTCCTTTCTCAGAGACAATGAGGTACCTTCACCCCCAGAGACTCCAAACCACAGTGACCAGACCACACCTGCTAGGTGGTGGCACCTGAGTGAAAAGACAGATGCTAATGAACAGAACACAGTTGTCCCCACACGAGGGCTGCAGGGAGCCCGTGGAAGAAGCAAGTAACATCGCTGAAGAGGCCAGACCCCACACAGCACAACAGGGCACTGAGCAGGAGAAAGGCCATGCTGTGGTCTCTCCCAGCCCCAGCCAGGAGAGACGCCTCAAGATGAGGTGGAGCGAAGGAGCTGAGGGCAGAGAGCTCAAGTCCTAACAAGGAGCACATACATCGGGAGGCAATTTTCTGAAAGTCCCTTCAAATTCTGAATCCTGAAAACTATGGAGAGACATACACCTTGGACAGAGTGAGCCCAAAATCTGTGAGAGGGCATCACCTGTTCCCATGGAGATGGAGGACTGCCCCACTTCTCTCCTCCGCCAGTCCGGATCCCTCCCCTCCCTTCCTATAGGGAGCTAGCGCTCCTCAAAGCTGGGCAATGACCAGGAAGAAAGCAACCATGAAGAGAATTTCCCCCCAAAATGGGCCGAGGAGGCAGGGGCAGGCGTGGGGAAGGAAGGAACATCTAAAAGAGAAGACGATGAAAATGCAAAATCCACCGCAAGGGCGGAAGGGAGAGGGAGAGGGAAAAAAGATGAAGAGTTCAGACAGATATTCTCCCCAGTCTCAGAGAAGTTATAGACAACAGAGTCCCTGGAAGGGAAAAGAAACCTGAGAGACAAGATTTCAAAGAAGGAAGATTATAAAACAACAGAGAGAGCCGATGAAAAATGGTGGGGCTCAGGAAAGAGAAGCCGGGAGACCCTGGGCCCTCTGTGCAGGGGCCACGGAGGGAGAACAGGAGGGGGAGGGGCGGCAGCGCCAGGAGGGAGGGGCGCCTGGGAGTCCTGCACAGAGGCAGAGAGAAGTGCATTCATGGGCAGGGGTGTAATTCAAGTTCTCTGTCTTCTCCAGGCCAAGCCGCAGAGTATGCCTTTCCCCAAACAGTCCTTCCTCAGGCCTGGGACCTCGGCCTCCCTGGAACTGCTGCCCGGCCCGCCGGACGATCACGTCCCCACTGTCAGCGCCACCAGAGAGCCACCTTGACATGCAGAGCTCCCAAAGGCTGACGCGGGAGAAACAAGCTGTGGCTGTCAGTTCTGAAATGCAGACAGTGTTGTCCCTGTCTCTGGATGATGCCAGGGGACTCGGGGCCTCAAATAAATCTTGTATTGATATTTCCACCAGTGGAGGGAGCCCTGGCGAGGTGCCTTTCGATATTTTTTAAATGATTTTTCCCCTTGGCTGTACTTCATAATAAGTCATCAGACACTGAAAGCCAGAATCCTCTTTCTTGCTGAAATGATTTGTTCTCTGGCAGGATGCAGGGTTTATTACTCTGGAATACGGCTCACGATCCAAGCTGAGAGTTGCCGAAGGCCTCGGGCCGTGGTCTCCCCTTGCCCTCCTCCAGGTGCAGGCTGAGCACAGCGACTGCGACAGCTCTGTCTGGGCACCCAGATCCGTGGGGCAGGTTCCAAGGCAGGGCCCACCTGGGCGCCTCCTCAACGGAAGTCGTCCTCTCCCACTTGAAGTAGAAGCCCCTCCCCGCAGGACACCCCACTAGCACAACAGAAAAGAACACCCCAGGTTCTGCAGGGGAAGCCACAGCAATGCATGCGCCTTCCACAAAACCACACCCTAGTGCTGGGCTCCTGAGGAAGCAGCCCAGCAAAGCAGAGGGCAATTCAGGTCCTCGCCCAACAGAAAGACAACAGTAGGAACGATGCAGATCAGCTCAGATTTAGTCAGATGCCTGCTTTGGGGCTCCACCACATGCTTGTCCCACCCCAGCCCCACTCAAGACAGGTGTCCAGCAGGAAGAACTACCTGTGGACAATGGTGTTTCCCGTGGGTCAAGATGTTCAGGTCTCTGGGAGCCCTGGCACCGCTGAGTCCCGCACCCCCCAGGACAGTCAGTGTGGTCCTTTTCTTTCTACCACCTTCAAACAAGGTAACTGTTGATGGGTAGTATGCCTGATGTTCAGACGCTACAAAAGAGGAAATCCATACAGGCATCTCCAGGGAGATGCAGATGGAAAGACCATCACGCCTAGCTCTGGCCTTTAACACGCACTGAGATTGAGAACCTCATCCCAAGGGGGAGCCACCAAGCACCCAACATGGCCTGATACAGGTGTTAAGAGACTTCCAAAAGGCTTCCAATATCAAGGATATGAGATTGCCCAGCCTGACTCCAAATATGCAAATCCCTCCATCGTGACAGAAAAGAAAATGCTGCGTTGTGTGTTATTTGTGTGGTGTGATCTTAAATCTGCCCCCATCTTTATGATTGGTTTTAGGAACCAGTGACTACCTCAGAATCTGGATGAGGCTCAGAATTACAGAAACTTAGAATTGGAAGGACCTTTGGAGGACAGATAGTCAAAAATCCCACGGGCAACAGAAATCCTCTCCATAGCGTCTGGACTCTACTTGAATATCCCCAGTGATGGGGCACTCACTACTTCACAAGGCAGCTTATGCTCTCTTCTGACAGCTGTGTTGAAAGCTGTCTTCCTATAAGTTCTTCCTTCTGGAACAACACAGAGCACACTCCCACTCCTTTATAAGACATACTGTCCTAGGACTACTTCTAGGGTCCTGTGTGCTTTTAGGAGGCAAGATCTCAATTATTGAAGGTCGCCTAGTCCTCCCAAGCAGTCCTCAAGTTCTATCTCCCTTCTTTGATTCCTTCAAACCCTTCGGGGCTTTCCAGCCTCCCTGCCAGAGCCTTGCTCGATACTCGGAAGGTCTCTCTCTGAGACTATTTCAGTGGCCTCCTCAACCTCCCCTTCTGCCCCTAGGCCCTCTTCCCCAGAATCCCTCACCACACGGAGTGATCTTTGTAAAATGAAACCTAGCTATTATATAGCAGGTAACCTGCACAGAGCTCAGAAGATATGCCAGGCACTGGGCTAAGCCCACACGACCTTATTTAAGCCTTGCAAAAAGTCCCCTTTTAACAAGCGGAGAAAAGGACCTTTACCAAATCTCTTAAGTGGCTTTCTCAAGTTTAACCATCTGGCAAGTGCCAGATATTAGATCTCAGCTCAAGCGTCTCTGGCACTGAGTGGGGGCACCCCCACTTGCTGTAGTTCGCCCCCGAAAGACGGGCCTTCGCAGCCCCTCCAGACCCATTTTCCCGTTTCGGTCTTCCTTTCCTCAAGGGTTCTGGGTCTGGCCACTCTAAGCCCATGCCCCCAGCAGAAGCAACTACTGGCGCTTGCTGACACGCACCTTTGTGCGGCAAGCTGCAAGTCTCACGGCCCCTGCTTCCTCGGCCGGGAATCCGTAGCCTGCCGCCAGCTGGCAGCTCCCAGGCAGCCCAGTGCGGGGTTGCGCTCCCCAATCAAGTTTTATCTGCACCTCGACAAATCACTTCCTCTTCCAGGGTCTCCTACCCCAGGCCCTGGCACTTGTGGGGCCACTGTCTGTTCACTTAGCTGTCCCCCCCTCCAGATGTTGGGCCCCTGGAGTCAACGTCTATAGCCTTCCTATTTGTGACCTCATTCACCGAATCTAGCACAGGCCTGGAAGGTCAGTGAAGACACGAATGAAGGAATCCAGTCCTGCTTTTAGCCCGCGGGCGGTCACAGGTCTTCTCCGACCTCAGCGCCCGGTGGTCTCTGCAGGCCCTCATCTCCCGGCGTTCTGATTTTGTGGACCGATATTAACTGCCCCAGGTGCAACATGGCCTAGACACCCCCATAGGTGGGAACTACTGCTACTCTTGCCGAGAAAACAAAGTTCCAGGCAGATAAGGATGGGCATATGAAAAATAAGAGCATGATTACACTGGGAGACAGCCGATGGTATGAGGAAAAACCCACAGGTCTTAGGCTGCATGATTTAATCCAGCATTTGCTAAGGGAACTCTGCAGGGCAGTCCTCAAACAGTACGAGATCCTATGGGGAAAAGCGGCAGCAGCAGCAACAAGAAAAGTCCCCTGGTAAATGAACTTGGGAAGAAAAAAAAATGGCTCCGGAAAAAATTGGCAGATTTCTTTACTACAAACTTAATATGCTAATGTGTGCTGTGAATCATCATAAGATAGATTTAACACATAGCGTTCCTCATACTTCGGTCTCCCCAGAGCCCCCCTCCTTCGGGAAGCATCTTCTTGAAGTACTGTTGCTCAGAACACACTCTTGGAAATGCCATATCATCTCTCTGTTGGGACAGGTGTTTCAATGGATTGTTTTTACCCAAATGAAGGCTGTAGATTCTCCCCTGCTGAGGTTATTTCGTTAGCCTCCCCGAGTCAGCCATAATGATTTGAATATCAACTCTGTCACCCATCATTTTAGCTACTTAACATGATCAGTAACTTAATCATTTACATGATTTATAGTATCATAGGACAAGAACCAGCATAGCTATTTCTCCCCTGAGACTGAATCTCAGTGTTTCAGTGCTTATGGAGAAAACATGTGGCAGGCAGAGAGTGTTTTCAAGCTCATGCCCCAATAAAGTCTATCATGAGCTTCTTAATTCTTAAGCATGTTTCTAACCTTGCCCCTCAATGACAGCCAATGACATCACACGAAAAATATTTCAGGGTGCCCATGAAGGAGAGCGATTCTCAACAGAGGAGGCGCCCTCGATGCCCAGTCTTCCCAGATTATAAACACTGGAGTACCTAAAGGATGGATACATTGAAGAGCTTTCAAGTAATCTACTAAAGGTATTGGTTCTCCCCACCTACCTCTGATGGGGTTTTAAGTAGTGGCAAGTTCAAAGTTTTACTTCTAAACCAGTGCCGGGGTGTAGCCAGTACTTACCACTGGGTGCCAATAGAGCCCCATGCTGCGAAAGCAGCTGAGCGAAAGATAAAACCGTGCATTTGCCGGCTGTAATCATGAGGCAACATAGCCGTGCCCTTGAGGTCAAACACTCCTGGAGAAGCATAAAGCTGGTGGTCTACTTCCAAGTGATTGCCTTCCCTGTCCCCAAAGGCACAGCAAATTCAATGTGGATTATTTACCAACCTCTTGCACTGTTTAGATAGGTCTCTGGTTTAAAATGGCAGATGGCACATTCTCTCCCAACTTCTAACTAAAATATTTATGAAGATGCAGAAATGATTTTTTAAGAAATCAAAGAAAAAAGATGAAGACAATACTGGCAATCATCTTACTGTAAATATTGGGGAAATTTCCATTGAACATAAGGTTGATGGATATGAATTGAGAAATATAGTCAGTGCATTGCCTATACTTTTCTGCAAAAGACAGGACAGCCTCACCTTTCTGAAACATCATCAGTGGATATACTAACATCACCCTCCCCTTCTTCACTTGCTCTTGAGATTGGAGCCCAGGGTCTATGCTAACTTGAAGAGTGTGCATCAACTCCCTTAGTCTGTGCTTCTTGCTCCTGGGCAGGCAGATGATTCTCTGGATCTTTGCCAACTTGTGACAGCAAAGGTTCCCAAAACATATTCTGCAGAACATCTGTCTTATAAGGTACAGCTCAAAGAGCTTCAGCTAGCCCCATCCCAAGGAGATACAGAGCCATTAAAAAGCTCTCAGAAGCCATTCAGTAAAAAAAAAAAAAAAAAAAGAGTCTTTTATACTTTTGTTTCATTCAGTATTTCTTAAATGCATTTGAATACATGACATTTTTACTTTTCACTTAACTTCTATACACATTCAGAAGAACTACTGTCCCCCAAACATATTTTCAGAAAATGCCCTAAAGTCATTCAGGAAAAACAATTGCCAAAGAACTATAGGGCAAGAAGTGGAGAAGAAACAGAACAGGTGAGGATACACTGAATCCTGGGAAATGTAGTCCCCACCAGCAATGCTCATTTGGCCAAGACACTTTCAGAAAGAATCTTAACATCTTACAGGAGGCATTGCAATAGTTCACTGAGTAATCTATTTCCAGTGCTAGAGAGAATGACCATAGATAGAACAAGGAACAATGTAGTAAACAACATTTGCAAAATAATTCAGAGGATGTTTCTTTTTTTATGAAACTGTTACAAAGAACTAAAAGACGAAAAGGAGCTAAGACAAAAAGGTACAGGAAGAAACCTAAATATAAAAGCTGAGCTTGAGAGGAGAATTGGTGAGTTCAAGAAGGAAGGGTTGCATATAAAACCAAACCTCTAATCCCCAAGTTCAAGTCTACATTGGAATTGACGAAGAGAAGACCAAATTGGTGAGGTGACATCTCCCCTCCCTGGCAATGTGAGAGACAGCAAGGACAAGGGCTAAAGTGAAAAGTATGGGGAGGACAGAGAATGGGGAGCAACACCAAAATTACAGAAGACTCGTGGGAAACAGATGTACGAACCAGCAAACACACACACACCTTAACAAAACCAAAGACACAAAAAAAGAAATGCTTTTTGAGTTTTAAATGAATCAACAGTAAATCAAAGGAACTTATAATGCTCAAAACAAAATCATTTCAAAAAAATCTAGACATATTCTGGTAAAACAAATACTTTAATTGAAGAAAGGATATATGTTGCCACAAACTCTGACAGAAAAAAAAAATACTGATGACTAAAATCAGTCTGATTTTAGATTTTTCCCTTTCTTATATTACAAACAAAAAAAGAAGTAATGTCTCCAGCTTGTGTAATAATACAAGAAGTGCATTATAGGTTAAGAAGGGCACTGCCAGATATAAAAAGCTCAGAAATTAATAAAAAGGGACATATTTGGAAAAATCACATGAATATATAATCCAGCCACCTGAAAGAGATAACAGAGTACAGAAATCAAGATTGGCAAATCATAGTAGAAAAACAATGACACAATACTGAAATAAGCACATAGCTTACATGTTTTAACTAGAATCTTTGCATTTCTGATAATTATATGCCAATCTGCCTTTTCCTCTCCCAAGTAGGTAGAATATCAAAAAACAAACAAACAAAAACAAATAAGCACTATTAACTGCCCTCATATGGGACACAGGAAAGCAAGGTTTAGGATGGTAGTAGAAGCATCCCTGGGCCACACTGGGTACCACAGAAAAGGAAAGAAGAAGAGTAAAGAAAGAAACAGAAAAACAGTCCGTGGGTGAGGGCATGAGGGATGTGGAAGAGGAAATAATGAAACAACTCCAGAGACACATTTTCTAAGACTTAAATAAAGACCCTGAATGACCCTGTAGCGAAAGCACCACAGGATGGCATATAGGAAAATAAGAAAATGTAAGAATCGATATTATAATGAAATTTAAGAATACCCAAAATGAAGGAAAATCAAATTGTTTCCTAAAAGAGCTGAGAACCATTCGACATCAGACTTCTCAGCAGCAACACTAGGTTCCCAGGACAATGGAGTAATATTTCTTGAGGCTTTGAAGCAAAGGAACATTAAATCTTGAATTTTATATCCAGCCAAATTGCCTTTCAAATGTCATAAAATAAAGTCAGACATACAAGTCTTCATTAGGCTTGTCACACAAAGGCACATTTTAAAAAGACTCTGAGAAAGTACTCAAGTAAGAAAAGGAACAAATCTAGCATGTTGTAAGAAACTCAAAAAGTAGGGGAGAAAAATACCTATAAAGTTGCCTTTTGTATTCAAAGGGCTAAGAGCACCCCCAAAAGAAAAAGACAAAGTAGATCTATAGGAAACCAAAATGAAAATTCTAGAAAATAGCAAGATGACGTGGACAATGGGAGAAATTAATGGTATATTTTTATCATTTGGGAAAAGGCAGAAGATATATTAAAAGGCAGAAAAAGTTGGATAATTTAAATCAAATCTTCAAATGATAGAAAAATTCAAACCTCTTGGTAATCACAATAAATATTATTTCCAGTTTAGAGATAATAAATGGGGGAAATCTGCTGTGAGTTGTTTACAAATTATGCTTTAAGGACACAGAGAGATTAAAAGAAAAAGGATGAGAAAAAAATATACCATGCAATACTAATTAAGAAAAAAAAAGGAAAACAATATCAGGCGTGATAAACATTAAGGCAGAAAGTATAAAGAATACAGAGAATCACTACAAAATGTTGAAGAGTTTAATCAAGAAGATATGTCTAAACAAATATGTACCTAATAATTAGCCTCAAAATGTATAAAGCAAACATATACAGAATTGCAAAGAGAAATGTAAAAATCTAGCAACATAGTGATTAATTTCTAAGAAGCTACTTCAATCACTGGTCAAGCAGACCAAATAATTACCAAAGATATAGAAGATGTGAACAAGATGATTTAATAAACATATAATTGTGCACTGGATAATTTAAAAATACACATTCTTCTCAGATACATTATGGTACATTTCTAAAAACCGATTACATACTAAACACGAACAAATTATGTTTTTGACCAAAAGTTACCAGCTAATAATAAAAACATAAGTAAAATATTCCTGTATATATATATAAAAAAAATTTTAAGTACTTCTAAATAACTCAGAGATCATAAGAAAATTCATAATGGATAGCTCAAAACCACATAGCACTAAATAATAATAAAACAACCACCAGCACTACCACATAACCAAATTTATAGAATGTAGCAAAAGTGGTAATTTGAGGAAAATATGTAGCTTCCAATTCTTATATCAGAAGAGAAGCAAGGCCTAAACAGTTAGAAAGAGGATAACAATAATTCCAAAAATACCTAAGAAAGGAGATAAAGGTAAGAACAGAAAAGAACAAAAGATTTGCTTACTAAAAATTTATTTTTATATAACTATTTGCCATGTACTGTTTTAAATGTCTTACATTTTAGTAACTCATCTAATCCTCATAACAGCCATATTATTTAGGAAAAGATGGAAACTAAAGCACAGAGAGCTTACATAATTTACACAAGACCACACAACTAATAATTGCTGCAGCAAGAATTTGACTACAAAGTTTGGGTTATTTCCTTTGTTAAAATAGAAAGAATCAAATCAAGGATGAAAATTAATTTAAAAAAAAGAATAACAAAATAGGCTTCTTGGATTATTGATTTTTAAAGAAAAAGAGAGAGAGAGAGAAAAAGTACAAATAAAAAAAATTGTGAATGAGGGATGCCTGGGTGGCTCAGTCGGTTAAGTGTCCACTCTTGATTTCCCCTCAGGTCATGATCTAAGGGTCATAAGATCAAGTCCCATGTCAGGCTCCGTGTGGAGCCAGGCTGGGTGTGGAGCCTGCTTAAGATTCTCTCTCTCCCTCTGTCCTCCCCCCCATATGCACACACACACTCTTTCTCTCTCAAAAAAAATAAATATAGGGGCGCCTGGGTGGCTCAGTCAGTTGGGTGTCTGCCTTCGGCTCAGGTTATGATCTCAGGGTTCTGGGATCGAGCCCTGCGTGGGGCTCCCTACTCAGTGGGGAGCCTGCTTCTCCCTCTCCCACTACCCCTGCTTGTGTTCCCTCTCTCTCCGTCAAATAAATAAATAAAATATTTAAAAAAATAAAAAATATATATGTATATTGTGAATGAAAAAGTAACCTAATTACCAATATAGCAGAGATTAAAAATATGAGAATATTAACTCTTTTATACTAATAATTTGTAAAATTTTTAAAAATACATCTGTTAAAACTAAATACATAAATGAGCCAAGAAGAAATAATATTTGACAATTACTACAGCTTTTCAAGAAATTTTAAAGCAATAGTTTATATTTTACCCACAAATAATTCTTGGCAGCTTTACAAGCAACCTATAGTAAATTTATAAAGAATATGTTCTTTAAAAAATCATAAGAAGAAGGAGCAGGCCTAAACCTGGATCTCCTGATCCACTATAATTCTGATCCCCACAAAAATAGTACAAGCAAATTTCACCAAACCATTTCATTCATAAGCATAGATGCAAAATATCTAAACAAAAATATCTGAAACAAAATTCTAAAGAACTAATGGAAAAAACCCATGTCCTTACCTAACAGAGGTGGAAAAAGCTCTCCATTTATAATACTCAATATCTATTCATGATGAAAATCATGATACATTAAGAAAACTTCCTTAATCTGTTAAAAGGTATCTGCAAAGTACATTTAGTAACACAATCCTAAAATGGGGAAATAGTAAAGCAATTACTTTAAAATCAGAAAGACAAGAGGATGCTATTACCAAATCTATTCAACATTATACTAGAGGTTACAGAATATACAATAAGAGAAATTAAAAAAATAGTTAAGGATTATAGAGGAGGAAATAAGTCATTATTTTTAGATTACATGTTCATGTATATATAAAACAAAATAATCTTTAGAAAAATTACTAGCTATAACAGATGAGTTTAGCAAGAAGAATGATTATAAAATCTATTCCATCTAAAGTCAATTGCATGTCTATGCACTAACCAATTAGAATAAAATATTCTTAAAGGACAGCATTTATAATAGCAGATGATTTTAACAAAATAGTTACATGATCCATATGGAGAAAATTATTAAAAAATCATTGAAGATCATTAAAGAACGGCAAAAATGAACAGCTAACCCATGTTGAAGGAAATGCAGACATAATACGGTGAAGATATCAATTCTCCCCAGGTTGATCTATACAGGGAAAGAAATGCTAACCAAAAAAGCAGTATTTTCCAAGGAACTTGAAAGAATAAAGAGCTAAGAATTTTCTGAGCTAAGAAATTTCTGAAGAACTGGCAGAAAGGACCCAACTTAACAGATACTATAATCCATATAAATGTATTATTAGGCCATAGAAATTATGCTAGCTCAGTATTAGTACAAGAATAAATCAATTGGTCAATGTAATAGCAAAGGAAGCCCAGAAACAGATCCGCATATATATGGAAATTTGTCATGGGAAAAGAGGAGGCACAATAACTCATTAGGGAAAATACTATTCAATAAATGGAACTGGGATAAATGTTCTTGATAACTTAAAAAAATTATATCTAACTTATGTTATGAACAAAAATCACTTCCTGATAGATTCAGACCTTAAGTTTAAAAGAAAAACACTTAAACTTTAGTAAGAAGTACTCTTAATCCCAGTCATAACCGTAATCAGTATCACACTAGCCCTTCCAACATAAATAACTAAAAAGTTGCACTAAATAATAGGAAACAACTATTTCAGATATTAGATAAAAGGCAGTGCAGGACTGTGATCCTTGACAGAAAAGACACAGATGAGAAGAGTCTTACAGCCTCACCAGAATCCCAAGCAGGGTAAACACACACACATACACACACACACACACACACACACACACACCACCAAGGCACATTATAATCCAACTTCTAAAATAAAGAGAAACTCTTAACAATCAGGCAGAGAAAAAAGAAATACTGTTTAGAGTAGAAAAAAGCATACAAAAGTTACTGAAGACTTCTTACCAATTATACCAGTCAAAAGATAATGAATCAAAATTGTTAGTGAAAAAATTTTTTAAATTATCAAAGTAGAATTCTATATGTAGCAAAAATAAAATCCCTTTAGAAAAAAGAAAACATATTTACAGACAATGAAATTCCTAACAAAAACTTTTAAAGGAAGTTTTTCAGGCTGCTGGAAAGTAGTATCACAAGGCAATGTGGATCTATCCAATCAATAAAGAGTGAAGGAAATTGTATATGTAAAATCGATTTTTAATTTTTTTCATTTTTAAAAGACATTTGAGTGTGTAAAACAAAATTAATAACAAACTGTGGCTTTAAAATGTAAGTAAAAACAAAATAATGACAATAAAGTATGGGATAGTGGAAACAAAGTAAACTGTTCTAAGAGTCTTAGGTTAAATAAAATGAAAATAAAAATGATTATGATAAACCCTGTAACAAGCTAAAAATACATTTAAAAATTAAAGACATATATCTAATAAACCAAAAGAGGAGATAAAAGGGAATACTAGACATAATACAAAAGAAGATAGTAAAAGAAAGAAACAACAAAAATTCCAGATGATGTACATTGACAAATAGCAAACTTACACACCTAGATCTAACCATATCAATACTTACAGCAAATGCAAACAAAATAAACACACACATAAAAGCTAAAGATTGTTGAAACGGATTTTTAAGCCAATTATGTTGTCTATAAGATGTATTTACATGTAAAGAAACAGGTTAAAAATAAAAGGATGAAAAAAGGCATGTAAACTCTAGCCACAAAAAAAAAAAAAAGGGTATGGTGGCTGTATTACTATCTGATCAAGTACTCCGAAAGCAAGAAATAAAGAATCCCTTCCTTCCCTCCCCTCCTTTTCCCTTCCCTTTCCTTCCTTTCTCTTTTGCTTACTTACTTTCCCTCTTTCTCTTTAATTCTTTGCGTCCAAGGACCAGCAAGTGAAAAGAGAAGACAGCAAGCTTACTGGGAGGTGGTATAACCCTGTTTACACAGTGGGGGCAGGGAGGAAAGCCTGTGATCCATCTGGGTACCTCCTGGTGCTGCCTTGACCAATTGTGACTGTGAATTACAAAGTACAGCTACCCAGCCTGAGAAGTATTATCCCTAGAAGCTCAGACTTCTCAGGATCAGGGTTTGATTCATACCACTAGATACACCAGGAAGCCCAGCAGAGGTGGTATTTGAGGGCAAAGAGAATTAGAGTGGATCAAGAAGTCAGGGGATGAGCACCAGTTGTGGCTCTAAGTATAAGGACTTTTTATAATAATATAAGAGGGGTGCCTGGGTGGCTCAGTTGGTTAAGTGTCCAACTCTTGATTTCAACTCAGGTCATGATCTCAGGGTGGTGAGATCAAGCCCCGAATGGGATGCTGGGCGTGGAGCCTGCTTAAGATTCTCCCTCCGTCTCCCTCTGCCCCTCCCCCCCAATAAAATAAAAGTAATAATTCATCTATGTATATACCTGATAAAAGAATACAGAAATATATGACCCAAAAATGACAGAAAATTCCAATATTCTTTTCTCAGCAATTGGTATTTAAAAAATATCAGTAAGTATACAGAAGGCTGGAACATCACTATGTACAAACTTCACCTAACTGGCATTTATGGAACACCACATCTAACAACTACAGTGCAAATGAAGTACTATTCACCCACATGAACTACTGTTCTTCCATCAGACGTTTCAATAAATTTAAAAGGACCAAAATCATACAGATAATATTCTGTAACCAAAGCAAAATCAGTTCAAAAATTAGTAACAAAATTTTCTAATTAATGAAAATGTTCAAATATACAAGTAAATGCACAGTGGGTCAAAAAAATCACAGTGAAACTTAGAAAATATTTTGAACTAAAACAAAATGCACATCCAAATATATCAAAGTTTGTGGAAAACATCTAAATCAGTACTTAGCAAAAAAATGATAGTCCTAAATACACATTTCTAAAAAGAAAAAGGCATAAAATCACTAGCCAAGCTTTTGTGTAGGAGATAAAAAGAAAAGCAAATTAAGGTAGAATTAAGAAAATATTGAAAGGGGAAATATATGAAATTGAAAAAAATGGAAAAAATAGTGATGTCATAAATTGGTTCTTGAAAATGTCAATAAAAATTGATAAAACCCTTTTTGGACTGATCAAGCGGAGAAAGAACATGAAAGAAAGCATAAATTACCAATATAGGGAGTAAAGGATGGGAAACAATTACAGATTCTACAGAGATAAAAATAGTGAAGAAATGCTAAAAATGAAATACACCAGTAAGTTTGAAAGCTTATGTGAAATGGAAAAAAAAAAATACTTTGAGATTGAAATGACCAAAACTGACACTAGAAGAAAGAGGAGTTCTGAAAAGACTATTAAAGAAATTAAAATCATAATTTGAAAGTTTCCTACAAAGAAAACTGCAGAACTAGGTGGTTTTACTCAAATACCCATTTGAAGAGGGAAAAAAATACCAATTTCACACAAACAATTTTAGACAAGAGGATACTTTCTAGCTCATTTGATATGGCCAGCATTATTCTCATTTTAATACTAAAGACATTACAAGAAATAAAAATGACAGATCCATACCCCTCATAAAAGTAAATCAAATCCAGCTAAAAAGGATATATCATGACCATGGCGGAATTTATCCTAGAAGTGCAAGATTGTCTTACCATTCAAAAATCAATCAATATAATTCATCACATTAACAAAGCTATAAATTAACATAATAATCACAATGGTTTCAGAAAAAAAACTTGATTACATTCAAAGTTTATTTATGATTAAAGTCTCAGCAAAGTAGAAACTGAATAAGAGCATGTTCAAAAACTTTCATTTCACATCATACTTAATGGTAAGAGTCAGAAGACTTCCCCACTAAGATCAGGACAAGGAAAAGATATCAACTCTCACCATGTCTTTTCAACATCTTATTAGAAGTGTAAAAGGAAAGGTGGAAATAAAAAGAAAAAAGAAAAGGAGAGAGGAAAAAGAGAGGAGGGAGGGGTGAGGGAGGTGGAAAGAAGTTGACTGCCTTTTTTTTGGTCATGTATGTAGAAATCTAGGAAAAAACTACTAGATCTAAGACATAATTTTAATAAGATCATTGGGTACAATGTCAATATGTAAATATCTAGTATATTTCTACATACCAGCAGTTACCAATTAGAAAATGAAATTTAAACATAACATTTGAAACTGTACAACATATAAAATACATAATGATATGTCAAATATAATATATGTAAGACCTATACATTAAAAACTATACAATGTTGCTGAGAGAAATGAAATAAAACCTAAATTAATGGAAAGATTTGCTATGTTCATAGATGAAATACTCAATATTTGTTAAGATGTCTAATAAACCCCATATTGGTCAAAAGATTTGACAATCCTCCAAAATATCCCAGCAGGTATTTTGAGAAATTAACAATACAATTCTAAAGAAATTATGTGATTCTAAGAATTTATTTTTTTAAGAGAGAGAGAGCATGCAAGAGTGGGGGTAGGGGCAAAAGGAGAGGAAGAGAGAGAATCCCAAGCAGGCTCTTCGTTCAGTGTGGAGCCCAACATGGGGCTCTATTCCACAACCTTGAGATCACAACCTGAACCAAAATCAAGAGTTGGACACTCAACCAACTGAACCATCCAGGCACCCCTGTGATTCTAAAAATGTGAAGGACCTAAAATAGAAAAAATAATTTTTACCTAGGAGGGCAAAAATAGACAATTTTTACTACTTAAATTCAAGATTTACTATAAAGCTTCAGTAATAAAGTGTGGTATTAGCATAAAGACAGATGCAGAGAAAAATGAAACAGAAGAGAGAATCCAAAAAACAATCCCATATACATGCTCAACTGATTTTCAGCAGAGATGCCAAAGTCATTCATGAGGGCAGCTTTTTCAACTGTTAGATACCATATCTAAATAAATAATAAACTTGATACCTACCTCACACCATATGCAAAACAATAATTCAAAATGGATCACAGACAGAAAAGCAAAACCTAAAACTATAAATCTTCTAGAAGAAAATGTAGGGGACAATACTTGTAGCTTTGTGGTAGACAAAGATTTTTTATACATATAGCAAACAAAAGGCACTGGCCATTTAAAAAAAAAGATAAATTGGATTGCATAACTATTAAACACTTACAGCCTTTAAAGAACACCATTAAGGAAATGAAAAAGCAAACTATGGGCTGGGGAAAAAAAAAACACATATATATATCTCCAACAAATTACTGGTATCCAGAATATTAAAGAAATCACACAAAGCAACAAAAGAAGACAAGCAACCCAATGTTCTAAATGGGCAAAAGATTTGAATAGACACTTCAGAAAAGAACACATTAGGAATTGCAAATAAGTACATAAAATGGTGCTCAACATCATTAGTCATTACAGAAGAGGAGTTTGAAAATGGAGATACCACTGCACAATTGCTAGAATGATAAAAATTTAATAGCCATACCAAGTTTTGGCAAAATGTGGAGCAACTAGAACTTTCACACATCGCTGGTGGTATTGCAAAATGGTATAGTCAATTTGGAAAACAGTTTGGTAGTTTCTTATAAAGCTAGACAAACAATTGCCATACCCTTAGATATTTACCCAAGAGAAATAAAAGTGTAAGCTCACATCCACATGACAAATTGTATGTGAATGTTCTTAGTAGCTGTATTCATGATCCAAAATTGGAAAGACTCCAAATGTCCATTAAATTGTGCTTATATTCACATAATGGAATGCAATTCATCAATAAAAAGGAACAAACTACTCATATAAAACAACATAGAAAAACTCAAAAACATTAGGCTAAGAAAGTTGATACAAAAAATGACTATGCACTTTACTTACATGTTCCAGAATAGACACAACTAATCTATAGTGACAGATATGAGATCATCATTTGTATACAGCAGAGGGGGGCACTGAATTCAAAGGGGCATGGAACTGTTCTACCCCTTCAACAGAGTGGTGATTACCTGGGTGAACACATTTATCATCACTCATCCAATTGTGCAGTTAAAATGGGTGCACTTTATTGTTTGCAAATTATATCTCAACAAAATTTAAAAAGCTTTTACTAGAAAATATAAGAAAATGTCTTTTTACCTTAGATTTAGGCAAAAAGTACTAATTTTAGGGGCACCTGGGTGGCACAGTTGGTTAAGCATCTGACTCTTGGTTTCAGCTCAGGTCATGATCTCAGGGTTGTAAGATCAAGCCCTGTGTGGGGCTCTGCACTCAACATGGAATCTGCTTGAGACTCTCTCTCCCTCTCCCTCTGCTCCTCCCCTCCATGTGCATGCTCTCTCTCTCTCTCTCTAAAATAAAGAAATCTAAAAAATACTAATTTTAAAAGTAAAGAGAAATCAATCTCATTAAGAATTTATTATTTTAAAGATACCTTAAAAAGATGGAGGAAAAATGGGGCACCTGGGTGGTGCAATCAGTTAAGCATGCCTGGTTCTTAGTTTTGGTTCAGGTCATGATCTCATGGTCAGGGGCTCAAGCCCCACTTTGGGCTCCAGGCTCAGCATGGAGTCTGCTTGAGATTCTCTCTCCTTCTCCCTCCCACTTGTGCTCTCTCTCTCTCTGAAATAAGTAAATCTTTTTTTTCTTTTTCTTTTTAAAGAGAGAGATGGAGGGGAAAAAAACCCTGATACAAAGCATAGATGATAACTGCATGACAGAAAGCCAAAAAGATATAAGCTCCAGGTACAACTGAAGAACACTGAAGAACAAGGTACTTAATCAGCGAGAAAGAAACAATCCACTAATCAATAATAAACAGAAAAAATGAGCAGAAGAAGTAAACATTAATAGGAAAAAAACGTATGCTAAATAAACATGTAACGAGATGTTCAATCTTCACAGTGATCAGGAATATACAAATCATGATCAAAATATGACCCTATTTTACACTGTCTTGACTGGCAAAAATAAGTCAAAAAAATAGTAAGGGGTGAAGAAGTTGTGGATCAGTGGACTATCATATACACTGCTGGTGGCATAAATTAATACAACCACTTTGGAAAACAAACCACTATTATAAGTTGATTTTTAAGTTGATTATTCACAACCCAGTAATTCCATGTCTGTACACAGTCAAGGGAAACTCTTATACATAAACATATGTATGCCAAATAATGTTCATAACAGTAAGGTTTATAATAAGGAAAAAAACAACTAAAAATAAATCAAGTGTCCTTGTTCAGGAAAATAGATAAATAAATCACATACTCAGAAAATAAAATATTATCCATCCCTAAAAATTAAACAACTTGGCTACATATAACAAATTTCATTAACATAATGTTGAATTTAAAAGTTAAGTTCCAAGAGAATATTTACAACATGGTACCCTTATTTGAAAGTTTAAAACTATTTAAACTGAACAATGTGTCAAGCCGAGGTGGAGGGGTATGAATAAATATGTGAAAGAATCATAAAAATAACTGAACTTACCACAGTAAGCAACTACAAAACTTATTCAAATGTATAAAATAACCGTTTTTTTTTTTAGATTTTATTTATTTATTTGAGAGAGAGAGAGAATGAGAGATAGAGAGCACGAGAGGGAAGAGGGGCAGACTTCCCGGCAAGCAGGGAGCCCGATGCGGGACTCGATCCCGGGACTCCGGGATCACGACCTGAGCCGAAGGCAGTCGTTTAACCGACTGAGCCACCCAGGCGCCCCTAAAATAACCGTTTTTAGGTCTTTATATATCAACTAATACAAGACTGCATTTGAAATCATGAAAAAAACATGAGAAGAGCCTGATAGTCACACTAGATCTTCTAACCTAAAGACACTTTTTGATCCATTTTGCATGGAAATCAAACAAGAACACGGAATGGAAGTCTCAGTAGGTGGAGGGAACATTTTGTGGTACTGAGGTGAAACAAAACTCTGAAGCGTGTTAAGAGAGGGAAAGAAGCTGAAGTGAGAAAGTACAAAATAGCTCTGTAAAAATTATCCACAAGTTCTTGGATGACTCCTAAGATGTGTATCTAGCTTGCAAAGAATCTAAGAGGATGTGATTGACCTGCTGGGAGAATGGAGAAATGAGCAGATATTTCAGAGGACAAAGAATGCTAGAAACATGTTAAACTCTAATACCAATAACTTTCAACTGAGACTCCAGGAGGCCATGTCCTAAGTGTAAGAATCCTGTTACAAGAGTGAGGAAAAGATCTCCAATAGCAACACTGTAACTGGGGCGCCTGGGTGGCTCAGTCATTAAGCACCTGCCTTCGGCTCAGGTCATGATCCCAGGGTCCTGGGATCGAGCTCTGCATCGGGCTCCCTGCTCTGCGGGAAGCCTGCTTCTCCCTCTCCCACTCCCCGTGCTTGTGTTATCTCTCTTGCTGTGTCTTTCTCTGTCAAATTAAAAAAAAAAAAAAAGTAACTGATAATCAAGAGACAAAATAACCAATAAAATTAAATCTTTAGTAGATGAATATTGAAGATAACAGACCAAGATTTGAAAATAAATAGCACATCTAGGTCACATCTATATGTTATGTAAAACAGAAGAAATGAGAAAGAACCTGGATATAAAGTTGAAATTTTTGCATGGATAATTTGAACCCATAAAAAAGAATTATAAAGACAATCATGAACTGTAAAACAAAAATGTAAAATAAGATATTCACTGAATCAGTGTAAAAACAGGACCCAAGAGAAGATGGGACTAGTTAACTCAAAGACATGTTTATGCCCAATATTCAAATGAAGCTCAGAGAGTGGAAAAAAGGGGAAAATATAGTACAAAAGATGTGGGTTCTTGTTAAACATGTCTAATAAATGTTTAATTGTCTGAAAAAGGGAGACAACGTGTCACAAGCAATATTAAAAGAATAATGGCTGAGAATTTCCCATAATGAAATACATTAAACCATTGACTCAACAAATACAGCAGGATAAAGGGGGGAAAAAAAACTATACCTTCCTACATGCATTATATTCAAATTTCTGAAAATCAAAGACAGAGAAAATCTTAAAACCAGCTTAAAAAAAAAAATATATATATATACACACACACACACACACACACACACTCCCTGGAGAGGTGCAACAATAAGACTGATGACTGACTTTTCAAAATAAAATCCAGGTAGACAAAAGACTAATGAAATTACATGAACATTGTATAAGTGAAAATTTACTTCAAAAAATAATGGTGAGGTACCTTGTGATAATGGCCATGAAATAAAGTGGTTATAGAAACCCTCTTGTAGATAGCAATTAGAAGCACTTTTATTTTTTATTTTCTTCTCTTAATTATTTAAAAGATATATGACTGGAGTTCTAGTTCTGCAATGTTGGCATAAATCTACTATAGCCCATAGCTCCTGCTTGATGGAACTCTAATTTCTAGAGAAAATGCAGAAAATAGTCACCTGAGGACTCTAACGGGTGACAAAAAAGGTAGGTGGAATGTGAAAGGGAGTCAAAACTTAGAGAAGCAAACCACACACAGATGAATTTCCTCTCTCTCAGTCTCTGTACAGACATACACAAACACATGCACTAGACACAGAGACATATGCTGTATTAATTGCTGTATTAATTATATAAAATTATATATATTTCTCTCTCCTGTATTCATGCTCCATTTTATCCCTAATGGGGCCCTTACTATGATCAGTGTGGTGGTGACAGCAGTGATACCTAAAGGCAGCATGGAAACCCATCACTGCTCTAGATTCAGCAAACCTGAACACAGAAAAAACAAAAATTATTCAATCTGAAAAACAAATAGAGACAGAAAAGTTTGAAAATGAAAGAGCCTTGGAACCTACTGGACATTATATATGTCAATATTGATATATGTGCTGATGGAACCCTAGAGGAAAAGAAAAAGTTTTTCTCACAACACACACAACAAATATTTAAAGTAATAATTACAGAAAATTTACAAATTCAAGACACTCAATGAACTCCTAAAAGCATATGCACATGGGGCGCCTGGGTGGCTCAGTCGTTAAGCGTCTGCCTTCAGCTTAGGTCATGATCCCAGGGTCCTGGGATCAAGTCCCACATCGGGCTCCCTGCTCCACAGGAAGCCTGCTTCTCCCTCTCCCACTCCTCCTGCTTGTGTTCCCTCTCTCACTGTGTCTCTCTCTGTCAAATAAATAAATAAAATCTTTAAAAAAAAAAAAGCATATGCACAAAGAAAACCATGCTTAGATGCATCTTAATCAAGTTGCTGAAAACCAAAGGAAAAAAATTTGAAAGCAGCCAGAGGAAAACAGCACATTACATACAAGGGAATCAGGATTGGGACAACCATGGATTTCTCTTAGAGAATGCAGATGCCAGGATAAAAAACTATCAACTTAGAGTTCTATACAAGGTTAAAATATCCTTCAGGAATAAAGAAGAATTAAGGCTCAGGAAAAGGGAAACTAGGAGAATTTTTTGCCAGCAGACCTGCACTACAAATAATGCTAAAGGAATCGTATCAGGCTAAGAGAAAACAACTTTAAAGGGATATGTGGATCACTGGAAGGAAAGGAGAATAAAACAAATGGTAAATATCTAAAGACTTTTTTTTTCCCACCTGAAGTACTTTTAATTGTGCATGACTGCTGAAATTAAAAAATCATTATATCGTATGGGAGGGTTTCCAATGTATGTAGATATATATGACACCTATAACATAAAGTAAACTAAAGATAATCTGAAAGTTATAGGAACCTATGTTACATTTTATGTAACATAGTACAATATTAACTCTAAGTAAACTGTGAAATACAGACACAGATATGGACCTACAGATATATAGAGTGATATATCCCTAAATAAGGCCCCTAAATATTGATACAGAGATAATCCCCAAAATCAAATAAAATAAACTAAAATGGAACATTAAAAATATTCAAATATGTGATCCAAAAGAAGGCAAGAAAGGGGGCACAAAATGCCAAGATAAAAAGAGAATAAAATTAACAAACTTGTAGACAAAAATCCAACTCTATCAATAATTAGCTAAGATGGGAATGGCCTGAACACTTCAGTTTAACAGCAGGTATTGACAGGGTGGACAAAAAGTAAGACCCTACTATTAGCTCCCTATAGAAGTCATAATTTAAACATAAATGCTAGCCAGATTGAAAATAAATGGGTGGATAATGGCAAACTTGCCAAGTTTTATGGAATGTAGCCAAAGCAGTGCTCACAGGGAAATGTGTAGTATTAAAAGCTGATATTACAGAAAGACTAAAGACATAAAATAAGTAATCTAAGTTTCCACCTTAGAGGAAAAAAGAGCAAATTAAACCCAAAACAAACAAGAGAAGGGAAATAATAATAAAGACATAAAATAAGTAATCTAAGTAACACCTTAGAGGAAAAAAGAGCAAATTAAACCCAAAACAAACAAAAGAAGCGAAATAATAAAGAGAAATATCTTTGAATTTGAAAACCAAAAAACAAGAGAGAGAAATCAATGAAACCAAAAGCAGGCTTTTGAAAAACTTAGGCTTTTGATAAAACTAGTCAGACTGACCAAGAAATAATGACACGAATCACCAATATCCTCAATGAAAATGAGACATCACTACAGACTTTAAAATAGTAAGTAAATATTATAAATAATTATATGCTCATAAATTAAACAACTTAAATGATAAGGACCAGTTCCCTGAAAGACATAAATTATCATAATCCACTCATGAAGAAATAGATAACCAGAATATCCCAAATATATATATATTATTTTTTTAAAGATTTTATTTACTGATTTGAGAGAGAGAGCACAAATGGAGTGGAGAGGGAGAGGGAGAAGCAGACTCCCCGCTGAGCAGGAAAAGCCCCCAAATATAAATTAAACACATAAAATTTGTCATTAAAAAATCTTTCAAGGGGTGCCTGGGTGGCTCA
Source organism: Zalophus californianus (assembly GCF_009762305.2). Classification (NCBI taxonomy): domain Eukaryota; kingdom Metazoa; phylum Chordata; class Mammalia; order Carnivora; family Otariidae; genus Zalophus; species Zalophus californianus. The sequence continues at coordinate 44,685,354 of NC_045609.1, forward strand.
GTCAGTTAAGCATCTGCCTGCGGCTCAGGTCATGATCCCGGGGTCCCGGGATCCAACCCCAAGTTCAGGCTCCTTGCTCAGCGGAGAGCCTGCTTCTCCCTCTGCCTGCTGTTTCCCCTGCTTGTGCTCTCACAAACTGGATGAGGAAAAAACCACTAAGGCTAAGACCAAGATGATCAGATGTTAGAGTTATCTGATAAGGATTTTAAATGTCATCATTAAAATGTAGCAACAAGCAACTACAAATTCTCTTGAAACAAATGAAAGAAAAGTAGAAAACTCAGCAAAGAGAGTACAAAATAGAACGAAAAGGAAATCATGGAACTGAAAAAAATACAATAAAAATTTAAAAACCCATTGGATTGGAATCAATCATAGAATTTAAATGACGAGAAATAGAATCAGCCACTGGAGAACAGAGCAATGAAATTTACCTAACATGAGCAGCAGAGAGAAAACAGACTGAAAAAGAGATGAATAGGACCTCCGCTTAGGGACTTGAGGGACAAAAGACCTAAACTTCATTGGAATCCTGGGAGGAGAAAAGAAAGAGTGGGGGCCAAAAGAGTATTGTTAGCAATTTCCTGAATTTCAGGAAAGACATACAAACCTATAAATTCAAGAACATAGGAACTGCAAACAGGATAAATTCAAAGAAATCCACATCAAGAGGCATCATAATAAAACTTCTGAAAACTAAATATGAAAAAAATATCTTTAAAGCATCCCGAGAAAAACTATCCAGAAGAAAGCCAATTTACATGACACTGACTTCCTCATCTGAAACCATGGAGGCCGAGAGAGAATGGCACAACACTTTTCCACTTCTCACTTCTCAGGAGGGAAAAAGAAAAAGAACTCTCATCCACAAATTCTGTATCTGGCAAAACTATCCTTTGGGGATGAAGAGGAAATAAAGATATGATCAGATGAAGGAAAACTAAAAGAATGTGTGGCTAGCAGATCCTTAAAGATTGCCAAAGGAAGTTTATCAAACAGAAAGGAAAAGACAGAATAATTCTTGGAGCATCAGAAATATGAAAGAAGGGGAAAAAGAGCAGAAATATGAGTATATACAATAGACTGTCCTCCCCATGAGTTTTATAAATCATATTTAATGATTAAAAGATAAATTATAACACCATCTGATATGCAAGACAATGGTATTTAAAAGTGAAGAAGGAAAATGGACCTAAATGAAAGTAAGATTTCCAGACATCACTTGATGTGACAAAATGTTGATATGAGTAGGCTATGATAAGTCACATGTGTATATCGTAATGCCCAGAGCAAACACACACAGACATAAGTACAAATGAAACTGAGGAAATCTAAAACTGATTCCGATTCATGAACTCTATCAATATCAATATCTTGGTTGTGTTATTGTACACACGTATTACAAGGCACCACCACTGGGAGAAACTTAATAAAGGGTATACTGGATTTCTGGATTTCTCTCTATTATTTCCTACAACTGAATGGAATTATGTTAATCTCAAAATAAAAGTTTAAAGAAGAATATTCTGAAAAGAAAGAGAAATCAGAAGGTACCGACCTTTCTAAATATTGGAACATATTATAAAATAGTAAGAGTCAAAACATCAAGGTATAGAACTCATCTAGAATAAAGAAATAATAAGTAGCATCAAAAAGGCAAAAAAATCACAACCACATTTACAGGAGAAAGTTAAAATATAAATTATATAAATTATACAATTATCTTGATAGTTGTAAAAGAACCTTTGACTGAATATAAATTGTATAAAAAATATATATAAAATATATAAATTATATAAATTATACAGTTATCTTGATAGTTGTAAAAGAGCCTTTGACTGAATTAATATGCCTTCTTGACAAAACTGTTAGCAAACCAGGAACTCAGGGGAATTTTCTCAATCTTAAAGCAAGCACCTACCAAAAATATGTAGCAAACATAATATAAAATTGGACATTATAAAAAGCTGTCCTCTGAGATCAAGAACAGGATAAGAATGCCCACTATCACTACACTTATTCAATTTGAACTGAAGACCCGAAGTAGTGCAATAAGAAAAGAGAAAGGAATAAAAGGCATTAAAATGGGAAAGAAAAAATCAAACTCCCATTTTTCATATATGATGTGACTATATATAGAGAGAAAATCTTAACGATCTATAGGTAAACTATTAGAATAAATCAGTAAACAGTTCACTAAAAGCAAGTTTAATATACAAAACCAATAATATTTCTACATACACACAACAAACAAGTAAAAAAATAAATCTGAATATATACTATTTATAATATAATCACAAATATTAACATATGGGGAAAAATTTAAAAATAAGTTATTCAAGATCTCTACAGCAAAAACTACAAAATTTCCTGAGAGAAACTGAAGAAGATCTAAATAAATTGAGGGGCACAGTATGTTCACAAACTGGACTACTCAATGTTGGTAAGATGTTAATTCTCCCTAAATTGATCTAGAGTCCATGCAATCTCAATCTAAATTCCAGATTTTTTCAGAAAATAGAAATCGAAGTTTAAAATGTATGGGGAAGGGCAAAGGGCCCAGAATAGTCAAGTCTATCTCAAAAAATGGAGAAACCTAGAGGACTTACACTATCAGCACTCAGGAGCTATTATAAAACTGTGATCGTTGGGGCACTCGGGTGGCTCAGTCGGTTACATATCCAACTCTTGATTTCAGCTCAGGTCATGATCTCAGGGTCATGGGATTGAGCCCCATATTGGGCTCACTGCTGGGCATGGAGTCAGCTTAAGATTCTCTCTCTCCTTTTGCCTCTGCCGCACCTCCTCCCCCCTCCACCCCACGCTTGCACGTTCTCCAAAAACAAACAAACAAAAAACTTTGATTATTAGGACAGTATGACACTGATACACACACAAATGGCCAAATGAAATGGAAGAGAATGTCCAAAACCAGACCCAAAATATACAGTTACCTGACCCCTGAGAAAGGGAGTATGGTAAAGCAGTAGGGAAAAGAGTTTATTCTTTCAATAAACAGTATTGTGTCAATCAAATACCTGCATTTTTTAGAAGACTTTAGTTATTTATTTGACAGAGAGAGACACAGCGAGAGAGGGAATACAAGCAGGGGGAGTGGGAGACGGAGAAGCAGGCTTCCCTCAGAGCAGGGAGCCCAATGTGGGGCTCGATCCCAGGACCCTGGGATCATGACCTGAGCCGAAGGCAGACGCTTAACGACTGAGCCACCCAGGTGCCCCTACCTGCATTTTTTTAATGCACCTTGCCTCCAAACACACATTACACAGAGATCAATGCCAGATGTAATGCAGATACAAATGAGCAATGTAAAACAAGAAAACATTTAGAAGAAAATATAGGATGACAGCTTCGTGTTCTTAAATGAGTACACATTTTTTAAACAGCACATCAAATGTAGTAAACAAATAGGAAAAAGATGGTAAATTGGATAAATTAAACTACATTAAGATTCAGAATTTCTGTTCATTAAAAGATATCATTAAGAGCATTAAAGAGGCAAGGCACAGCATGTGAGAACAATGCCAATAGATATATTTATAAAGGACAAATATCTAGTTCACCTACAAATCACTAAGAAAAAGTCCAAAAGCCAAATTAAAAAAAAAAAAAAAGGGCATGAAGACTTGAACAGGCACCTCACAGAGGAGATCTCCAAATGACTAAGAAACACATAAAAAGGAGCTCCACACCATTAATCATCATGAAAATGAAACCACCACAGTGAGAAACCATTACCCACCCACCAGAATGGCTAGTGTGCAAAAGACTAACAACCCATGTTAGTTCGCTGAGGGTCAATGAAGCACAACTGAAGCTCTTAAGAACCACCCGCTAGGAGGGGTGCCTGAGTGGCTCAGGCGTTGGGCGTCTGCCTTCAGCTCGAGTCGTGATCCCGGGGTCCTGGGATCGAGCCCCACATCGGGCTCCCTGCTCTGCGGGAAGCCTGCTTCTCCCTCTCCCACTCCCCCTGCTTGTGTTCCCTCTCTCTGTCAAACAAATAAATAAAAATCTTTAAAAAAAAAAAAAGAACCACCCCCTAGGAATAAAACTGGTAACAAGCCCTTCAGATAAGTGTTTGGTGGCATCTCTCAATCATACACATGCCTTCTGACCTAGTAATTCAACTCTCAGGGATACACCCAACAGAAAGACATATATATGTTCCCCAAAAAGATGTTCTAAGAATGTTTATAGCCGTATTATTGGTAATAGACAAAATCTGCAAACAGCTCAAGTGCCTTCAACAACAGAATACATTAACCAAGCGTGAAATAGTTGTAAGAGGCATATTATATGTCAACATATATTAATTGTGTCTTTTTAGTTTCTGTATTTCTGAAGCTTTGCCATCTAGAGTCTTGCTAATCCTTGGAGAGACTGCTCCTGGAAGGGCTAGTTGATTCCCGGGGACAGTAAAGGACTCTCCAGCAGGTGTGCCTTTCGTTGGCAAACTAACCAATCCGGAGCCTGCCGCCCCACCCCCAACCACCTGCTTTCTGGAGCTCTTCTGCTCTGAGCTACTATTCCTCTGCCCTCATCCTAGGGTAAGATAGCAGACAGCTAGGAACAGCCCTTACACCCCAGAGCCCGCTGACATTATGTCAGTTCAAACTACCCAATCCTGAGCCTGTTTCCTCTGCCTCACCTATTCATTCCTGCAAGAACCACAATAAAATCTTTCTCCTGCTCCCTCGGCGGCCTGGCAGCCTGACTCACCCTGCTGCTTCATCTTGCAGCCCTGTGTGGTGTGTGGGGCAGGCGCCCAACTCTTGGGAACTGTAACAAATGGTCTTTTCAATGGTAGGCATCTCTGGATTTGTTGTCCTCACCATACCGGAATAATAATGATAAAATTTACATTTTAAAACACAGTAAGAATGAATGAACTAAAGTACATACAACAGTAGTAATGAATCTCACAAACATGATGTTGAGCAAAAGAAGGCAGTTAAAACAGTGTGTAGAGTGTGTGCATTAGAGGTCAATGGTGTTTCTGCTGGTGGGTGTAGTGACCGGAAGGGGGCACGAGGGTGACCCCTGGAGTCACTGACGATGTCCTCTTTCTTAATGTGGCTGTAGCTTGCATGGGTGCATTCACTTTTTGAAAATACACCGTGATAAATACTGATGGTTAGGCACTTTTCTGTACAAGTGCTACATGTCAGTTTACATTAGAAAAATCATGAAGATTCAGCCACAATTATATTCAGAATAAAATAGAAAGCATTCCAAAATGGGAAAGAATAAATTATCTGATGCCTCCTATAATAAGTTTAAAAATTAACAATAAAACAAACACTAGGCAGCAGGGAGACAGGAAGAAAAACAAATCAATTAATTAGAGAAACATAAAATACAACAAAATTGATTAAGCAAATTAGACCTAGTTCTTTGAAAAAGATCAATAAAAAAACTTCTGTCTAGTCTAATCAAGCAATAAAGGGAGATAACGCTAAAATACACAACAGTAGCAATGAAAAGAGAAATATTTCAACAGATAGATACTTTGAAAATTTGCAAATACGATACAGAGCTTTAGTCGTGAATTTGAAAACGCCAGTGTTATACAAGATTTTCTGTAAAGCAGATTACTAAAAATTGCTCAAGGAAATGTAGAAACCAGGAAAGAGAATTTCCAAGATATCAAAGTAATAGCTCCAAGACCAACAACCAGCCCAGGTAATTTTACAAGTTAAATTATTTCCAACTTTCAAGAGTTCTGTCCCTATAAGTGCAAAAGAATGAGCGATTCTCTCTCCATGTTAAGCAGGGAGTATAAGCCTAACACAAGCTGAACATAAGCATCTGAGAGGGAAACTATAGGTCAATGTCATATATGCATGTAGGTGGAAAACCTCAACTGTCATAACAAAAAAGCAAAAGCATCACTCTATCAAAACGGGTAACCAGGCTCAACTCCTGGGAAAGGTCTCCTCATTTATAAAAAGGAAAAAAACACACAGAAAGAAACCACCCTCTTCTCCCACTTGCTACTGTCCTTCTGGGTCTGACAGCTAGAACCACCACAGCCATCCTGAAATTATGAAGACAGCTCAGACTACACCCTGAGGATAGCCAAGTAGGAAGATGAATAAGACCCAAGCCTTTGATCTGGGCACAGAATGTCTGCCTTGGCCAACTCTGGAGCCACCCTAGCTCCAGGCTTCTTTTTATGTGAGATAATAAGACTTCCTTATTGTTTAATCCACCTGAGATGAACATTCTGTTACTTGCAGACAAGTACGTTCTAAAAGTGTACAAAGACTGAAAGGGAAAAAAAGTGAGAAAAGAGGCTAAGAATGTTTTAAAAATCAATGGCGAGACATGGGAAATTTAGCAGGGCATAGGGTAGATGTGATGTTCAAATCCACAGGGAAAGGAAAGATTCCTGGATAATAGAAACCAATACTGAAAAACGTAAACGCTAGGTCATCATGTCACAGTTCATCCTAAATCAATCCCAAGGAGATGGCAGGTTACACTGAAATAAAATCAAACCATAAAAATACTAGAACAAAGTATGGATGAATAGTACTTACTCTGTGAACTGGGTATGACTTTCTAAAAAATACAAATACATAAATTGTTAAACATCTGTGTGAAATTATTTTCTTCAAAGGCAAACAATTTATGGGAACAAAATATCTGACACAAATAATTATCAATTCCCTTCTGAAAGACAGGTTATACGAGGTGACAAGAAACACTTCATCACCAATATAAAAGAGCAAGGGACCTGAGGTGTACTTTACAAAATGTGAAATGCAACTGACCAAGGACTACATTTTTAAATGCACAATCCCACAAGAAATGCAAATTTATGAACATTATGTTTCCATACTGCTGCCAAATTAGGAAAAATGTTTAATATATCACTCAATGTTTTGAGCACAGGACGTAACAGAGACTTCCATATACTACTGGTGGATATGCAAATTGTTATATCTTTCTATAATCAATTTGAAAAATAGGTGTCAACAATATAAACAACTTTAAAAAATTATTATCCTAGGTTTGGTAATTCCATTTCTTAAAAAGTAGAAGGAAATAAATATAGATGCAATAAAGTTGCATATATTTTGGATGTTCATTACTACATTATTCCATAATAATATGGTGTAAATGCCTAAACATTCATCATATACGAAGATAAAATAAGTGATGGCTCCCTGTAAACTGAGTAATGTATTTCCATTAAAAATCACAGTAAAGAATAAAGGAATGAAAAAATGCTTCCCATATAGCATTAAGTGGAAAGTCAGGATATAAAAATGTATGCATAATAAATAGCAAATTGATAAATATACATATCACTTTCTATATTGTTATGTACAGAGCAAAGGAAAAAAGAAAGAAAAATAAAGAAAGAAGGTAAATGCACCAGAAATGCTAACAGTATTTATTCTTTGGTTCAGAGATTATAGCTGACTTTGATATTCTTCTTTTCATTTATCTGTATTTTCTCATCGTTCTGCCCTAAATGAGCATGTATTGATGCTATCTTCAAAATGAAGTGATAAACATACTTAAAATGAAACACTTAATTGTATCTTTTCCTTATCCCTTTACTCAGATGAAGCGGCAGGGTTTGTTTCTGTTCTCTCAGCTCTATCAAACGCAGTTCTGCACAAGGGTTTGGAACAGTTGACATTTTACTTGGGAAATATGCTGCAAGAATGCTAATCCACGAAGAGACTGAAGTTTATTTCTCTTCCGTGACTCACTGTGCACAGCTGGGAGCCTCTACAAAGCTGCACAACACTCGGGCCGGATTCTCCTGGCCCCACCACTGCCCACCTCCCTTTCTTCTTCATTGCGAAATCCACCGTGCAGCTCTTGGCACCAGCTGCTGGAGGCATCAGGTAAAGGATTCCACCTGTGCTCTAAGTGGTAGCCCCTACTTCATCACCAGAGCCATCTTGTCTACTGGCTGGTGCCTTTTCCACCTGGCCTCACAGCTTAGAACTTCTGAGCCCTGAGAATGTGGGAGGATTTGTAACACGGTGTAGCAGACCTGGGCGAGAATGTTAATGATGCACTTTCAAGCCCGGGAAGGGCCGGGGTCCTATGGCATGGCAATCACTACCTGATGAGCAATTATTACTCTACGAATTATCAGCAGCCACAAGGCCCTCCCAGGGACATGACATCAAGGAGGGCATTTGATTCCTGTCCAAAGCCAGCTTTCATGAAGAATGGAAACTGACAGAGAAGACAGAAGAAGCATCTTAAACTGGTTAAAGGAGAAGGAAGCCCTCCCACTTCCTTGGGTCATGGCTGGAATGGGGAGGCCGAGCCAAGGGTATCAGCAGGCTCCAAAAGGAAGGGACTTTGAGGCCCTACTGCTGGTTCTGCAGGGGCAGGTAGAGTGGGGTAATGGGAGGATGGGGTGGAAAGTGGGCTGAGTGGAGTGAGGGGGTCATGGAACCGCATTGTCCTGAGTTCAGAAAGAATGCTCCAGGCCCTCTACCACACATCACCCTCAGGAAATCTGCCTTCCAGCCCCAGCACAGATACACCCTTGTTAGTGCTACATAACTGAGTTATTCCAGTCTCTGAGCCTCGATTTCCCATGTAGAGCTGCTCAGAAAACCATAAAGATATTCGGGATGGGGGGAGATGGTGCAGGGGAACCTCAGGACCCTCGACCCCAATTTCCCACCTATTGCAACCACTGAATGTCAGCTTCTACAACTGTTTAATGTATTTGGGTTCCAATAAGATTCTGCTGGAACAGATTTTCTAGGACTAAAGAAAAGCTTGAAGACACTGGACTAAATTCTTTCTCCACCTCTTGGTTCTAACTGGATTCTACTCTATCGCAGGGAGCAGAAACAGCCCTGTTCTCTCTCACCACACTAGAGTGTTCTTTGCCCTAGAATGCCAACACATAGAGCAAACTCAGAGGCGTTCCCGATGCTTCCCGCCCACTTCCCCGCCATCCTGGCCAAGGAGGCAGGCCACCCTCCACTAAGCCAGTGAATCAGGTGGATGGCACCCATGGGAAATGAGGTTCAAAGGGCCTCCCCAGGGTGTCAGTGCAACAGGAACTCTGTGTTGGTAGAAGGGAATGAGTCTCCCACGTCAGTATCATTAGGATGGAAAAGGGCGGATATCCTCTGCAATCATGTCATGGAAAAAAACGTTTCTGCAGGGCTGTAGCTGGTGTTAACTCCAGGCAAGTCATGCTTGTGGGAAAGAAAAAAAAAGACAACCATGTTTTCCTTCTTCCTTTAATCACACCATAACAGTCCTGAAAACAAAATTTCATCAGAGGCCACATTCCCAGCACACTCTCCCCCTGGTTCTCCATAGAGAGTGGCTATCTGCTCCCACGCGTGAAGGGAGAGTGGGCACTGCACGGGCACGCAGAGCCCCCCTCCTGTCTCTGGCCTCAGGCTTCTGTACACGCTCTGGGGTGGTGCTGGGGTCCAGGGCACGTCAAGGTGGAAGGCCATGTTCTAAGCCTGCCTGCACGTCTCTGCTTTTGTGGGGTCCAGAGTAGACAGCTCAGAGAAGGGGTATGGCCCTGCCTGCAAGAAGCTGACAGCCCGCACCACACGGGACAGTACTCACTGCCAAGGGTCGCGTCAGGGTCATTACACGCACGGACCCCTTGATTCAACCAGGAGGCTCATGGTATCTGTACCTCCCAACTGAGCAAATGAGGGTTTGGAGAAAGGAAGTGGCTGCAAAAGCTCAGGAGAGGCAGGAGCAACACAAAAGTCCCCAGGTCAGTGAAACAACATTGTAAGGCACCACCGTTCACAGTAGGTGTTCAATAGTCCTTTCTCTGCTCCCTTCTGTCCTACATGAAAGAGTTTCCCATGCCTCCACCTTTGGAAACCTCCATACAGGGGGCTTCCAACAATCCCGCCCCAGCTCATGTAATAAGCTGAGGACATTTGCCTGGGTAAGGCCATGGGACTCTCCTTTGCAGATTTCTGTCTGAACACAGAGAAAACCGAGGAGAAATTTGTGGAGCTCTGATAGTAACAAGCATGCACCTCCAGGACAAATGCCAGGCCAAGTCCCATGGGAGCTTGACGTGACTTTGCAGCAAAGCCTACCCCCTGTGAGGTTGCTTGGTGATCACCCATGCCAGGCAGCTCCAAGCAGAACACAGAGATGACTGATATTTTGCCTGGAGTTACACAGCGGGCTGGTGACATAGACCTTTGATTTTGCCATCCAGCACTCCCTCAACAAGAACACATTTCCTGGATGAGATAATTTAATTAGTATTTGTCCAGCACCCTGCAGTGAAAGGCAATCACCTATTCCTTCCATCCTCTGAAGGGGCTGAGTAATCCAGTCTCTTGATGCCACTTAATCTAAAACGTCTGGGTGACTCACCCTCCCTGCGATTTCCCTCCAGAGTATTTACTTTAAGAAAACATCCATTTACTCCCTAATTTAAACAATTCCTTTTGGTTTAAATCTTAAAGAAGCTACTTGGTTTTTGTTTTTGTACCTGTATTTGTTTGTTTGCTGTAGTTGTTTTTAAACTTATATATACATGTGTATATTTACAACCACATAGACATGTATGTATACATATGTCTACATATAGAATATAGAGAAATTATAATGGACCACATAATATATAATATATGGAAATTATATAAATATCAATATAAAGAGATTAGGATATACACATATATCGAGACATATATCATCTCTGCAGAGACCCCCTGACCCTGCTCCAACACGACAGCATCTAGCAATCAGCCCAGTTGGCTCCTCTAACCTTTCTGAACTGGCTGTGGCCAGAGAGATGCAGTCGGGGGTTCCTCAGAGTTATCCCTGCCTCCTTAGCATGAATCATCTTTGCACCACCTTTGTGTGCTTTGGGACCCTAACCCTACCCTCAAGTCTGCTGCCCACCCTAAACTTTACTTTTAGGTCACCCCAATTCCCCAGCCCTACCCTTCACAGCCCCATCTTCCACCAGGACCCACAGCTCAGCCCTGCCTTCAAAGGCTGCCCTAGACCAGTGACACTCTGTCCCAATCGCCTCCTCACCTGGCTTTATCCTGAAACTTCCCAGACTTTGCTTGAATGCACCATGGGCCTGAATAACAAACATTTGCTATAGTAAATCCCATTCCCCGCTTTCCAGACAACTTCTCCCTAACAGAGATAAGCTGCCAGGCAGACAGATAACAACTGGGATATGCAGTTATTAAGGTCAGATTTTAAAATGACAAAAGGATACATTTTAAAATAAAGCCCACTTGAAAATCAGCTTCCCTTCCAACTCAATTACATTCAGGCCTCCTGCTTGCCGAAGCTCCTTAGACTGAGAGATTCCAGCCCCCATTGGCTTCGGGGTTTTGGAGGAGCGTTGCCATGGCAACAGGGAAGGCCCAGACACCTGAAACAGGAAGTGGAGGACACAGTGCCTCTTGGTCTCTCAGGCACCTGGAGTGGCCAGCAGGGGGTGGGGGGGGTGGCTAGGAGGCAGGGACCCCCACAGCCAGCATTCCCACCTACTGTGGGACATTGTTGTGGAAGCTGAGCTGAAAGAAGGCGGGTAGGGGCAGCAAGGGAGCCAGCAAGTGGGCCCTGAGCGTCTGTAGCCTCTGAGGGGGATGAAGGCAAGGACGGTGGCAGATGTGAATAGTCACCTCCTCGGCAGGTGGCTACACTCTGCAAGCCCCTTTTGTATCTGGGTGACTAAAAGGGCTCCCTGATCCTGGTTGCTCCTCACCAGGTGGGAGTCCCAACACAAGCCAATTTCTGTTGGGGTCCTGAATGACCTGGATCAATGCTGACCATTCCTGGCCCCCCCACCAAGGCTCCCAGCTTTGGGCATCCCTAACAGACATCACGAGGTCTCCCTGAGGCCCTTGACATTGCACGTCACACCTTGGCCCTCCAGGGTACCACACCATAGAGGCCAACACCTTTACGATGCCACAAACAAACCCCTGAGCTCCAAAACGTCATCAAAACCTGTGTGGCACTGTTGCAAACCCAACCAATTACTCAACCTCCCATTATTTATATGACCAACCGGTGACTCCACCTTCCGTCCTAAGATGGGCTGAAACTCCCCAACTCCCACATCACACATGGGCCCCCGGCCACCCCAGTCCCTCTGTGGGGAGCCAGTCCTCCTCCCATGTGATAGCCGATGACCACTCCGGCATGTTCTCTAGCCCTCACACCCTCCACCGCTCCACACATGTATCTTTCTACCTGGTCCTCAAGGAGTACAGCCAAAGAATGCCATCACCCAGATTGGCAATCTCCCGAGAACACATTAGCCTTTCCTGACCCTGCACTGCCCCCAGCCAATGCCAGAGGCCAGGCTATTGCCAAGGGTTTATCCTGCTATGATGAGAGCCCACTATGCCCTTCATCTCTTGGGCCCTGATGAGTAGAGATGTCCTCCTCTCAAGTGTATAGAAATGTATGTGTGTGAGTGTGTCTGTGTGTGATTATATGAGCCTGTGCCTGAGTGTATGGCAACCAGTTAATGCCCCGACAAACACATGGGCCTTCTGTGCGGACCATTCCTGGGAGTGCAGCTAAGCCAGCTGAGTGGCTGGGCTGTGTAACCCCACCATCAGCTCCACACTGGCTCACAGTGACCACATCTGAGGTTCTCGGATAACTGTGCCAATACTTTGCTTCCTACATTGACCTCTCGGTCCCAATACCTACTAGATTCTTGACTTCACAAGCCTCCCCTTAACTTTGGGGGTTCCAACCCGGGGTAAAAGCTGCCTCCTCCAACCCCAAGTCTTCAGTCCTGAAAATCCTTCATAGGAGGAGAGAGGAAGAGGCAAGGTATTACTGGAAAGAGACCCCAGGCCTGCCACTCGCATGAGCACCAAACAAAACAACCAAATCCCACCCGGAGCTACGCAGCTTGTCTGCCTCTCCTTTCTTCCTCCACTGAGCTCTACTGCCCCCTGCTCCTCACCCTCCTCATGGTTCATTTTTCTGTTCATGGCTTTGTCTCACTCTTAGATCTGGGGGACACTGGCAGGAACCTTGGACTCTTGCCTCAGCCACAGTTACACCTGTCCCTGCAGTTGGGCTGATCTCAGCCCCTCCGGGAAAACACGATACCCTTTGCAGCCTCAGGCCTGCTTGGTTGGCTGTTCAGGGCCAAGAAGCAGGACCAGGTGGCGCCAGGGGCCCTGCTGTACTCAGAGACTGCATTAGCAGAATTTCCTGGTCGAAAAACTCTCTGAGGCTTCTCCACACTGTGCCACATGAATCCTGCTCAGAACACAGAGCCAGTGGCACCACTGCAGGAGCAGAGGGGGGTGGGGGCCCTGAGACTTACCTTACGCATGTCTTTGCCAAAGGTCTCACTGTAGGTTGTGCCAAGTATTTCAAACTGGACGTAGGGATTCGAGCTGTCCTCCCGAAACTCCATCACCCCTGTGAGACCAGTGATGTGGCCCTGCAGGAGAGAAGGAAAACTCATTGAGGAAAATATGGATGGGGTAAGGGATGGAATCCTAAAGACGAAAAAGGAGAAAGAAGTAGTCACCGAGAATGGGATGATCAAGATCTTAAGGAAGCAGTGAACAGGATGTAATGAGGACAGGGCTGCTAGCAGTCCTATAGCCCCAGAATAGGATCGACACTTCCCAGACCTCTGCTCACAGGGGACATTCCAAAGGCTTGCACTTGACATTCATGATAAGAACACCTGCTCCGTGCCATATGTCATGCTAGCAATGAGATCAAAGAATGACAGCTTTGTTTCCACCCTCCTAGAGCTTACAGTCTTCCCTTGCAATCTGCTCCAGAGGTCACCTGAGCTTGAGCCAAGAGGGAGGTCGAAGGTCAACAGAGCCATATCAGACCCATGGCAGTAAGTTACAGGGCAGCAAGCACGTGCCCTGGAGGCCAACACCATCTCAAGTCCTGGCTTTGCCGCCTGTGCCACCCTGGGCAAGCCATCTCCCATCATCTCCAGCCTGGAGTTAATGAGCTCCACATCACAGAGCCTGCAAGCATTGAAGGATGAAGTGTGTACAAAGCACGGTGTCTGACACAGACTGGATATGGTGGGTGTGGAAGACTTGCCCCTCTCTCTGGTGTTCACGGGGCTCTGTAGGAGCAGGTAGCCAAGGGGCTGGGGGAGCCTTCAAGCCTAGGGGGGATGTCATCAAGCCTTGATCTCCCATAGACTGTGAGCTGGGAGAGTCCCAGAGCCTGAGCTGGCCAGAGAGGGGCCCGAGCTCTGGCTCGGGCTGCAGTAAATTCAACCAACACCAGAATATTTTCACTGCTACATGACACCATGCACAACTGATTGGGACTACAACTCCTAGCCCTATAGATTTCCCTAAATGCTCTTCTGAAGCCTCTGAAAGCCAATTCACTCTAACAAGTCTGTGGATTACCCAGTTCACTCCAGATTCAGCCTACCATCTTGGTGTCGTGCCTCCGTGTGTGCAACACACCATCAATGCAGAACGCATGTGCACACACAGATCCACACACACACATACACAAGCTAAGGTCTTGGTAATCAGCACATGCACTAATGACTGAGACAGGCTCTCTTATGAACAGTGGCTATTTGGCACACATAAGTTGGGCAGTTGCCTCCGTTGTTTGCTTACTTATGACCTCGGGCAAATTACTTAACCTCTAAAAAGTCCAAACTCCTTGTAGAAAAACAGAGATAATAATAATAATAATAGTAATAATACATATCCATGACGCCCAGCTCCCAGCCCTCAATGCTGGGAAAGGAAGAGTGGCATAGAGAGAGGCCTGGGAAGGGCCTGCAGGGGCAATCACACAAAGAGCTAAGCTTCAGACCACCTGCTCAAGGGGGTGGGGTGTGTGTGCGCGTGTGCGTGTGTGCAAGGAAGGGCCTGTCCTAGGCTTTAGCCGGGCGGGTGTCCCCTTATACACACCTTTTTGATTGTGTCCAGCATGGACCTCCCTCCATTCCATGGCTTGGTGGACTTGCGTATACAATTCAGGCTTGCCATGCTATGCCATTTCCGGTCCTCCAGCTTCCGGTGGAAGGCGTTGGCCAACATCAGGACGCTGTCATACAGGTAGAGGTTGGAGATCTGCAAACACAAAGGCAGTGAAACCCTTCCCACTGATGCATTTTCAGACATGGAGAGAAACCAGCAGAGGGCTTGGGTGATCCAGGGTGCCAACACTAACAAGCGGTGCACAGGATCTACACCACAATCCTCTAGCTTCATCCAAAGACTGGGCCAGGCAATGGAGTCATAAGCAGAATAAGAACTAGCCCTGCTTCAGGAACTAGAGTGGGAGGTGGATGTATCCATCAATAGGAGAACCAGCATGGTCAGCACCATGGTTGAGACTTGCACACAAGCTTTGTGCAAGATTGGAATGGGGCATCTTGCTTGGGTGACACAGGATGGGGGAAGGATGGGCAGAAAGCTTGGTCTAGAAGGATTCGTAGAATAAAAGGCGGGGAGCATTACAGGGAGGCAGCATTATGCAAAGGCACGAAGGTACAAAGAAGCAGGGTCAGGTAGGGCAGGGTCCAGCAGCACTGCCCGTGAAGGATCAGATATGAAAGATTTTAGGCTTTATGGACCTTACAGTCTCTTTCACAGTGCTCAACTCTGCTGTTTTAGCAGAAAAACAGCCACAGACAATACATACCCAAAGGATGTCTTAATAAATCTTTATTAAGAAATAAAGATTGAGATTAAATTAGATTTTTAAAAAAATAGGCAATGAGCTGGATCCAGCCCAAGGACCACAAGTGGCCAAGCCCTGGGTTACAGGGACTGAACACAGTACCAAACGTCTGCATCAAAGGGTATAATAGAGAGGAAGTGGGATCAAGGGGGAAGCAGGGATCAGGGATATAGCCATGTTGAACCTTGTGGGCCATGCTAAGGAGTAACAACATAGGTGACTTTAGAGAGAAGGATGCCATTGGTGGATCTGTGCCCAGAAGTCAGATCTGTGTCTTAGAAAGATTGCTCTGGTCCCCAGATGGGCCTCAGGTAAATGGTGGCCTGACACTAATGGTGACAGCTTATGGTGATGGAGATTCTAAGCCCACAGAGCCTGCTCTGCAGGGGCATCACCACCAGCCAGGGGATGCATTTGGGGATTGCAAGTGTGTACATATGAGAAGTACCCCCTGCTGAGCCGTCTGCTATGGAGAGATGGTTCACAGAAGACACAAAGCCCACCTCAGAACTCCCAAGAGCAGGAGTGTGAGGGAAACGTTGGAACAGTGGTGAGGAGAGCAGCACCATAGCGCTGGTATCCAGGGATGGGACAGGTCTGGCTCACTGTCCTAATGGCAATTCAAGACCCTGATCTGCATGAGCCTGAACACCAGCACCTACTCTCTCAGGGGCCCATCCAGAGCCCTCTGCAGGAAGGAAGGCAGCCCTGTGCTTCACATCAGCCCACTCCTCCATGGGGATGTCATGGAGCACAAAGGGAGGAGAGTAAGGTGAGGGGGTGGGGAGGAGGTAATATCCACCCTTGTTCAGGTGTGTGGTCCCTCCTGGGTAACTGTTGCACAAACAACCATCAGCTGAAGTGGGTCAAGGGGACGATTCTCTGCACACCTAAGCAGCAAGGTGTCTGCTAAAAATATTTCAGAAAAACAAAATCACTGGATATAAATAGGAGAATGTGTCAACCTCACAGGACTCCCAGGAGAATCAAATAAGATCCTTGGTCTGCAGAAAGAACCCCTACTGCCTCCCAGCCTTATCTCTCACCACTCCCCAGTATGGCCCTCATACCCCCAGTACCTACTCGCCTTGTTCTCCACCTGCAATTTCTTTCCTCATCTTGGACTGGGTGCCCCCAAAGCAGAGCCCCAGACAAGAGCTTGGGTAGCACCAACCACCCTCTGCAACTGACATCAGCGGTGGGCTACAGGAGCTAGTGCAAGACATCAAACCATTTGCTACATCGTGACTGTCCAGCAACTCATGCTAACACCCCAGGGCGTTCCTGCCACAGCATGTCAAGCAGAGCTGACCACTTCTTCTGCAGGTGTCCGTGTGTCCTGGCCATGCCTGCAGAGCCCTGTCTTATCCACCTGCAACCTGCGCCCTTACAGCAGGCACAGGAATGCGGGCCACTAAGGCCTGCAGAGGAAGGGGGTGGAGGATGGACAGGCGATGTTTCAGATGTGGCAGGAGTGTGCCTGGGATGACTGAGCACTGCTGACTGAGCCAAGGCTTCAGGCCGAGGGGAAGCAGGAATTTCAGTGGCTGGCATCCTGTTCCAGAGGCCCGCGGTACACAGGGGCTCACCTAACAGCAGAGAGCAGTCATTCCCATCACCGAGAACCCACCTCCCATCCTACAGGGAACACCAGAACTGGGTCTCCTATCCCTGGAGCCCCGGGGGCACATTTCCCCCATGAGAAAGACTAACCCACTCTCTGTGCTTGTCAGATCCCCCCAGCTCTCAGGAGCTCCTACCACTGCAAAATGATTGTTGACATGTCCACCTCCCCTCTGGAATACAAACTCATGATGGAGATGTTGTGACAGGAGAATGCCAGCTACGTAGAGTTGGCTTGGTTTATTTTATTTTTTCCAAAAGAATAACTCAAAGCTGAGAGTCCTTGATAATGTGAAGATTTCTCTTCTCAAGACATTCATGGGTCTCCCAGCCATCCACTCCTAGCTCATGCTATTCAACCAGCCAGGACCCTTTGACCCACGTTATGTCCTATGCACACACGCACACCACTTGGGACAGCACCACCCCAGCTGTGACCCAGACTAGCAGCCAACGGAATATCCCTTTTTGCCTCCGGCACCTCTATTCACAATGAATTAAGGTACTTAACGAGTGTATGAATGCAGAGAGGCTGGCAATGAAGAGGCAAAAACAGGATGTGACTCAGAAAGGCTAAAGGAAGCCCTCAGTCCTCCCACAAGTATGTCTTCTGGGAAGGGTGAATGCATTTCAGGTCAAATAAACAAGCTTTCAGTTCAAAGGCTTTAGCAATGCTCTTTTCCAAATAGACATATCTGGAAATATATACATATATGTTACAGATATAACTTATACATATACATAAATGTGTACATATTCATATATAACTTGTAAATAACATATATATATATAACTTTTCTCTTATCATCTCTAAACACGGCATCCAGCACCAACCATATGGTTGGCATATGGTTGGTGCTTAATGTATACTTGATGGATGGATGGTGGATGGATGGAAGGATAAATGGATAGATGGATGAGGGGATGGGTAGGTGGAAGCGGGGAGGGGCAGATGGATGGAAGGATGGAGGGGGAAATGGATGAATGGACAGACAGACAGATGGATGGATGGATGAATGGAGGAGGGATCTCTTGCTAAGAGGATATACACCGATCTTGGTTCCCCAAAAGAGAAAACAGTAGGAAGAAGAGACTGGCCACCTTCACTTTGACTTGGGAGAGAACTTCCTTTGTTCAAACACAACTTGCTTCTCATTTACAGCCTATTCAAAATGCCTTCTTGACCCCCACTTGGAGCTCCACCTTCTCTCACTCCTGTCCCTTCTCTTGGTAAGACGCTATGTCAGTACTTCTCCCTGCTGTAGGCAGACACTAACACCCTGTGTTGATCTGTGGCCCCGTCTCTGCTGTCCAACCTCAGCATCCTCACAATTAGGTGATCTGCCAGGGTCACCGGTGGGGATGCAAAGAAAGGGAACTACCCTTCCAGTCCAGTTGTCTGGAGACTGGAGATAGGACCTTCGGGGGAAAGATCAAGAGCAGATAGTAGAAAGGCACTCTGCTTGGGGCTCCATCTGAGTCCTGACAGACATAAGGCAAGCCTTTTCTCAGGAGAGGTGGGTGGAGACCAAGTGTCAGGGCTTGGTCATGATGAGCCCCTGAACCAAGAGGAGAGGTCTGGAAGGAGAGAGACTCCCAGCTGCATGAACACTCACTCACTGTTGGGCTCGAGGGGCTAACAGCCCAAGCTGAGCTCCAGGCCACAGGGACAGAGAAAAGGGTCCTGGTTGAAGGAATCCTTGCCTCTCTCCCTCACTTCTCAGCTAAGGCACAGCACAGAGCTCATTCACAGAAGACAGACAAGCAGAGCAGGTACTGTCACTATTTAAACCTTCATCCCCTCTGGCTGGCCTACGGACACTGCAGCACAAAAGTGACAAGGAACCAAAAAAAAAAAAAAAAAGCATTTCAGGTGAAAGTAGACCTGAGAAGCAGAAGACAGACCAAAGATTGAAGCCAAGAGCATGGCAGAATAAAGACCTGGATGCAAAGCAAAAGGCCTGGAACCAGGTCAGAGATGCCAGAGGGAGTAAAGTCAGAGGCAGACAAAAGCCAGAACCAGGCAAGGGGCCTGAGGCTGGAGCCCGTGGCCTCCATCCTAGATGGGGACAGAGATGGAAGAGAGCCCAGCTAGTTCAGTTCACCACCCTAGAGATGTATGCCTGATTCCTCTTTCCATGCCACACCATACGACACCAACTCAACTGTGTGTGCAGCTCAGCGGGGTGGCCTGGCAGGATGAGCAGGAGCTTTGGATTCATCCTAACCTGGGCCAGCTTTGTTCAGGGCCATTCATTCCTCCAGTGCATGGATCTAGCAAGTGCTAGATCTAGTAAATGCTTACTGAATGGGTGACTTGGATCTCCACTTGCACTCACTTGTAGAGTCATGTTGAACAAGCCTTTTAAGGCTCTGGATTCATCTCGATGACAATCAAATCCAATGGATCAATGCCCCCGGAGAGGTGCAGTGGGGGTGGCCCTGACTTACTTCCCTGAGAAATGTGGATGGTAGTACTCCTGTGTGCCAGGTACTGTCCTAAGCTCTCTGTATGCAGCTTTATTTTTGGGGGGAGCAGAGATAGGAAGAAATGGAGGTGGGGGAATAAAGGATCCAGGCTCCTGACTTCAATGTGGATGGTCTGAGAGCTCCTCCAGGGTGTCCCGTCTCTGAGCCCAGCACAGGTCTGGTACACAGAAGCCTCAGGACCACTGGGAAACCAAACTTGTACCTGCCAATACCATTCACCCTCTCCTCCAGTGCCCCTTGGTCTGAAAGCTTTTCAAGGGCGAGCAGGAGTCATATCTGGATTTTGCAGCTGGTGGCTGGAAAGTCTGAGCAAAGATCCCCCTGAGCATTACATGCCCAGCTTGGCCCTAAAGCTGCTCGCCTGGACACGTGTCCCTGGTCTCCTCCTGCCCCAGCAACGAAGTCACAGCTGCCACTGCCCCCGGGCCTGAGCCAGGCCTTCCAGGGCTGCCTGGGCTGAGGTGCTGCAGAGCTGCCTGTTATGGGAAAGGCCACTTCTCTACCCCCAGCGTGTTCCATAAAAGGTACCAACACAGGAAGGTCCAGAGTGGGGGCCTCACTATGCTCTGACTCGGGTTCCTGAAAGGGAGGTGGCTTGGCCCACTGCAGGTGAAGGTCTGACACTGGCACCGCAGGGCTGGCTCAGCCACAGGAGTCTTCTACACAGCCCGTCCTGCAGTAAGACCATCCAGGTGGGCAGGAGAAAAGGGGAGGCAGGCAGAGATGACTAGAACAGGGGCAGCTGCAGCCCAGCCCGGCGGGGGCGGGGGGGGAAGCACCACGTTCTATACTCTGCCACCTGTTACCTGCCCCTGCCCAGACTTAGGGGTTTCAATCCCAAGGACGCTTCCTTACGTCCTCCCTATGTGATGACCTCCCACAACCACAGCATGGTTCAGCTGCCCTCATTTCTCTCTAGGGAAAGAGTAACCACTGCTTACCTCATCTCCCAGCCTTGGGCCTTCCCCCTTCCCCCCCTGCACAGAGTTGTCTCTCTTGGAGGCACATCCTACCCTGACACATCGCCAAGGACTACACCCCCATCCTTAGTACCCTGGCGACTACCCTCTGCTCTGACTGAACTCTAACACTTCTCGCCTCCCACCCCTCCCCTCAGACACACTGAACTCTGTCCCTGTTCTCCTGGGCCTCTGGGTTTCTGCATATGCCATTTTTTCTAACTGGTACATGCTACAGAATAGAGATGAAACATCCCCATTTATTTAGAGTTTGTGGGAATTAAGAGAGAGCATTTATGAAATGTCTAACATAGGAATTGGCACATAATAAGTGCATAATGAGTGTTTGTGGAATTAATGAATGCTAAATGAATAGATTTAAATCTGTTCTTAGAAAAAAACACCAAGGTAAAGATATATCAAGGTATTTGCAAAGACAATGCTTCTTCGAATATGACTGACAGAGGATAGAGGCCACACTGGGAAAAGGGTATAGGAGCTCTGGAGCGATTATGTTCCATGGGGAACTGTCCATCTCCAACCAGAATCTGGGGTATGCACTTCCAGGAGATTGGGGAGCGGGTGGGGGAGGGGATCCTGGCAAGGCTTGCATTTCCAAAGCCAATAACCTATGCGGGAAGTTGGTCCTCAGGAGGGGAATGGGAAAGGAAGGGAAACGTGGGGACACAATTCCGGGAGGTAGAGAACAGGATTTGGCCAGGAGCTCTTGACTGGGCCTTGCAAGCTCTTGAGAAACCCAGGTAGACCCTCCCGGCCGCGAGATAACCAAAGACCAATTGCATGAAGCCAACGGAGGACCCAGGATGGAAAAACAGATTTTATTTTTTTAAGAGTTAGCACCAGAACCCCCACTACATCAGTAACACAGGAAAATACCTGTGTTAGCATGAGCAAAGGCTACCAGTAAAGTTGTTAAGTTGATCTTCATGAAAAAATAAGGAGAATTTACTCTGGAGTCAAGACCCAGAGAGAGAAAATAGAGGATGGATAGGGAGGCCCGCAGGAAAGAGAGGGTGGAGCCTGAGGGGGAGGGGACAAGCAGGGAACATTTCCCAGCAGGAGGGGACTTAGGACCTCACAGGCTGTTTGTGCCACTACAATTCCAATACCCCACCCTGCCCCCTACCATATGTGACAGCATCTTTGAGACTTGGATTTGTCCGTGAAGCCAAGAAAGGCACTGATTTTGCATCTGGGTCAGCACTGAGTGAAGTGCAGACCGCCCCATCAGAAGCCCGGATGATCTGTTTAGTACCTGAGTCCCCAGAAGCAGGATTAGGGCGAGGAGAAATGAAAATATAAGCCCCTCCTGGGAAATGCGCTAAGCTCTTCAGGAGAGCTATCTTCTTCTGATCCTTTCTGGACCCCAGCAGGCAGAGACGTGGGCCCACGTCCCTCAGACCGGAAGGGAGAGGCCCCTGACGGACGATGGCCCTGCTGTGTAGCCGGCTGTCTGCCTTCCCGGCACTCGGTGCATGTTTCCCTGTAGTAAATCTGAGGGTGCTCCAGCCTTGTCTCCATTATACTCCAGGGCCCAGGGAATTGTTGCGCCTTCACATTATCAAGGGAAGAATCATGCTTGAAGGCAAAGCAAGATGAATGGCAGGCCAGGGTCACAGCCACACCAGCTGCATCTGGACACCAGACCATTATCCACCCCATGCCAAAGATAGAAACCTACGGAATGTTTTCATTAAGAAAGCGTGCATTTCCTCCAGGCTTCTAAGGAGCCCAGTGTTCTCTTCCCTCCATCATTAATCAAGCCAAGGGGACTGTTCAGGGGGACCACACAGGGGCAAACAGCAGAAAGTGACCTCTGACCAGATCCTCAGCTAGGCTCTGGTCATCCAGCAAGGTCACACAAGCAGCCAGGACAGGGTCCAGCTGGGAAGACGAGCTGATGCCCAGATGTCACAGCCTGAGAAATCCATGCACAGGCAAGGCCTTTCTGGCAAACTGCTGCCAGACCCGCCCCGCCCCACTCCGTCCTGAGAGGGCACCACAGCCCAGCCTGAGGAGGGAGCAGATAGTGGCAAAGGGGATGGGGAGCTCTGCTCACCACCAAAGCCCAGGGGGTGGCGTGCAGGGTGGGGGAGGGGCGTTGCTCCACGCCCAAGGCTCTCTGGGCTCCAAACGCGCATGTGGCCATGTGCCCCCAGAACAGCAAGCGGTTGCAGCCAGAGAGACCACCTGTGCAATGGTCTCTGACCATGGCAGTGAGGCTCATGCTCCACCATGTGCCCATCAGGCTTCCTGACTGACGGCTGCTATATGTTCCATCTGAGCGTTTAGGGTGAAAAAAGGAAACCGGTGAAGTGACATGAAGTCCAAGGTAGCTATGGTGTGGGGTGGCTCACTGTCACTCCAGAGGAAAGGATTCTACTGACAGGTTGACAAACAACTTGGAGCCAGAGAAGAACACAGAAAGCCCTCAAGAAATAGGGACAGGTGGGGAGGGGGAGTTCTGAAATGTTTTAATAGACTCAGCGAGGGAAGAGTGAATCCATCTATCAAGCCATTCGACACTTTTAAAATGCACAAAGAGGAGAAATTCCAACCTGAAGGAGCATTTTGTAATAATACCGCATTAGTCCCCACAGCTTAATTCTAGGATCAGGCTCCACGGTGACCAGACAACGCAGCTCATATCATGTGCCTGTCCCCCTTTGGAAGCCCATTGGAATATAAATGGGGTGGCAATGTGACAATATGTCTCTTACTTCCATTGCAGCCCTGAAGTCACCGGACAGTGCGTTCTAAAGACGGAGTACTTTCCAGATTCTCCTCTGAGCAAGGTTGTCTGCAAAATCTTAGCAAAGTCTCAAGGTTCTTAGAGACTGGTTATCACTTTTATTACTGGCTGAGTCAGACAAGCCCTAAACTAACTTGTCAAGAAAACAAGAGTGAGAAACACCCAAATGAGACAGTGCTTTGTAGGGGAAAATAAAAAAGAGCACACCGGTGAATGCAATGCTTTTGGAGCTACGAGAAGTCACTCATTGGGGTATTTTTCCTCCAAGGGACTTTCTTTGTACTAAATAGGAACCAAATTGATTTGCTATAAGAGGGCTGGCTTGGCTTTGGAGCACAGGAAGCCCTGGCCACAGGCCTAATAGAAGAAGATAGAGTTTCTGAGACCAGCTCAGTGGAGAAGCCAAGAGATAGATGATCTGGTAAAAACTCCCCATTCACAATGGTCCTCAGGAAAACATCTAACCCAGAATTATTGTCCCAAGAGCAGCCATCTGGGGGGAGAACTAAAAGATGGACTTGAAAACTCCATTTCCAAAAGGATTTTCATTAATTCCATCAAGACAAAGTTAATAATCCATGACACAAATGTTTTATTTTTTCTTGAGTTAGTTGTTCTAAACATGTTAGAGTCTTCTCGATAAATCTCACAGCTAGAGGCTAGGAGAAATTAGTTTGTCTTCTATACTGTCATTAAGAAATAAAGAAGTGGTAATAGCTACTAAGGAAACTCAAAGAAATGACTTGTAAATGAGATGAATCTAGGAGCTGCCCATGGTCGTTGGGAGGGATGAGGAAGTAAATCCGAATTTCCCTCTCGTCACACCCCCACTCAAGGCAGAGGCAACAAATGGAGACAGATTCCTTTAATAAAGTGCTTTATTTATAGATATATAAAGAGACTTCTAGAAACAGTTTAACTTGTGTTAAGACCTGCATTATTAACAGATCCAGCCCATCAGTCCTTATGGAGGATCTCCAATGAGCAGGGTCTTGTAGGGAGGGCTAAGTGGGTCTCCCGGGACGTGCCTCTCCTCTCCCACACAAGGCAGCTCTGATGGAGTGCCTGCAAGAGTGACGTGGACAGTAAGTGGTGCACGAAGCCCGTGAGACGGGCTGGACCCATGGGACCCGCTCTCCCACCCACTGTGATGCTTTGCAAGAGCATGCTCAGGAAGACTGTAAGGACTACACCTTACAAAAAAAAAAAAAAAATGAGGCCATGGTCAGCCTTTCAGCAGACACTGAACGCACCTGACCACCTCCTCTATAAGGACACAGTTAATAGCTCAGTCTTGTTCTAGATGCTCTCTGTATGCTATGCTCCCTCATTTAATTTTCATTATGTCTCTAAGGGAGAGACACTTTACCTTCCAATCTACAGAACAGGAAACTGAGGCACAAAATGACAAATAAATAATGATAATTAAATAATTAATTAGGAGCTAGAGTTACTGGGATTGGAACCCAGGCGATGTGGCTCTTGTGCTGTACCTGCTACTATTACTGCCCTGCTACTGCTACCACCGCTACCACTAATACTGCTCTACTGCTAGTACTATTACTGCCCTGCTACTGCTACCACCGCTACCACTAATACTGCTCTACTGCTAGTACTATTACTGCCCTGCTACTGCTACCACCGCTACCACTAATACTGCTCTACTGCTAGTACTATTACTGCCCTGCTACTGCTACCACCGCTACCACTAATACTGCTCTACTGCTAGTACTATTACTGCCCTGCTACTGCTACCACCGCTACCACTAATACTGCTCTACTGCTAGTACTATTACTGCCCTGCTACTGCTACCACCGCTACCACTAATACTGCTCTACTGCTAGTACTATTACTGCATTGCTACTGCTACCACCGCTACCACTAATACTGCTCTACTGCTAGTACTACTACTGCCCTGCTACTGTTACCACCGCTACCACTAATACTGCTCTACTGCTAGTACTATTACTGCCCTGCTACTGTTACCACCGCTACCACTAATACTGCTCTACTGCTAGTACTATTACTGCATTGCTACTGCTACCACCGCTACCACTAATACTGCTCTACTGCTAGTACTACTACTGCCCTGCTACTGCTACCACCGCTACCACTAATACTGCTCTACTGCTAGTACTATTACTGCATTGCTACTGCTACCACCGCTACCACTAATACTGCTCTACTGCTAGTGCTACTACTGCCCTGCTACTGCTACCACCGCTACCACTAATACTGCTCTACTGCTAGTACTACTACTGCCCTGCTACTGCTACCACTGCTACCACTAATAGTGCTGCTGCTGCTAGTACCATTATTGCCCTGCTACTGCTACCACCGCTACCACTAATACTGCTCTACCGCTAGTACTATTGCTGCCCTGCTACTGCTACCACCCCTACCGCTAATACTGCTGCTGCCGCTAGTACTATTGCTGCCCTGCTACTGCTACCACCCCTACCGCTAATACTGCTGCTGCCGCTAGTACTATTGCTGCCCTGCTACTGCTACCACCGGTACCACTAATACTGCTCTACTGCTAGTACTATTACTGCCCTGCTACTGCTACCACCGCTACCACTAATACTGCTCTACCGCTAGTACTACTACTGCCCTGCTACTGCTACCACCGCTACCACTAATACTGCTCTACTGCTAGTACTACTACTGCCCTGCTACTGCTACCACTGCTACCACTAATAGTGCTGCTGCTGCTAGTACCATTATTGCCCTGCTACTGCTACCACCGCTACCACTAATACTGCTCTACCGCTAGTACTATTGCTGCCCTGCTACTGCTACCACCCCTACCGCTAATACTGCTGCTGCCGCTAGTACTATTGCTGCCCTGCTACTGCTACCACCGGTACCACTAATACTGCTCTACTGCTAGTACTACTACTGCCCTGCTACTGCTACCACTGCTACCACTAATAGTGCTGCTGCTGCTAGTACCATTATTGCCCTGCTACTGCTACCACCGCTACCACTAATACTGCTCTACCGCTAGTACTATTGCTGCCCTGCTACTGCTACCACCCCTACCGCTAATACTGCTGCTGCCGCTAGTACTATTGCTGCCCTGCTACTGCTACCACCGCTACCACTAATACTGCTCTACTGCTAGTACTATTACAGCACTGTTACTACTGTACTGTTACTACTGCTGCTGCTGCTGCTACTACTAGTAGTAGTACTGTTACTGTAGTGCTACTACTGTTACTGCGATTGTTGCTGCTGCTGCTGCTACTAGTAGTAGTACTGTTGCTGCACTGTTACTACTGCCGCTACTAGTAGTAGTAGTACTGTTACTGCACGGCTACTACTGCTACTGCGGTTGTTGTTGCTGCTGCCACTGCTGCTACTGCTGCTAGCCCCGCCAGAGGATCTCTGTGATGTCACTCTTCCATCTTGCTCTTGATGTAGTGCCTGGGTGTCAGCAGGAACAGACAAAGGTAGGCAGGGTGGCAGGGTTCTTGGTCTGATACTGCATTTACCACATTTGATGATAACCAGTCACACACCTCAGAGCCATGCCTCTGTTTACCCTCTTAACGGCTGTGGGTCATTTAAGTACGCCCTCCACTGGATTCCTCATCCGTCCTACCGGTCTCCTTTTCTCTCCTGTCCTCCGGGATGCATTCTTTGCATCTAGTGTGTCTGATGTGCCACCGAAGAGCCCAACCGCCCCTTTGAGTCCATGATAAAACAAGTGATCAGAGGCCTTGATGAGAAGTACTTCCCCTCTCCTGCCACCCACAACCCATGCACCGTGTACTTGTGCACTGGAAGGGGCCCCTCCCGTGCTCCTCAAGGAGGAGTGCAGTGTGACCAGGCAAGAACTGGAAAAACTGATGGGGCAATGGGGTGGGGTGGGGGCAAGGCTGGAGAAGAATGAAGACCTTCAAGGAGAGAAAGCCTGAGGAGACCTCCTGGGAGTAAGACCCTCCCAGGGTCTGGCCACACAGAGAGTGACAGGGTACCCTCACCCTCCTGCCCCAGGTGAGGATATGGGGTTGGGCACACACTGCTTGAGCAACATCATCTTGCTCTACCCCCATCCATCTAGACAGTGGGGGTGGTAAACAGAGGCCAGGGGAGGGGGACTTCCTTGGTTCTGACTTCTTCTTCTAAGCTCTAGAGAGGAGAAAAGCAGAGCAGGCCAGCAGCATCCAAAAACATAAAATCTCATATTAAGCACCTTCCACCCCTGGCCCGTATGCCCAGGGCTCTCGAGTCCATGGGCCCTGCAGGGGCCTTTGTCCACTCTATTGGCCAACCCTTCACCACCTTAGAAAGCCCTCAGACATTGTGGCGGCTCCCTGGGACAGTGTATATGGGGGCAGTGGGAATTACTCCAGCTAAAATCTGTGTCTGCTAATGTTTCCTTATCAACCAAGGATATATTTCTAGTGTTTACCATCTGCTGTGGCACATTTCCTTCCCCCCTCCCTAAATATAAGATTTCAGAATGGATATGATACTTTGGCAGATTACACAGGTACCCAGCCCACTCCAGAGATTCTAACAATCCCCCTCCCCAAAATGTGTGCCCCCTGATAAGGTAATACCAAAATGTCCTGGGATGGAACTGATACTCAGGTGGCAGATACAGCATGTCTGTCCTGAACCCTGATTTCTACTCCTCATGCCTGGCTAGATAAAGAAGGTGTCATTATTTTCAAATGGTGAATGTTAAGCAAATCACATGCATATTTCTGGGTAATTTTCGCAAACCCAATAGGGAGAAATTTCCGTCACTTATGTGTCACCCACCAAGCAACAAATGAAAGTTTTCTTAAATATTTTATTTATTTATTTGAGAGAGAGAGCATGAGTGAGAGGGAGACGGAGACACCATCTGAAGCAGACTCTGCACTGAGCACAGAGACCGACGTGGGGCTCCATCCCACAACCACGAGATCATGACCTGAGCCAAAACCAAGGGTCGGACGCTTAACCACCTGAGCCATGCAGGTGCCCCCATATGAAAGTTTTCTTATGCACAATATTCTTTTTTTTTAAGATTTGATTTATTTATTCATGAGAGACAGAGAGAGAGAGAGAGGCAGAGAGAGAAGCAGGCTCCCAAGGAGCAGGGAGCCCGATGTGGGACCTGATCCCAGGACCCTGGGATCATGACCTGAGCCGAAGGCAGACGCTTAACCATCTGAGCCACCCAGGCGCCCTCTTATGCACAATATTCCTAATGGAGAAGTGGATTCTGGGCTGCCAATGGACAGTCTCCACTGTGCTTCACTGTTATTCCCAAACACGTAGAGAAAAAAACCACCTCTCACAATAGGTACACAACTCCCACATCATACTCCCTGGCCCCGAGAGAAGCTAACACTGATTGTATATATGGCACAAGGTGTGGTAGAAGCACTATCCAGAAACACTGTAGCTGTTGCCTTGGAAGGAATGCAATAGCCAGGCATGTAGTGGTCCTACCCTCTTGCCTCTCCCTGTTCAGCTCTCCAGCAGTGTCCCGGTTGACCTAAACCTTAGCACTCAGCAGATGAGCTGGGACAGTCCCTAGTTGTTTCGTAAGAGCTATGTCTGTATTATTGATTTCCTACAGGGAAAACCCTAAAACAGATTCAAAATGATGACTCCCCATCCCCAATCCCACCAAGCGAACCCATCACCCACAAAGTAGTCAGCACAGAAGCCTAAGAGACAGTAATCTCTTTTGTCCCTGAACATGTAACTTTTAAATATAAGAGGCACCCAGTGAGCTAATAGGCCCTGTCTGCTGACAACAGGCATTAATTGCCTGCTAATGCTGCTCAGAGGCACTGACCAGTTGACTGGTTTCAATTTTAGCAAATGATAGGGTTCTAGTAATTAAAGTTGGTGGGCAACAGTGCTCAGCTGAAGCTGAGGCATATCTTTGCCCACTGCCTACAGCAGGCCAAGGGCACGGGTGAGACCCCCCCCCCCTTCTGGAAGGCGCTCAGGAGGGGAGTACTGACCTGCAGCATCTGAAGGTAGCCTTCCTGGGGGTCACAGAGCAGGGAGGAGATGCGGTGGTTGTTCCTCATGCATTTCTGGCTGTCCTTTGCAGATGGGAAAATCTGCCGGACCACGGTCATCCTGCCAAGGGCACTGTGCACCAGATCCAGGATCTCCGGGTCGCTGATTTCCTGGGAAGAAAACCAGACCCATGCTTACTCCTGAACTATGTCTGCAAAAGACCCCTCAAGAGGTAGTGATGGCCAATAGCCCCAATAGCTGGTGCTAAAGGGATCAAGGGATTGGGTCCATGTCACGCAGTTCATTAGTTGGTTATTTATAAATAATGCTCACTAACCCTAAAATGCAAACAGGATTATTCAACAGCTTTCCTGAAGGCCAGAAAAAGATATCTGGCAGTCAAACCACCAGTGCATTGGTTTCCATGGGGTCAAGCTCTGAGGAACCCATGCTGTCAAATGTCCTGGTAGGCATCAGCTGGAAGTAAAAGCTAAATTTCCTAATGGGGGTCATCTACCTGAGAGAAACAAACCTGGTTTTCTCTGACAAAAATGTAGTAAGTTTCCCTTAGTTCTTTAATAATTAGATTTGCTTTTTTTCCCCTTAAGATCTATATGCAAATTTTGAAAATATATTCACTCATTCATTCACTCATTCATTGCACAGAAACCTACCCAATATCTCCTGTGTGGTTTGCTCTGTATTAAGCCCTGGGGAGATGGCCTAACCCCACCCAGTAAAGCTCCAGGTCTTCATAGCATGAAATACGCTGAGTGCTGCCATAAGGAAATCTAGGGGCCAGAGAAACCCATTGTGCTTCCATGGTGGACGTGGTGCTAAGCTCTCTACACACATTATCTCGTTTGGTGCTCACAACTCCAGGAATTCCACAAGGTAAATCCTATTGTTATCCCATTTTCACTGAGCACTTGGAAGCAGAGAAACATAAAGGCAGCGGGCCACAGGGAGCTCCTTCCAGGACGAGGCTGAAGTTCAGCACTGAAGCTGAACCTGAAGGATGAACTTATTAGGCAAAGTGCCCGAAAGTGTTATGTGGGGGCAGGGGCAATGCAGAGCTGAGTTGGTGGCAGTGCCACTGCTGAGGATGGAGGCTGGCAGCAGGGGACATCCTGTGGCACAGGGTTTCCAGCAGAGGCAGCAGGGCAGGTGAAACCCGCCTCCACCCACCCCAACTCCAGGCTTCCCCTGCAGAAAAGAGGAGTGGTCAGAGGCAGCCCTGGGCTGTGGGCTTGGAAGGAAGAATCGAGACAACAAAGTAACAAAACTGCTTCAAGGTGAGGAGCAACACAGGAATGACAAAAAATACAAACTAACATAAATCAAGGATATTGGTTCAGAAAAGTTCTTGTCTTGTTTACTGTCTCTCAAACGCGGCTAAATCGGTGGTTGGTTGCAAGTCAAGATTTTAACTGTGAATAACTGTGTCTTAAAATAGGTCTTAAATCTTCCTCTTTGCAGATGATACATTCTAGCTTTGAGATGATGAATTGATATAAATGGAGGTAAGAAGGTTAGAAATCACTGAAACCAGAACATAACATGTTGAAGGGTGAACTGTTAAAACTATCTATTCCAGGAGGTTAGAAATCATTTAAACCAGAACATAACATGAAGAAGGGTGAACTGTTAAACTATCTATTCCAGGAACTGTCTTAGGAACCTGATGTGATCAAGAAGACTGGCCAGTTGAAACCACATGCGGATCTGGGAGAAAGGAAGACAGTAAGACTAGTATCCTTTTAGATACAGTAAGACTTGTATTCTTTCACATAGTTCCCACGAATGTGGAATTGCAGTAATCTCAAAAAAATTAAAGTGAATCTGGGGCTGAACCACTAAACTGTATTTCAGACAAAAGACTGTTTAAGGGAAGGTGATCTTGTTGGATTGGAATCGACAGACCAGAGGTGGGGAAAGGGCAAAGTGTTCACATCTCAGGGCTACCAAGTGAATGAGGCCAGAATGAACTAGGCTTCAGGAACCACAGCAGAAGCCAAGATCATAGCTGAGCAGGATGTTTGTGCTCTGCTCTTAGCTGCCCTGCTAACAGAGGCCCTGCCCTGAGCATAGGACAGTGGGGTGAGGGAAATCACATTCTGATCTAACAGTAAGTAGGACTGTGGGAAAGGGCAAGGATGGACTAGTTAGCTCTCCTTGGACAAGGAATATAGAGAATTGGGGAAGGAAATTATTTTTATCTCAAAAAAACAGAAAAACTATAAGGTCAGGAAGAACATCATTTGAATTATGCACAAGGGGGTTAATCAGAGCCCACACAGCTTGGAGAGGAAATAGGGAGGTCACGTATCTTTTGTTTTTCTCACTTACTCTTTAATGGCAGAGCCACTATAAAAGCTCTTTTATTAAACCTTTCCTACATTCTCAACTTCCTGGCTGGTCAGTGGCATGGAGCACTCCCCACTGCATCCCGAGCAGGACCCTAAAACTCTGTAGGGAGCCTGACTTACATGGTGCACAGTACCTTTCTGGAAAGCACGGCCATCATCTTCCCTGGCAACCTGCAGCAGAACCCGGGGTGAGTGGCTAAGTGAGCCAAGAGCAGCCACAACATAATCAGGGTGTGTGGGGGGGCGGGGGGGCTTTGCCTCTGCCCCCAGCTACTGTGGTCCTCATACTGTTCTTTCTCTATTCTGCCTGCCCAGAACTCCTTGCAAACTGGGCACAGCTCAACCCCCACCCATTAGCTGCATTAGTGAGGATCTCTACAGACCCTGTCTCCTATGGCCCAGTTCTCATCCAATCACTCTGGGTCAAAGCACACACACCGTCTCCCAGGGCACTCCTCCCTGCCCCCTGCACTTCTGGGCCCATCCCTAGCGTCCAGTACGGAGACAGTTCCAATCCAAATCTAAGAAGCCACGGAAACAATTCCCCCAGATCCCTTGGGGGCAATGAAAAGGGTCACCTCTTCTCCCACGGATGTGTCCTTCCCCTCAGAAAATTCCAACCCTGCATCATCAGTCAGTTCCACAGTAGCTCTGTGCCAGAACCTGTCGGGCTGTGCTGTTGGTCCCCTTGGGTCCCTTCAGTATCACAGGGCTACACACAGGGATCTACTCACTCCCTGCTTGCTGCTATCAGGCGCTGCCTCCTGGCTTCCCACCAGGTCAGCCTCTGGACCGATGTGAAGACATCCAACATGTGGGCCTTCCTCTGGATGCAGAGGGCAATCCAAGCAGCCAATATATACAACCCACTTGGAGAACAAACACTCCCTTTGTCCCAGTCACCATTCCTTCCAGATAGCGCTGCTGATGAGCAGCTGAAGAAAGACAACGTGTATATACCATGTGACCTGCTCTACCCTCATTCAAGTTTGCGAGCCTGCAGCAGCAGCAATAATGCGTCATATCCAGATGCCGACTGGGATACAAAGGCTTGAAATAAATCTCGCCTTTATGACTTTGTAAGTTTATACTGTGAAATTGATCTTAGGCACAAACATTACATTACGTATGAATAATAAAAGGATCAGTGTGCCTTCTGTCAAGCTAAGAAATAAAGTATATCCTGCATCTTGGTTGGATGCCTCCTCCCCAAATGCTTACCCCTTCCTCCTCACCAGCAGCTAACTTTGTCATGCTATGACTTATGTATGTAGCCCAAATAATGTATAACTTCATCATATACATTTTGTTGAGCTTCGTGCAGGTGAAACTGTCTGCATGCCCCCCTGCAATTGTGTTTTAATGCAGTCGTTCTCAAACTTTGTTGTGTATCTGCATTACCTTGGGAACTCGATAAAATACAGAGAGGTCTAACCCTGTCCCACTTCAACAAGCAAAGCCTCTGTGTTCTCCTTGAGCTCTCCAGATAATTACAATACTCATGAACATTTAACATTTTTAATCTGTCCATGGTGATGGGTACAGCTTAGTTTAATTATTTATACAACTGCACCCTATTGCCCTGTATGACTATGCCACCATTTATGTACCCTAGTGTTCCTTACCATTGGAATGTCTGTGTTTGCTATTACAAAGATTCAGTGCACATTTTTTTTGTGCATAGGTGCTGGCGCACTTGTGTAAGAATTTCTCTAGGGTTTATACCTAGAATTAGAACTCCTCAATAGGAGAATATGAGTATGTTCAAATTCACGAAGGAATACCAAATTTCCAAAATGATTGCAACAGTTTATGATCATGTGTGGTAAAGAGAGCTCCTACTCCCTTTCCTGCACCTGACATGATTATAGGACTTCCTAATATTTGTCAGCCTGGTGAGTTGGAATTGGTATATGGTTGGATTTTGATTCCACTTCTCTAATTCTTAATAGGGTTAAATAGCTTTCATATATTTATTTATGAATCATTTGTGTTTCCTTTCTTGCATTTGTTTTATTTATTCATTTCTTTATTTATTTGACAGAGAGAGACACAGCGAGAGAGGAAACACAAGCAGGAGGAGTGGGAGAGGGAGAAGCAGGCTCCCCGCTGAGCAGGGAGCCCGATGCGGGGCTCGATCCCAGGACCCTGGGATCAGGACCTGAGCCGAAGGCAGATGCGTAACGACTGAGACACCCAGGCGCCCCTCCTTTCTTGCATTTGTGTTTTTGTCCAATTTCCATTGGGTTGGGTCTCTTGCATATCGACTTGTGGGACCTTTTTTTTTAAATTCTAGATAATTCTTTGTCATATGTCATAAATATCTTCTCCACTTTCTAGAATGTTGGGCAGAACTGGTCTATATACTCATCTAACCCGGTGGGTTTTTTTGTAGGAAGATTTTTATTACTGATTAAATTTCTTTTTTATATAGGGATTTTGCCTGTTTCTCTTTCTTTGCCCTAAGTCATTTTTTCTTCTAAAAATACAGCCATGTTGTCCAAAATTTCCAGTTGATTTGCCTATGTTGTTGACAATGTCTCTCTACTTCTTCACTCTAATTTATCTAATGCTACGTGCTCTCATCCAATGCTAACAATATTTATTTGTGCCCTCTCTTATTTTGATACTAGAAGTTTATTTTATAAATCTTTTTTTTTTTTTAAGATTCATTTGAGAGGGAGAGGAGAGCGGGAGAGGGTGAGCAGCAGGAGAGGGAGAGAGAGAATCCTAAGCAGACTCTGCACAGAGTATGGAGCCCAACACAGGGCTTGATCCCATGACCCCAAGACTGCTACCCAAGCCGAAAACAAGTCAGACACCCAACCAACTGAGCAACCCAGGTACCTCTAAATCGTTTTCAAAAAGTGAGTTTTGGCTTAACTGATACTCCCTTATGAGTTTCTATGCTTTTCTATTTCATTAATTTCTACTCTTATCTTTATTATTTTTCTATTGTCTTTGGATTTATTAGGTAGCTATTTTTCCAACTTTTTAGCTATGAAGCTCAGCTGTGGAATCTTACACCTTTTGTCTTTTCTAAGAAAGTAAAGACAATAAATCTGCACCCAAACATTGCTTTAGCTGTGTCCCATAAGTTATACCTATAAATTGTATCAGTCTTTTTAAAATCCCATTTTGATTTATATTTTACCCATAAGTAATTTAGTATGGATTTTTCAAAAATTTCCTAACATGAAGGTATTCTTAGTATCTTCCTATTGATTTCTAACTTTAATGTACTGTGACCTGAGAACATGGATTGTATAAAGGTAATCCTTTAAAATGTATTGAGCTTTGCTTTGTGGCTTATCATGTGGTCAATTTGCGTGAATGTTTCGTGTGCATTAACCGTCCCGTTGTTTTATGTTTCAGTGGCCTACTTTCAGGTCCATTAGATTAAGAATTAGTCTATTTCTGTCTGAATTCAGGCTATATTTTCAAAAGTTCAAAAAAACATATTTTCAGTGTTTTATTAGTTACGCACATGTGGAAGACTATAACTCCTTGCTAAATTGAATCTTTTACCATTATTTAGATATCCTCTTTATTTCTAGTAATTCATCTTGCCTCCTACTGTACTATGTCTAATATTAATACAGTGACACCAGTTTTATTTTGGTTACTAGCTGTCTGCTCTAACTTCTTCTGCCTCTTTGCCATCCATCTTTCTCTGTGTCACACTTTAGTTGGAGACTACTAGAAGCAAAATATACTACACGTTTTTTACGTCCATCTTTGACTTTTTAGTAGAAATCTTTATCTATTTATATTGGACTACGGTTACATACATTTACATTGATTTCTATCATATTGTTTCTATTACATATCTTCCTGTTTATTTTTCTTCGTTTTTACTTCCCCTTGGAATGATTTTTCTTCTTATTTTCATTATTTTACCCTCTCTTGGAAGTTATGTTCTCTACATCATTCTTTTCTTGGTTATCTCAGATATTTTAAAATGCATACTAAACAAAGCATGAAGTTAATCAGTATTCCTACTCTCTTCTCCAACATTTATTGCCAATTACCATCATCCCAACTAATGTGATAACAATATCCAGTATTTTAATTCTATTTTTCTTTAGGCCTTCTTATGACATAGAATTCCTATTACTTTATAGAGTTAATATCTTTCCATTTAACCAATATTTATCAATGTATTTGTCAGGCATTCTTTTCTGAACTCAAACCGTACATATGTACTCCTAAGGAACATCATTTAGAATTTCCTTTAATGTCATTTGTGAGTGATACACTTAGTTTTTGTGTGCTGGAAAATGTCTTTTTTAAATCTTACTCTTGGAAGATAAAAGTCTAAGTTGACGACTAGTTTCTCTTAGTACACGAAATTTTCTAGGACGCTGTCTTCTGGCTTCCATGTTGTCCACTATGTCAGTTTCCTCTGGCTGCGATAACGAATTTTCACGAATTTAGTGGCACAGAATGACAGATTTGTATTCTGTCACAATTCTGAAGGCCAGCAGTCCAGAGTCAGTCTCACTAGGCTAGAATCAGAGGTTGGCAGGGATGCATTCCTTCCAGAGGCTCTAAGGGAGACTGTTCCTTGCCTCTCGAAGCTTCTGGTGGCTGCCAGTATACCCTGGATTATAGTCACATCACTCTAATCTCTTCCTCTATGGCCATATTGCCTTCTCTTCTCTTAAATCTCCCTTTGCATCCTTTTATAAGGACACTTGAAATTGCATTTAGGGCCCACCCACATAACCCAAGATAATCTCCCCACCTCCAGATCATTAACTTAATCATTTCTGCAAAATCTCTTCTGCCATATAAGGTAACACAGTTTCCAGGGATCAGGTCCT
The DNA here is from genome assembly GCF_009762305.2 of Zalophus californianus. Lineage (NCBI taxonomy): Eukaryota > Metazoa > Chordata > Mammalia > Carnivora > Otariidae > Zalophus > Zalophus californianus. The sequence goes on from NC_045609.1 coordinate 44,722,067, forward strand.
GGATATCCTTGGGTGCCATTATTCAGCCCACTAACTCCAGATGTTAGGAATCTGTTTAACTGCCATTCCTTTGAAGAAGACCTGTGTTTGCTCCCTGGAAGCTCTCTAGATTTTTCTTTGTCTTTGGTGCTCTACAGTATCATGCTAAATGAGATCTCTATGTATGGATGATTTTTTTTTTTTAATTTTTATCCTTAGGTTTTCTAGATCTGGGGTTTGGTTTCTTTCAATAATTTCAGAGAATTCTAGACCATACTATCCTTTCATATTATTTGTTCCCCGTCATCTCCTATTTCCTTCTAGAAATCCAGAATTATCATTCTCTCGTCCATGTGCCTTCATCTCACTTTCATATTTTCCATCTCTCTGTATCTCTGGGCTGCCTTCTAAATAATCTCTTCACATTTTCTAGTTCACCAATTCTCTCTATGTATGTGTCCACTTTGACAGGTAACTCATCCTTTATCCTTACCCTATTTTTTAACTTCAGTGATTAGGTTTTTGATTGCCTGAAGCTGTTTTAAAATTTTTTTAGAAAACTTTTAGAAAAACTTTTTTAGAAAACTTTAAAAACTTCATTTTTAGACGGCTTTTATTCCTTGCTTATATTTTCCAGCATCTCTTTATTTTTTTAACATATTTAAGCATACCTATTTAAGAGTCTATGGCGGATAATCCTAATATCTACAGTTCACTTCAGGTCTGATTAAACTGTCCTCCGCCCACCCCGGCTCTCATTCATGGCAGTTTGTTTCCTTCTTTCCTTCCTTCCTTCCTTCCTTCCTTCCTCCTTCCATCCCTCTTTCCCTCTTTCTTTCTCTTTCTTTCCTTTTTTCTTTCTTTCTTTCTCTCTTTCTCTCTCTCTCTCTTTCTTTCTTTCTTTCTTTCCCTTTCTTGTGTGTAATCTTATTTCCCTCAGAACTTCCTTATGAATCCCTTGAAGTCTGACCTAAATTTGTATTCTTTCAGGAATATTTGTGCTCACTTCTACAACCTACTTAGGAGCATTACCAAACTATAACCCCAGAAGTTAATATTAAACTTTCCTCTGAGCTTCGTTAGGCACCACAGGTGGTATGATTGGGTCATAAACCTGCATGGGGCTCATCCATTCTTGAGAAAATTTACCCCCTCCATGCAATTCCAAGATCAAGAGAGAACATTTTTCTTGCTCTTCCCTTCTGCACAGCGAGTTCATTTCTAGTTAACCTTTATACTGAGAATCTATGTTTCTAGCTTTATGACAAAATCTCTCATTAAGCCTCACATCTGATTCGTTCTTACATTGGTCCCGTGTGTTCTATGCCCCACATAGAAGAACAAGCTCAAGGTTTCCACAGTTTGGCCAATAGATTCAAGGCAAAACCTAAATTGGAAGCTCAAGTATTTCCCAAAGTTTCAATTTTCACTTTATATCTGGCCTCTGTGGACATTACTTTTGACTGCTAAGTGATCCACTTAAAAATATTTTTAAAGTATATTATACCAAGCTTTTCTAGTTCTTTTCCATTTGGGAGTATCATTCAGGCTAATTATTTTCCCAGAAAGACATACTACTAATCCTTTTATTTAGAATTTTCTTTCTTTAGCATATGACCCCACTCTTTTCCTGGGACACACACCTACCTCCCAAACTCCTCATATGTTTTGGCTGTGTGACTAACTAAAACCTCAGTTATCATGCTACAATTTCTATTTGCTTCATTTGACTGTCTTTCCCTAAGTTCATTATCATTAATATTAGAAGGAGGGCTATTTCTGAGGGGCCAAAGAGAAGTATGTACAATCTTCTCCATTTGGTCAAATCCCAATTGTATTCTTCAATTATCTCCCAGTTGTATGTCCAAAAAGGTAAATATTCTACAGTTTCCAAATTATTTTGTCTGTTACTCCAGAAATATCCCCCCTGAAATATTTTGTTACCTTGCCCTCCTACAATCTAAGAGCTTCCCCTCATAAATCCTCTCTCATCAATACTGTTCACTCAAAAGATCATCTCTGTGAAAGATGATGGCATCTTGGACTGGGGTTGTTACAAACGGATCATCTTTAGATAGAGCTGAAATGTAGAACCTAGAGCACATGTTGACTGATGAGATTGGAACAGAGTAATGGCAAAGTATCACTGAATCCTTTCTCAATGTAAGAAATACTTGTAGTTTGATAACAAAAATATAGTAACAACTAAAACAAGTAGAGAAGAAAACAGGGATAGAATTCCCAGGGAACATCCATTCTTCTAGTCATTGGGACAGGGAGTGGAGGGTGGTGGGAGACTCTTATGCCTTGTAGCATACTTAAAGGAAGATTTCTATGAAAGCAATAAAATGGGAGACCGAATAATAAAAATACTCACCCCATCTAATTTTGTACTGAACATGCACACTGAAACTTAGACCATCTTCATTTTGAGTCAGATAAATTATCAGGAAACCTCTACAAATCTCCATGTACAAAGAGCTAAGACTAAAGAAAAGTCAGACAAATTCTAAAGAAAAGCCAATCCTTGCATCCTCTCAGGTGTTACTTAATCCACCGGATGAAAGCCAAACTGTCCTTCTTAGCACAATAAGGAACAGAATAAGACCTGATTGCCTCCATTCAGAAGCAACGTGTGTCTTCAGCTAGGGTCTCTAGCTGGCTTCCAGGGGGCTCACCATTCCAAAAAATGTTAAGTATATGTGTGCATTTTCCTGTGGAGAAAGCCCATGGCTGTATTCAATTTTCAAAGAAGGCTTTGATCCCAAAAAGCTGACAAACAACCAATACTGAAGCTAGTAATGGTTCTGCTTGTCGCTAACCATGAGAAGAATGAAAACAATGAGGACACCATCAACAGGATAATTGGGAGACACAAGAGTTTTCGTGTCTGTCCCACTCAGCGCTTCTTCCTCATTTCCATTCAGACCTCTGAGGTAATAACAATGACAACAAAAGTACAACCAGAAGCAATGGGATTTATATGAGGAACTACTATGCAGCTATGAAAATCACCGAATACACCTACAGCACTACATTATTACCTGCACCATATAGATACTAGAGGTAAGGAAAACAGACAAGAAAAGAAGAAAAGGAAGAGCAAGTTACAGAATGATACCTCGAATACAGGACATCTATAGTAGAGATATGTGCAGCAGTAAAAAGAGACGTGGAGGGCATACACCAGCTTCAAGAGAGTGGTTGCCACTGTGGAAACAGAGGGGGCTAGCAAACAGATTTGCTACCTGACAGTCTTACCTCTCCTCTTCTATGCTGGAATAACTGTGTGTGAACAGGTGCCCTTCCCTCCACCTTGGGATTTGAGGTGGTGGGAGGTGATCAATCCCTGTACCCAGAACCACAGGTGCATCCTGCTTGGTCTAAGCCAACCTGGGTGGTCCTACTACTCTAGGCAGTTTGAGGAGAAGGTTCATGACTCTATTTCTGTTTGTTGAGATATGAAGGGGTTCTCCTTGAGGAATTCTGAGATTTGCTCAATCTTAAGATGACCACCAAGAGAACACAGCACCTTTCTACCTCTGGAGGTTTGAGTCGTGGGGAAATTCCACTTAATGGCAGGCTGAACACACTGAACACAACAGACAGACCAAGGATCCCGGAGGAAACTAGTTAACAGCTAAATCACCCTGCCCTGTAACCTCATGACCTACCTCTGAGCTTTCTCTAAGGTGAGATGATAAAGCCTCAGATCACTGAAGGAAACTGGATTCATATTTTTCTGTTACTTTCAGTAAAAAGCAATCTGACTGACACAGAATTTAATGGGATTTAATGTAAGCAGGTCCAGAACAGACTTCAATTATATCTGAAATGGTCAGCTTCTTCAAAATTGAGATGTCAAATATGGCAAAATTTGAACAGTGGACAAGTAGGTATTTGTAATGTCATGCCCTATATCTTTTATGCCTTTTAGAAATTTTTATTGAAAACAGAGAGAATCACTGCAGAAGTCTGACTCCATGTCTGTTTAAGCAGCAAAGAGGGTAAATTTTCATAATGAGGAGAAATTTTCAAAACAGCAATTAAAATAGTAAGGATCTCCTTTTTCTAAATATACACTTTGGCAAATCGGAGGCAAAACTCATGCACAAATAAGTCTCTGTCTGATCTTTAAGACTTCAGTAAACTTTCGGAACCTTCTGATATCAGGGGAAATATTATTAAGCATTTATATAGAGCTCTAAACGTACATAGGGCTGTGTAATCACATTATTAGTCATTTCCTTTTATTCTTTAGAAAGGCCTAGATCTATCAAACATCTGTGTGATACCAGCATTATTCCATCTCTGGAGAAATAATAAAGTTTATTTCCCTCCTAACAACCATGGTGCCAGTAATCTAAAGTTGATGATAGTAAGGAAACTTCACAGACAAAGCTGGCTTGAGAGAGAAAAAAGGAGGATTCAACAGAGTCGTGATGGAAGATTTCCTCCCAACAAAGTCAACAGGCTTTCTAGAATATCTGCTGCATTCAGATCCCTATGGGGCACTTAAGCTAAGGCTCCATAGAGACAAGGACATCCTGGTGAGGAAAAGAGGGTGGGAGGAAGCTGCCAAAGCTTGGGGCTGGTTACATCTCCAGGACAGAAAAGGTGGCAGGAAAGCACTTTCTGAGTGGTGGTTTTGACCAGAGACACCCTGTCTCATTCATCATCCCCTAAAAGCTCATGGGGTATGCATGAGTCTCCCTATTTTACATGGGATGTAGGAAATTGCCATAGAGGATGCCCTTCCTCCCCACAGCGTGCGCCACGGGCCAACAGCATCAGCATCATCTCTGAGTTTGTGTCTCCCTGTTTTACACGGGATGTAAAAAATTGCCATAGAGGATGCCCCTCCTCCCCACAGTGTGGTCCATGGGCCAAAAGCATCAGCATCATCTCTGAGTTTGTTAAAAAATGCAGAATCTCAGGCTTTACCCTGGACCTATCTAATCAGAATCTGCATTTTGACCGTTAGGCATGCTCAAATTTAAGAAGCACTGGTCTAGGCTATTATGCAGTGAAGTGAAGAGAGTGTAGGCTCTGGAATCCAATGGGTTTGGGTTCCAGTCCTGGTTTCTCCTCTTCTTGGCTGCATAACTTGGACAAGGCACTTAATTACTCTGAGTGTCATCTGTAATTGGGTAACAGTACTTCTCAGGGTTTTGACTGAATTCAGTGACTTTAACGTAATGGGATTCAACATGTCTAGTATGGAGCCTTGCAGTGAGCACTCCTTATCCTTCTAACTCAGAAGCTAAAGCTCTTCATACATCCTTTGAGGTCCAGCAAAACATGGGCCACAGCCTGGCCTCAGGGCAAGCCAGAGCAGCCCTCTTTCGGCCCTTTTCCACCCCATGGCTCATGCACATCCTTACAGGAGCTCCCAGCAGACCATCTCAATCTGCATGTAGCTCCTTCCTGGTCCTCATCTCTAAGAGACCCCATGGTTCACTTGACTCCCTGCCAACACATCAAACCAGGACTCAACCATCCTATCATTAAATAAAATGGCCCATTAATTGAAAATTTGTACGGCTTCCTTTATTTTTATAAGTGACACAAATGGGTTCTGCTCACAGTTAAGCGAGCATTCTGCCTGCCTTTTTTACCCAGGGCTGCCCAGGGTACAGGTGGCAGAGCTGTCCCCACATTCCACCTTCTCCATCACAGCCCCTTCCCCTAAGTGGCCCAGTTAGACCAGCTAGCAGTGAGCAGCTGGCCCTGTTTCCTAAAGACCCGCACCTGGCGATGACCATAAGGTGAAACAGATGTCCCCTCAGGCTCCCTTTGCAGTTCTGGGAAACCCTCCCCAGGCCTGTCGCCTTACAGGAGAGTCTGCTATCTCGCCCAGAAAGCCCAAAAAAGTCCCCTGGGGTTTTGCATTTTTAGTGGCTCTTTTATTCTATTTCATTTAATTGAGTTTTTATTTCCTCACATTTTATTCTATTATATTTGACCATGACCACAAGGTGGACATCTGTCCTCCAATGAGACAGGGGACACACACATGTCCCCAGCATTTACGGGAGACAGTCAGTAAAGCTCCTCTGGCTGTGAGTTATTTATGGATGACGGCTGGGCTAGAGTGGGCTGTCTGTGAGATTTACACCCCCCTTCTCTCCTCTCCTTTCTTTCCTGTCTCTTACTTTCATGTTCTCCTTTCCCATTTCCGCTCCCTCTCTTGGATCTCACTCTTCCTCCCTCCCTCTTTTCCCTACTCCCATCTTCTTCAGCCTTCCTGCTCCCAGCAAGCTTGCAAGTTCTGAATTCCCACAACCCCATATCACTCCCCTCTGCTCAGGCAGTTTCCCTTAATTCCAAGGGCTCTGAACATCTAAGGTAGGTCAAAGCAATTCCCAGAAGTGGTTCAGTGATTGCTAACCTGACCCTCCCTTCTTCAGATGTGATATACCTGAAATATGCTCTAAGTTGGAGCCGAAATGTATTCTTCTGCAGGTCTGGACCCGAGTATTAAAAGCACAAATAACTGTAGGGACAAGCTAAACATAGCTTTGTCTGCCATTTGGAGGGAAGGACAGTAGTGTAGTGTCTACACAATTCAACAACTCAGGGCAGAGTCTGAGTAAGATTTGTCCAGGTAACAAGGCTCTACAGTCATAGTCAGAAAAGTGGCCCTTCACGCAACCTTATGGCCCCAGTAGAACACTACAGAATTCAACTGGAAAAGAGTCTCAAGAGTTGAATAACGTAATCCATTTACTCAGATCCAAAATCTCTAAGGATTCTCTAGCCCTTGATTGTATATCCACAACCCTGATTCAGATCTAGGGGCACTGTGAATTCTGTGTTCCCTGCAAGTGCTAATCCATTGCTCCGTCTACACTGGGCTTGGAACCACAACTAGCTCCTTGAAGGCAACATGTATATCTCTCATGTTCTCTTGTCTTTCTAATATTGAGCACCAGGCCTGCTAAATACTTATGAAGAAAGAAGGAAAGAGATGGAGGAAGGAGTGAAAAGGAAAAGAGAGAAGAAGGGAGAGAGGGAGGAAGAGGAAAAGGGAGCAAAGGGGAGAAGTTCTTCAGAATTCCACACCCAAAAAAGGGTGAACCTCAAAACTTTTAGTATTTGATGGGCGCCTGGGTGGCTCAGCAGGTTAAGCGTCTGCCTTCAGCTCAGGTCATGATCCCAGGGTCCTGAGACTGAGCCCCACGTTGGGCTCCCTGCTCAGCAGACAGCCTGCTTTTCCCTCTCCCTCTGCCTGCCGCTCTGCCTACTTGTGCTCTCTCTGTGTGTGTCAAATAAATAAATAAAATCTTTAAAAAAACGTTTTTAAAAAAAATTTTAGTATTTGAAACTCTGACCTAAGTAATTCTATAACATAAAGCCAATGCTCTTCATTCTGTTAAATTTTTAAAAGCTGATCAGAGCTTCAATTTGCAGCTTACTCCCAGGCAGATATTCAAATGGAAAAATAAATATAATAGCAGCTGATCCTTCACAACACTCATTTGCTTGCTTGCTACAAACCACTTTAATTATTTTGTTTGCAATACCTATTTGTTTGTCTCAGGAGAATATTTAAATCTGCTTTTATTTGTGCACAACTATCCCTACCACTAGCAAAATGAGACCTTATGTTTCACATTAACACTTCATGGTTTTTTAATCCCCAGGGAACTGGCAGAAAATTATAATTTTTAATTGCATTATAATTTAAAATCCTGAAATATTGTTTTAAAAATTTCCAAATAGGATATGAAAATAAAAATGCATGACCCAGAGCCTGAAGTGGATGGCTCTGAAGTTCATAGCCCCATGTTTACCATATCAAAGCCCTTACCTTTGAACTGGATCCAATTGTATAGACTCAAGTGTAAAGATCTGAGACTATAAATTCAGAAGAGTAGAAGATATAGAGCATGGTAATTAACTGTATAAATTCTGACCATGATGGACTCAAAGGGACTGAAATAATCATTCACCTTAAATAAAAAACAAGACATAGGAAAGGGCAGTTTTCAGGTATTAGACAACAGGCAAAGCTGAAAAGTGATACCCAAGAGAAAAGAAACAAATGAAGTGAGCATGAACTTAACGCTAACAGAGACGTTCCAGGTTGCAGCAGAGGAAGGGGAAACCTAGGTAGAGCCTGATGGCCTCCATGAATTGAAGAGTTTGGGTTTTGAGAAGGCCAACACAATTGCAATTCATAAGGCAGAATTCCGGAGAAGAGAGAACTACACAAAAAAATGCCCTCCAGAAATCTACTGAATGTTCCCGTTGAGTCTTTAGCTGAGTATTTATTAGTGCATGTGAGTGAAGTAACTACCTGAGTCTAAGGAAAGGACCACCTGGAAGGATCAGGTTTACCAACCCTCAATAATGGGTCAAATTAGCAAGAGACTAAAACTGTTTTTGACCTAACAAAGCTTCTGAGCAAGTCTCAAAAAATCAAAATGTTCCAAAATAACTTGACTCTGTCCAAGGGGGGAGGAACAGAGGGAGGAAGTATTTAAAGGAAAAAAAGAATCAAGCATCCAGCCACGTAAAATTCACAATGTCTGGCATCTAGTCTAAAATTACCAGGCATGCAAAGAAACAGGAAAATGTTATCTATAATGTGAAGAAGAATCAATCAATGGAAAGAGACCCAGAAATAATACAGCTGGCAGAATTAGTAGAACAGGACATTAAAACAGATATTATAAATAGTATAAACACACACCATATGTTCAAGAACATAGAGGAAAGTACGTACATGATAGGGAGAAAAATAAAGACGCAATTTGAATCTCTACAAATAAAATATGCAATATCTGTGATGAAAATTACTCTAGATGAAATCAACAGCAGATTAGAAGAAAAATAAATGAACCTGAAAGTATCAAAACAAAAAGTCTCAAAATGAATCACAGAGGGAAAAAAAAATTGGGAAAAATCAACAGAGTATTAGTGAGCCGGGGAAAATTTTCAAGCAACCTAATACACATGTCTTTTAAGTCCATGAAAGAAGGACAGAAAAAATATTGGAAGAAATAATGGTCAAACAATTTCAAATTTGATGGCATCCACACTCAAGCAAACAATCAGAGAGAAAAAGAAAAATCGTGAAAGCAGTCAGAGGAACAAGATCCAGTGTGCAGAGAAAACTAAAGATAAGAAAGACAGCTGATCTCCCATCAGGAACAAGGTGAACCATAAGTCAGTAAAATGACATCTCTAAGGAATGAAAAACAAAAGGTGGAGAATTTATCACAAGCATATCAGAACTATAAGAAACTTAGACGTAATGGACAACTTCCTTGAAAGATGCAAACTACCAAACTTCCCTTGGGGGGAAGGGGGGAGATAAGCTAAATATCCTTATTTCTACTAAAGAAGTTGGATTAGTTGCTAAAAATCTTCCCATCGTGGAGATGGGTGGGTAGGTAGGGAAACTTCCAGGGCCAGATATCTTCACATATGTTTAAGGAAGATATATCAATTCTACACAAATTCTTTCAGAAAACTGAAGAGAAAGAAACATATTCTAATTCCAGGAGGTCAGTACTACCCTGATAACAAAACCAGACAAAGGGTTTACAAGATAAGAAAACTACAAACTAACATCCCTCATGAACATAGATACAAAACTTGCTTAAAATATCTTAGCTAATACTTTAGCTAAGTGTAAATTCAACAACTCAAAACAAAACAAAACAAAACAAAACCCAGCACCATCATGATTAAGTGGGATTCATCTCAGGACTGTAAGGTTGGATTCACACTTGAAAATGAATGAATTTAATACTCAATATCAACAGAATACAAAAAAGAAAAACCATGTGAATGTACCAATAGATACATAAAAAACATTTGACAAAATCCAATTTCTACTTGTATTAAAAACCCTTAGTAGCCAATAATAAAAGAAAACTTCTTCAACCTGACTAAGAGTATCAATGATCAACCTATAGGTAACATCATAAATAATGGCAGGAAGCTGAATGTATCCCCCTAAAATCAGGAAAAAAGCAAAGATGTAAACTCTTATTACTTCTATTCAACATTGCACTGGAGGTTCTAGCCATTGCAATAGGGTAAGAAAAAGAAATCAAAGAGATCTGGAGTAGAAAGGACAAGGTACAACTGTCTTTATTCACATAAAACATAATATTGTCTGTAGAGCAAATCTCAGTAAATCTACAAATAAAGCCACTAGAAATAAAATGTAAGTTCAGTAAGGTTGTGAGATACAAGGTCAATATTCAAAAATCATTTGTATTTTCTACACGTTGGCAACAAAGAAATGTAAACTTAAGTTGAAAAAGCAGCACTCGGGGGAGGAGCAAGATGGGAGAGGAGTAGGAGACCTAAATTTCCTCTGGTCCCAGGAATTCAGCTAGATAGGGATCAAACCATTCTGAACACCAATGAACTCAACAAGAGATCAAAGAAAAGAATAGCAACAACTCTCTGAACAGAAAAGCAACCACTTTCTGGAAGGTAGGATGTGCAGAGAAGTGAATCCGAGGCAATATTCGGGAGGATACACGGCGGGGGAGGGGGCCTCCATCAGCCACTACTGGCAAGTGACAGAGCCACCGAGCACAAAATCGGAACTTTTAGAAGTCTGCTCCACTGAGGGACGTCGCTCCAGTGGGTAAGCGGGGGGTGGAACCCTCATGGGACAGTGTGGTCTCAGGACCCTCGGGGTCAAAGAAAGACCAGGGGTGCCTGAGAGGAACAGAGCTCCCAGGTATCAGAGCGGAGAAGCTGGCTGCAGAGACGGAGCCGAGGAGCGGACTCTCAGCTCGGGGTTGCCATAAACCGTGATCCGCAGCACAGTCAGGCCACTGCTCTTCCAGCAGGGACCCAACAAGCGGCAGATTCGGGGAGACTCCCCTTCCTCACCAGGAAGGAGCAGTGCAGGAGTGCACTGCAGGGATCTGCTGCGTTTGGAGACTCCACACAGGGTCAGGTGCGAGAGATAGAAACGCTCAGTCACAGGCTGGGTGAGCATGGAGTGCGGCCAGAGACCCGGGAGATAGGAGCAACTGACTGCTTTTCTCTGGGGGGGGCACTGAGGAGTGGGGACCCCAGTTCTCGGCTCCTCCGGTGTGGAGATTAGGAGGCCGCCATTTTCACTCTCATCCTCCAAAGCTGTAGAGAAAGTTTCCAGGGAACAAAGGTCCTGAGAGCAAACCTGAGCAGATTACTTAGCCCAGACCGACAAAGGGTGGGGCAATTCCGCCTCCAGCAAAGACGTTTGGACACCACGGCAACAGGCCCCTCCCCCAGAAGAACAGCAAGAACAGCCAGCCAAGACCAAGTTTACCGCTCAATGAGAACAGCAGAACTCCAGCGCTAGGCGAATACTGCACATAGAATTCATGGCTTTTTTTCCCATGATTCTTTAGTCTTCCAAAGTTAATGTCTTTTAACTGTTTTTTTTTAATTTTTCTTTTTCTCTTTTTCAACCAACATCTTATCAATCCCTTTTTTAAAAAATCTTTTATTTTTCATTTTTAGAGTCATATTCTATCCCTTCATAGTAGTTACTGTTATTTTTGGTATATATATATAAATTGTTCTCTCTTTAAAATTCTGGGATACAGTTTCTCCTACCACACCAAAATATACCCTAAATCTCTAGTGTATGGCTTTGTCCTAGTCTCATGCCTGATCAATTCTCTCCCTTTTTTTTTTTTTATTAAATCCTCTTCTTTCTTTCTTCAACCAACTTCTTATCAATTCCTTTTATAAACTCTTTTATACTTTTCATCTTTACAGTCATATTCCATCCCTTCATCATATTTACCCTTATTTTTATACATATATAAGTTTTTCTTTCTTTAAAATTTTGGGAGGCACTTTCTTCTAACATACCAAAATACACACAAAATCTAGTGTGTGGCACTGATCTATGCACCAGTCTGATCATATTTGATCATATTCTGTTATTGTTTTCTTTTTGTTTGTTGGTTTTTATCTTTTTCTTTTTTTTTTCTTTTTTCTTTCTTTCCCTTTATTTTCCCCCGAATTCAGGTCTCTTCAGATTTGTTTAGGGTATATTTTCTGGGGATGTTGTTACCCTGTTAGCATTTTGTTCTCTCATTCATATATTCTCCTCTGGACAAATGACAAGATGGAAAAAATCACCTCCAAAAAAAGAACAAGAGGCAGTACCGACGGCCAGGGACGGAAATCAATATGGACATTAGTAGGATGTCGGAACTAGAGATCAGAATGATGATTTTAAAGATACTACCTGGGCTTGAAAAAAGCATGGAAGATATTAGAGAACCCCTTTCTGGAGAAATAAAAGAACTAAAATCTAACCAAGTTGAAATCAAAAAGGCTATTAATGAATCAAAGGCATCCAAATCGGCAAAGAGGAAGTCAAACTCTCACTCTTTGCAGATGATATGATACTGTATGTGGAAAACCCAAAAGACTCCACCCCAAAACTGCTAGAACTCATACAGGAATTCAGTAAAGTAGCAGGATATAAAATCAATGCACAGAAATCAGTGGCATTCCTATACACCAACAACAAGACAGAAGAGAGACAAATCAAGGAGTCGATCCCATTTACAATTGCACCCAAAACCATTAGATACCTAGGAATAAATCTAACCAAAGAGGCAAAGGATCTGTACTCAGAAAACTATAAAATACTCAGGAAAGAAATTGAAGAAGACACAAAGAAATGGAAAAACGTTCCATGCTCATGGATTGGGAGAATCAACATTGTGAAGATGTCAATGCTACCTAGAGCAATCTACACATTCAATGCAATCCCCATCAAAATACCATCCACTTTTTTCAAAGAAATGGAACAAATAATCCTAAAATTTGTATGGAACCAGAAGAGACCCAGAATAGCCAGAGGAATACTGAAAAAGAAAAGCAAAGCTGGCGGCATCACAATTCCGGACTTCCAGCTCTATTACAAAGCTGTCATCATCAAGACAGTATGGTACTGGCACAAAAACAGACACATAGATCAATGGAACAGAATTGAGAGCCCAGAAATGGACCCTCAACTCTATGGTCAACTTATTTTTGACAAAGCAGGAAAGAATGTCCAATGGCAAAAAGACAGTCTCTTCAACAAATGGTGTTGGGAAAATTGGACAGCCACATGCAGAAGAATGAAACTGGACCATTTCCTTACACCACACACAAAAATAGACTCCAAATGGTTGAAAGACCTAAACGTGAGACAGGAGTCCATCCAAATCCTAAAGGAGAACACAGGTAGCAACCTTTTCGACCTTAGCCGCAGCAACTTCTTCCTAGAAACATCGCCAAAGGCACGGGAAGCCAGGGCAAAAATGAACTATTGGGATTTCATCAAGATAAAAAGCTTCTGCACAGCAAAAGAAACAGTCCACAAAACCAAAAGACAACCGACAGAATGGGAGAAAATATTTGCAAATGACATATCAGATAAAGGGCTAGTATCCAAAATCTATAAAGAACTTATCAAACTCAACACCCAAAGAACAAATAATCCAATCAAGAAATGGGCAGAAGACATGAACAGACATTTCTCCAAAGAAGACATCCAAATGGCCAACAGGCACATGAAAAAGTGCTCAACATCGCTTGGCATCAGGGAAATCCAAATCAAAACCTCCATGAGATACCACCTCACACCCATCAGAATGGCTAAAATTAACAAGTCAGGGAACGACAGATGTTGGCGGGGATGTGGAGAAAGGGGAACCCTCCTACACTGTTGGTGGGAATGCAAGCTGGTGCAACCCCTCTGGAAAACAGTATGGAGGTTCCTCAAACAGTTGAAATTAGAGCTACCGTTCGATCCAGCAATAGCACTACTGGGTATTTACCACAAAGATACAAATGTAGGGACCCGAAGGGGTACGTGTACCCCAATGTTTATAGCAGCAATGTCCACCATAGCCAAACTGTGGAAAGAGCCAAGATGCCCATCGACAGATGAATGGATAAAGAAGATGTGGTATATATACACAATGGAATATTATGCAGCCATCAAAAGGAATGAGATCTTGCCATTTGCAACGACGTGGATGGAACTGGAGAGTGTTATGCTGAGTGAAATAAGTCAATCAGAGAAAGACATGTATCACATGACCTCACTGATATGAGGAATTCTTAATCTCAGGAAACAAACTGAGTGTTACTGGAGTGGTCGGGGGTGGGAGGGATGGGGTGGCTGGGTGATAGATATTGGGGAGGGTATGTGCTACGGTGAGCGCTGTGAATTGTGCAAGACTGTTGAGTCACAGATCTGTACCTCTGAAACAAATAACGCAACATATTTTAAGAAAAAAGAAAAAGAAGAAGATAACAGAAGAGGAAGAAAAGGGGAGTATGTCAGAGGGGGAGACGAACCATGAGAGATGATGGACTCTGAAAAAGAAACTGAGGGTTCTAGAGGGGAGGGGGGTAGGGGGATGGGTTAGCCTGGTGATGGGTATTGAGGAGGGCACGTTCTGCATGGAGCACTGGGTGTTATGAACAAACAATGAATCATGGAACACTGCACCAAAAACTAATGATGTAATATATGGTGATTAACATAACAATAAAAATTAAAAAAAAAAAAAAAAAAAAACTGAGGGTTCTAGAGGGGAGGGGGGTGGGGGGATGGGTTAGCCTGGTAATGGGTATTAAAGAGGGCACGTATTACATGGAGCACTGGGTTTTATACACAAACAATGAACCATGGAACACTACATCAAAAACTAATGATGTAATGTATAGTGATTAACATAATAAAAAATTTTTTATTTTTAAAAAAAAAAAATAAATAAATAAATAAAGTAAATGAGAAAATATTAAGATATTAAGATAAAAAAAAAAAAGGCTATTAATGACATGCAATCAAAAACAGAGGCTCTAACTGCTACGATAAATGAGACAGAAGAGAGAATTAGTGAAATAGAAGACCAAATGATGGAAAATAAAGAAGCTGAGAAAAAGAGAGATAAACAACTACTGGATCACGAGGGCAGAATTCGAGAGATAGTGACACAATAAGATGAAACAATATTAGAATAATTGGGATCCGAGAAGAAGAAAGAGAGAGGGGCAGAAGGTATACTGGAGCAAATTACAGAAGAGAACTTCCCTAATTTGGGGAAGGAAACAGGCATCAAAATCCAGGAGGCACAGAGAACACCCCTCAAAATCAATAAATATAGGTCAACACGCCAACATCTAATAATAAAACTTATGAGTCTCAGAGACAAAGAGAAAATCCTGAAAGCAGCTCAGAAGATATCTGTAACCAACAATGGTAGAAATATTAGATTGGCAACAGACCTATCCACAGAGACCTGGCAGGCCAGAAAGGACTGGCATGATACATTCAGAGCACTAAATGAGAAAAATATGCAGCCAAGAATACTATATCCAGCTAGGCTGTCACTGAAAATAGAAGGAGAGATAAAAAGGTTCCAGGACAAACAAAAACTAAAGGAATTTGCAAACACGAAACCAGCCCTACAAGAAATATTGAAAGGGGTTCTCTAAGCAAAGAGAGAGCCTAAAAGTAACATAGACCAAAAAGGAACACAGACAACATACAGTAACAGTTACCTTAACAGGTAATACAATGGCACTAAATTCATATCTTTCAATAGTTACCCTGAATGTAAATGGGCTAAATGCCCCAATCAAAAGACACAGGCTATCAGATTGGATTAAAAAACAAGACCCATAGATATGCTGTCTGCAAGAGACTCATTTTAGGCCCAAAGACACCCCCACATTGAAAGTGAGGGGGTGGAAAACCATTTACCATGCTAATGGACACCAAAAGAAAGCTGGGGTGGCAATCCTTAGATCAGACAAATTAGATTTTAAAACAAAGACTGTAATAAGAAATGAGGAAGGACAGTATATCATACTGAAAGGGTCTATCCAACAAGAAGATCTAACATGAAAATATCTATGCCCCTAATATGGGAGCAGCCAATTATATAAGCCAATTAATAACAAAAGCAAAGAAACACATCGACAACAATACAATAATATGGGGGACTTTAAAACCCCCCTGACGGAAATGGACAGATCATCTAAGCAAAAGATCAACAAGGAAATAAAGACTTTAAATGATACACTGGACCAAATGGACGTCACAGATCTATTCAGAACATTCCATCCCAAAGCAACAGAATACACATTCTTCTTTAGTGCCCATGGAACATTCTCCAGAATAGATCACATCCTAGGTCACAAATCAGGTCTCAATTGATACCAAAAGATTGGGATCATTCCCTGCATATTTTCAGACAACAATTGCTTGAAACTACAACACAATCACAAGAGGAAAGTTGGAAAAAACTCAAATGCATGGAGGCTAAAGCTAAAGAGCATCCTACTAAAGAATGAATGGGTCAACCAGGAAATTAAAGAAGAATTTTAAAAAATTCATGGAAACCAATGAAAATGAAAACACAACTGTTCAAAATCTTTGGGATACAGCAAAAGCAGTCCTAAAGGAAAGTATATAGCAATACAAGCCTTTCTCAAGAAACAAGAAAAGTCTCAAATACACAACCTAACCCTACACCTAAAGGAGCTGGAGAAAGAACAGCAAATAAAGCCTAAACCCAGCAGGAGAAGAGAAATAATAAAGATCAGAGCAGAAATCAATGAAATAGAAACCAAAAGAACTGTAGAACAGATCAACGAAACTAGGAGCTGGTTCTTTGAAAGAATTAACAAGATTGATAAACCCCTGGCCAGACTTATCAAAAAGAAAAGAGAAATGACCCAAATCAATAAAATCATGAATGAAAGAGGAGAGATCACAACCAACACCAAAGAAATACAAACAATTATAAGAACATATTATGAGCAACTCTATGCCAGCAAATTAGATAATCTGGAAGAAATGGATGCATGCCTAGAGATGTATCAACTACCAAAACTGAACCAGGAAGAAATAGAAAACCTGAACAGACCTATAACCACTACGGAAATTGAAGCAGTCATCAAAAATCTCCCAACAAACAAAAGCCCAGGGCCAAATGACTTCCCAGGGGAATTCTACCAAACATTTAAAGAAGAATTAATTAATACCTATTCTCCTGAAACTGTTCCAAAAAATAGAAATGGAAGGAAAACTTCCAAGCTCGTTTTATGAGGCCACCATTACCTTGATACCCAAACCAGACAAAGACCCCATCAAAAAGGAGAATTACAGACCAATATCCCTGATGAACATGGATGCAAAAATTCTCACCAAAATACTAGCCAATAGGCTCCGACAGTACATTAAAAGGATTATTCACCACGACCAAGTGGGATTTATCCCTGGGCTGCAAGGTTGGTTGAACATCCGCAAATCAATCAATGTGATACAATACATTAATAAAAGAAAAAACAGGAACCATATGATCCTCTCAATAGATGCAGAAAAAGCATTTGACAAAGTACAGCATCCTTTCTTGATCAAAACTCTTCAGAGTATAGGGATAGAGGGTACATACCTCAATATCATAAAAGCCATCTATGAAAAACCTACAGCAAATATCTTTCTCAGTGGGGAAAACCTGAGAGCTTTCCCCTAAGGTCAGGAACATAGCAGAGATGTCCACTATCACCACTGCTATTCAACATAGTATTAGAAGTCCTAGCCACAGCAATCAGACAACAAAAAGAAATCAAAGGCATCCAAATTGGCAAAGAAGAAGTCAAACTCTCACTCTTTGTAGATGATATGACACTTTATGTGGAAAACCCAAAAGATTCCACCCCAAAACTGCTAGAACTCATACAGGAATTCAGTAAAGTGGCAGGATATAAAATCAATGCACAGAAATCAGTGGCATTCCTATACACCAACAACAAGACAGAAGAGAGAGACATTAAGGAGTCGATCCCATTTCCAATTGCACCCAAAACCATAAGATACCTAGGAATAAATCTAACCAAAGAGGCAAAGGATCTGTACTCAGAAAACTATAAAATACTCATGAAAGAAATTGAGGAAGACACAAAGAAATGGAAAAACGTTCCATGCTCATGGTTTGGAAGAACAAATATTGTGACGATGTCAATGCTACCTAGAGGAATCTTCACATTCAATGCAATCGCGATCAAAATACCATCCACTTTTTTCAAAGAAATGGAACAAATAATCCTAAAATTTGTATGGTACCAGAAAAGATCCCAAATAGCCAGAGGAATGTTGAAAAAGAAAAGCAAAACTGGTGGCATCACAATTCCAGAATTCAAGCTCTATTACCAAGCTGTCATCATCGAGACAGCATAGTACTGGCACAAAAACAGACACATAGATCAATGGAACAGAATCGAGAGCCCAGAAATGGACCCTCAACTCTATGGTCAACTCATCTTTGACTAAGCAGGAAAGAATGTCCAATGGAAAAAAGACAGTCTCTTCAACAAATGGTGTTGGGAAAATTGGACAGCCACATGCAGAAGAATGAAACTGGACCATTTCCTTACACCACACACAAAAATAGACTCAAAATGGTTGAAAGACCTAAACATGAGACAGGAGTCCATCAACATCCTAAAGGAAAACACAGGCAGCAACCTCTTCGACCTCAGCCGCAGCAACTTCTTTCTAGAAACATCGCCAAAGGCAAGGGAAGCCAGCGCAAAAATGAACTATTAGGATTTCATCAAGATAAAAAGCTTTTGCAGAGCAAAAGAAACAGTCCACAAAACCAAAAGACAACCGACAGAATGGGAGAAGATATTTGCAAATGACATATTAGATAAAGGACTAATATCTAAAATCTATAAAGAACTTCTTAAACTCAACACCCAAAGAACAAATGATCCAATCAAGACATGGGCAGAAGACATGAACAGACGTTTTTCCAAAGAAGACATCCAAATGGCCAACAGACACATGAAAAAGTGCTCAACATTGCTTGGCATCAGGGAAATCCAAATCAAAACCTCAATGAGATACCACCTCACACCAGTCAGAATGGCTAAAATTAACAAGTCAGGAAATGACATATATTGGCGGGGATGCAGAGAAAGGGGAACCTCCTACGCTGTTGGTGGGAATGCAAGCTGGTGCAACCACTCTGGAAAATAGTATGGAGCTTCCTCAAAAAGTTGAAAATAGAGCTACCCTACAATCCAGCAATTGCACTACTGGGTATTTACCACAAAGATACAAATGTAGGGATCCAAAGGGGTACATGCACCCCGATGTTTATAGCAGCAATGTCCACAATAGCCAAACTATGGAATGAGCCAAGATGTCCATCGACAGATGAATGGATAAAGAAGATGTGGTATACATATACAATGGAGTATTACCCAGCCATCAAAAGGAATGATATCTTTCCATTTGCAATGACGTGGATGGAACTGGAGGGTATTATGCTGAGTGAAATAGGTCAATCAGAGAAAGATATGTATCACATGACCTCACTGATACGAGGAATTCTTAATCTCGGGAAACAAACTGAGGGTTGCTGGAGTGGTGGGTGTTGGGAGGGATGGGGTGGCTGGGTGATAGACATTGGGGAGGGTGTGTGCTATGATAAGCGCTGTGAATTGTGTAAGACTGTTGAATCACAGACCTGTACCTCTGAAACAAAGAATACATTATATGTTAAAAAAAGAAGAAGAAGAAGAAGATAGCAGGAAGGGAAAAATGAAGGGGGGGAAATTGGAGGGGGAGACGAACCATGAGAGACTATGGACCTTGAGAAACAAACTGAGGGTTCTAGAGGGGAGGGGGTGGGGGAATGGGTTAGCCCGGTGATGGGTATTAAAGAGGGCACGTTCTGCATGGAGCACTGGGTGTTATATGTAAACAATGAATCATGGAACACTACATCAAAAACTAATGATGTAGTGTATGGTGATTAACATAATAATAAAAAATAATAAATGTTAAAAATAAATAAATAAATTTCCCCCAGTGGGGGAAAATAAAGAAAGGAAGAAAAAGCAGCACTATTTACCATTGTATCAAAAATATTAGAAATGTATGGATGAACTTAACAAGACCTATTCATTTAACACTGGAGAACACTGCTGAAAATAATTAAGGAGGATATACATAAATGAAAAGATATGCCTTGTTCCTGGATCAGAAGACTCAATATTGTGAAGCTCTCAGTTCTACCTCAGATTATCTCTAGAGTCAATAAAAATGATATTAAAATCCTACCAGGCCTTCTTCTAAAATGTATATGGAAATGCAGGGCCAGAACTAAGCTGAGGTGCTTGCACAAACTCGAGGGTGAGTTCCCTCTTAAATTTTGTGCCTTAGGTGCCTTGCTTGACTCATCCCAGTCCCAGGCCTATGAAAATGTGAAGGATGTGGAA
This sequence comes from Zalophus californianus, assembly GCF_009762305.2. Lineage (NCBI taxonomy): Eukaryota > Metazoa > Chordata > Mammalia > Carnivora > Otariidae > Zalophus > Zalophus californianus. Next base: position 44,742,326 of record NC_045609.1, read on the forward strand.
GAGTAAAGGCAAATTTTTAAAGAAGGAAAGGTAGAAAACTTTCTCCACTTGATTTCAAGACTAACCAGAAAGCTACAGTTATAAAGACAGTGTGGCACTGGTGTGAAGATAGACATATAGGTCAATGAAACAGAAGAGAGAATCTAGGAATAGATCCAAACACTGAAGGCCAATTGATATTCAACAAATGATCCAAAGGGGAAAGAAGATTATTTTCAACAAATGATGCTGGAACAATTAAATATTCATGCACAGAAATAAATCAAAATAAAGCAAAAATTAGCCTCAACCCTTACCTCACACCATATACAAAAATTAACCATCAATCTATGTATAACATGAATGCCTCTCAAAATTATGCTGAGTGAGGAAAGCTACACAAAAGATGAGTATGTACTGTATGATTCCATTAATATAAAGTCCTAGAAAATGCAAAGTAATATACACTGACAGAAAACGGATCAGAGGTTACCTGGGATTGGGTGGAGAGAGAGAAACTGGTTACGTGGGGACATGAAAAATCTTTTGTGGGTAATAGAAAGGTGCATTATTATGACTGTGGTGATAGTTTTACAAGTGTCTATGTCAAAACTCCAAATCAGGGTGCCTGGGTGGCTCAGTTGGTTAAGCATCTGCCTTTGGCTCAGGTCATGATCCCGGGGTCCTGTGATCGAGTCCTGTATCGGGCTCCCTGCTCAGTGGGGAGCTTGCTTCTCCCTCTGCTTGCTGCTCCCCCTGCTTGTACTCTCTCTATCTCTCTGTGTTAAATAAATACATAAAATCTTAAAAAAAAAACCCTCCAAATCATAACCCATCAAATTGTACAGTATTTTTAATGTCAATTATGATTTATATTAATATTTTAATATTCTCACCCACAAGGAGGCTATAAACAACAACAACCACAACAACAACAACCAGAAGAGTCAAAATTGAGGGAAAGAGGATTTAGTGAGGAACATTTCTTTGAGGGGGAAGGAGAACATGGACATGATTCCACTCCCCATAAAAGAAAGGAGGGTGCCTGCTCCCTCACTGCAAGTCTTCTTGGAGGGGCTTCCCTGGGGCCATTGATGAATCCCACAAAACAGAGCCAGGGCCTTACACAAGATTCTCTGGGTCACATCATAAAAACTACTTTATGTGCCTTCTATGGGCCCATTGACACTGGGTCCTTCTGTTGGATACAAATTAGAGAAAGTTTCAGGAATTTTTTGTGTTATTTTCTAAAGTTAATAGAAAATTCTATGTCACTTTAAGCTGTAAAACCCAGTATTGATTCAGGACTTAAAATGATCTAATCCAATATAAGAATTGGAAGATTTATTTCTTTGGTGTAGAAATGTTCACCCTTAAAAGACATAAATGAACCTGTATCTCCCTTTAAGATAGGACTGGGCTGGCTCAAAGGCAGCGCCACATTGAACAAAATCAACATGAGCTTGGGGCGCCTGGGTGGCACTTAACCAAGGATGGCACCTTGGTGAAGCGTCCAACTAATGGATTCAGCTCAGGTCATGGTCTCGTGGTTGTGGGGTCAAGCCCCACATTGGGCTGTGCCAGTGTGGAGTCAGCTCAGATTCTCTCTCCCTCTCCCTCTCATTCACACTCTCTCTCTCAAATAAATAAATAAATAATATCTTTTAAAAAAATCAATGTGAACTTAAAATTACAACTTGTCTTTATTTGGTTGTGATACCTTAGACCTTTCCTGACCCTCAAGTTTGTAATCTTGACTCCAGTGTTAGTAATATCTCTCTCAGAAGTTCGTTGTAAGGATCCAGTCACATGACAAAAGATGAATACATCTGCACAAAGGACATAAGCAACTAAGTCACAAAATTATATATAGGTATGATAAAAAAATAAATGTTCAAAGTGTTTGGCTTGACTAATAAGCAAAGAAATACAAATCAGCACAATGCAGTGAGCCTTTTTATCTATAACATTGGTAAAGATGAAAAACGATTATATTCGTGTTCACAAGACACATGAGTGGGATGAGACAGAGCACTCTGATAAAAGGGGCTCAGACTCCTAGAGAGTTCCCATACTTTGAAACAATATTTTTTCCATCACTAGGAATCAGAAACACATCAGATCCAGGTAGAAGTATGTCAATTGCAGCATTATTTACAACAGCATTAACTAACCTAAGTTTCCAAAAATGTACAAGATTTGCATAAATTATGATTCCTCCAAATGACAGACTACTACAAGACCATTAAATATTATTCCAAATGCTAGCTATTGACATGATAAAATGTGAATTATACATTATTAATTGAAAGCAGGATACAAAGCTGAACATAACAGAGAAACCTCAATTTGGCAAAATAAACTACATATATAAGGCTATTGGAAAGGATAATTCATTAGTATATTAATCTATCTCCTGTTTTACTATTGTAAAAGAATCAGAAAAAAAAGAGCAATTTTCCACTGCTTTCCTTCTATCCCTGTCTCTCTCTCACCCTACCATGCATGTGCTCACATACACACACAGAAGCAAGCAAAACTTTGTGCTCTAGAAAGTTTGTGCTCTTGTTTCTCCCAAGATATTTTAACAAATACGTGAACTTGCAATGATGTTGGCTGGAAGCTTTTGTGGCTTAGAGGATGGGAGTGGTCAAAATGGCTTGAGCCCAGAAGCTTCAAGTTGAGATGGAAAGGAGACAGAAGAAGGGTTTATGGGTCTACCCATCCCCTGATACACATTAATCCAAGGTAGGGTATCAGAGAGGAGTAGCTGGTAGTCATTTAGGAAGGCTGAGCCAAATGCGTGGGGTCTTTCAGGCACAGAAAGGGGAAAAAAATCACCATGCCCAGGCTTGAGACCCAAAGTGTGTTGGAACTTCCTGAGTATCTATCTACAGAGATTTTCTATGATTGATCCTGACAGTACAAAATCCAGGGACCTTTGCACAACCTTTGTAAGGGCAAGGAGGAAGATATCCTGTTACAAATGGATTCAAATTTCTTGATTTGAAATTTCTCGCTTTGAATGGGTTCTCAAACTGCTTTCAAAACCCCTTTAAATGAGATTTCGTGGATAAATATAATTTGTTTTGAAATAATGTCTATAAAGCATCCAAAGCAGGGCCTGGCACTCAGTAGGTACTCAAATGTAAGTTTCCCTGCTTTTGAAGGCAACCACTGGGCTCACTGTTCTTGCAATGCCCCAGAGCAAACAAACAGAGATCTAAGGGTAGGGAGGAGGCCATTAGGACCCCCACTGGCCTCACAAGGTGGGCTCTTCAGCAATTCTTGCCCAGGAGCCCCACTCTGCACCTGACCAGGGAGGAGTGCCAGGCACTAGAGTGGCAGCATCTGACTCCTCAGCCCCTCATCACCTCTGCAGCTGAGCCAGTCTGCAAGGCTGCAGGAAACTGCATCCTAGTTCTGATCACTGACAAGTAAAGGGTTTCTTCACTCCCCTTTCTGAAGTTGGACAATATTCGTTTGGGATTCTTCAACCAGCTCTAAGAGAGAGTCGGCCCAAGTGCACAGAACATCCTCTGGTTTGAGACAGTGGGAAAAACAACCGAAACCAAGCCTCTGGTCTCTATGAGCCCTCAAACATTATTTAAGACACTTCACAAGAAGTTTTGGTGGTCTGAATTGTCTCCGGCCTCCACCTCTGCTTCCACGCTCCAGTTTTGAGAGCACACTCCTTGGGAGCCCCGCCAGCGGCCTGCGAGCCCCCCATACTGAGCACAGGCAGCAGCCCTTTGTGTGCACGCATGCGCACACGTGTTTACTTCTCGCCTCTCCGTGCGGTACATGGTGATTATCCAGCCTGGCAAAGGAGGTGTAATAACAGGGTAGAAGGCACAGATAATAGGATCTTTCTGGCACAAGTAGTGAGTTCATCGGAATCCATCAGAACCCATTTGTGGGAAAAGCAATGGATAGGAATGCACAAGGGTAAACACTAACCTTTAGTTTTCAGATACATTTGCTGCACGTGGTAATTAAAGCTATTTTTAAGACTCCTTAAGTGTCAGCACTCCCTTTCCCAAGCAATCTTCTGTCAAAACTCGGCAAAACGACAATATACTTTGTTAGGGATAGTTGGCTCACATCTAAAACATGGAGTCTGATTCCACGTCAATGGTACAAATCTGGCTGAGCTGTTCTGCCTGCAGGGAGCTTGAACTTGGTTGCAAATTGCAGAGGATCGAGAGTGGCCCCTACAAGCACTGCTTAGCTGCTATAGGTTAGTGATCCACGAGCACATGTTTCTCACCCATGATACCATAAACTCTCTGAGGGTGAGGAGCGTATCTCGCAAATGTGCATGAGCATCCCCAGTGCCTCACAGGTGTTCAGTACATGTATGGTAAATGAATTATAGATTGTCAAGAATTGCAAATCCTGGTAGGGAGACAGGATATGGGGGAAGAAGCTAAGGACCACTGAAGAATCACAGCCTGAGTTCACTGGGGTGTCGGAAAAAAGAAAGGTATGGAAGAAATTCATAGGTTTTGCAAAGTGAGGGGAGGGTAATTTGGGGTGAGGCTTAAAGGATGCATAGGAGTTTGAAAGGGAGAACTAGGGCCCCAGCAACCCCAACACACAGTTAGAAATATTACAATTCAGGTTCACCTCAATGATGAGTCAAACCATGTCTCCATCCCCTGGCACTCCTCATAAAAACATGCACTAACCTGTTACATATTTCCTTGATTAAATTCCGAAGATAAACTTCCCCACAGGACATTAGTGATTCGTTAAGAGGAACTATCCCTTCAAGAGTGCTTGCTATATGCCAGACCCCTGTGATGGGTCACTTCAGGTGAGTTTTCTCATTTAATCTTCACAACTGCCCTAAGAGGTAGCTATCAGGAACCCTATTGAGCAGATGAAGAAAATAAGGTTCAAGGAAGGAAGTAAAACAGTTTGCCTGCCCAGAGTCAAAGAAGTATCCATGGTGACTGATCTAAAACACAGTGGTACATCACTGCTCTCTAATATTGTCCCAAACCCATCTGTACAGCTCCAAGTACCCTTCCCATGGGGCTTTGAAAAGGGCCAAAGAATGATGTCATACAATGACAATTCCCTCATATATCTATCACTATAAGTGTTAAATTTCACAGATTCCTTTTGGGCTGAGAAAGGAAAATAGATACATTCTGAGTGGAGAGTGGAAGTACATTTCTAGTAAATATGGTTTGTTCCCTTCAAATATTACTCATGTGACATGTATTAGCTTAATCGTGTGGGCTTTTGTAGGGGACTTTCATCATTTCCACAGAAGGTCTAAGAAAACAAGGTGGTAATATGTAAAATCACCTAAAGGGAAGAATTCTAATAATAAATAATAAATGTTTTATAATAAGACTTTCCATAACAACAATATCACCACTTTCAAATGATGAAAACATTTGAATATTACTGGTTTTCAGTCATGTAGTCATGTATTTAGTGTTTAGTTAGTGCTAAGCGTGAGGGAGAAAGGTAAGAGAGAGGCAGCATGGCAGAGGGTATATATTTCTTAAATTTGGAGTCACCCATACCTAAGTTCAAATCCTGACTCTGCCACTTCCTAAGTGGCATTGAAAAGTCAATCCATCTCTTTGAGCATCTGTTTCCTTATCTGTAAAATGGAATAATATATGTTGAAGTACCTGGAGACTTGGTCCTCCAACTCTGTCCCACCTTTAACCCCCTATGTCATCACATCCTCATGACAGCAGCACTCGACATCAGTGGTCTCTCCCTCCCCCTAGAAATGGTTTCTTCAGGGGCATCTGGGTGGCACAGTCAGTTAAGCCTCCGACTCTTGATTTCAGCTCAGGTCATGATCTCAGGGTCATGAGATCAAGCCCCATGTTGGGCTCCACGCTCAGTGCAGGGTCTGCTTGAGATTCTCTCTCCCTCTCCCTCTGCCCCTCCTGCTTGTGCTCTCTCTCTCTTTCTCAAATAAATAAAGAAAATCTTTTGAAAGAAGGAAGGAAGGAAGGAAGGAAGGAAGGAAGGAAGGAAGGAAGGAAGGAAGGAAGGAAGGAAGGAAGGAAAGAAGGAATGGTTTCTTCATTTAGCTTCCAGGTGAAGAAACCATACCTACTAACCATATCAATACTCACATTAAATGTAATTTATGTAAGCACTGCAATTAAAAGGCCGAGTGTTATAATAGATAAAATAGCAAGATCCAAATATGAATGGCCTTCAAGAAACATGTTGTATTTTAACACAAAGAAACAAGTAGGTTAAAAGTAAAAGAATGGAAAAAGATATATTAGGCTAACACTAGTCAAAATAAATCTGTAATAGCTGCAGTAACATCAAATTATATTTCAGAGTGGAGAACATTTCAGAGCAGAAGGATAAAGAAGGTCATTTTGTAATGATAACAGATCAATTAATCAACAAGACATAAAATCCTAAACATTTATGCCTCTTGTAACAAAGCTTCAAAATACATTAAGCAACAACAGATAAAACTGCAAGGAGAAACAGGCAAATTCACAATTAAAGTTGAATATTTTGATACTCCTCTCTCAATAATTGATAGAACAAATAGACAAAAAATCATCAAGGATACAAAAGACATAACCCTACCAACTAAATTGACCTAATCGACATTTATAGAACATTTCACATAACAACAATAGATAACACATCTTTTTCAAGTGCACATAAAAAAAACGTTTATCAAGAAAGACAATATACTAGACTATCAAATAAGTCTCAATAAACTTTAAAAGATGCAAGTAATAGAAACTATGTTCTTTGACAACAATGAAACTGAATTAAAAATCAATAAGAGAAAGATGCTTTAAAAAGCCCCAAATATTTAGAAACTAAATAACATACTTCTAAACAACCCATGGGCGAAAGAAGAAACCAAAAGGTAATACAGAAAATATTTTAAACTGAATAACAACGAAAACACAACATAGCAAAATTTGGGGGATGCCATTAAATCACTTGAGGGGAAGTTAATAGCACTAAAGAAAAAGTCCTCAAATCGATGATCTCAGCTTCCCCACCCTAAGAAAAATATAGATATAGATGACAAGTAGATGCATGAAAAGATGCTCAGTATCATTAGTCCTTAGGGCAATTAAAATTACAATCATAATGAGGTACCATTACACACCAGTCCAATGGCTAATATCAAAAGCCTGATCAAACCAACTACTTAACACAATGTGGGGCAACTGGAATTCTCACACAACTTGAAAGTTTCTTAAAAAGTTAAACATACATCTACCATATGGCCCACCAATTCCACTTGTAAATAGGTACCCAACAAAAATGAAAGCATCTGTCCATACAAAGGCTTGTACATGAACATCCATAACAGCCTTATTTGTAATCACTAAAAATCTAGAACAACCCCAATGTCCATCAATGAGTAAAGAGATATTCAAATTGTGATGCATAGATACATGCAGGTACCCCTCATCAATTAAAAAAAAAAAAAGAGCTACTGGTATAGATTGCAAAATGGGTGAATCTCAAAATAATTATCTGGATGGAAATAGCCACAGTAAAACAGAAAAAAAGAGTACATACTGTGCAATTCCATTTATGTAAAACTCTAGAAAATATGAATAATCTATAGTGCCAGAAACAGATCAGTAATTGCCTGGAGAGCAGGAGAAGATGGGGCTGGGGGCGGATTACCGAGGGGCACGAGAATATTTTTTGGGTCATGGACATGTTCACTGTCTTCCTTGTGGTCACAGGTCATGGGTGCACTGATATGTCAAACGTCAACTGTACATTAAATATGTGCATTTATTGTATGTGAATGAAACCTCAATAAAGCTGTAAAGTTTTAAGTAAAAAAAAAAAAATAGATGAAGAGTGTGATGCTCAAAACACAGTGCCTGGTTCTGCAATGTCTGAGAAATGGCGACTCCTATTCTCTGCTCCGGGTTTCCAGCTGGGGCTACAGAGGCGGGTAGGACGTGGTCCCTGTCCTCCAGGGCTCCTCAGTGGGGCTGAGGAGACAAACAAGCAGCTCAATTACAACAAACATAATTGGTTTGGAGTATTACTAAATTAAATTTGTAGACAGTAAATGGTACAGGGACTTAATATCCAAACAGAATTGGAGTCTTCAAAATGAAAGGAAGGAAAAAAAATAAACCTTTTCCTGACCTCTCTCCGTGTCCCAAATAGAGATTTCTTAAAGCTATTTGATTCCTCATTCATATCATGGTCCTTTTTCTTGTTTTCTTCAATTAGTGCATTAGCATTTCTTTCCCCCACATTTTTCATGTGTAGCCTAATCTCATTTTCCTGTGCTTTAACTCAGTGTGTGTTTGGGGGTAGGAAGACATTCATTCTTCTGGACCTTTGACAGAAATCCCCTCTGGGCCAGGCCAAGCTCTGTACCCGGAGGATACTCGCACAGTCAGTGATGGTGGCAAACCAGTGAAAGCAATAAGGTGGGGGCTGAGGCCTGAGGGGCAACAACACAAGGGCATTCTGGGCAAAGGCTGGATGAAGAGGTCCAGACGCTGGGACGACCCTGCGCATAGGGTGGTGGCGGCCATCTCTTAGGATACACTCAGAGCAGCTCTGCATGACACGAGGTGGCAGGAACGAAGACCAGGGAGGACTCCGAGGTCAGCTCCTGAACAACCTCATGAGTCATGTGGAGGAATGAACTCGATCCTGCGGGCCCTGACACTCTACCACCTCCCAACCACCTATTCAAGCGCAGAGGGGAGCACATCATGAGAAAAAGCGCAGAACGCGTTTGGAACAAATGCCTATGTGGCAGTGTGCACAGCCTCACCCTTGGAAAGCACGGCCTGCCTCCGAGACCAAAGATGCCTGCAGGAGACACCTGTTCCTCACTCTTCACCTCGAACTTAGCCACCCTCTTTGATCACAGAAGCCTTTTTCTACAAAGCACCTACAAATTAGTAGAGCATATGTTCCCAGATGCAATTTGGAGACTGCTGTAGGAAGCCCGCCAGCATTTCTCCCTGCCCTTCTCCCTGGCTGCTCTGCCATTGGCTAATGGCCTGGACCAGGGCTGAGAGGAGCATGCATGCGCCTCAGAGGAAGAGCTTGTGCCCCCATGGGACTCGCAAGCACAGGGAAAGGGGGTACAGGGAATAGGGGTGCCGACAGCTGTGGCTCACAGAGCAGGATGACGGCTTTCTGAGTCTGAAGGATTGCGATGATTATAAATGCTCTTCTCCCGCGTGTAGCCAATTAGACAAGCAGAGGGAAGGTGAGAAGCAGGAGGCAGACCAGCAGCAGGAGCCTTAACACAGCACATCCGGTGTGTGAGTCCCTCGTGCTGGGAACTCTAGGAAGCCTCACGGAAAGGAGGTCCACTTATAGGCTGCTCAGGGAGTCAGGCACATGCACCAAGCCCCCAACATATCATAGCTGGGTCAAGGAGGGCGTGACGATAGGAGAATGAATAATGGGGAAATTCAGGAAAACCTTTTGGCAAAGGAGAGGTTTAGCAGACCCCCGCAGGAAAGGTAAGTCCTTGGCAATCAGCGATTCAGGAAGAGCATGCCAGGTAGAAAGGGAAATCCTGGCAAAGCCCAGAGCCAGGAGAGAAAAATAAATATAGGAAACAAGTCACTCATCTGCTTGCAGGGATGAGCCACGGGAGAGTGAGCAGAAGTGTAAGAAGTAAATGAAGGCACATAAGTGTGGTCAGGGTCATCCTGGACGGGTTCTGAGGCAGGGCCCACGATGTTGGCTTTTCTCCACTGAATAGGGAGCCAAGCAGAAGATGCCGAGGGGGCACTGGCTCCTGGGACTAGAACACTGAGAACCAGATTTGGGGGGATGATGAGTTCAGACAGAGACACACTGAGGTGGAGGTGGTCAAGAGGCTTCCAAGCAGCTAAGTCCAGAAGGCATCTGGATCTCTGGGTCTGGAGCTCAGAGGCAAGGTCTGGAATGAACATGGGATGTGGGGGTCATTGACATTTGCTGGAAATGGGGCAGGGGTGCCAGGGACCTGCCAACTCTGTCTATTCCACAGACCACAGCTCAGAGCCTCACTCACGGAGAAACCTACGCACAAGGGTTATCTATGAGCTTCTGTAGTACTTTCTAAATATCTTAAACAATTTCCATCAAAACATGCTTTGGTCTCATGTCTGGAAGAACCAGTCTAACAATCTGAGCTGTTCGGCAACAAACAGAGCACTTCTGAGTCCCAATCAAGCTTTAGTTCTGCAAGAGGCTGGAAAGTTGTTTATATACTCCATAAAAGAATTCCCTCTGAAAGGTTCCCAAGAGACAGGTTCTCATGGAGAGGGCGTTCTCCTCTGCACCCAGATTCCACCTGGCATTGAGGACACCTGTCCTAAACACTGGCTCACCTGGGATCTGCTGAAAGCCACATGGAAAGGAAGCACTCCAGAGCAGCAAGAGAAGAGGTTCCAGAAACCGCCTAGCTCATCCACAGTCGAGTCTGACTGGTCCTCAGTGGGCAGCTTCTGATGAATGACCCAGAGTGGCCCCCTCCATCCCTGAGCCTCGAGTTTAATTGTTGCCTTTGTCTTTCCTCAAAGGCCTCCTGGGAAATGCTCTTCAAAGGAACTTGCTCTACCCTAAGTATATTGACCTACCCTCAACCAAACCTTTCTAAGAACCTACTCTTTGCGTGGGGCACCTGGGGATTCAGTGACGAGCTGAATTCTGGCTGTGTCTTCAAGGGACTCACGGCCTAGTGGCCACCTTGATTAGCGGTTCACTCTGCTTTCCACAGGTTCTTTCAAATCCCCACCCTCCTCCAAGCTAATATATAATTTAAACAATCAATGAAAATATAGTTTATACCCAAAAGCACATCTGCTTGCCAGTGTCCCCGCAGTCAAACCTGGAGACCTGCAGAAACTAGATACTGTCAGTGAGGCTCATATACTCACAAGCCTTTCTCTGCATCCAATTGCTCCTTCTCCAAATGAAACCGACCTCAAATATATAACACCAATATCCACCAGTGAAGGGGTAGATATATTAAGAAAACCACCCCATTAAGAAAAACAAACAAACAAACAAAAAGCCTGTGCCTTTGAATGTTTATCTTGAATCCAGGAAAACACATTAAGCAAGTCAGATACAGAGGGAGAAATTGGAGGACAGAGTCTGTGAGGAATGAGAGAAGCAGGGGCAGAGCTGGGGGCCACAAGGCAGGCCTCCCTGGGGAAAGATGTGGGACAAAGAAGCACAAACCTGAGCCTGTCAGACAAACTGAACTTCCTCCAGAGAAGTGGGGAGCAGCTCAGGAAATGAGAAGATGGGGCCCCAGTATAGCTGCTGAATTCTGGAGACCATGTTGGAACCACCAAATGCCTTCCCCTGCTTCTCTTCTTCCCGCCTTATTTTATCTATCACGTATGAAAAACAGAAAAGCAACTGGAAACTTTGTCTGTGGCTCTGTATTTAGATAGAGCCTAGAATGATATAATTATCATGAGAAAAACAGGACTTTTGTTTCCACTGGGGCTAGACTGTAACAGGAAACAGCAGTTCTAAATATGGCTGGATCCCAAGGGTAAGTCTACATGCAATTAAGAGAACATCTTGGTCATTAATCAGGGCCCAGACTGAGGTCTAAGGGTCCAAGCGTTATAGGAGGACCTACCTTCGGATCATAGACTTCAAGAACACCCATGAGCGGACACAAAAGCCAAGAGTATCTCCATCAATGTGCACACCTTAGCCCCACTTACTGGCCCTACAGAACCAGACCCTGCCATAGGTTAAGGATCTTTGTCGGGGCCACATGCATGATGACGTCCTTTGGCAGAAAGGGCTTTGGAGTCAGTCTCCATACAGAGTCCCAGATGCACCATTTAATAATTGTATGACCTTGGGCAAATGATTTAACATCTTGAGCCTGCCATTTCCCATCCATAAAATGGGGATGATAGTAACTGTCATACAGAGTTGCCACTGAGGACAAAGGGTGGTGCCAAATATAAAATGCCCCAACAAGTGCCTGGCACATAATGGGTGATCAAGATATAGTAGGTGATACCCTTCACTCTCAAGAGGAAGAGCCTCCCCATAGAAAAGGAAGCCGAGAAGTAGGGGAGGTCACTTCAGGAGGAGGACACATGTAGCCCGGGGAGTCACACAGCCATCCTCTTGGGTGAAGCTCCTCCAGTGTGGCTGACAGCCGTGTTCACATCCGACCCTTCCTGGTGACCCTTCCTGGGGGCAATGCCCTTGGGGGCACTTCCCCACTAGCCCATGCTGAAGTTACCCCCAGCCGTAAAGAAGGAATCAGGAGGGACAGAGGGCCCTGGAGTGGGTCAGATGCAGGCGACGAAAAAAGATACAGGGCAGAAACGTAAAAACAGAGCCCTTTTTGACGGCAGGCAACAGAGAAACACTGGGTATCCAGTTTGGCGGAGTCACCATAAAACTGAAGCCAGGCCAGACATTTGCCTTAAGAGGCACATGAAAGGCAACCCTTCTCTGGAACAAAGGAAACCAGACTTTGAGAAACCTGGAGAGAAGCTGACGAAACCCAGAGCATCAAAACTTCCCAAGGAGCCAGGAGCACTCCACCAGGCTCTGAAGAATAGGGTGGTGGCCATCACGTCCCTCCTAGTTAGCAGCACAACCCGAGGTAAATGGACAGTTACCTTGCATGTCTCCAAATGGCCCCAGGAAGAGCTAATAAGATGTGAATTTATGGAGGAAAGCCATGAAAAGTGGGCCTTGCAAGAGTTACTATCTGATACTACCTACAGAATTATTAAAATAAGCCACCCAAAACTCTTTCAGCCATAGAGCACTGAGCTGATGAAGAAACACACATCATAAAAGAATAAATTACCTACATAATAAACCTTGCATCTTCTCAAATGAGGCCATTAGAAATTGATCAGTTAATTGAGGAGTAGCTGAGGACCGAAGCCCTGATGAAAGGCGCACCAGGAACCACCTTCTAGAATCAGCTCTGTTAACAGCATGCTGGGGTCCCACAGGCTGCCCTGGTGGTGTTTCCTGAATAAGCGTGTGGGCAGAGGGGATTCTTCCAGAAAGCTAGGGTATGTGGCTACAGGCCACTCACATGTCACGTCTGCAGTGTGGAGGCAGCCAGGGCCAGGCACATGGCACTGGTGAAGAGCAGACCAGGCCACAGTGAAAACTCGGTGTTCCCCTTCCTTCCAGGGCCCAAGGCAGTGGGATGGCCTGTCATGGGAGATGCTTTCCAACTACCCCCTTTAAATGGCTACACTGATTCCTGCCCCTACCAGCTGCACACGGGTGTGTGCACACACAGACGCACTCACACACATGTCCATATACGTGCTCACACACAGGCTGACACACATCTCACATACACTCTCACACATGTGCATTCTTCTACATACACACCCTCACACAGTTAAGTAACACACACAGACCTGTAACCTCCTGCTGCATGAAATTCACCCTCCACCATCCCCTCCTCATTCCTCTGCCTCACCCCCTCTGCACCCCGTTTTCTAACCTGCCCTAACCTCTCCAGCCCCTGACCCCTGACTGGCTGCCTCCCCTCACTCTGCACATCCTATGCCAGACACCCCTTCCCTTGGACCTCGGCCTTCTTCATGTACTCCAATCACGACTCTCCCCCTGCTTCCCCCTGCTCCAGGTGAGCATCTTGGCAGGTCAGGGCCAACTCTCCGAATCCCTGTTTTGCATGGTGGAGCCCTGGAATTCACTCCAGCACCCCAGGTCAGAATTGGGCCCCACAGCATCCCTCTGAGCTTTCCCAAGGGGCAGGGGGCTCGGTGCAGGCTGCACCCCTCGGCATTCTGGGGCTCTTACCTCATTCACAAAGACCCAGTGGCTGTCCTTGGAAGCCAGGTTGGTCTCCACGGCCTGCAGAGAGAAAAAGAAAACAAACATGAACGGAAGCAAGCCAGAAGCTGGCAGACATGCAGAATGATTGCCGAGATGGGGTTTGATAAACATTGCTCTTGGAGATTTTTTTCTTCACAAAACATGCCATCCCCGGGGTCAGCTCTGGCCGCCTTAGCTACAAGACGCATCATTTGAACACCGACGTCTGATTTCCTGCTGTTCTTCCAAGCTCTCATGCACCAGCCCTGAGCAAGTTGGCAGCTCTGGTTCCTGCGGGCATCACAGGGCCACCATAGGTGGGGGCATTCGTCCCCTCTCCTGGAGAACACCTTTCTGGAGGGGAGCTTAGGGGGATGCTTCTCATGACTGCCAGAGGCTAGAGCATCAGGAATCTGGAACAAGGGATGTATGGCATCTCATCCAGCCTTGCTGAACGACACCTGGGAGGACAGCAGCTCCCAGCCAGGGCTCTGAGCTGCCTTCAGTTCTAAAGAACCCACAAAGGACCCATAGAACCGGCTCTTTCTTGTTTCTCGGTAGTAACCCCAACCCATCATCCTCTCTTACAGCACTTTGTTCTACTTCTTGATAGCACTTGCTATTTCTGTGCTTGAATAGTTAGCAGCTTATCTATTTCGTGTCATCTATCTCCTTCACCAAGCTGGAGTCTCCGCATTCGTGGGTGGTCACCGTTGTGTCCCAGAACCTTACACTATAACCAGCACAAAGGGTTCAATATACGAATGAAGATTGCTGCCAAATACAGGAAGGAAGCGTAAGAGGGCAAGGCAGATAGGACCCCACTCCTTATTCTGTTTCTCATAGGCTTTAGGGGTGCTTTTACCCTCCTTTAATTGGAAAGTCAACAGATTGAAAGGAGAGAAGGAACTGATCATTGTCAAGCATGTCCCGTAAGAACTCTCCCAGTGAGCATGTGTCAAGTACCTGCTGAGCCAAGCCATCTAGGAACCTGGAGAGAGCTTTCAGATTGTCGTCCTCGTGTGTGTGTGTGTGTGTGTGTGTGTGTGTGTGTGTGTATTTTTGTGATCTAATTTTTATTACTCTTTTTATTTGCAAAACTACAGAAAAAGAAAAATGTTCAAAATCATCCCATAACCCTGCCCCATTTTTTTAAATGTGCTAAAGTGGTGAAAATGCCCCATTTGTCCCTCTACAGTCATCCTCCAGGCGTTGTCTGAGGTGTCCCCTTCTAGAAGGTTGTGGTACATATGTAGGTATAAATATCAGACAGATGTTTCTATTAAACTGGAATCATAAAATACATATCAGGTTACAACTGTCATTTTTTTTTTACTTATCAGTGTATCAAGAATATCTTTCCTCCTCAGTACACAGAGATCCGACTCATTCTTCTTAACCATGAGGCAGAGAGGGGTAAAAAGCCTGCCTGCACCAGCGACCCAGCCATATGCGGGAGCTCGACCATTGCACTGTCGGTGCACAGGTTACTGTTAGAACTTCACCTACACAGAGAATGGATCAGTTCGCTAGCCAATACAGCAAGCATGTGGAAAGAGAGCCTTTGGGAGTGCCCCAGCCAGCTCCAGCAGCCCAGTCCTTTACAGACAGCTCCCCCAGGACATTAAGGGTGGACACAGGGGTCTTGCTGGGCCATCTTTCGCAGGAGAGGACATGAATTCTCCTTCTCCAGCCCAGAAGTGAGAGGGTGCCGGCCCCTATGAAGACAGATGAGGAGGGGAGTCTGGACTGGGCTGGAAGGGGACTACCTTCACCGGTTGTCATTTAACCACTCCAGTCTCTGTTCAGCTATAAAAAATAGATAACGCTTGCATCCTCGTTTCTGCCAATATCTTCAGTCCTCAATCTCAAGAAGGAGTAAGCGCAGAAAATGGAATGGCATCCATACCAGTCCCAAGCCTTTCCCACGAAGCAAAGACGGGAAGTGGTCATCCCCACCCTTTACGGGGTTCCACCCTTATTCCTTGGCTCGCCCACATTCTTGGATCCTGGAAATCTTCTCTAGCCACACAAGTCCTCCTCCTCATGAACCAGGCCCCCACAAAACCCCCTCTTCCTCAGAATAAGTGAGTTATGTTGAAGAATGCCTAGGCTGCTCCATCCCCTACCCCAGGAAGAAGGCTCCAAGTGTTCTCTCTCCTGTACCTGGAAGAAAGGAGCTCCAGAGATGCCAAGCACTTGTGGGGCCATGTCCCAAAGATGCTTTCTCCCCATTCTACACACTCCATATACCAGCCCCTCTCCCCAGAAGCTGTGAGGACTTCCAGGCCAGCTGCCCTCTGAGGAGCCTCAGACCCATGGAGGAGGTGAAGGGCAAGCACCTACAGGTGCAGTCTCAGCCGCCCAGCCCAAAGCCTTGCAACACAGACTTTCAGGAATGTCTTCAGAAGCCTGGAGGCCTGGGGAGGAGGTATGGGAAGGAGACGTGGACACAGGGTGCTCTGAGAACGCTCTGCAGCAGACTGCTGGGCTCTGGCTTGCATCCATTCCCAATACCTCAGCATTCCCTTAATGCTCACATGGAGGGCACCAGTGACACGCTCAACAAATCTGTACAGGAGACAGTGCTGGGAGGGTGTCATAATGTCTCAGAAAGCTAGACCACTGAACTGAATCTAAAGAGACGCAGCTTAACAAAGCTGCGCTCAAAGCCCTACTCCTGGTTTTCAGGAACAGAAGGGCAACTGGGGAGATGAGACTTGGAAGCAACACTGCTGAGTGAAGAACCCTGGAAAGGCAGGGGCTGGGCATTGACTACTGGGCCACCCCACTGGACGGAGGACACTGCAGACTGGATTTGGTCACGGGGTGGGACAGCGAAAGTAAAGGCGTCATTAGGCACATGAAGAACCATCATGTGCAAGAGAGATTGGAATTACTCTTTGCAGCCTCTCAGAGTTGATTTAGCACCAAGGTCTCCAGGAATCAGGAAGGGAGGTATCAACTCAATAGAAGACAGAACTTTCTGACTTTCCAAGGGGTTCAAGATGGAATGGGCTGCCTCGGGAGCAGTAAGGTCTCATTGGGGGGCGTGCCCAAGTGGAAGGTGAACAGCATGTCCCTGAAAGGGACTTAAGCATCAGCAGGGAGGCTGACCATGGGTGAGGGGCAGGACTATCAGGCACGGACATTCTGAAGCAATGGTTTGAAAGTCTGGCTGCATGCAGGAACCTCCTAGGGAGCTTTTAAAAAGGCAGACCTTGGGGCCCCCCTCCTTGGGATCCTAATGCACTGAGAATGGCCACATGCCTGAGGTGCTGTGTTATTTCAGAGCTTCCACCCTGACTCTTGGCCTCTGCGGCTGGGAGCCCTGCTCCAGAATGTTTAGTTCTGTGCATCTTCTGTGCAGGTGAAAGGTCCTCTGTTACCCACGGGAGCCCGCAGGGCCGGGGACATGACACAGCTGCCGGGACATCCCAGGGAACAGCTGGGACCCTGGCTCCTCTCAAGAGTTGTCCCATCTGGTCTCAGACTCACACACGAACGATACTGATGGAGAGAATTGATCAGAAAACCCCACAGGACAACTGGCCAACTTTCCTGTCCTACTTTCTTCACCAATTAAGCTCAGCTAATTTGTTAAGCCTCTTTTCCCCACACAGAGATAAATAGTGCTTGGCTGCAGCCTTTTCCAGAGGATGCAATTCACACAGAAGCTGAGCTAGATGGTAAGAAGGACAAGCTACTGCAGATTTAGAAAGAACACCTCTCTCCCCACCACTAGTTACTGGAGAGCTGTCAGCTCCGTGGGAAGAGCCCTAACTGCTCACAGCCCAGTGGGCAGTGTCCCTCCCAGCGTCTCTAATTCCCCGTCTGAGCACCATCCTTCCCTCTTCTTCCCCAGCCATGTCTGTGGCAGGTGCAGCCAAGTCCTCTCTTCCATGGCAGAGCCAACGGGGCAAGGGGAAGGTGGGCAGGCAAAGCGTGTTCGAATCCCAGTTCTGGCACTGCTTAGCTGCGGGCTCCTGGGTGAGCTACTCCACCTCCCTGAGCGGCAGCTCCACGCCTAGAAGGTGTTCGAATGCCAACAGTGCTATTGATGCTCTGCCCACATTCCCCCTGCACTCCATGAGGGTTTTTGAGCACCCCGGCTCCCTGTATGCCTTCACACCCAACGGCAGACACCCGTGCCTCAGGCTGCTGGAACCTCTGAGCAGCACTCACTGTGCCTGGGAATTTACACCCCTAACCGAGGACCGAGGGTGTCACATATACAAATCCCAGCTGCCCTGTTCCCGGATGGGGACTGCTCCAAGTGTGAGCTCAGCTGGGTCCCGAATCTGTCCATGGGACCGTGCCCACACTGCCTCGCTTGCTAGCACACCCACTCTGGCTTCCTTCATTTCCCTGTCCCACATTCCCACTCCCCTGCTGCCTTTCTTTTTTTTAATTCCCCTGGGAACACTTCTTAAGAAATCATTGTCACACAAATCCTTGCCTCAGAGTCTGCTTCTGGGAACCCAACCTGAGACAAACACCTCCCACCCTGGGGTTACCATGAGAATTAAATGAAATTATGTGTGAGGTTCTCGGCCCAGAAAGGAACTCACTACAGATAAGCAGTGAACATGAAGGTCCTCCCCATTCCTTCCACTCAAGTCTCCAGCCTGGTCATCATTCAGGGGTCTCTTCGATGTGTAGATGTACATAGTCTCATCCGCTCCTTCCTTCACTCAACAGACTGTGCCTGCCACACATCAGCTACTGTTCTAACTCTGTGGAATGCAGGTGTGAGCCAGGAGCCTCATCCATGCCATCACGGACCCCACAGTACCTAGACGACTGACAATAAACCACATGGCCACTGTGATGAGCGCTGTCTCCTCCCTGAGTCCACAGACCCTTCAAGGCAGCACAACGTGGAGCTTCCCTTCACTGGTGCCGCTGTAGACCCACTGCTCTGTAGCACTACCAGCATCAGCAAAAAAGTATTGAGCTAACTAGGCAAATAAAGGGCAGCCCTTCCTTTCATAGGTGGGGAAGGGAGTGGAGCTGGCTTCTGCTCAGGGTGGGCTTCCAGCCACTTGCCTCCAGCAAGTAGGGAGGCTGCGTTCCTGCAGTTGGGTTTCTCTGCTAGAGCTGGGCACCATGGCCGTGGGACAACCCTCAAAATAATGCAGTGGCAGGTGATAGATCCCTGTGCCTCTGTAGGAGCTCCACCTAGACCCTGCGGGAGGTGGGAACCACGTGTTGGTGAACCCAAAGGGCCCCTGCACTGGCAGCCCTGGTTAAGTTCCTGCTGTGAGTCTTGCAAGGCTTTGCCAAACCATCAGTGACTGACTTCCCAGCTCTCATGGTCCAGCAGTAGACTGGCTAACATAGAGCTTTTAGAAGAAGAGCTAAGAAGGTGGAAACTTCCGCAGGCTCATGCTGACTCCTGTTTGAGCCCCTTTTCAGTCACAGACCCAAGAAGCTTACTGTGGCATGTAGCCCATAGAAAGGGCTTCGATGGTGGACACAGGTCGCCAGTGGTGAGGCAGAGCTAGGTGTCTTCACTTGTCCTGACACCCATACACCACCACACACTGTCATAGCTAGGCAGCTGTTAGAGAAGTGGAAGGCAGCTGTCCTTCCCAGACCTAGGGAAGAGAATATGTCCCCTTGTCCAGGAGCAGGAACTCCTGCCTGGACCTCAGGCCAATTACAGGTTTCCCACAGCTAACTGCATCAACAGAACTGGAATATAAGCAACACAGGACACTAACAGGCCATCCTGCAGGCCCCCCTGGGGCCAGGGGATATTTGGATCCTGTCCTGGCTCTTCAGCCACCCTGATGCCACAGTTTCCATAGAGAAGTAGATGCGGAAAAAAGCCCAGCTCCTGGCTCCCCAAAGCTCTAGAGAGAAAGCAGCCCCTAGCGCTGACGGGAATGGTAGATGCAGGGTGGCTTGCCTGGACAGGGAGGGAGAGGCCCTTTGGCCATATGGAGGTGGAGATCAGCTCTAATATCCAAACACCTAAAAGGAGGCCGAGAAGACAGTGGTTCTATGGGGCTGCAGGAAGGACCTCCAGCCTGGTTCCCTGCCTCTGTGTACTCTGCCTTTCACCCAGGACCAAGTCTGAGCCATCTCCTTTGATCAAGCACCCCTCCAGACACTTCAATACTCTATCGCCCCCACTTCACAACACACACGCCTCCCTTTACTCACACAGCCTACTGAGTCAGGCAGCGTTCTCCTCCCCATCCCACGGATGGGGAGCCGGGACCTAGATCTGGCCTCATAGCTCACACAGGGCCCTCCACTAGTACTTGGCAGGAGCTGGATTTGAACCCGGGTCTGTCTGTCTGCAAAGCTTGAGTTTTTTTCCCTCGGTCATGCTGTTTCTCAAAAGGCCTCAACAGCTGTCAGGGCAAGCAGGTGAGCCTTTGGGTCTGGGCCTGGGCCTGGGCCCGGCCCCTGGCAATGGGGACAAAATAATCTTTTTTCTCATAGTGGAGAAAATGCCGTGACGGGCAACAGTGCCTTCCTTCTCCGGGTTAACTTGTTCTCATCAGCCTCAGACCATTATGCCTCTTGTATTTCTTAAGTATGAGTCCATTTCACTTTATCTTGGCCTAAAGGAATCATAAATGGAGTGGAAAAAAACCTCTACATGGAAACCTTCCAGCAGGATCGCTGAGGATTTATTCCACAAAATGCAAGTGCCACCAATTATTTATGTATGTGTTAATTGTTGGCCATTTCTCTAGGTACCCCCAACACTGGGAGCCCGAGATAATGAAAACTTGTCGATAATTAGCATCTTTTTAAAATCCCAACTCGTAACATTTCAGAGCGTTCCCTCCATGGAGCGCAGACCCTGGCCTTTTCCCAAGGATGGGTAGCGTGCTAACTTTAAAGACCCCCTGCTGCCTTTGCAACAGCATGCTATTGAGGAACAATTCTCTCTGTACAATGTCATTCCTCTGGAGTGTGAGGGAGTGCAGTTCCCCCCATCTGCAAAGAAGGGGAGTAGCTGGCTACAAGACTATGGATGATCCAGGAGCCCAGAAGCCCTTTTACAAGGAAATCAGCAAAGCAACCGCCATGATCAGGCCCCCAAGTTCAGAAGCGATAGCACAGAATGTGAGGAAACCCATAAATGACAGCCATCATTTCTGGCCACTCTGGGCTTCCCAGAGGCCTGCCTCCTCAAGAAAAGGGCCTGAGAGTCTGGCCCAGCTGCTTCTCCTGTTTACCTTAGCCTTATCTCCAGAACTTCTTAGGGCCTCGCTCTCACTGGAAAACTGCCTTAATGTTCTCTCCAGGTCGACAGCTCCTACTGCTGGCCCCATCCTTACTCCTAGGTCCCATTGGGGAATCTTGAACCATATGTGGGCTTCTTTTCCAATTTCTTGTCCCAGGCCCTTCCCAGGAAACAGCCCCTCCTGACCCGGCATGCATTATGTGTCTCCACCTCACCCACCACTCTGCTGGAGCTTCCTTGAAGCCCAGGGCCCTCAGCCTTGGCAGGAGCAGGAACCACAGTCACCTGAGCACACGGACGGGCTGCTTAGCATGTGTGTGTTGTGGGCAGGGTGGTTGGTGGAGGATGGTGGAGACGAGGCCACACAAGGCCATCTGGGGAAGAAAGTGTGGCCGAATTCAGCCGTAGCTTCCAAACACAGCTCCGGGGACACTAAGAGGGCCTTTGCCGAGGGAAATCTGAGCCTGCTGTTCGGAGTTTAGGGAAGGTGCTGGCTAGCAAAGGCTGGAGGGAAGGGACGCCTGTAGACTGGGCACAATTGCTGGCACTTTCTGAAATACCTCCTCCACTCAGACCCTGAGTGAAGCCCTCTACACACGACACCCCAGTGAGTCCTCATAATGAGCTGCTGAAACAGGCTTCTGATCTGAGCAGACAGATGGGGAGACTTGCCCAAAGCTCCCTGCAAGTCGGTGTCACCGAGGCACACGACCAGCCCCCCTCTGGTGTATCATGCCAACTTGAAGACAAACGCATTCCAGTCATTTCTGGGGATCTTTCACACAAATGCAAGAGCCAAGCTGAAAGGCAATGCAGAGAGTGATGAGGCCTAGATAGTAAATCTGGGAAGCCACAGGGGCTTCTGCGAAGCTGGGTCCTAGATTCTGCAGTTTCCTGCCAGCACCACCCCACCCCCACACCCACCCTTCCAAACCCCTGGATCAGGCAGGTCCTCTGGTTGTCTATGAGGAAGAGCCTCCAGTCCCTCACTAAGGCCTAAGGCCTGGTCTAGATACCATGCAGCCCCTTCCCCACACAGCACCTGGCAGACAAGACCTTTGAAAGATGTCTTTGGAATCAACAAATGGGTAGATCCACATTCCTGCATATTTCCATGATGCTGAGAATAACAAAGGCCAGGGGCATAGAAAGGAAGCCCCAAATAGTCAGAAGGTATACTGACATACAGGTACTCTTTCCTTTGCCTTCCCTTGGTACTGCCTTCACAGAAACACATACATACGGGACCTGTGTCCTTATTTTGCACAGCTTGGATACGCACTTGATTTTTGGTTAACACTGTTCTGCGCAAAGTACTGCCTATATTTGAATATAGCACACTTTTGCTACACGTCTGAGAGAAGGTGAAATGAAACAAAGTGAACTTGAAAGGCGGATAAATGCAAGACATCGTAACCTTTGGAAGCTGATGGAAACATGATCAAATTTTAGAGCTTTGCTATGGGGATATAATTGTGTCTTCATTTGTGCTGAGTGCCGGAACTCCTGATGCAAGCTCCCATATACTCTGCTTAAAAACACAGTAAGTTCTGAACTAGTCTGGTCAATCAGCGGCATTTTAAAAGATATTACCATAACACTGGAGAGAGGGTATTCATCTTTAGGCGGTTTTTTTTTTTTTTTATACTGGCTTTGATCTCAGACAAACTATTATGTTGCTATTGAAAAAAAAAAGGAAACATAATTGACTAAACACATGTAAAAATCTGATAGAACTGAACAATTTTTCGTCAATCATTAGACCTCCCTGGCCTCAGTCCTCACTGTTTACCGAGTTTGAGATAAACAGCTCTTTCAAGCCGCCTTCCCAGTCTGTGCCGAGGGCAGCAGTGCCAGCCCACAGCCTCCGGGGATGAAGATTCATTACAGATCATTTGTGGATCCTTCAGATGAAATAGAGACAGGTTCCAGGGCTGTGCTGGAAGTGCAATTTACTGTAATAAAAAGTGAGAATATGCTACATGTGGACAATTTATGAGGAAACGTTAATATCAGCAGAAAAATGAAATGAAGTCTGCTCACAGGCACGACCTGTTTAATAAGAGCAACTTGGAGAAGTAAAGCCAGGCACTGCCGATGAGTAGCAACTGATGGATACTCGGATTTTAATAAATGGTCCATAATTTCCCTGCCATCTGGAGGGCACGGCGGCCAAATAAGGCCCTCCGTGTTCTATCTACTCTCACAGACACCCAGGCTTTGTCCTGCTGGGAGGCGATGGGAGCCAGCTTTTCTATCAGATCTTGTCTCGTGCCAAAGAAAGGCATTCCCACCGTTGCGCGCATGGACACTACCACACCGTTCCTTTTGAGGACCGAGATGTACAATAGAACAAATCACTTCTGAGCTTATTTACACTCTGGTTTGGCGAGAACAGTGGCCAGCCTCTGCAGCGGGCTGTGAACAATCTCATGACGCGGGTCCCCCAGAGGCCAAGGGATGCAGTTCTTGGGTGGCAGGTGGCCGCGCTGAGCCCTTTCTCATGCAGCCAGCTGTTCTGCTCCAGCTTCAAGTGATTTTCAGACATAAGCAAAGCAAAGTCCAAAACTGATTAAAAATGTTTTCTTCTCCCTCCCATGAGTATTTACACATTCATGCTGGAGCTTGAGACAGCACTGCCTGCATCCAAAGACTGGCTCTGGGGACCCACAGCATCAGAAGTTGCAGAAGGAAGGGAAGGGGTGGGAACCATCTGGGGCAGAAAACTGCCTCCCAGTCCTGCTGGGTCACAAAGGGCCCCACAGGCCTGCCCCCCCTGTGTGGCTGTCAGCCCCAGAGACCAGACCCACAGCACACATCCACTGGGGGAACATCTACACTGCCTGAGCTGCTCAATTAAAGCATCAGCGTTCAAGGTTAATACCGTGACCCCTTCAAATCCTGCCAGGCAAGCGGCTTCTGCCCACGGATCTAATTCCTTTTCTCCACCTAAATTGTTTTTAAAAGATGGAAGCGTTTGAATTCTTTTTAAGGCAATAAAGTTGAAAGTAGCAATTCTTTACCAAGCTGATAAGAGCTGCTGGGTGTAATTTGTATTCTTTTTTATGAGCCTGACTTTTTGGAGAATGGAAGAGAAAGAAAAATGTCTTCTTTTCAGTTCTGGAGACAAGAACTATTTCTTCCTCAGGGTGCTGGGGAGGAGTTCTCTGGCTCGGCAGTTGTCAGGAAACAAGTCCCTGATTTGTGACATGGGAAAGCCAGGGAGGTGCCCTGTACAGGAAAGGGGGTATAAAGCTCACCTCGACATTCTCGCCCCACTGGAAGTGATTCAGAGAGGCCACGGGTGGGACTGTGAGGTCCTAGGGAGTAAGGAGGAGAGGATAATGCACATTCCATGAAAAGAGAAAGGAGAGGATCTATTATCTTTAGAATCCACACTATAAACTGTTCTACAAGCTTGGAGACAGCTTCTCTCCAAGTGCAATGCCTCTGTGCTGTTGGGTCCCAGACCTGGGCATGGCCAAGAACCTCATTTTTGCCCAAAGTCCTCTGGGCCCAACAATCAACTCATGTAACTCTACATTCAGCTGCTACAAGTCTACATTTGACACAGAAGCCAAACACACTTTGTCTGCAGGGGTGTGGCCGACCTGCACCACCCTCCACTCTCCTGACTAGCACAAAGCCCTACCCATGGAATGGCATTGCTTGAAGAGAAAACTCTGAGCACAGGGCTTCTAGGCTCAGTATCTGGAGCAGAAAAATCGGTGAGAAAACTCACCATAACCATGTCCTACACTTGCCTTAGAGCTGTAGGTCGGAAGCACCACACTGGTTTCATCTAACTTGATGATCTTGGTGACAGACATGAAGGTAGGAGGCAATCCTACCTGACCCCCAGGGGAACATTAAACCTTAAACTTCCCAAATAATCCCATCCACTTGTGCATGTGCACACACACACACACACACACACACACACACACACACACACACACAATTCCACTTCAGACACCTTTGTAGGGGAACGTGGGGCCCAAATAAAAAGAAGCATCACTGAATCAACAAACACAAAATGCCCAGGATAGGCATTACTGCATCTCTCTCAGATTCCTACCTCAGATTCACACTGGTCTTTCTTGCCTTCATGACCAGATTTTCCAGATGGCCTCCCAGGTGCTTCTTCCAAAATGTAAATTCTCTATCTATATTGGCACTATTTCTTGCAATAAATCCTGAAAGGTAACCATTTCTGATCCCCTTGAAAAGAACTACATCAGGAAGTAATGAAGTACTATATGGTGACTAACATAACATAGTAAAAAATTAATTAATTAATTTTTAAAAAAAAAGGAAAGGGAAGGAAACTAGGAAATGACTGAATAGCCAGCTCTTTGGGTTCATCATCTCTGCCTAGACTGGAGAACCCAGAAGTACAGCCCAAATAATGAGAGCATGAGACAGCCTGACAACATGTCTCGAGTAGCTACGTGTCCCACCAGGCCCCAAGAACAGGGAGATTCATGATGATCTCAGGCCTTCCCCTGAGGTCATTCAGTATAGACTTGATGTTTCTTGACTCTGCTCCCTAAGACCAGGTTGACTACAGCCCAGGGGGAAGGCCAAGGGCCAACAAGTGCTGGTCTGGGCTCAGGGGAAGGACTACTGGCACAAGGCAAGAGGCCTCAGTCTAGAAAGGAACCTAGCCCCACAGGCTTCCTGAGAAATTTGCCTGATCTAGAGAAACAGCAAGGTAGGAAGGAGGCCCAGAGGAGAAAAAAAAAGGCTTCTTGGACTCATCCACTTTGGGGAATCACAGAATTAAAGAGTCAAAGAAGCAGGTGTCAACCTTGAGAAAATCGATGAGCAGCCGTGAGAGAGACAACAGCAGGATCCACCCACCCATTGAACAACCGTGGACCTGGGTTCCTACTACATGCCAGGTACTATGAGAAACCTGGACAAGGAAGTGAGGAAGTCTTGGGCCCTGTCTTGGAGTGAATCCAGCCTACTTAGAGAGACAGTCCCACACAGAGAGAATATTGTACAGGATAAAAGGAGAACATGCAGTGATCGGGGAGTGTTCAGTGAATGAGGAGCCAGGTACCAACTCCCTCCTGGAGAGTGGAAGTCCCCATGTTGGGGGTGAGCAGTGGTGGGGCAGCCGAGCATCCCAGTCTGAGGAGACAGCATGTGTCAGCCTGGAGGTAAGAAAGGGCATTAGGTTAGGGAGTGATGATTGAATCACATCTTCACATCTTGTGGATAAAAATTGGTTCCTAAAATCAATTATAATCAAAATTAGCCACAAAGACTTCTTAGCTCATAGATAAAGTGTAGTACAGAAAATATAATTTGTGTAAAGAATCCCGGATCTGTTCCTCTGACCTTTATTAATCAATGTTTCTCTATGGCTGCAATTAGAGCTTCATTTTCTTCCCTGAGTGTATTGACTAAACCATCACCCGCTTGCCTAGCCGCTGAAAGCTATGCTCCCAGTCCTGTCCTGTCAGATCGTTGTTCTATCCAGTCAGACCAGAAGGCTTTGGAACCGCTTCCCGCCTTGCAGGTGAATGTGGGAATGCTATGGTCAGACCTGCATTCTAGAGAGGTCAGGACAGCCATGTGGAGAAGCCCTTGACACCATGCACACATTCCTTCCAGCACATTCTGCACTGTGTCAAGCTTTACTGTGCCCATTGCCTATTGACGAGGTCAATGTGGCATTGCCTGGCCTATGCATCTATCGGTGGAGTTAAATCTGCACGTGAAGCACCCCTACTATTCGTCCTCCGTGGCTCAAAATCAAAGGTGGGAGGATAGGGAGCATGAGGAATGACTATGACCTGAAACACTGCCAGGTCCCAAACAGCAGGGCCTACACACAGGAGCTGGGCTCGTATCTTGTAAATCGGGAGCCCCCAGATTATGTACTATGGAGTAGAAGAGGCTTAGGCGATGCTAAGAGTTCACCTATTTAAGAAAAAAAAAAATCTTTGTTCAGAAAGTTTGAGGTATACTGCACCCTGAAGAATCACAAAGGACAACACTAACAGAAATGTTATCGGAATGTGACGGGCTACGTTGTGGCCCCCCCCAGACTCGTATGTTGACGTCCCAATCCCCAGCACCTCAGAATGTAACTGTCTTTGGAGATAAGGTATTTAAAGTGGTGATTAACTTAAAACGAGGCCATTAGGGTGGGCCTAATCCAATCTGACTGGTGTCCTTACAAGAAGAGTAAGAGACACCAGGGATACACGCTCACAGAGAAAAGGCCATGTGAGGACACAACGGGATGACAGCCATCTCCAAAGCAGGAAGAGCGGCCTCAGAAGAAACCAATCCTGGCAACACCCTGATCTTGGACGTCTGGCCCCCAGAACTGTGAGACAATACATTTCTGGGGTTTAAGCCCCCCAGTCCATGGCACTTTGTTACAGCAGTCCTAGCAAACTAATACAGGGGACGCTAAAAGTTCTCCTGAAAACAAACTAACTGTGGTCAGAAAGTCTGAGATACAAGGCATTTATATCCCCACCTTGAAGAACCACAAAGCATACTAACAGAAAAGTCCTCCCATCACAGAAAATCATCAAACTTGGCTGAACCCTGTGTTTATCAAACCTATCTCCCCAGAATATTAAGTTTCTTTGTTCAAGGAACACACAGATATTTTACGGGACACTCAGGTGGGCAACAGAACAGGGTGGGGCAAATGGTAGTCCAGGCCTCGGGGCGCTGGGAGAGGACGTTCAGATGGGAAGGATCTGAACCATCTGGATTCCAGATGGGCCAGACAGGCTGCATGGAGGAGAAGGTCACAAGCATGAGAGGTACAGGGAATCAGCTAGGAAGCAGTTCCAGTGGTCCAGAAAAATGCTGGCGAGGGCCAGAACAGAGAGAGGTCACCAGGCTGGAGAGGACCGGATGGAGTGTGAAATGTTTAGAAGGAAAACGTTGACAGGATATGGTCATCCATTGGAAACTGAGTGAAGTGTGAAGGACAAAAAGAAATCTGATGTGACAATTAGAAGCAATCACATAAAAGCAGAAGGTGGATCAGGCTCAGTGAGGAAGATGAATTCAGGTATGACCTCCTGGACAGCAGGATGTCAGAGAGACAAGTCATAAAAGTTTGGGAGAGATGAGTGATCATGGCAGTGGACAGAGAGAAGGCAAGGGCTTACCGCAGGTAAGAGGTGAAGGTGCACAAGGACACAGTATCAAGTTAGCCTAGACGCCCCCCCCACCACCAACCTCTAGTGTAAGAACCAGCAGTGGCTGGCTTGATCTACAGACCCATTCAGGTGGCTCCAGCGATAGGACCAGTGACCTGTGGAGGCTGGGAGCCATGGCAGGAGGATAAGAACTTCTTCACCTTCACCTTTGGACCACTATTGCTTCTACTGGTGCCTGCCAAGCCCCCACCTTTTTGGAGACTACACAGCACACACCCAGCTATACGACTTTCAACCCCCCAAGAATGTATTTTTTGAAACTATGAGATACACACACACACAAACACACACTCCTCTACCTTCCCTCTATACCCTGTACTGATCCAGAGGGTTCTAAACCTAACTGGAAGACTTCACATTATCCCTGTAAGCTTCACGCTATTGGAATCAGTCAGCCACTCTATCCAAACTGTTCAGACCACTTTAGAACTTCTTCCTGCCTCACAACATCATCCTCTTCACCTTGGATTTATTAAAGGGGGGAATTTTATCAGGCTAGCCTCATGGTGATCAGGCAAGGGAGAACTACATGAGGGAGACCTGGGTCCTAGTTGTTGCTTTTTCTGTACACCATTTAACTTCATTTTCTTCATCTGAAAAGTCTGTGAGAGAGTCAAGAGTGATGGTTGGTTCTCAGTATATTCTAAGATTCTATGGGCAGGTTCCCAATGGTTTTGGGAACTCAGTGGTTTGGGAGAAGAGAAAAGGGTTGTCCCATATGGGGGTCAGAGACAGTTGTAGGGTGTTGGCCACCCAATATGAGAACACCCTTGATTTGTGAAGATGCCCATTGTATGTGTCTTGGCCAGAGGTAAGGGGCTGCAAAGAGAAGAGAAGGTCCCTCTCCCCAGCCTACACAGGCCAGCACGGGACCTAAGCTTAGCACAGTGGATTCCCCTGAGTCATGAGAAAGTGACCCAAAGATCTAATTGAAAAACTAATCCCAGCAATGAGGGTAGTATTGTGAGTCCAATGACGGTGCCTTATCCAGACTTAGAAGTGACCTAGAACATGTCCCCGCCATCTGGCCTCCCATAGATCTCCAGCCCTGACTCCCCATCCTTCTGCCCACCTTTGTAAGCTGCCCAATATCACTTGAATATGTTCCTTTCATTTCCTATTAAGTCTGTTATAAAACTTTTTACAAGCAATAGGGAAAATAATATTTAAAATCTGAATATCAAATACTAGTAAGACCAATGTGCTAAACAAGAACATAATCAATTTTTTAAGGGAAAAGAAATGGAGCAATTTCAAAGCACACTGAGACCATCATAAACCATAGTTTACAAACCTATAATTCTATATACAAAATCATACTTTAAAATCAAGTGGTTTTAAAAGTCCTCTGTTGACAGATAGCAATTCCTGGTCCTACCCCTGTTCCCAGTCCTGCCCTCCAGAGGCAAACACTTATAACTCTTTTAGCTATTTCTTTGAGATTTACTTCCACATTTTTCAATCTTACGTTCACATGCTATGCTTGGTTGCTCAGTTTTAGACATTAGCATTATCCATTATCCTCCTGATATGGTAATGAGGACTTAACTTCTTATACAACACTTCATCCTTTCATTTCCTGTCTTAATATTCCCCATCTACTTGTATCACGATTTTTAAAAAGTGTGACTCCATTCAGACGATGAAATACTATTCCCTACTAAGCCAAGTAGTGAACTATGATTGTTATTTCCTTGCTTATACAACTTCTGCTTCTCTTGGGTCAACAAATGCCTTGATTTGTATTTATTTATACAAGTGCCATATTATATGTGTCAAATGCTCACCTACATAAAATAGTCCTTCAGTTTCCTTACACCTCAGAGATGGCCAGTCAGAGCCCTGTCTCCCCTGCTCCCACGTGGAACCTTGGTCTCGGGTGGAATGACCAGGAGCCATCCTGACACCTTCCTTTCTGCTCTGCAGCTTGGAATCTCTGTACCTCTTACTGCTTACTTCTTCTTTTTGGGGGGGGTGGCTTTTATTTTATTTTTCTGAAGCTCATCCTAGAGTATCTTCCTAAGAAAAGGTACATGAGGTATAAATTTTTTAGTCTTTGACTGTATGGAATTTTTTTTTTTAATTTTCCTGCCATAGGGGCACCTGGGCGGCTCAGTGGGTCAAGCCTTCAGCTCAGGTCACGATCTCAGGGTCCTGGGATTGAGCTCTGCGTTGGGCTCCCTGCTCAGCAAGGAGTCTGCTTCTCCCTCTCCCTCTGCCCCTCCCCCCACTCATGCTCGCTCTCTCTCTCTCTCTCTCAAATAAATAAATAAAATCTTTAAAACAAATGTTGTTGCCATATTGATTGATTGTTTCACTTAGTACCCTTAGATTATGGTAATCCGAATTCTTCCACAGAAAGAATTTTCTCCAATATCTTCTAGCATCCAGTGTTACTCTTAAGCATCCTAATGTCATTCGGATTCTTCTCATTCCTGTTCCTTTAATGTCACCTGCTTTTCAGCCTCCTCCTCCTGTTCTTCCCTCTCCTTCTGCCTCCCTCTCTCTCCCTAGTCCTCCGAAACTTGTCAGTATAGTGCTTTGATATGGGGGTTCTTTTAATTTATTTTGGCTAAGAGCTAAATGGTTGGTAGGGCTGTTTAGTCTGAAGACACGGGTCCTTTAGCTCTGACACATTCTTGTTTGTTTCTTTGATATTTACTCTTTCTCCATGGTTTTCGGTTCTCTCTCCAGAATTTCTCTCAGAAGAACTTCCTGGATGAAGCCACCCACTCATTTTTGTCAACTTTTCTCAATCACTTTATACTACTTTACCTTCAGTTTTACTTTCCTCAATTTTGTCTAATACTTCAATTGGATTTTTACAATTGCAGTTGTCACATTTTTTTAAATTTTCTGCTGCTATTTTGTGTTCTCTGTTCTTTTTCATAGTATCCTGTTCGTGTCTTAAGGATGTAATTTATTTTTAATCTTTTTAAGATTATCCGTGATAGGGTGTTTGATGCTCTGTTCCCTAAACTAAGTTTGCCCTGGATTCCTTTTTTATGTTTGTATTGTATTTTTTCATTCCTATAAGTTCCTCAAATGCATAATGATCTTGAGTTGTCCTTTTATATTTTTCTTTGTTTTTTTTTTGTTTTGCTTTTTTTTTTTGAGAGGGAGGGGGAGGGGCAGAGGGCAATGGAGAGATTGAATCCCACACAGGCTCCATGCCCAGTGAGGAGCCCAACCTGGGGCTGAATCTCACAACCCTGAGATCATGACCTGAGGAAAATTCAGAATCAGCCGCTTAACCAACTGAACCACCCAGGCATTGGAAATGTCCCTGATGGGCATGGGGGTGGCTTGTGGATGGATGGATTAGTAGGCTTCCTTGCCTTTGCATTGGAAGACCCACATTTCTCCTCTACAATCTCAGCTCCTGGAGGTCTTTCTTCAGAGTTGTTCAGTTTCTCCCAAAAAGACTCTCTTAATATTCTACCTGAATGGTATACTCCAAGTGCTGGCATTCTGGGAGCAGGGCAGGCAAAAGAAGTAGATATCCCACTACCTGTCATGCAAATATCTATCAAATTTCCCCTGGTTTCTGCTACCAGCCTCATCCCCACTTTCTGGAGTCTCTGGGTGCCAAGGCTCTCAGAGCTGGGAGAACGGGCTCATTTCCCTAGATCTCTATCATCAAGCACTGAAGTTGTAATATCCTTACTCTGTTGAACCACCTACTTTCTACTTTTCTAAAAACTAGCCCCAAGCTCTCACCCACTGTTGTCTCTTCTCATGTACTCTTTGATCTTGTTGGTTTATAATATTTAACTTTACTGTCATTTAGAATCATTTAGAGGAGAGAGGGGAAGAACATGGGCAGCGAATCTAATTGTCTCATCAATCAGAAACCCATAAA
Organism: Zalophus californianus; assembly: GCF_009762305.2. NCBI lineage: Eukaryota > Metazoa > Chordata > Mammalia > Carnivora > Otariidae > Zalophus > Zalophus californianus. The sequence continues at coordinate 44,774,391 of NC_045609.1, forward strand.
TCAGAAGTTGATCAGAAGTCAGTAAACTCCCTTTGTGCTCAAGCTAGCTAGAGTAGGTACTTATGGGCAACTGAGAACATTGACTGATAAAAAAGGCTGGAGGAGGACACAGTAGGGATGAGTGTGCCCTCTGCCAGGGCTGAGGGAGAAGGGCAAGTCCTAGGCAAAACTAAAAAGAAAGGGAATAAAAGTGTTTTCCTGCACCAACCCTGAAAAGCTAGCAGAGAACCCAAACTCCAAAACTTCTCATAAGAATGCATTTTCATAAGCTTTGGGGTGGTGAGGCTGCCTGGCCAGACTTTGGGGTGATAGAGGGACAGCTGCCTTCTCTACTCTGATCTATGGCCCCTGGAGGCTGTTTGGGACAGTGTGTTCTTTGGGAGAACATGCAGCTGAACAGGTACGATTTCACAGAGAATTCTTGATCAAACTCATAGCCATTTTAGGCTTAGGCTCTGTTTATCACTCCTAGAGGGGAAGGATGTCAGATTCTTATCTGACAACTTCATTCCATAGCCCATTTAAATAAACAGGCTACCCAAGGTAAGGTGAGGGAAAGATCCATCAGTAACCTCAGGATTGACATTATATCAATGGATGTGCATGAGGTGTGGGGATTTATAATAGCCTGTTCAAAGAAATAGTTCAAACATACTGGTTCACTTTGATCAACACATCCCTCTAAAAGGAGGACAGATTTAAAAATCTACAGAATACAGGGACCTGGGCTCCTTCAACATAAATCCAGGCTGAGGGTTTCCTAGGCATCCCGTCCTTGGTGAGGGTGAGCCCGAGGGCAACAAGGGAAGCCAAACACGTCTCTTTCCCCAGTCAGCCCAGGTTCTGTTAGGAGGTGAGAGATGGAGACAGATAAAGCATGTGGTTTGTAGACAAGCGACCCGTCTGGGGAGCCTTTGACAGGGAAGCAAGAGCAGGCTAGAGGAGTAGGAAAGGCTTCATGGATGGGCTGGGCTAGAAGGATGAGGAGACTTAGAGAGACTTGTAGGAAGAAGAAGGTCATTAAAATCCCGGGTACGAAGAGTAAGGATGAGCCCAACAGTGAAGGCCAGAGAACAAAACATCCCCCTGCTTTCAAATATAACAAGTATAGAGACAAATTGCTCTGAATCCCAAGTGCCTACAGTACGCCCCCAAATAGTGGCTGGAAATGCCCCTAGTGGCAGGGATGGGAAACACCAAAAAACCCACAGTAGAGATAGCTGCTCACCTAGAACATGTTCAACCGAGATGGCAGGTCAGAGCTAGAGTCTGCGCCATTCCTCTGAGAGTCTAGATTCTCCCGGATAGCCCCCAGGACCGGGACTATTCAAAAGTGTGTGTATGTGTCCCTCCAGGGCTAAGACTTCTCTGCAAAGCCTAAACTTATGGCTTCTTCTTTGATTCTAGTACACAATATACTACATTTACATTAACAAAATCATGTTTTTCTCAACAAAACCACTTCACGTATCACTTTCTGTACAAGTATGATAAAAAGTATTTAATTTCTTTCCTAATCCTTCTTAGTAAAATACCTGTGTGTCTTTCAGAACAGAAAATGGAGTTAGTATGAACAGGGCAGTGAAAAGCTTCTCCTGGCCTGGATGCACACTGGCAGATGGGAAGTCAGGAAGGCCAGCTGGGGTTGCTAGCCAGGCCTGGGTCCAAATGCCAGGCAGTCTACCTACTGCAGGAAGGCCTTGTGGGAGGGGGCATGCAGGAAGGTCCTATGCCTCTAGGCTCAGGTTGGTGGGCACTGACCCCTCCCCACAACTGAGCCCTTAAGGACCTCGGTTGGGATAAATCCATTTGGGAACTTTAAGACATCCTGAGCTTTCCTGGCTGTTTTGATAAAGATGAATTCTAAAGTGAGTTCATGTCATGAAGAAAAATGCGGGGTGTAGACTTCAGAGAAGTGAGTTTTGTAAGGTCCAAAACAGCAGGTTCTTACATGGAACGTGCACTAACCACATGCCAGGTCCCAGCCAAGTGCTGTACGTAGATGACCTCACTGAATCCTTACAATAGCCATACCATCAGGGGGCACTGTCAACCCCATCATTAAAGATGAGACAGTAGAAGCTGCAGATGTTATGTTACTCGCCCTAGTTCACACAGGAAGTAAGAGCCTGAGCCAGAAGAAGATCCCAAGTCTGCTGGTAGCCAAAGATTTCTCAAGTGCCTCCTGAGGGAAACTGAGGCAGGGTACAATGCCACCTGAAGAAGGCTAAAATGCCTCAGAGGTGGAGTTCCAACCTGGGAATCACAAAATCCTTCCACAAGCAGTGTAGCTGGACAGGGAGCTCTGAGAAGGACACATGGGGTTGTCCAACCTCTAAACAGAGGCAGCCTGGAAAGCCAATGAGCACCAGTTGTCAGCCTGGTTCCCCAGGCACAGGAGCTGCTCTTGAGTGACCAACAAGTAGCCTGTGCGCCAGACCCAGCGTGGACCCCAGCTCAGCCCATCTGTCCACTAACCCAGTAGAAGAGCTGGGACATCAAAGACACCAGTCATCATAGCCAATTACACACATAGCAATATCTATGCACCAGGCACTGTACTAAGTGCATTCCATATATCAATTCCCTTAATTCCCTCAGCAATCCTATGAGGTTCGGTACCGTTATTAGCCCCATATTACAGATGAACGAACTGAGGCACAAGTAATTCTTTACAAGGTAGCAGAGCTAAACAGTGGTAGAGGCCCTGATTTGAACCCAGCAATCTGGAGCCAAAGCCCAGATTCTAACCACTCTCTGTACTCCCTCTCCTTATACCAAGAACTACTCTGAGTTTTGGCATACCTAATTGATATCCATGAAGGCCTACAATATCCAAAGCCACTGTGTGACCTGGGAATACACATAGAACTGTGGCCATGCCTACCTTTCAGAATCTCACTGCTTTTAGCACAGACACATAAGCAGGTATTATGAGGGAAGAGCTCTCTGGAGGGGAGGAGTGCACAGGGCATTAGGGGAGCACACAGCAGGGCATCTAACTTGACCTCAAGGAGTCAGGGAAGGTTTCTTGGAGTGGATGATGTTGGAGTTATATCTTAAAAAATGAAGTAGAAGCGGGCGCCTGGGTGGCTCAGTTGGTTAAGCGACTGCCTTCGGCTCAGGTCATGATCCTGGAGTCCCGGGATCGAGTCCCACATCGGACTCCCTGCTCGGCAGGGAGTCTGCATCTCCCTCTGACCCTCTTCCCTCTCATGCTCTCTATCTCTCATTCTCTCTCTCTCTCTCAAATAAATAAATAATATCTTAAAAAAAAAATGAAGTAGAAGCTAGCCAGCAAGACAACCTAAGAAACACATTTTAATTCTTCTAAAGCTTTTAAGCTCTACCTTGTGCCAAGTCAAATCCCTAGGAACCTCCAAGTCTGAATGATATCATTTCAGCTTTCCACAGAAAAATTTGCACTAAACTAGAATATCACATTGTTTATGTCTTTGGTTTTCAGCCAGGGCTGATATAGGAAGCAGTCATATGAATCACATTTGCATTGTTTGTAAAACTGCTAGCAAAGACACTATCCCTTATGTTGTTCTATGTCCCTTACCAGACTGATGTGATAAATGTCTCCCAAAGCACTAAACTAAAAAATAAAATACAGAATAGAAACCTCTCTCCCAATGGACTGATATTCTTCTTTGTAGTAAGCACTGTGGGTTATGCGTTCTATCCAATTCTGTCATTGTCTTGCCTACTAGGAAGCTCAGGATGGATGTTCATATTGTGAGTTTCCTTTAGCCTATGGTTTCTGGCCCTTGATTATTTGGCTCTTAACACTGTATCTTTATTTTAAAGGATTTAAGGTTTTATATCTTTTGGTAACTAGACCTCTAGTTATCAATACTACTGTTACACAGTTCAGCATATGGAAAACAGTTTAGCAGCCTTGCTTAACACTCAAGGCCGCCCTGCTCCCCAACCTGCTGATACCTACAATTTCCCATTATTTATTTTCTTCAAACCCTGAGTGTTCCTTCATACCTAGAAGGGATGGGTCTAGATCTACAGTCAAATATGAAAGGTCCATGAGCCAAAACAGCCCCCATTGCGGCCTGCAGGATCTGTGATGTGCCGTCTCCTCTCAGAATAGAAGGAAGAATGTACATCACACCTCTGCAGGTATGAGCCTCTCCAGGACTTCAAGAGAACCCTGAAGACATGTCTCTCTGGAACTCCAAGAGCATTTGAGATAACTCTGGTGAAAAGAGGTATGTGGTCATCTTTCACAATGTGTGTGCGTGCGCTGTCTGGGCCTACCCAAATCCACCCTAACCCTTCTGCTCCCTCTCAGCATGACCAAGGCTTCTTTGATCCCCATTCACAAAATGAGGCTGCTGTGAAGCATTACAAAGATGATACATATTAAGCACCTGGCATCAGCTGGCACTTAATAAAGATTATCTCTTTACTTGTTCTCTCTATGATAGACTGCAGTCTCCAGAAGGATTTGAACTGTTACTGACTGTTTTAGTCCCCAGTGCCTAATGCAAATCCTGGCCCTTAAAAGCAACCAGACACCCATGCTGAGAACACAGTACTCCCTTGATAAATATTGCTGGAATAAATCAATGACAACAAACAGATCTGAACAGATGACATGATATATAGCTGAGTTGCAAATTTACTCCTTTTACTCAATGTGCAAAGATAACATAGCCTCTTTCTTTTTCAGAATGTTCTTCACAATTCTCCATCCCCACCCTTGAGCACCAGGGAAACAGAGGTGTCCATATGTGTGTCTCTTGCACTTCAGGTTTGGTTGTCTCTGGTGGATGTCTTCTAGATACTCCCTTCACTAGGGCCTGCTCCTTCTTCCCCTGATGGGTTTTCATGACCTAGTGGTATGGAGGGTCTTGGAAAGGAGCATTCTCCTCTGATCCAGTTCATTGGGTCTAGTCTGTCTGTTCCTTCACCCCACGTGCTGGTCTCATTGGCAAGGTTGGTGGTCAGTTCCCTGGCTGGGTGAAGACCTAGTGGTCTTGCCTGGCTGACTTAGTTCCCATGACATTCGGACTTCCCTCATGTTTCTGCCATGCCCTCCCTCTGACCACAGATTACATCATCTTGCCCCTGTACAAAGGACATTGCATCCTTCTCTATGGCAATTCTCAACCCAGCTGTCTTCTGCCCTCCACAGAAGACATTAGGAAATGGTCAGATCCCTTGTCTATTCTACATACCTCCTGGCCTGGAACTGGATACGTGGATGGATGAACAGACCTGGGGCATAGTGTATGTTCCTTGCATCTTATGCATACATTCCTTAAGAGACCGCTCTTTACCTATCTGTCCCCCCACTTCTAGGACCATGCTGAGCACACAGTGGGCACCATAGAGTCCTGTTAAACTGAAGAGAGCTGTCTGGACCCCAATGCAACTGAACTGATTTGAAGTGGATATGTTTCACTCCTTATTTCTGAGTTCACATTCATAAAAACTGGACCTTTTGAAAACTGGCTCACAGACTCTATTCAAGAGAAGAACTTGACTCTGGTTTGAGAGAAAAAGCTGACACTCAATATTTTCAGTGAGCTATTTTGAGGTTCAATTAAAAATATCTAGTTAGTTAGGGGTGCCTTGGTGGCTCAGCTGTTAAGCATCTGCCTTCGGCTCAGGTCCTGATCCCAGGGTCCTGGGATCGAGCCCTGCATCAGGCTCCCTGCTCCGCGGGAAGACTGCTTCTCCCTCTCCCACTCCCCCTGCTTGTGTTCCCTCTCTCACTGTGTCTCTGTCAAATAAATAAATAAAATCTTAAAAAAATATATCTAGTTAAAAGACAGTCTGCTTTATTGCACTACTGGGTATTTACCACAAAGATACAAATGTAGGAATCCGAAGGGGTACGTGCACCCCGATGTTTATAGCAGCAATGTCCACAATAGCCAAACTGTGGCAAGAGCCAAGATGTCCATCGACAGATGAATGGATAAAGAAGAGGTGGTATATATACACAATGGAATATTATGCAGCCATCCAAAGGAATGAGATCTTGCCATTTGCAATGATGTGGATGGAACTGGAGGGTGTTATGTTGAGTGAAATAAGTCAATCAGAGAAAGACATGTATCATATGACCTCACTGATATGAGGAATTCTTAATCTCAGGAAACAAACTGAGGGTTGCTGGACTGGTGGGGGGTGGGAGGGATGGGGTGGCTGGGTGATAGACATTGGGGAGGGTATGTGCTATGGCGAGTGCTGTGAATTGTGCAAGACTGTTGAATCACAGATCTGTACTTCTGAAACAAATAATGCAATATATGTTAAGAAAAAAAAAAGAAGATAGCAGGAGGGGAAGAATGAAGGGGAGTAAGTCGGAGGGGGAGACGAACCATGAGAGACGATGGACTCTGAAAAACAAACTGAGGGTTCTAGAGGGGAGGGGGGTGGGGGATGGGTTAGCCTGGTGATGGGTATTAAAGAGGGCACATTCTGCATGGAGCACTGGGTGTTATGCACAAACAATGAATCATGGAACACTACATCAAAAACTAATGATGTAATGTATGGTGATTAACATAACAATAAAAAATTTAAAAAAAAAAGACAGTGTCCTTTAAAATGACATTTATAAAATCTCTTCCGGGACTAAGTTTTAAGAGTAGTTTAATAAGTTCATTTTAATTCATATTTGTTTTTTGGACCAATGGAGTTTAATTTTATAAATTAAAACAATGCTTTGGTTGCCTAGAAGTGGCCATTCCCCAGCTTTCCAGACGTGAGCGAGGCCTGCCCTGGAGCGCAGACTTGGAGAGATTCAGCAAACCACATCCTCATCTGCTTCACCCAGACGCTTCCTCAGTCTCTTATTGGCAGTCTCAAGTACATTGGATTCACCTAGCAAGCTTTAAAAAAAGTATGTGTCCAGGCTCCACGTCTTCTGAGTTAATTAACCCGAGTGGGGTCTGAGCAAGCACTAGCACTGTGAGAGAAGGGCAAGAATGATAGAGACAGACTGGCATTAGGAAGCAACAGGAAGTGAAAAGTGCCTGCTCTCACACACACAAAACAGATGCAAGAAGTCAAAACATAGAGCAGTCTGGGGTCATTTGCTCTAGGGACAAAAACGGGTGCCCTCTGACTGGCCTCCGTGGGTATCAGGAAACCAAAACTGATATTCAAAACACGGCCCTGTAATTACAAGAAATGGGTCTTTTGCTGTTATATCCAGCAAAGCAGCCATAGTGAAGGTACTGGCCAGCCCCTGGCCCATCTCGGTCTTTCTTATCTTCCGTACGTCTTTAGCCCAGTGGTTAGTCTGACTGTATTTTCATGGACCACTGCTCATGGGTGGGGGAGGAGGGTCTCCCCTCAAAATTGTCAGATTTTTTATGGAAAAGGCTGAGGTTGATAAATTTCTGTAACCCCATCACCTAGTCCAGTGGGCCTCAACCAGGAGTAATTATGATCCCCCACCCCCGAGGGAATATTTGGGAATATCGGGAGATTATTTTGGTTGTCACAACTTGAGGAGGGGGATGCTAACTGGCAGCTAGTGGGCAGAAGGCGGGCATAGGGCTAGACATCCTACAATACACAGGGCAGTTCCCCACCACAAAGAATTATTTGATGGCCCAAAATGTCAATAGTACCTACGTTGAGAAACCCTAGTTTAGTTTAACACTTGACAGAGTCACACTAAATATCAGAAAGATGTCCCATCAGGAACTTTCTTCTTCCCATATGTATTCATCATCCAGATAAGGTCAACGTGATCTGTCAACATCGAGACTCCTCATGCCAGATTTGTTAGCTATCTGGTCTCAATTCGACAAGATTTTGAACTTAATACATTAACCAACGGAGTTCCTTCAGGGTCTGAAGGCCGCCATTCCAGGGATGCTCCCAAGGCTCTTGCCAGAGGAAACGTGAACAGGAAAGACCGTCTCCCTATGGCCAGTCCTCCAGGAAAACCCACCTGCATTAAAAAGGAAAACATCTGAACACATGTGTCTATACATAGGGCGCCATACTGAGGGAATGATTTCGGTCACACTCGAGACGCACCCCCCACTGGATCACCAGCATCTAAACGCTCGGATGGGATGAAACTCTACCCTCTACTCCTACCCTGACCCTCAATACAGCAAGCATTCTTCAGTTTTTCATATTATAGATTCTAAATCTAGAAGAACAAGGAGAGAAGTTGTTATTTTTATTTGAGCACTTACTCTGTGCTACGTGATGTTTTATATGGCTTAGCTCCTTGAATGTTCAAAGCAACCCTATGAGGTAGTTTCCATTTTTATGCCTATTATACAAATGAGAAATGGGAGGCTGAGACACATGATAATATGCCATGATAAAACACAGCCAGGATTTCACTGCAGGGAGAGTGAGCAAACACATTGAAAGTGTACAAAAGCCTCTCCAATTATAACCCATAGTATTTGGAAGGTCCAAGTGCTTGTCAACAACCCAGTCCCCTATGGGACATCACCTGTAACAATGTAGCAACAGTGGGGAAATAGGCCAGAAACCAATTTTGTTAGCCCCCAGTGGGACAATCAGAGATAGTCACTTAACCTTTGACCCAAAAAGCTTTAAAAAATTAAAACGTGCTAATGCCAGCAATAAAAAAAAAAAATCATACTGAACCCAAAGTAGTCACACAGAAATGCATTATGTAAAATTTCTTTTTAAAATTAATTTCCTAAAAGTAACAAAAATTAATCAAATAAACTTGAGCGTAGCTGTTCAGACCTGCCAAAGGCTGGTTATTTTAAGAATGGACAATGACAGTTGTGGCCCCCTAGAAAACTGGGCCTTGCCAAACGGCTGTGCCCTGAGGCCAGACCTCTACAGAAGGGGCATTGCTCAGGTCCTGTTCCACCTGGTGCCTTGTCAGTAGGATTGCCTCTCTGCCAGCTCACCTGAACTGCTAGAGGGGGTGAGGGGAGGGTGATCCCTCTCACCTGTGTCAACAACTAAGTCAAGTCAATTGCTCCCCACCTCACTCTATCCAAGAAGGCCTTATTGGGCCCCATGACGCAGACTGGGATGTTCTAGAAAAGACATCATCTCTGTCAGTTCTCTATTTTTTTAATCTAATTTAATTTAATTTAATTTAAATTCAATTAATTAACACATAGTGTATTATTAGTTTGAGAGGTAGAGTTCAGTGATTCATCAGTTGCATATAACGCCCAGTGCTCATTACATCACATGCCCTCCTTAACGCTCATCACCCAGTTACCCCATTCCCCTCCTCCCCTCGAGCAACCCTCAGTTTGTTTCCTAGAGTTGAGAGTCTCTTATGGTTTGTCTCCCTCTCTTGATTTTGTTTTATTTTATTTTCCCCTCCATTCCCCTATGATCCTCTCTTTTGTTTCTTAAATTCCACATGTGAGTGAAATCATATAATTGTCTTTCTTTGATTTACTTATTTCACTTAGCATAATACCTTCTAGTTCCATCCACATCGTTGCAAATGGTAAGATTTCAATTTTTGGTGGCTGAGCAATATTCCATTGCATATATACACCACAGCTTCTTTATCCATTCATCTGTTGATAGACATCTGGTCTCTTTCCATTGTTTGGCTATTGTGGACATTGCTGCTATAAACATTGAGGTGCACATGCCCCTTTGGATCACTACATTTGTATCTTTGGGGTAAATACCCAGTAGTGCAATTGCTGGGTCATATGGTAGCTCTGTTTTCAACTGTTTGAGGAACCTCCATACTGTTTTCCAGAGTGGTTGCACCAGCTTGCATTCCCACCAACAGTGTAGGAGAGTTCCCCTTTCTCCGCATCCCCGCCAACATCTGTCGTTTCCTGACTTGTTAATTTCAGCCATTCTGACCAGTGTGAAGTGGTATATCAATGTGGTTTTGATTTATATTTCCCCGATGCCGAGTGATATTGAGCATTTTTTCATGTGTCTGTTGGCCATTTGTATGTCTTCCTTGGAGAAATGTCTGTATATATCTTCTGCCCATTTCTTGACTGGGTTATTTGTTTTTTGGGTGTTGAGTTTGATAAGTTCTTTATAAATTTTGGATACTAGCCCTTTATCTGATAAGACATTTGCAAATATTTTCTCCCATTCCATAGGCTGTCTTTTGGTTAGTTCTCTATTAATGCTGCAACAAATTACCCCAAATTTAGAAGCTCAAACAACACAAATTTATTACCTTGGAGTCCTATAAGATGGAATTCCAACATGGGTCTCCTCAGCCTAAAAATCAGGGCATCGGCAGGGCTGTATTCTTTTCCAGGGGCTCTAGGATAGAACCTGTTTCCTTGCTCTTTCCAACTTTCAGAAGCTGCTCTCATTCCTTGGTGTGTGGCTCCTTCTTCTGTCTTCCAAAATCAGCAGCATTGCATCTGCCCTGGGCCTCTCTTCAGTAGTCACACCATCCTCGGACTCCTCAGGACCCTCATGCTTACACTGGGCCCACCTGGATAATCTAGGCTCCTCTCCCCATTTTAAGGTCAGCAGAATAGCAATCTTAGTTCCATCTGCAACCTCTCCTTTGCCATGTAACCAAACATATTTACAGGTTCCAGGGGTTAAGACATGGCTTTGGAGAAAGGAGGACAAGGCGGCATTATTCTGCCTACCACACCACCTCTTAGATGGGGTAGCAAACTGTCCGAGAACTTTGGCCCCCACAAGAATTTAATTGAATTTGAAAGCCTTGCTATGGGACACGCCCTGCCCAGTTTGCCCAGTTCTTATCACTCTCTATTGTCTTTCTCCAGCCCTCTGCCCTCACTTACCTTATCTGCCTGGACCAAGGAGGCATTTGGGTTTTCCCAGGTGTAGCCAATCTTCAAGAGAGGGCCAGTCTTGCTTAGCTTGGGCTCTTAGGAAGCCAAGTTCTGAGGAGTGATCTTGTGAATGGACCCCAAGAGTTCCTGGCACCGTGCCATCCCCAGCCCTCTCCGAAGATACTGGAATGAATAATGAATGCAGATTCCGGGATACACACGCACCGGTGTGACGTCCAAAAAAGAAATCAGAGAAGCATTTGTTTCTATTGATGTCCGGGTAACTTACAGCTCTAGATATATATCTCCAGAATGATTTATCTGGATTTTATAGACCCTAGACTTTTCCCAGCTGAAACCCAGTTACTGCTTCCACAATAACTCACTGGACTGATCACTTTAAATTTAAAGGGAAACTGGGAGAACTCTGGCTCCCTGAACTGTTTAAATCTTGTCCTTTGTGGAAGGTTCTGTTATACTTCTGGATGACCTGAACACAAAGCACTGCAGGTCCATGGTAACAACATGGCGCCAGCAGGGGTGGGAAATGCAAAGGAGAGAGAGCCAGAGCTGGGCTGGAGAAGGGTGTCAGCCAGAATCTCAGAGAGCAGACCAAGGCACACGCTCTGCTCCAAAGGGAAGAGCTCGGGAAGGAGCAGCCCGAGCAACAAGGGCTTCTGTGAAAGGGTGGTTATAAATCAAGACACAGAAGCAGGAACCTGGTAGGGCCTAAGAACTGCCCTGCCTGGGGAAGGCAAGGCAGGACGAAAGGGAGGAATTTTATTTTTTAAGCACCCACACATGTCAGGTACTTTACGTCAACCTATGACATTGATTCATTTATACTTCCAACCTTGGGAGGATTGGTCTTAATAGGAAGGTATAGGTTCAAATCCCAGCTGTACCTTATGCTAGCTGGGTGTCCTTGTGTAAGTTAATTAACCTTTCTGACCATCATCTTCTCATCTGTTTTATGTGGAAATTAGTAATTTAAAATTACTATATATATATAGTGGTGTATATATATATGTATATATATAACTATATATAGTTATATAATCTGTATTTAGAAATTATATATAATATAGTATATACCTCACAGAGCATGTACTTTTTAAAGGGTGTTTTCAAAACACATTTAATGGCATGGGAAAATGCTCTTTCTTTAACAACATTAAAAGGAAGAAAAGAAGATGGCAAATACCAATATAATTCTGTTTATGTAAAAGGAATATACACACTTTGAATATGTGCCCATCTATGTATGCACATATACATATGAAAGAAAATAAAAATATTAATGATAGTTATTTTTATGGTGGGAATTCAGATGATTTAATTTTTAAATGTACTTTTCATATTTTCCAAATTGCCTACAATGAACATGACATACTTTGAAATATTTTTCTAGATTTGCATTTTTATTGCAAAAGTGATCCATGTTCAGGGTAGGAAATTAAACTTTGTTACCACTGGGAACAACTTGTTACGAATGCTTGCAGATATTTTTCTGTGCATGTCTAAATATATATGTAGGGGGCATGAGTTTCACAGGCCAAAAACTCAGGTGTGCAAAAGAGGGCAGTTTTAGTTTCCTGTAATTGAATTTCGTTTCTATCTCAAGCCCCCCTTCCACCTAGTGGCAGAAACTTTTTCAAGCACTAGAGTACACTCAAGCAAATAACTTCCCCCCAGCCCCACTTCTTCTACCTGGATTTGCATCTTCATCCTAGGGGGTTGACATGGTAGCCAGGTTTGTGGGGATGTCTGGCACTCACTTATCATCTGACTTTGCTAGAGTAAGCAGAGGTATACCTTTTGTCTGGCCTTGGTCTGCAGGATCTACCCCAACTGACAGGCTCTGGGAGACATCAAGTTTCCTAAATCTACTTATCAATCATGTCGAACATTCTGGAACACCCCTTTCTCGACTCTGTGGTCCCTTCTGGTCCAGCAGGTTTGGACCTCCATTTCACATGGAAAACTTTGGCATGCTCTCCCACTCACCCCTAAAAGGTACTTTCTTGGGCTTTCTCAGGCTCTAAGAGAAATTTCTATTCTTCTGATGCTGCAGCCAGCTGGCTCTGCTCAGGGGACGTTTGCAAGGGTTGCCAGCCCACTGAGTTCTGGTAGGGTCTCTGACTCACATCACCAGTGTGACCCAGCCTTCCCTTCTTCATTCCGGGAGAGCCTCAAAGATACCAACCAAGTCCTCCCCGACGCCCACTACACTCCAAAATTACTCTCAGTCTCAGATCCTCTGCTCTCTAGGGTGGGTGTGATCTGTGATCTTTACTTCCTCTCTGTAGGTCAGACAGCCAACTTGGATATCTGAGGCGTATGACATAAACCTGATGTCGAGAGCCCTTTGACTCAGCCTAGAGACCACATAAGCCTTTGCTTCTAGCAATTTCGTGTTCTGCACTAGCATTATCATCTCTTCCTTGCAGCGGGACCAAGAAGCGATCTAGTTTGAGGGGGTTGGGAGGCTTGGCACAGAAAGAACAGAAAAACACATCTGTGAATATTTTAGAATATTCACTTGCTGTATTTGTGACTTTGGGTATGGGAAATATAAATACATAGATAGTTGAATAGTAGTGTAACAGTGGAATCATACCATGGATACTTTCCAGTGTTCTTCTCTTGAAGTTATTGGGCTAAATACATTCTTTGTAACAGCTGAGTAATATTCTATTGTCTTGGTTGGTTAGCTAATCCTCTTCCAAAAATAGAGTAGTCCCCAATTTTTCACTATTATAATGCTGCAATGAACATTCTTGTTCATGATCTCTTGTTCACTTGATCAACTATCTCTACAGAATAAATTCCTAGAGGTGGAATTGTTATGTCAAAGGATATTGTTCAATAGCTCCCATCAACAAAATATATATGGGAATATTATAGGTTTAAAAATTGAATTCCACGTAAAAAATGATACTTGACTTAATAAATGTAATAATGTTTGAATAAATCAGAATAAATCAAAATATATAAGATATATACTGTATTAAAAAACATATATGCAATGGAAATAATACAATGACTAAACTTATGGGGGGGGGAATACCAGAAACATATTACCTCAACTTGAAATGAGGAAGACTTCTTTTTTTTTTTTTTTAGATTTTATTTATCTATTTGTCAGAGAGAGAGAGAGAGCACAAGCAGGGGAAGCGGCAGGCAGAGGGAGAAGCAGTCTCCCCGATGAGCAAGGAGCCCAATGTGGGACTCGAGCCCAGGACCTTGGGATCATGACCTGAGCCGAAGGCAGACGCTTAACGGACTGAGCCACCCAAGAGTCCCAATGAGGAAGACTTCTTAAACCAGATTATTTTTAATCCGGTAAAAGATATCATAAACAAAGCCCAGAGATACATGAAAGATCAGGGAATATATTTATAGTGGATATGACAGGCGACGGGTTAGTACCACTAAAAAAAAAGAGCTCCCTTAGAATTAATAAGAAAACAAAAGGGCAACGATTGCAAAAAGCAATGCAGAGCAAAGCAATTAGAAAAGGCTAATGTTGGGGGTTGCCGCCTGGGTAGTTCAGTCAGCTAAGCCTCTGCCTTCAGCTCAGGTCACAATCTCAGGGTCCTGGATCCAGACCAGGTTCGGACTCCCTCCTCAGCATGGAGTCCGCTTGTCCCTCTACCCCCCAACCCCCACTCTCCGCTCATGCTCATGCTCTCTCTCTCTCTCTCTCTCTCTCCCAAATAAATAAATAAAATCTTAAAAAGAAAAGAAAAGGCTAATGTAGGAGATTGCCAACGATGGCTACAGGATTCCCCCTGCCCATCAGGATATGGGAGTCTATTTCTGTGCCCCTGGCCCACCACCAGCCCACTGGCCATGTGACTTGCTTTGGTCAATGGGAAATTAACATATATAATGCAAGCACAGAAAAGTACTTGGTACCGGGGCTTGCCCTGGGCTGCTCCTCTGAAGAACCCTGCCACAGCCACCCTGTGGCTCAGGCTATCCTGGTGGATGATGAGAGACATATGGCCCACCCACCTCCCTCACCCTAGCCAACAACTAGCAACCACCAAGCACCAGAGCTGCTTAACTGACCAACCGCTAACCACAGACCCCTGGGGAGCTGAACCAAGACCAATAGTAGAAGCTGAACCCAGCCCATATTGTTGACCCACGGAATCATAAGCTATATAAATAGCTATTGCTTTGGGCCACCAAGTTTTGGGGTGGTTTATTATGCAGCAAAAGCTAACAAAAACAGCTAATAAATAAAATGTTCAAATTCACAAGCAGCAAATTAAAAACAGAACATCATTTTTTTACCCATCAAATTGACAAAAATGAAGAAGAATGGTAACTTCAGTTGAGGCAAGGATGTGAGGAAATAAATATTTTCATTCATTGCTGACAAGAGTGTAAATTGCTGCAAACTTATTTGTGGAAGTAATGTGACAATACAGATTAAAACTGAAAATACATGTACCCTTTGGCCACTTCGGGGGATTTATTTTACAGGAAAAAAATGTATAAGAGTATTTATTAGAGCATTGTTTGCATTTTGTGGGGGGGGGGAATCATCACAGAAAGAAAGAAGAAAGGAAGGGATGGAGAAGGAAAGGAGAGAGTGAAGACAGAAACAAGGAAAGGAAAGGAATCCAGGGAAAACATGTGTATCTCTCAAGAGGAAACTGTTTAATAAAATGCAGTGTGTGCATATTATGGATTATCATATAAAAGTTAAAGGAATGAATTTGAGCTATATCTACTAATTTGGAGGAATGAATTTGATTTACTGTTGAATTTTTTAAAGCAGCTTACAACGTAATGGTTATAATTCCATTTTTCTAAAATAAAAAAATATGATATATGTATACAAGTTTTAGCAGAATAATATTAACAGGCTTTCATTTTGCTAATTCCTTTATGTAGTGGCCTAAAGACATGGAAATAATGTATGCCACAGCAGATTATAGAAACAGAGGTCAATTCATGACTGTTGAGTTTCAAATTCTGAGGTCCTCATCTAAACCATGACTACTAAACATCCTGTGTGCATGTATCAATAAAACCTTTGAAGCGGGTGCCCCATTATATGTGTATTAGGTACTTAAAAATTAGGTACATGAATTAGTATAGGGTGTGAAACATACACAAAAATATGAATATTCAAAAGAGAGACAAGGGAAATAAACTATTGTAAATAAGTTATATTATTATATATAATACATTAATAGTACAAAATTGTTTTGCTATTACTAAAAACATATCCTCAATCATAAATAATTTTTAGTTATACCAAGAAAATGCTTTTTTTTTTCCTTAAGATTTATTTGAGAGAGAGAGACAGTGCGTGCTCACGCACATGAGTGGGGGGAGGGGCAGAGGGAGAGAATCTTCAGGCAGACTCCGCACTGAGCGCAGAGCCTGATGCAGGGCTCCATCTCATGACCCATGAGATCATGACCTGAACCGAAACCAAGAGTCGGACACTTAACCGACTAAGCCACCCAGGCGCCCCAAAATGCTCTACTGTTTAAAAATATCTTGGTTTAACACTTTGTGATACAGTAATTCAAAGTCCTAATTCCACCTTCAATTTAATTCAGTACTTGATTTTAATGGTTACTGTAACTGAAAGAGGTAACTTGCAGAGTTTCATATGTCCAAATGGAAGAAGTTCATCTCTGGCGGTATTGCTTGCTCAAACTCAGCCACCAAAAAATATGTCCAAAGTTGGCTAAAACGTTTTCATCTTCCCAGGTGTTAATCATTTCTTCTTGCAAAGACTTCAGAACACACTGAAATTTCATGTTTTTAGGAAATCATTTCAAAACACATTGAAACTTTTCACTTTGGAAGATTTTTATATATGGGTTAGAAAATACTGTTTCCTGGGATTTTTTTTTTCAATTGGCAGACCTTAGAGGGGGTTTTTAAATTATTCTTTGTGAATGACATATGTTGCTTTCAGCAACAACAAAATAATAGAAATATTTCCAAACATTCATTTTCAAAATGCTCAAGAGCAAGAGTTTCTTTCAAAAAGCAATTACTTTCTTATGCATTGTTAAAACAGGATCTCCCATTGAAGGAACAGATTAAATATGTTTAATTTTTCAAGAATAGCTTCCAGGTAGCATTCAACTAACACTGTCATCTCAAAAAAGGGTCAGTAAACGTGCATGTCTGTCATTCTGTGAAACCAAAATATCTTAACATTAATTTCAATGAGTCTTTTAAACACTTTGCCATAAGATCATCACTGAAGCCCTGGGTAGTGCCAAAGATTTCAAAATTTCTCCCCATTTCTTTA
This sequence comes from Zalophus californianus, assembly GCF_009762305.2. Taxonomy (NCBI): domain Eukaryota; kingdom Metazoa; phylum Chordata; class Mammalia; order Carnivora; family Otariidae; genus Zalophus; species Zalophus californianus. The sequence goes on from NC_045609.1 coordinate 44,791,422, forward strand.
CCAAGTACTGTAACTAATTCTATCTTTTAAAGGTCTTGTTCTTAGCAAAGCAATCAATGAACGGTATCCCACGGCAGGTCAGATGGAATGCGAGACCCTGAAGATACAGATGGTTACTGCTCCAAACACTCCTCACTGTCCACTCTGTCCACTCCATTTGACCCAGGTGCCAACTCATATCAAATATTTGGGAAGTTTAGTTCCTTTCTTTTTTGATTAAAACAAATAGAAGTTTCTGGGGCACCTGGACAGCTCAGTCGGTTAGGCATCTGACTTCAACTCGGGTCATGATCTCAGGGTCCTGGGACTGAGCTCCGCGTTGGGCTCCCCGTTCAGCAAGGAGTCTGCTTCTCACTCTCCCTCTGCCGTTCCCCCTACTCATGCTCTCTCTCTCAAATAAATAAGTAAAATCTTAAAAAAAAAACAAATAGAAGCTTTAATATTTTCCTCTCATACCACAGAAAAATCAATTGTACAACCCACTTTTTTTAGAGATTTATTTATTTATTTGGGGGGGTGGAGGGGCAGAGGGAAAGGAAGAATCTTTAAGCAGACTCCGTGGGGAGTGCAGAGCCCAATGCGGGGCTCGATCCCATGACCCCGAGATCATAATCTGTGCCAAAACCAAGAGTTGGACCCCTAGCCAACTGTGCCACCCAGGCGCCTCTGTACAACCCACTTTGGAGAGCACTGCTTTAAAAACCCATTTGGAAAAATACTTTCTATGCCACAAGGAGATAAGAACACCTTGCTAAGGCAAGAGGAGACACCATGAGGCCCTCGAGCAATAGAGTCCAATGAGATGTATGAAGAGTGTGCTGTGCCGGCTCCCAAGGGCACTGGCACCCAATCCAAAGCCATCCCTGGGAAGGGGTGCTGAGGGAACTGGCCAATCTCGGGTGACTCTGAGTAAAGGAGAGCTGGCCTTTGATTTCACTGGGAGGCTATGACCTCAAGAAACCTAGTGTTCCCAGGCATCCAGGAAGGCAGACGTGAGAACCCCACCCACACTCCCCAGTGTGGCACCTGGAGCTGCCTGGTGACCTGGGAGTTGAGGAAGCAAACAATCCCAGATGCAGATGAGAAGAGCATGGTAGAAATGTCAAAAGTCAAGATGTGGAAATGGGAATACAGCCGGAGAGATGAGAGCCAGTAAATTCTGGAAGGACCGGTGTATGGCTCAGATGAAGGGGGCGGATGATGAGCCTGGCCCAGAGCACTCCGCACCATCAATACCGCTCCACCACCACCATTTCCTCCTCCAGTCAGAGCGAGGGGGAGACTCAACATGGCTATGACCCCGGCCTCTGCCCCCAAAAGCTCAAGGTAAAAAGTAAGGGCATCTAGAGACACAGAGTGACACTGTTTTCACCTATCAATCTGTGGTTTGACATCCAAATGGCCAACAGACACACGAAAAAGTGCTCAACATCACTCGGCATCAGGGAAATACAAATCAAAGCCTTAATTAGATACCACCTCACACCAGTCAGAATGGCTAAGATTAACAAGTCAGGAAACGACAGATGCTGAATCTGTGGTTTGAGATGAATGTGCACTATGCATGTTATACATCCGTACCTACACAGAGAGGTACGGGGCTAGTTCAGCAGGCTGGGATTGGAGGGTGGCATGCAATGGGGGTGGAGTCACTGATTTACATTTCTTTATACTGTTTTACTGGTCCTGATGGCCAGTATAACTTTGTTATAACTTTGTAATTCAGACAAAATATAATTAAAAATATATATATGGAGAGCATTTACCTACAGTCTGGCTGGTTTTGTGAGGGAAGCTATGTTCCCAGATTCCTCCAGAAGCCCCAGCAGATGTCTTGAGGGAGCTATGGTTCGCCCCCAGGCCCCAACTGAGCAGCACTGCGTGGGAAGCCAGGTAACGTTTCCACACAATGTTGTTCTACAGGAAGATGCACAAGAAGCAGCACACAGATGCCTCAGCCAACTTCACAGAAATTTCTCCAAAATGCTTTATAAAGAGAAAACCACCAGGTCCGCTAAAGAAGAGGAGCACTTGGACATATGACAAAAGTATACAAGAACAGCCTCCTGTGACCTTGTTTGGGTTTCCTTCTGCATGTCATCCAGACATCACGGGAGAGCATCTCGGAGACGTTGCAAAATAACTGGGGGAACGGTGAACAACTCTGCAGATGATGAGCAACCTCATCATACATCCGCTCTCCTGAAGAAAATTTTGAAAATGGTATTGCTCTGCTAGGTTTAAAGAGACTCTGGCCTGGGAAGAAAGGAAACTGTCCTAAATGCAGTGTGGTGTCCTGGATGGGATGCTGGGCCAGGAAAAGGACATCAGTGGAGAAACTAGCGAAATCCAAATAAGGTCTGGGGTTTAATTAATGGTAATGTGCCAAAGTTAGTTTCTTTGTTTTGACAAACATACTGTGGCAATATAAGATTGATGAGATTAGATAATTAACATCAGGGGGAACTGGGTAAAGGGAGATGTGAGAATTCTCTGTGCTATGTTTAATGATCAAAACTTATTCCAAAATGAATTTATTCTTAAAAAAGAGAAGTTATCAAAGAGTAGAGACAGACCAATTAGAGATGGGTGATGGGCATTCAGGAGGGCACTTGTGAGGAGCACTGGGTGTTGTACGTAAGTGATGAATCACTAAATTCTACTCCTGAAACCAACATTACACGATATGCTAACTAACTAGAATTTAAATTAAAACTTAAGAAAAAAAGAAGAGGAAGATGAAGTGGCCAAAGACAAATTGATGAACTAGTTGGTTCTACTGCAGGTCTTCCTTTTTTCCAGAGGAATTAACTCATGTACACATCTCACATGTTTTTTACAAAATACTACTGAAATCACAAGGATATGAAAGATCATTTGTTTGTCTACTCCTAAATCTAGCATTAAGATAACCCTGTCTTTCAGGGAGATTTGTAATAGCCATTAACCTTGTATGGTACCATATAAGGTCTATAAGTTGGCATGGAAATTTAAAGCAGGTCGTGTGTAACATACACTATACAAGGGATGGTAGTTTTGCTTTCAGTACAGCTTATGTTAAATCATTGCTCTGTGAACTGAACACCAGTTTATTAAAAAAAAGTTGCAACTGTCTTGTTGACATTCTGAATACTTTAAATAAAAACATGTGCTTTGTGAAAAAAATTTGATAGGTAACAAACCCCCCCTCACCAAATCCCTCTACCATTCTGAGAGGTAAGATAATAGTGCCTTGTTGCCTTAATTTACATTTTTTATTAGTAAGTATTATTTTTATGATAAGGAAAGGGTATCCAAAACAGGAAGCTTCGAGCTCACATAGAACTGAAGGCAAGTGGAGCCATGCGGACACAATGGCTAACTCTGGGCAGAGAGGAGAAAGGAAGAACTCTTGCTGTGAGAACAGAAGAGATGCCTGGGAAGGCGGGGCAGAGATGTCAGCCCTTCATCGGTAGCACAGTGCTAAAGTCAGAAATCGGCTTTTATATTCTTAAAATAAAAATAACTATTATTGGGGCACCTGGGTGGCTCAGTGGGTTAAGCATCCGACTCTTGATTTCAGTTCGGGTGATGATCTCAGGGCCATGAGATCGAGCCCCACGCTGGGCTCTGCACTAGGTGTGGAGCCTGCTTAAGATTCTCTCTCTCCCTCTCCCTCTGCCCTCCCCACTGCTCATGCACACTTTCTCTCTAAATAATAATAATAATAATAAATGTCATTATTAAAATAATATTTATAAAAATTCCAAACAAGTTTTAATTAAAAACTCCTTCCTATGCCCTAATCTCCTTTCCCAGAAGTAACTGATGGTAACTGCACACTTTTGGGCATTCTTCCAGATTCTTTCTAAGCATATGTAAACATACAAAGATAATCTTCACAGATATGGGGATCGTATATGCACACTGCTGTATAATTTGCTTTTTTTTCCATGAAACAATAGATCATGGATATTTTCCTACCCTTTGTGTATGTAGATCTAAGTCATTCTTTTGAGAAGCTGCATTGTATTCCATTTTATGGATAAACCTTAAATTATTTATCCAGTCTCCTATTGATTTTCATTTACAGTGCTTCCAGTTTCTTGCCATTATAGATGATGCTGCCACATTGTTTGTGCTCTGATGAGCACAATCTTTACATAAAGCCCACTGAGCTTCCATGCACTTCCAAAGACTAACTGTGGTTTTAGACAGATTATTTAACCTCCTTGAAACTAGGTGCCCTCATTTTAGAGATAATAACTACCTTATAGGGAGGTTGTGTGGATTAAATGAGTTTATGTTAATAAGTGAAACTGAATGAGAGAAAATGTCGGGTAGTTTCCCGTGTGTGTGTGTGTGTGTGTGTGTGTGTGTGTGTGTGTGTGTGTGTGTAGATGGAGAGAGGAGAGAGAGAGAGACAGGAATACAGAGATAAAAATGGACGGACCAACAAACAAATGGATGGATGAATGGAGAGACAAATAAACAGAGAGACAGATGGATAGATACCTGTTATTTAAGGAAGGTTTGCAAGTTATTCCTCACTCACAGCACACGGGGGGAATTTCAATGATCAATAAACTTAAGTTCCTTCCTTTTCCACTCACAGAAATAGGGAGAGACAAAGCACAGAAGCAATAGGGGATTTAAATCTTCTAAGGTATCTGCCTGAAGAGCCATTTTGCCAAGAACAGTGATAAGATGCCTGGAAGCGACAGTCACCCACCTCAGAAGGTGGAGGAAACAGTGGAGGAGATAGCACTCTTCTGGATCTAAGAAGAAGTGGTTCAGGAAAAAGGAATGGCAAGAACATTGAGAAAAAGTAGCCCTGTCATTTTAATAGCATGTGTGAGCCAGGAAGGGCCAAGCACTATATAATCACAAATGTATCCCAGACTTTGGCCAGAGGGATTGTAAAATACCTAGAGAAAAGCAAGACTAAGATTCTTAAAAATAAGACAGCTTCAGATGTGGGAGGCTCCCAGAATCCAAACCTGACTGGACTATAATAAATAGTCCTGGCAAGAAGCAGAAACGGGGACTATCTCAAAAGGCCTATGACATAACAAAATATTTAAAAGCAGGAGCATAGCCTTGCAACCACCTTTGATTCATCCTCTAATTTAATCAGTTCTCAAATCCCATAAACTTTATGACGGGTACGAACCTCCTGCTGTAGTGATCTTCCTAAACCCACTGTTGATCATTCCAGGCCCTATATTCCTCTGTGATTTACAGAATAAAGTCCAAAGTCCTGGCCTGGCATTGAGAATCCTCCTAAATCTGGTCCCAGCCTGACTTGTACCAGGCCCCTCCCTCCATATACCCTCCACTCTGATCACTCCAATCACACAGAGCCCCCTTCTGTGGTAACGATTGCCTGACTTGTACCCTGGGCCTGGAGTATACATGGTGGACACCTAGAGTTTGGGGCCTGGCTAGACCCCCTTTCCATCTGGAAATGGTCCCTATATGACCTCATCTGGGTCTGAGCAAATACCACTCACAAGATACCACTCTGCAGTTGGCCATTGGAGAATCCCAACCATAGAATAGGAACTCATAGAATGGGAACATAACCAAAGCCAGGCCAAGCCCAGCCTTTCTAAGAGCTGTGATAGATGAATGGGGGAACAGATTCAGCCTCTACGTTCCTTGGGATGAGAAGCCATTAAAATGTGGACCGGGGCTACCAGCCACCATCCTACCCACCTTGGGGAAAACTGGTCCTTGAGCTCCATAAGGGCGGGGGGGGGGTCTATCTGGCACACAGTGCATGCTTATTTGTTGAATGAGTGAATGTAACTAGATCGAATAGACCAGCAGGCAAATAATAGGACAGATTCCAGAACATGTGCCCTTTAGACCTGCTAATTAAGTGCACTTACATGTTCCATTTCTGCATTTCTGCGTACACTAACTTTAGCTGGATTTCTGTCACATGTAACCAAAAGACCCTCCCTGTCACATGCTCCAAAGCTCAAACTTCTCCAGATTTTTTCATATGCTAGTTGTCTCACACAGTCTTCCCAGATGCTCCCAGATGAAGGTACCCTCTATGCCTTTTAAACTGCAATCACACAGTATTGAAACATTTGTGATTTTCCACCTTGATTTAAGGCTCTTTCTTGACACAGGTGCAGCGGACATCAATGGTGCCCCACCTAGACACACCCCAGGATCCTTTTTACTGGTCCAGTTGCTACAAGCCTGCCCCAGAGGCTACAGGTGCTGGGCTAAAGGCTCAGACCTACAATGTTCCCCGGGACAACTGAAGGCCCGAGGTGCCTGGGAGTTATCTGTAGGGCCACGTCCCAGGGCCCACCAGCTGGAGAACCAGAGCTGGACTCACACCCCAAGGCGACACTCCACAGCACCACTCCCACTCCAGGGGGTCACCACATTCTCCAGGAGCCCCGCCCCCTCCTCTCTGCCCTCCCTCCTTCGGAGCCTCTCCCCTCCCCACTAAATAAAGTGCTCAGGGATCTGCCAGCTGTGCGGTGCATGTAAGGAATAGGAGCTAAGGTAACACCCCATCTCCCCAACAAATCTCCTAAAAACAAGCTGCATGTCGGACCCCCTTCCATCTCTTGTGGCACAGTGCTTTCGTGGAACCGTGAAGCACAAACATGAGGGGTTGTGTGAATGAGGAACAAGGGAGCGCTCAGTGGAGTTAACAATCTTGAGTAAACGAGGAGGAGTCAGCCTGCGGTGGGGCGCAAATCTGCCAACACAGCAGAGGGAAGCAAGCTTCTAGAGCAGGCGGAAATTTCAAATCAACTCCAGAACAACGAAAATGGCCTTTTTAAAAGCTCTATCTGGAGGGAAAGCGAGACAAATGTACCGTTTTAGATATTCTGCTCTTCTTTCACAGATCCTTTTCAGTGTTTCGTAAATCCCCCAATTCAAGTGACCTCCCAACGCACCTGAATTCCCCAATTAATCTGTGATGGAAATGGGCACTTGGGTGTCCGGCGCAACACCACCGCAGGTCCTCCAGTACCTGTACGAAACCTAGTTTCTCAGGAGCTCTGATCTCCTCCAATACTTGCCTCCCTCTCCAAATAAAGTCTCTGTCACCTAAATAAATGAATAAAGAACAGGAACGGGGTCTCGCACATTGAACTACCTCTTGGTGCTGTGGGCTCTCTGGTATGCATTTGTCCCCTCCCCCCGCCCCCACCAGCTGAGCGATCACCTTGAAAGGATTGTAGAGCTTATAGGATATTTTGTAAGAAGAAACTTCCAAACTACATAAAACCGAAAAAGGCTTCCGGCGGGGCAGAATCCCTGGGCTCTGGAATTCTCCTGGCTTCCCACCATTAAACTTTTAGCATGTACCTTTCTCCCTTGCTTCAGCCCCTGTGGACATTAAAGTCTTTAACGAGGACGCCTGGCTGGTTCAGTCAGTTAAGCGGTTAAGCGTCTGCCTTCAGCTCAGGTCATGATCTCAGAGTCCTGGGACTGAGCCTGCTTCTCTCTCTCCCTCTGCCCTTCCCCCTGCTTGCTCTCTCTCTCTCTCTTTCATGAATAAATAAAATTTTAAAAAAATAACAAATAAAAAAGTCTTTAACCATTTCACAGGCTCTCTAGTTAGGGACATCAATAATAGGCATGAAGGCACAGACATAACTCCTTCCCAGCACAACACATGCACACTCTCACAGAAACCTTCACCAAGAAACATCACACTCTCTGGTTTTAATATTCATCAGCTCCTTCTCCACCCAGAATTCCTAATTCTCAGTGTGGGACAATGTTTTCCTATTAAACATTTTCCCCTAAGCCTCATTACCTCTCTGTGGTAGAAAATCATTGTGGTGCTTTGGCTGTCTTTGCAGGAAAGGAAATTAATTTACAAAAGAGGGAAAAATAACTTCCAAATAACAAATTCTTCTGAACTTGGGGTTTTGGCACTTCACAACCAAGTCAGATAGAAGGGGAGGCTAAGACTGCTCCACAAATTACAGAGAGCGGCTGAAACTGACCCAGAATTAACAAGTGTACAAAATGGAGGCAAGAAGGGGAGCCAGCCAGAAGCCCCGGCCCCAGTAAACCAGGCCATGAAATGCCATTAATGAAGATAGTAATTGGGTGGTACTCTCAAGATGTCCAATTAAATATAAACTTTAACAGAAGAAACTGCACTTCCACTGCAAATCAATGGATGCCAATCATTGTATCAAACAAGTATGCTGAGGGATTATAAATGTCACTGCTCCTTAAACCATGCCCTATTTAACAGACTGAGTAACCGATAGTAATGGGAAATCTTCAGAAATTAAGTCTACATGAAAAGGTAAGTCATAAACACAGGAAATACAAATGACCCTTTTCATCAGCCCTCCTGGCAGGCAAAAAAAAAAAAATATATATATATATATATGTATATGTATATATATATATATATATATATACGTATATATATACCTTTTTATTGTAAAAAAAAGAAATTAGCTCACCAAATACAAAGAGTTGGCCCTGGTTACATTTGAGAAAGCCGATCCCAAATTGACAACTATGCCATGTGGCTCTTTTGTTAAACTCTGTACTCTAACATGAGCAGAAAATAACAAAATCTGGTGATCTTCGTCCCGACACCAGCCTCCCAGCTCCTCCTCACAAGTTTGCTGAACTGTGTTAAACCCCAAAAATGCAGATCAAGGGAGTAAATTACATGAATGAGTGTTAAAGTCGTGTGAACCCAGACACTTACTAATTGTGTGATCTACAAGAAGTCACTTAGTCCCTCTGAGCCACAGTTCCCCCAGGTGTTGTTGTGAATCTTAATAAGGTCCTGGATACAAAGTGCCAAACCTGTTGTAGATGCTTGAGAATGTTAGGTTTTTTCCCCTTTCTAGCACATCCTCTGAAACAGGTGTCAAAGATTGGAGTCTACAGGTACAAGTATACCAAATGCTCCTACACATGATGGTGGGGGGGGACTGAGCCCTCCCCCGGGTGGAGCATGCACATGATGGAGGGGAGAGGACAGCTGACTGCCCTTAGTGACTCACGGCTTCAGACGATGAGCTGCTGGGGGTTGAAGGGGAGAATCCATCACCTTGTCCCTTGGATGGTGCAGAAAGAACTTGCTCACCCAGCAGCTGGGACAATGGAAGCTTCTGCGACCTTGCCCCAGTGTCCCATCTCACAGGGACTAGTAGCAGCATCGAGGAGGTGAACCTCTAGCCATGAGCAAGCGACATATGGAGAAGCCAAGAGGACCCTCGGAACCTGCATCTTGCTTGCTAGCCTCTACCCATGCTAGGCAGGAAGGCTGCATGCAAGGGCCTCCTTGAGGGATAAAACTGGAGAAATCGGTGGAGGAGGGCCCGGCAGGCTCTCTACCTGGCCCTCTGCCTAGAAGGGTCCTACAGTCAACACAGGAAGAGCAGGGCCTGGGAACATGAACTCATTAAGCAGATTGTTCTGCTGAAAGACCATGGGCAGAAGAAGAGAGAGGTGTTTCCAGGCCTCCAGTTTTGCCTGGGATAAGAAAAAAGAAAGTTCTAGCCAGCTACTAAAAGGGTCCAGTGGGGCAGAAAGGTCTCTATAGACAGACAGATGGAGGTTTTGTACCCCCGATTCCTTCATTCAGCCCATCCATTAGTTAATAGCTTTACTGGACATCCTACGTGCGTCCCAGGCACTTTGCCCCGTCTGCCAAAGGCACAGCACACACAGTACCGAAAACCCATCCCTGAGTCCTCCCTCTCCCACCTCCCCAGCACCCATATGCTATCGGACCCCCTAGGGAGCTCCTCCAGCTCAACTTCCACAAGAGGGCCTGCTGGCCAGCCTCCAGCCATCGAGGGCCCCCAAGCCCTTCCTAATTCTCAGTGTAACAAGGAAACTGGAATCTGACATGCACAACAGTCTCTTGGGAGCTTGACTAGCTTGAGTCGCTTCCAGACACCCTGGCAGAATTGAGTCTCGATTCTGGTCCTCAAAGAAAGGGCCATAGTCCAGACATGGTTACTTAGGATGCATGATGCTTGGTATACTGGACAGCCTTGCTACCAGCCAGACATCTCATCCTTTCTCCCTTCAAAACCTGTTATGCTCATGTTCTATTATACACATATTTTTTTCTCATTTTAATTTTAACCAAAATAACTTCCTGAGTCAGACTGTAAGCTACTGCCTCAAATGGTCTGTGCCTGCCAGACAAATCCTGGGCTCCAGAAGTCCAGAGCAAGGTCCTTACAACCGGGCCCTGCTGACCACCTGAGCTTTTATTCGGCTGTGCCAACTCCCTTCCCAAACAATTCATATTCCAGCAAGCTCCTTCTAGCCCAGACCTCCCTAATACTCTTCCCTGGACACTCACGAGCTGCTAATGCTCATTCTTTTCAAAGTTCAGGAGGAGGTTTGCAACTTCCATATGTTACATAAATGTCATGTATTAAAAAAGTATAAAATAGATGCTCCAGATTTCGCTTTTCAAATGGGAGCAGGTGGGGATCAAGTGAAGTTTTGACCCGAGAGACCATCTTAGCCCTGTTTGTGCTCATGCATGTGGTCTGATTACAATAAGCTGACCAAACCTTCTCTAGTAACACAGGAACAGCCCCAGTCTACCGAGCGGACTGAAAATGCCCTTCTCACATTGATGAGGTCAGTGCAGAACAGGGTGGGAACAAGAAGCATCCATTTGAAAAGGGTCCAGGAGGCTATCATCACCCCTGGGATTTTTAGGGCAAGCAACAGAAATTAATTCTAATTAAAGCTGGGGAATTTTTGGAAGGAATCTGGGAGCTCATGGAATCACTGGCAAAGGCTGGAAAATGGAGCTGGGATATAAGGCAGCTCCAGGGGGTTGGAGCGCAAACTACAGAAATGGCCTTTGGAGCAGGAACAGTGTGACCAATCTGTCCCCAGCCCCATGACCCCAGATGAAGGAACCCTAGCTGGGTCTTTGGTCCTCCAATTTTCCAAGCCCTACAAAAAGCATGTCATCAGCCAGGTTAGGTCTTAGTGCTCCCTCTGGTTGTCCTAGACAGTGAGAAGAAATATCGGGGCCTTCTGGCATCTATAATTGGGAAAATCCCCCCCAGACTCTACATAGGGGCAAGTGGCAGCTCTCCAAAAGGAAATCAAGGAGCTGCAGGAAAGAGGAAAGGATGAATACGCACCCCCCCCAAGTGAAAATGAAGACAAGAGGGTCCCAACACCCAGGGCTCACCTGGTGGAGTCACGCCCTGCTTCGGACACCCTGCCTCACAGCCAGTAAGCCTGCTGTGCAGACCGCTCTCTCCCCGCACCCATCCCGAAGGTTGGCCACACTTACCCCAGGGAACGCTTCCCCAGAGCTGGAGAGATGAGGGGTTAATGGGAAGGCAGCAAGGGTTGGGATGTGTTGTCTGTCTGACCAGGTCAAACTGCCACTCAGAGGTGGCTTTGCACACTCAGCAGTCACCTGCCACGGCAAGACCAGCTGGAAACAGGGACCTTCCCCCAAATGGAAGATTACAAGTTTGGTTTAAAATGAAAATGGAACATGAGTGGTCAGGCAATGTGCTAACTAGTCAGGTTGGTGATGGCAGAACCCAGCAAGTGGACAACGAAGGCAAGCCCCACAGACGTGGGGCCAGCATGCTCAGGACAGCCCTGCGGACACCCTGCCTATCAGGGGAGCCAGGTCCACTCCCGGATCCCACGCAACTCTTGCATAGACAGGACTGCGGTTTGACTGATACTTCCTTGGGTGACTACATTTTGGTGATAGTCTCTCAATGGAGCATAATCTCCTCAGTGGCAGGGACCCCGTCTGGTCTTCGCTCCCACAAATGTCACCATTGCTTAGCATCTGATCCATAGAAGTAGGACCTCAGTAAATATGGGTTGAATTAGGCAATGAATGAATAAATGAATGAACAAATTGAGCCCAACTCGCTTGTTTTCCACAGCCCCATTATCCAGGGATCACTCCTACCTCAATGTGGCCAAGGTTCTATAGAAAATGCCAATTTTCTTCAATTGTGTAGCAGCAACTCTAAATATGGATTGTAGGGGGTGGGATGGAAAGCATGTGTGCCTCTGTGGGCAAATCAGTTTCTATTGGGGGAGGGGGTTGTTACAAACTACCTTCCCTCCCCCACCAGGAGCCTGGTCCCCTGAACCTGAGCGCGTACAATACATAAAACTGCACCCATTTGCTGCTCCAAGATCCATTGGTGAGCCCTATGATGGTTAATTTTATCTGTCAGCTTGACTAGGCCATGGGGACCCAGACATTTGGTCAACCGTTATTTTGGGTGTGTCCATGAGGGTGTTTCTGGATGAGATCAGCATTTGAATCAATAGACTGAGTAAAGTCAATTGACCTCCCTAATGTGGGACCTGGCCCAATCAGTTGAAGACTAAATGGAACTAGAAGGCTGGGTAAGAGGGAATTCCTCCTGCCTGGCTGTTTGAGCTGGGGTATCAGTCTTTTCCAGCCTTCAGACTTGAACTGAAACATCAGCTCTTTCTAGGTCTCCAGCCTGTTGGCTTTCAGACTAGAATTTGTACCCTGGCTCTCCTTGAATCCCAGGCCTTTGGCCTCAGGCTGGAATTACATCACTGTCTCTCCTAGGTCTCCAGCTTGCTAACTGCAGAGCTTGGGACTTCTCAGATGCCATAATCGTGTAAGCCAATTCCTCACAATAAGTCTCTTTATATATGTACATACATCTTACTAACTCTGTGTTTCGGGAGAACCTGAATACAGCACCCCTCAGTAACACCCCTTGGTGACACTGGACCCTCCCCTGGGAAGCCCTGGGCCTCGTCATAATATAGCAGATAAAGGGGGAGAGCTGTGGTGAAGCAGGGGGTCTCCGGGACATTGCCCAATGTTCTGCCAGCACCAGCTTCGAGGTGCACAGGTCATAGAGTTGACAAGTATATACACCTGTGCACTCATCACTATAATCATCACCCTGGACAGTTCCCTGCACCCTGCCTAGTGAGCTCCCACCCCACCTCATCCCAGGAAACCAGTGAACATTACCATAGATCGGATTAGTCTTTTCTAGGGTTTCACATACATGGAAAATACATACATCTGGCTTCCTTTGCTCAACATAATGTGATGTGGGAAACAAAAGCAAAAAAAAAAAAAATTAAATTTCCTTCCTACCTATAGCCCACTGACAGGTCCTTGAAACAGGCAGAGTGACATTCCTCTAGAAACTCAGCTGCTTCGATGTTAATATTTTGCTAAAGGCAAAAGGCAATCTTACCCTGACCCCCAGGATCCTATATGTCTACTTTAACATATAAAATTCCTTTGGAAACTTCCTTTATCTCTATTCCTGCCCCAAAACAGGTTGGCAATCACTCCGCAAGCATATGACCCACCAACATATATCTGAAGGGTCTCATGACTCAGGTTTTATTAGACAGTAATAAGTGACCTTTTCCCAATAATAGCTAGCCCCCTCAAGGTCCTGGAAACCTTGCTTCCGAAGTTCCTTAGAGACTTACACTATCCCTAACCGCCCCCCAACTTAAAAGTCTATAATGGGCTACTCCTCATGACCCCAGTGCAGCTCTTTCTGCCCATGGGTCCTGTCCCTGTGCTTAATAAAACCACCTTTTTGCATCAAAGACGTCTCAAAAATTCTTTTTCAGCCATTGGCTTCGAACCCTAACATCTTTCCTACATCCTAATGTTCTCAAGATTCATCTTTACATTATATGTACCAGTAGGCTGTTTTCTTTTATTACTGTTTAGTTCTCTGTTATCCGAATACCTCCCTATTTCTTCATCTAGTCCACCTGTTCATGGGCATTTGGATTATTTCCAGCTTTTTCTATTATGATTAAAGCTGCTTGAAACATTCACGTTCAAGTCTTTGTGTGAGTCTATGAGTCTACTCAGAAGAAATGAGTAAATATTTAGGTGCAGAAGAGTAGCTCCTAAGGTAAATTTATGCTTAACTTAATAAACAATGGACAGATTGTTTACCAAAGTGATTTCACCATCTTCCACTCCCAGGAGCAAAGTTTTCCTATCACTCTGCCCCCACATACAGGTGGAGAGGTGTTCATGTGGGACCTACAGGGTATGGGGACCAGAAGACATTGTGGCTGTATCATAGCATGGCGGGCCCTCCCAGCCAGGTCTGGAGCCCCTTCCTTGCTGACGTTTTCCCCAGCTCTCAGTTTTGCACTCTCCTCTGTACTTCACTGTGCACAGTGACCCACATGTACCCACACAGCACTGGCCATGCTCGGGGGGAGAGCACTTTATACTTCTACCAGCCAAGGGCTCCAGGACAGGGCTCCGTTTTATTTACCTGGGTGTCTCTCCTCCTGACCCCTAATCCCTGGGAATCTTGCACCATGCCTGGCATTACCACTTGCTGGTACACATGTGATGAATGACCGAATGAATAAATGGAGTCTGGTTTAATAACTTCTATCTCTATGCCTGCCTCACTCAGTTGGACCACTGCTTTCTCCGCTTGGGCACATGATTTGAGCACTGACCTCTCTTGGGGAAAACATTTCTCTCAGTTTTCTGAGAAGAAAGCTAAGCCTGATGTTAACAGCTTGTGGGGAGAGAAGCGGCTTCTGCAGCATTCCCTGCTAACGCTTGCCTTGACTCTGAGGACTGACCGAAGGAGGCCACCCCCAGGTGGAGCTTTTTTTCCACACACAGTCTTTGCTTCCACACTGGAAAACAATTCTCCTGTGTGGTTGTCCTGGTGCTGGGAGTGAAGGACTCCAGAGGTGGGTCTCATGAATCTCAGGAGAGGTCCCCACCTTGGTTGGTTGGCAAGACCATTCTACACCTGGGTTTTCTCCTCTGGAAAGAACAGAGTGGTGATAACACATTCACAGCATTGCTCTGAGGCTAGAATGAGATCATGTATATGATAGTGCTCTGAAAACACAAATTGCTCCCCAAATGTTAGGCCCTATTATCATGCAACACTTGGTTCTCTTCATGCAGCCTGCCCACCAGCACTACCAGGCTCATTAGCTATACTGAACAAATCCTCATGTATCTGTCAGCCTAGAAGCTATGAACAGACCCACTCTCAGCACCCACCAGTGATCTTGTATGATGAGTCAGGCCCAAACCAGTTAAGGTGGTTTCCCACCACTGGGGCTCTGAGGCCAAAGGAAGCATGTGCTTCAAGTCCTCAGACCCCAGGACCCATGGGTTACATCATCCTCCCTTCCTCCTTTCTGTCCTTCCTTCCTTCCTTCCTTCCCTCCTTCCCCAATGTTCTTTCCCAGCATCCACAGATTTACATTTTTTACTATGAAGATGCTTAGTATCTGGTGGTTGGACCTGGGTGGTCCTCCCTACAGCCTTCTCTCCTAGTTTCCACTTTGCTTCACTTAAGAAGTCAACCTGAAGCTGCCTGTCTCTCAAATCAGAAAAAGCCCCTGCTCAGCAAAGTGGCATTACTAAGTACCTGGCAAACTCCATGACTGTTCAAAAGCTACACTCACCAAAGATGTTCAGGGAAGTTAAATTGCTTAGAGCGATATTAGCTCCTCAAATGGGGAGAGAGGGAAGAATACACCAACACAGTGTTGTTCGTTGGGCCTCCAGGCATACTGGGGCTCTCAGCAGGGATTCTGAAAAGCAAGATGAGGGCTCTGGAGAAACCACTGTGCATCAGGGGCCACCCTTGCTCCAAGGAGAGTAGGTGTCTCAAGCACTGAGGAGGACCATGACAACCTCACACCTAACTAGTCTGCAAGGGCCCAGTTCCAGAAGGTGGCGACAGTCCTGCTAAGCATGCGGAAACAAATATGGGAGTCCTAGTTCAGCCCCCCAAGTCAGTGCAGATCTCATAAGCTCCTGGAGGGAAAGAGTCAACAGGGGCTGGGAGGGGGCCATAGTCTTGCATGACTTGAGAAGATGAACAGAACAAGGATGGCAGATGCAAGTAGGGAGTGGACAAATTGGCACTGGCCATCCTGAGTCAAGAGGCTAAAGCTCCTTGCTCAATACATAATCACAATGCTGCCTACTCTTGGTACTTTGATCACTGGATACCAGGCAGGGACACAGTCCGTGGACTTTCAGCTCTTTGGGGTGAAGACACTGAGCACACTTCTCAGTCTTGGGGGGGTTCTGAACTGGGAGAGGGATTTAGGAACTGATGGACTCATTCAGTACTAGCCTGCCAGATTCCCTTTTCCTCCCAACCTACTATACCCACCCTCAGTTCCACACACAATTGTGAAGGCCCTACTCTGGGACAAGCCAGCAACACAGTGGTGGTTTCTATGCTTAAGGCACTCACAATTTACAGGGAAAGATAGGCACATAAGTAGATAGTTTAAAATATTATACTAAGTGCTTCACAGGAGATAAAATGTAGATTCTGTGTGAGCCTAGGAAGACATGCTCAACCCAGCCAGGGGAATCTGGAAGAATGATCTGTGTTGCTGATGCCTGAGATGAGGAGTGTTTCTCCTCTATTCACTTCTGCTGCAACTGTACTGTGGATTCTGAGACATGTTCCTAAAGGTAGTTCAAGCACAGAGTCCATGGCATTCTTCATATGGAACAAGCTACACCTTTCAGACACAAAGTGATTCTTCTGATCTTTTCCTCCACATGCAACCAGGTCCCGGGCCCTGTGGATTCTATTACCAAATTTCTCTCTCCACTTTGTCCCTTCCTTCCCTAGTCCACTGCCACTGCCTTAGTCCCAGGTGCTGGTCATCACTTCTCCGCTTAATTTGTATGGCAATCATACTACAAACAGCTATATTGGAGTAAAGTTTTTGTATAATATTAAAATTAAGCTACTATTAATCTGAACTACACTGTTTTAAGTTAAAGTGTTAATGTAATCCTCAGGGCAATCACTAAGAAAATAACTCAAAAAATAAATAATAAAAGAAACAACAACAGAACTAAAAGGCTACACTAGAAAATATCTATTTAATGCAAAGTGAGGCAGTAATGGAGGAATAAAGGAACAAAGACATAAGGCATATAGAAAACAAATGGCAAAATGGAAGATGCCAATTATACTTCATCAGTAATTACATTAATTGTAAATGAATCATACACTCCAATCAAAAGGCAAAGATTGGGATTTATAAATTTTTTTTAAAAAATCCAATCAGATACAGTCTACAAGAAACACACTTTAGATTCAAAGATATAATAGGTAAAAAGTAAATGACGGGAAAAGATGTACCATGGGAACATTAACCAAAAGAGACTAATATCAGACAAAACAGGCTTTAAGATAAAAGTGTTAGCATAGATAAAGAGGGATACTTTATAATGAGAAAACTGTCAATTCATCAAGAAGATATAATAATATATCTAATTGCATTAGATATATAATTCTATCTAATTCTAATTGTATTACATATATATTATATAGCTACATATAATGTATATGTTACGTAGGAGATATATACATGTAACAACAGAGCCCCCAAAACACATGAAACAAAAACTGACAGAATTGAAAGCAGAAATAGACCATTGAACAATAATAACTGGAAACTATAATACCTCATTTTCAATAATTGATGGAACAACAAAGTAGAAGGTCAGCAATGAAACAGACCTGAGCAACACTATCAACCAATTAGATCTAACAGACCTCTATCACTCTATTTGAAAAGAGAATAATACACATTCTTCTCATACACACATGGAACATTCCACCAGGATAGATAATATGCTATGCCATTAAACAAGCCTCAATAAAACAAAAAGGGTTAAAATCACATAAAGTGTGTTATCTGGCCTCAGTGAAATTAAATTAAAAATCTAGAACAGAGGGTGCCTGGCTGGCTCAGTCAGAAAAGCATGCAACTCTTGATCTCAGGGTTGTGAGTTCAAGCCCCAGGTTGGGTGTGGAGGTTACTTAAAACTAAAATCTTTAAAAAAGAAAAGAGGGGCGCCTGGGTGGCTTAGTCAGTTAAGCATCTGCCACAGACTTAGGTCATGATCCCAGGGTCCTGGGATTGAGCCCCACATTGGGCTCCCTGCTCAGCGGGGAGCCTGCTTCTTCCCTTTCCCTCTGCTGCTCCTCTCTCTCTCTCAAATAAATAAAATCTTTTAGAAAGAGAGAGAGAGAGAGAGAGAGAGAGAGAGAAAGAAAGAAAGAAAGAAAGAAAGAAAGAAAGAAAGAAAGAAAGAAAGAAAGAAAGAAAGAAAGAAAGAAAGAAAGAAAGAAAGAAAGAAAGAAAGAGAGAAAGAGAGAAAAAGAAGAAAAATCTAGAACAGAAGGAAATGTTGGAAATCCATGAATATGTGAAAATTAGACAACACAATCCTCAATAACCAATGTTTCAAAGAAGAAATCACAAAGGAAATTTTAAAATATTTTGAGATAAATGGAAAAAAACCCACAACATACCAAAACATGGCATGCGGTGAAAGCAATGCTTAGAGGGAGATCTGTAGTAGTAAACACCTCATTTTTTTCTTTAAATTTTTATTGTTATGTTAATCACCATACATTACATCATTAGTTTTTGATGTAGTGTTCCATGATTCATTGTTTGTGCATAACACCCAGTGCTCCATGCAGAATGTGCCCTCTTTAATACCCATCACCAGGCTAACCCATCCCCCCACCCCCCCTCCCCTCTAGAACCCTCAGTTTGTTTTTCAGAGTCCATCGTCTCTCATGGTTCGTCTCCCCCTCCGACTTACTCCCCTTCATTCTTCCCCTCCTGCTATCTTCTTTTTTTTTTCTTAACATATATTGCATTATTTGTTTCAGAAGTACAGATCTGTGATTCAACAGTCTTGCACAATTCACAGCACTCGCCATAGCACATACCCTCCCCAATGTCTATCACCCAGCCACCCCATCCCTCCCACCCCCCACCAGTCCAGCAACCCTCAGTTTGTTTCCTGAGATTAAGAATTCCTCATATCAGTGAGGTCATATGATACATGTCTTTCTCTGATTGACTTATTTCACTCAGCATAACACCCTCCAGTTCCATCCACGTCGTTGCAAATGGCAAGATCTCATTCCTTTGGATGGCTGCATAATATTCCATTGTGTATATATACCACCTCTTCTTTATCCATTCATCTGTCGATGGACATCTTGGCTCTTTCCACAGTTTGGCTATTGTGGACATTGCTGCTATAAACATCAGGGTGCACGTACCCCTTCGGATTCCTACATTTGCATCTTTGGGGTAAATACCCAGTAGGTAAACACCTCATTTTTAAAAAAGAAAGCTCTCAAGTCAGCAATCTAACCTTCCCCCTTAAGTAACTATAAAAAAAATGAACACTAAATTAAACCCAAAATAAGCAAAAGGAAGGAAATAATAAATCTTAGAGTGAAAATATACGAAAAAAAAAACAGAGAAAATCAGTAAACAAAAAGTTAGTTATTTGAAAAGATCCACAAAATCAACAAACCTTGGGACTTCTGGGTGGCTCAGTTAGTTAAGCCTCTGCCTTTGGCTCAGGTCATGATCCCAGGATCATGGGACTGAGTCCCTGAACAGGGAGCCTGCTTCTCTCTCTGCATGCTGATCCCCCTGCTTGTGCTCTCTCTCTCTTTCTCTCTCTCTATCTGACAAATAAATAAATAAAATCTTGAAAAAAATCAACAAACCTTTAGCTAGACTGACCAGGGAAAAAGGACAGAAGATTCAAGTCAGTAGGGTCAGGAATAAGAGGACTTCAATACCAACCTTACAAAAATAAAAAGAACTATAAGAGAATACTATGAATAACTCTATAAGCAACAAATAATATAATTTTGGTGAATGGACAAATTCCTAAAAAGAAACTACTGAAACTGTCTCAAGAAGAAATGGAATGTCAAAATAGATTTATAACCAGTAGGAAATTGAATTAGTAATTTTAAAATTTCCCACAAAGAAAAGCCAAGGCCCAGATGTCTTCACTGGCAAATTTTTATTTAAAGAAGAATTAATATCAAAATTTCACAAACTCTCCCCTACCCACTCACTCCCCCAAAAAAGAAGAAACATTTCCCAACTCCCTCTATGAGGCTAGTATCACCCTGATACTAAAATCAGGTGCACACATACACACACACACACACAAACACACACACAAAATCACAAGCAAAGAAAATCACAGATCAACATCCTTATGACTATAGACTTTACCAAACTGTGATTAAAAAAGGTTTTTTGATGACGTTATCAAAGATAAAATTTAAGTAATACAAAACAACATAAATTATTTTAAAAACTGTATCCAGGACTCTAACCTGAGTCTGCCCCAGCACCCAGCACACATCCTATAGCAAACTAAGTCTAGCAGCATATAAAAAGGATTATATATAATGATCAAGGACATTTATTCCAAGAATGCAAGATTTGTTTAACATCTGATAATCAGTCAATGTAATACTCTGCATTAACAGATAAAGGACAAAACCCATATGATTTACCTCCACTGACGCAGAAAAAGCATTTGAAAAACTCCAACACCCTTTCATGATAAAACACTCAACAAATTAGGAATAGAAGCAAACTTTCTCAACCTGAATAAGGGCATCTATGAAAAACCGACAGCTAACACACCGGAAGACTGATTGCTTTCCCCCTAAGATTATAAACATGACAAGAATGGATATCTACCAATGATTCTGACTTCTACTCAACATTGTATTGGAGGCTCTAATCATGCCAATTAGGCAAGGAAAGAAATTAAAAGGTATCTAGAAGTGGGAAGGAAGACGTAAAACTATCTCTATTGGTAGATGATAAGAATTTGTATATAGATAACACATAAACACACTAATAGAGTTAAAAACTATAAAATACATATTTATAAAATATATATATAATAAAATAATGATTTTTAGTTATCAGGGAAATAGAAATTAAAACCACAGTGAGACACCACTATATTGCCTTCCAAAGACATAAAATTAAAAAGACTGACAACATGAAGCGTTGGTGAGAATGTAGAGTAGCTGAAACTTTCATACATTGCTTGTGGGAGTAAGAACTCCTGCAACCACTTTGGCACAAAGAGGAGCTGCATCTTCTAACGCTAGACATATGCCTATTTCATAATACTACAATCCCATTCCTATGTGCACATCGGAGGGAAATAGACATATGTCCACCAAAGACATGGACAAGAACGTTCACAGCAGACTTCTCCATAATATCACAAAATTAGAAATAACTCAAATGTCTGTCAACGAGGAAATGGATAAATAAATTGTGGTATATTTATATAATGGAATTCTACACAGCAACAAACCACCAGATAGACATAACACAGAATAATCTCAAGACATTATGTTACATGAAAGAAGTCAGACATAAAAAGTATATTCTGTATGATTCCATTTATATGAAGTTCAGGCAAAACTGAACTGATGGTGACCAAAATTAGTGGTTATCACCAGGTGAGAAATAGACAAGACTTGGACTAGAACATGATGGAAACTTCTGGAATACCATCATGTTCTGTATCTTGACCCAAGTGCTTGTGACATAGGAGTGTACATATTTAAAAATGAGTCAAGCTGTGTACTTAAAATCAATGTTTTTATATACTTTACCAAACTGTGATTAAAAAAGGTTTTTTGATGACGTTATCAAAGACAAAATTTAAGTAATACAAAACATAAATTATTTTAAAAACTGTATCCAGGACTCTAACCTGAGTCTGCCCCAGCACCCAGCACACATCCTATCTATTTCCCCATGTCCCACAGGCCTCAGGCTGTATCTCAAAAAAAACAGCCAAGGATCTCCTAAACATTTTTCACTGACTCAAAATGTTGATGGCTCATAGTGAACTCTCTTTCACTAAAATCTCCAAGTCTCTTTTTTCCTATGGACAGCTAGGGCCCATTGTCCTCATTCTGTCCTTTAGCATCTTTAAAAGATTTTTAATGTTATTATTATTATTTGTTGCTGCAAGATATAACAATCCTAATGGAAATCAGATGCAACTGGGAAGAGGAAAATTTCCCCCAGGCCAGCCATCCCACAAACTGTCAAGTTCCAGAGCCCCCCAGGCCCTGTCCACTCACGTATTTAATTTTTATGTACTTATAATCACCTCATAGATATAAGTCTGCTATTCTTCTTTAAATATACATACTGTTATATCATAAATATTCCCCATGGTCTTTATAATTATCATTTTTATTGTCTGCAGAATAGTCTAAGGTGCGGCTACACCCATAATTTTCTTAGCTACTCCCTGCATTGAACACTGAGGTTGTTTCCAATTTTCCAGTCTGATGGACAGCACTGCAATGAAATGCTTATATATTCATGTATTTCTCATTTAAATTATACCATTAGACTAACATCTTAGAAGCAAGATTTTTGGGTCAAAAGGTATGATTCTAGGTATGTATTGCAAAATGGTTTCCTAATTGTCATGACCACCAACAATGTATAAACATAGTTTTATCACAAACTTGACAGCATTATTGTAACTTTAAATCACATGCAATAGATATAAAATTATTTCATAATTTTAATTTTATTTTATAATTCTGTGATTACGCCAGTACTTGTCCATTCTGCCATGTGTGTTTTGAAATGCAGGTATCTGATGCAGGGCCAGGTATAGAGGAGGAGTTTGATAAACATCTTTTGAAGTGAACTCAGCTTTATTTCTTCTGATGTCAGTTGTTCATTCATGCCTTCTGCCCATTTTTATTTTGTTTAAAAGATTTTATTTATTTATTTTTGAGAGAGAGAGAGAGAGAGCATGAGCGGGGTTTGGGGAGGGGCAGAGGGAGAAGCAGACTCCCTGCTGAGCAGGGAGCCCATCCCAGGACCCCGGGATCATGACCTGAGCCAAAGGCAGATATTTAACCAACTGAGCCCCCCAGGTGCCCTCTTTTGTCCATTTTAAAATCTAAGTTCTAATGTATGCCTCACTGATTTGAAAGAGGCAAAGTAAAGATTTCTGTCTTGTCGTATCTGTAACATTTGTTACTTTACCCTCTGTTATCTTTCTTTTTTTTCTTTAAAAGAAGTTTTAAGTTTAGGGGCGCCTGGGTGGCTCGGTTGGTTAAGTATCCGACTCTTGATTTCGGCTCAGATCATGATCTCAGGGTCTTGAGACTGAGCCCTGTGTTGAGCTCTGCACTGAACATGGAGTCTGCCTGGGATTTTCACCCGCCCTCTGTCCCTCTCCCCCCACTCGCTCTCTTTCTCACTCTAAAAATAAGTAAATTAAAAATAAAAGAGGTTTCAAATTTTTATAACGTTGTGTCTATACTAGACCCTCTAACAACATGGGTTTTGAACTGCATAGGCCCACTTATATTTTATATGTGGGTTTTTTTCAACAAATACAGTACAGTACTGTAAATGTACTTTCTCTCCTTATGGTATTCTTAACATTTTCTTTTCTCTAGCTTATTTTATGCTAAGAATATAGCATATAATACCTATGTATTATACATAGGTATTACATAATATTACGTAATAATACGTAATATTACATAATACATATTACATAATAATAGTAATATACAAACTATGTTAATTAACTGTTTACGTTATGAGTAAGGCTTCCAGTCAATAGTAGGCTATTGGTAGCCATGTTTTAGGGGAGTCAAAAGTTAAATGCAGATTTTGGGACACCTGGGTGGCTTAGTTGGTTAAGCGTCTGCCTTCGGCTTGGGTCATGATCACACGGTCCTGGGATGGAGCCCCCTGTCGGGCTCCCTACTCAGCAGGGAGCCTGCTTCTCCCCCTACAGGGCTCTCTCTCTCTCTCTCAAATAAATAAATAGTCTTAAAAAAAAAGAAAGAAAAAATTTTTTTTAATTTTTTTAAAAGTTAAATGCTGATTTTTGATAACACATCGGTGGGGGTTGGTGTCCTAACCCCCACACTGTTTAAGAGTCAATTGTTTACCTTTGTAATATTTTTTTATCACTTTAAATTTTAGTAAATAATCTGAAAAATCTTATGGCCTATCTTTTGCTCATTTTCCAGGATTATTTTTCCTACTTAATTCCTTAATAGAACTGTTATTTATTTTTGGCTCATGATGAGGTATATAGCTTTTTTCTACCCCAAATAACTAATAATTTCTGCTAAAACCATTTATTCAACAATCCTTCCTTTCTCCATAGTGTCTGATTCCTCCTTTATCTTCTATTAAATTATTTTATGTAGGATCTCCTTCAGACTTTGTTGTTGCTGTAAATCTTTGTTTTGCACAGTATCAAAGTATCTCTGTGATTTAATTATTAGTGTAAATGTTCTAAAATGTGTTAATACTGGTCCCCTTTATTATTTCCTGTTTCCTAAGTATTTTTATATTAACCAGCTTTCCCTTTCCAGTACACTTTTCTAATTATTTTGTGAACATCCAATAAAAAAAAAAAACCAATTGGAATTTTGATAGAGATTGAAAGATATTATAAACTGAGAATAGACTTTTTTTGTATTTAGCCAAAACACGGTATCTGGGAATATCGTAAGTCTCCTCCATTATTCTTCCCTATTTCTTTCAATGAAATATGGTGAAATGCCAAAGAACATCGGCTCTGGAGTGGATTATCTGGGTTTGAATGCCAGGTCATCTACAAAGTGGAGCTATGTATCAGTCAGCATTACTAAGTGACAGCCAGAAATTCCCTGTGGCATACAACTTTGAGGATATATTTTTCCCACTGGCAGGTGGGGAAAGAAAGTGGCAGGTGGACACATTGTTCCAGTCGTTGGAGATATTTGGAATCATCATCTATCAAATAAATAAACAAATTCCAAGAGCACCACACCACATAGGTTCCCATACATTCTTATGTGGCGGGCTCATGAGGGACTGATGAAACAGCCATTCCTTTTGACTTGCTGTCATTTGCATGTTCGATCTCCCTGCCACAGCTCCTCACAGACTCTGGACATTTTGAAAGAGACAGAGCCAGTGCTGAAGGCCTCTTTTGACTGACATCGATCTGTGGATCAATAACCTCTGGATACATGTTTAAAGTTACACATCAACCTCACTGTCCTGCTTCATATCCAATGTTTCCCTGTTTTCTCTAGAAGGGCTCTCTATCCAGGGCCTCCTGCAAATCTGAATAGGCATCCCCACTCTTATTGTGGATCCATGTCCTGAGAATGAGTTTCTCCAAAATCTCTGCATATGGCTCTGTGGCCTTATTCCGACCATCTCTGTCTCCGCTCCTCCATTATTCTTCCCTATTTCTTTCAGTGAAATATGGTGAAATGCCAAAGAACATGGTATTTCACAATTATGTG
Organism: Zalophus californianus; assembly: GCF_009762305.2. NCBI lineage: Eukaryota > Metazoa > Chordata > Mammalia > Carnivora > Otariidae > Zalophus > Zalophus californianus. The sequence continues at coordinate 44,816,603 of NC_045609.1, forward strand.
CCCACGTTCAGTTCAGAGTTTCTGCAGCCCAAAGAGCCATCTTCCCTTATTTTGACAAAAATACTGATATTTCTTCAGGACTTTTGAAATCCCCCTTACCACGGTATAGGGTGAGAGCATGTGCTTGCCCAGCCTTCCTTTTCTGGCTTTGGAAATGTAAAGATCATCTGAAGTTTGTCCCAAGCTTCCCCTCACTTCCACTTCACCAAATGGTTCCTCCACATTGGCCACATTTAGGGCCAAAGTAGCAATGGTCCTTGTCAAAACCTCTGTCATATGGAAAATAAAAGTGTCAAAAAGTTGTGGGATGCTCAATGAGACCTAGCAGATGGATAATCTGTGATTGGGATCAGCTTAGGGGTCAGCCTAGAATTTTCAGAGGGAGGAAGTCAACTGGCCTCCATGCAGACAATGACCTGGGGCCGGATTGTAGTAGGCTAGCCTGCAACTCCAAACTCCAAGGACTGACTTTTCCTGGTCCACACTTGTGGACACTGGGTCTCCAAGTGGCCTTGCTTTAGCCAAGCTCCCACAAGGCAGGAGACCACCCAAAAGGCGATCAAGAAAATCAGTGCCTAGGGGGCAGAGCAAGATGGCGGAGGAGTTGGAGACCTGGATTTCGTCTGGTCTCAGGAATTCAGCTGAATAGGGAACAAACCATTCTGAACACCTACAAACTCAACAGGAGATCGAAGAAAAGAATAGCAACAACTCTCTGAACAGAAAAGCGAACACATTCTGGAAGGTAGGACGGGCGGAGAAGTGAATCCGAGGCAATATTTGGGAGGATAGACGGTGGGGGAGGGGGCCTCCGTCGGCCGCTTCTGGCAAGTGATGGAGCCGCGGAGCACAAAATCAGAACTTTTAGAAGTTGGCTCCGCTGAGGGACGTCGCTCCAGTGGTGAAGCAGGAATGGAACACTCGCGGGACAGTGTGGTCTCAGGAGCCTCGGGGTCACAGAAAGACTGGGGGTGCCTGAGTGCAGCAGAGCTCCCAGGAACTGGAGCGGGGAAGCCGGCTGCAGAGACGGAGCCGAGGCGCGGGCTCTCAGCTCGGGGTTGCCATAAACTGTGATCCGCGGCCCAGTCGGGCCACTGCTCCTCCAGCAGTGACCCAACTAGTGGCAGAGCCAGGGAGACTCCCCTTCCTCCCCCGGGAGGAGCGGCGCGGGAGCACACAGCAGGGATCTACTGGGTTTGGAGACTCCACACCAAGTTGGGTGCCAGAGATAGAAACGCTCGGTCAAAGGCTGGGTGAGCACAGAGAGCGGCCAGAGACCAGGGACACGGGAGTGACTGACTGCTTTTCTCTGGGGGCACACTGAGGAGCGGGGCCCCGAGTTCTCAGCTCCAACGGGGTGGAGATTGGGAGGCCACCATTTTCACTCTCGTCCTCCAAATCTGTACCGAGAGCTTGCAGGGAACAAAAGCTCCCAAGAGCAAACCCGAGCAGATTGCTTACCCCGACCGACAAGGGCGGGGCAATTCCGCCTCCGGCAAAGACATTTGGGAACCACGGCAATAGGTCCCTCCCCCAGAAGATCAGCACAGCCAGCCAGACAACACCAAGTTTACCGATCAATGAGAACGGGAGAACTCCAGCGCTAGGGGAATACGGCAAATAGAATTCATGGCTTTTTTTACAATGATTCACTAGTCTTTCAAAGTTAATTTTTTTAACTGTATTTATTTTAATTTTTCTTTTTCCGTTTTTCAACCAACATCTTAATCTGTTTTTTACAAACACATTTTTATTTTTCATTTTTAGAGTCATATTCTATCCCTTCAGAGTAGTTACCCTTATTTTTGGCATATATATATAAGTTGTTCTCTCTTTAAAATTTTGAGATACAGTTTCTTCTAATAGACCAAAATACACCCAAAATCTAGTGTGTGGCACTGATCTATGCACCAGCCTGATCATATTTGATCATATTCTGTTTTTTTTTTTGGTTTGTTCTGTTTTCGTTGTTTTTATCTTTTTCTTTTTCTTTATTTTTTTCTCTTTCTTTCCCTTTCTTTTCCCCTGGTTTCAGGTCTTTTCTGACTTGTTTAGAGTATATTTTCTGGGGACGTATTTACCCTGTTAGCATTTTGTTCTCTCATTCATCTATTCTCCTCTGGACAAAATGACAAGTCAGAAAAAATCACCTCAACAAAAAGAACAAGAGCTAGTACCGTCTGCCAGGAACCTAATCAATACGGACATTAGTACGATGTCAGACCTAGAGTAAAAAATCATGATTTTAAAGATACTAGCTGGGCTTGAAAAAAACATGGAAGTTATTAGAAAAACCCTTTCTGGAGAAATAAAAGAAATAAAATCTAACCAAGTCGAAATCAAAAAGGCTATTCATGAGGTGCAATCAAAAATGGGAGCACTAACTCCTAGGATAAATGAGGCAGAACAGAGAATCAGCAATATAGAAGACCAAATGATGGAAAATAAAGAAGCTGAGAAAAAGAGAGATAAACAACTACTGGATCACAGGGGCAGAATTTGAGAGATAAGCAATACCATAAGACGAAACAACATTAGAATAATTGGGATCCCAGAAGAAGAAGAAAGAGAGAGAAGGGAAGAAGGTATTTTGGAGCAAATTATAACAGAGAACTTCCCTAACTGGGGAAGGAAACAGGCATCAAAATCCAAGAGGCACAGAGAACACCCCTCAAAATCAATAAAAATAGGTCAACAACCCAACGTCTAATAGTAAAACTTACAAGTCTCAGAGACAAAGAGAAAATCCTGAAAGCAGCTCGGGAGAAGAGATCTGTAACCTACAACAGTAGAAACATTAGATTGGCAGGAGACCTATCCACAGAGACCTGGCAGGCCAGAAAGGACTGGCATGATATCTTCAGAGCACTAAATGAGAAAAATATGCAGCCAAGAATACTATATCCAGCTAGGCTATCATTGAAAATAGAAGGAGAGATAAAAAGCTTCCAGGACAAACAAAAACTAAAGGAATTTGCAAACACGAAACCAGCCCTCCAAGAAATATTGAAAGGGCTCCTCTAAGCAAAGAGAGCCTAAAAGTAACATAGACCAGAAAGGAACACAGACAATATACAGTAACAGTCACCTGACAGGCAATAATGGCACTAAATTCATATCTTTCAATACTTACCCTGAATGTAAATGGGCTAAATGTCCCATTCAAAAGATACAGGGTATCAAACTGGATAAAAAAAAAAAAAACAAGACCATCGATATGCTGCCTGCAAGAGACTCATTTTAGAACCAAAGTCACCCCCAGATTGAAAGTGAGGGGGAGGAAAACCATTTACCATGCTAATGGACACCAAAAGAAAGCTGGGGTGGCAAGCCTTATTATCAGACAAATTAGATTTTAAGCCAAAGACTATAATAAGAGATGAGGAAGGACACTATATCCTTCTTCAAGAGTCTATCCAACAAGATCTAACAATTGTAAATATCTATGCCCCTAACATGGGAGCAGCCAATTATATAAGTCAATTAATAATAAAATCAAAGAAACACATTGACAACAATACAATAATAGTAGGGGACTTTAACATCCGCCTCACTGAAATGGACAGATCATTTAAGCAAAAATTCAACAAGGAAATAAAGGCTTTAAATGACACACTGGATGAAATGGACTTCACAGATATATTCAAAACATTCCATCCCAAAGCAACAGAATACACATTCTTCTCTAGGGCCCATGGAAATTCTCCACAATAGATCACATCCTAGGTCAAAAATCATGTCTCAACCGGTACCAAAAGATTGGGATCATTCCCTCCATATTTTCAGACCACAGTGCTTTGAAACTAGAACTCAATCACAAGAGGAAAGTCAGAAAGAACTCAAATACATGGAGGCTAAAGAGCATCCTACTAAAGAATGAATGGGTCAACCAGGAAATTAAAGAAGAATTAAAAAAATCCATGGAAACCAATGAAAATGAAAACACAACTGTTCAAAACCTTTGGGATGCAGCAAAGGCAGTCCTAAGAGGAAAGTATATAGCAATACAAGCCTTTCTCAAGAAACAAGAAAGATCTCAAACACACAACCTAACCCTACACCTAAAGGAACTAGAGAAACAACAGCAAATAAAGCCTAATCCCAGCAGGAGAAGAGAAATAATAAAGATCAGAGCAGAAATCAATGAAATAGAAACCAAAAGAACAGTAGAACAGATCAAATTAGGAGCTGGTTCTTTGAACGAATTAACAATATTGATAAACCCCTGGCCAGACTTATCAAAAAGAAAAGAGACATGACCCAAATCAACAAAATCACCAATGAAAGAGGAGAGATCACAACCAACACCAAAGAAATACAAACAATTATAAGAACATGTTATGAGCAACTCTATGCCAGCAAATTAGATAACCTGGAAGAAATGGATGCATGCCTAGAGAACTATCAACTACCAAAACTGAACCAGGAAGAAATAGAAAACCTGAACAGACATATAACCACTAAGGAAATTGAAGCAGTCATCAAAAATATCCCAACAAACAAAAGCCCAGGGCCAGATGGCTTCCCAGGGGAATACCACCACACATTTCAAGAAGAATTAATACCTATTCTTCTGAAACTGTTCCAAAAAATAGTAATGGAAGGAAAACTTCCAAACTCATTTTATGAGGCCACCATTACTTTGATCCCCAAACCAGACAAAGACCCCATCAAAAAGGAGAATTACAGACCAATATCCTTGATGAACATGGATGCAAAAATTCTTACCAAAATACTAGCCATTAGGATCCAACAGTATATTAAAAGGATTATTCACCACGACCAAGTGGGATTTACCGCTGGGCTGCAAGGTTGGTTCAACATCCGCAAATAAATCAACGTGATACAATATATTAACAAAAGAAAGAACATATGATCCTCTCAATAGATGCAGAAAAAGCATTTGACAAAGTACAGCATTCTTTCTTGATCAAAACTCTTCAGAGTATAGGGATAGAGGGTACATACCTTAATATCATAAAAGCTATCTATGAAAAACCTACAGCAAATATCATTCTCAATGGGGAAAAACTGAGACCTTTCCCCCTGAGGTCAGGAACGTGGCAGGGATGTCCCCTATCACCACTGCTATTCAACATAGTATTAGAAGTCCTAGCCACAGCAATCAGACAACAAAAAGAAATCAAAGGCATCCAAATCGGCAAAGAGGAAGTCAAACTCTCACTCTTTGCAGATGATATGATACTTTATGTGGAAAACCCAAAAGATTCCACCCCAAAACTGCTAGAACTCATACAGGAATTCAGTAAAGTGGCAGGATATAAAATCAATGCCCAGAAATCAGTGGCATTCCTATACACCAAAACCAAGACAGAAGAAAGAGAAATTAAGGAGTTGATCCCATTTACAATTGCACCCAAAACCATAAGATACCTAGGAATAAATCTAACCAAAGAGGCAAAGGATCTGTACTCAGAAAACTATAAAATGCTCATGAAAGAAACTGAGGAAGACACAAAGAAATGGAAAAACATTCCATGCTCATGGATGGGAAGAACAAATATTTTGATGATGTCAATACTACCTAGAGCAATCTACACATTCAATGCAATCCCCATCAAAATACCATCCACTTTTTTCAAAGAAATATAATCCTAAAATTTGTATGGAACCAGAAGAGACCCCAAATAGCCAGAGGAATCTTGAAAAAGAAAAGCAAAGGTGGTGGCATCAAAATTCTGGACTTCCACCTCCATTACAAAGCTGTCATCATTAAAACAGTATGGCACTGGCACAAAAACAGACACATAGATCAATGGAACAGAATAGAGAGCCCAGAAATGGACCCTCAACTCTATGGTCAACTCATCTTCGACAAAGCAGGAAAGAATGTCCAGTGGAAAAAAAGACAGTCTCTTCAACAAATGGTGTTGGGAAAATTGGACAGCCACATGCAGAATGAAACTGGACCATTTCCTTACACCACACACAAAAATAGACTCAAAATGGTTGAAAGACCTCACTGTGAGACAGGAGTCCATCAACATCCTAAAGGAGAACACAGGCAGCAACCTCTTCGACCTCAGCCGCAGCCACTTCTTCCTAGAAACATTGCCAAAGGCAAGGGAAGCAAGGGCAAAAATGAACTATTGGGATTTCATCAAGATAAAAAGCTTTTGCACAGCAAAAGAAACAGTCCACAAAACCAAAAGACAACCAACAGAATGGGAGAAGATATTTGCAAATGACATATCAGATAAAGGGCTAGTATCCAAAATCTATAAAGAACTTATCAAACTCAACACCCAAAGAACAAATGATCCAATCAAGAAATGGGCAGAAGACATGAACAGACGTTTTTCCAAAGAAGACATCCAAATGGCCAACAGACACATGAAAAAGTGCTCAACATCGCTCGGCATCAGGGAAATCCAAATCAAAACCTCAATGAGATACCACTTCACACCAGTCAGAATGGCTAAAATTAACAAGTCAGGAAATGACAGATGTTGGCGGGGATGTGGAGAAAGGGGAACCCTCCTACACTGTTGGTGGGAATGCAAGCTGGTGCAACCACTCTGGAAAACAATATGGAGGTTCCTCAAACAGTTGAAAATAGAGCTACCCTACAATCCAGCAATTGCACTACTGAGTATTTACCCCAAAGATACAAATGTAGGGATCTGAAGGGGTACGTGCACCCCGATGTTTATAGCAGCAATGGCCACAATAGCCAAACTGTGGAAAGAGCCAAGATGTCCATCGACAGATGAATGGATAAAGAAGAGGTGGTATATATACACAATGGAATATTAGGCAGCCATCAAAAGGAATGAGAGCTTGCCATTTGCCACGACGATGTGGATGGAACCGGAGGGTGTTTTGCTGAGTGAAATAAGTCAATCAGAGAAAGATATGTATCATATGACCTCACTGATATGAGGAATTCTTAATCTCAGGAAACAAACTGAGGGTTGCTGGAGTGGTGGGGGGTGGGAGGGATGGGGGGGCTGGGTGATAGACATCGGGGAGGGTATGTGCTATGGTGAGCGCTGTGAATTGTGCAAGACCGTTGAATCACAGATCTGTACTTCTGAAACAAATAATGCAAGATATGTTAAGGAAAAAAAAGAAAAAGAAGAAGATAGCAGGAGGGGAAGAATGAAGGGGGAGAAATGGGAGGGGAGGGGGAGACGAACCATGAGAGATGATGGATTCTGAAAAACAAACTGAGGGTTCTAGAGGGGAGGAGGGTAGGGGGATGGGTTAGCCTGGTGATGGGTATTAAAGAGGGCACGTTCTGCGTGGAGCACTGGGTGTTATGCACAGACAATGAATCGTGGAACACTACATCAAAAACTAATGATGTGATGTATGGTGATTAACATAACAATAAAAAATTTAAAGAGGAAAAAAGAAAAAGAAAAGAAAATCAGTGCCTGAGGCCAAGCTCTCACACACGCCATTTGCCCAAAAACTAGGTTAATTGTGCTTCCCCCCAAAAAAGATGATAGTGATTTTTTTCTTGTTACATAGATTTCACCTATAAGAAAAATATTAACTTAACCGCTGGGTTGGCGAGTGCTGTCTCATAGACACTCATGCCTGTGTTGTGGGTCTCGTCCTTCTTCGACTCCAAACATGATTGTGCTACCCACTTCCTTTTTTCTCATTAATATAGAAGCACTTATTTTCTCTAATTTGATTATTGGGTTTTTGTTCTGTTTTCAAGTGAAAACAAAATGACCAGCGATCAAACTGTGATCATTTCCGGCAGCGATTAATCTGTCTGTAAGGCCATGTTCTGCTGAGCACTTTGATCCACATTAATCATGACTCAGGACCATGCTCCATCAATATGGCACAATTACTAGAGTGGCCGGCAGTAAAATGATTTGGAATCACTGCCCCAAGGAGTGGGGATGCCTCCAGACTGAGGGAAGGCAGTGAGATGTATCGCTCATCAGACCCACACCTGGCTCTCTTTGGAGACCACGGGGCGAGTTACTGCCACGTCTTAGAAAACTGACTCCAGCCCGCTAGCCTCCCAGCCCCTTGCCGCCGCTTGCCCTGCCCTGTGTGTGCGCCAACAGAGGGGCGCTCGCCTTCCAAGCTGATCCCAGGACAGAGTCCTCCTGTGTCCCAGTGTCCCTACAGTGGCTGCGCCCTCAACCACAGCCACATCTCCTTCTCTCGGTGTATGCTCTGAAAATTTCTGCCTTCAGTCCTGTCTTCAAAAGCCCCAGATGACAAGCAAAACCAAAAATCCAGAGTTGCCCGGGGACCCAGGAAAATATACATTGGCACGGTTTGCTCCAACCATAATGGGAACTGATCTGTGAGCCTTGGGACCGTAAGCGATCTGAAATCATCCAAGGAACCACTCTCCTTCTCCTGCCCCATATGGAAGGCACTTAGGGAGGACTTATTTCTAAGCAGCAGGCTCTGGCCCATGAATTCCAGGGCAGTCTTTTCCCTGACAAAGCCCAGCTCTCGGGGCAGGGGAGGGGATGACAGATGATGCCCATAAAGCCTGTGTGGAAGCCAAGGATGCCTAAACCCTGGCACACACTCTGCTTACACCTTTGGGTTGGGGTTCGGCCCCTCCACTGTACACATAGTTAATGTCCACGTTGTAGCATTACTAGAGCTTGAAGAAGAGTAGAGTCGTAAAAACGCTTGGAAAAGTGAGTGACAGACATATGGTGGATGGTCGGGAAAGATTTTTCTAACACTCCCCAGCCTAGTGTGGTGACAGCACAGATGCTGGAGGCGACACAGACTCTGCCCCAGGCAGATCTTAGGGTGAGGAGTGAGGGGAACGGGTGGGGAAGAGCCCACGGGGAGGGGTGAGCCCTGTGCCTGACCCAAGGGCGACACCCCATCTAAAGGCACTGGCGACGCACTGTGCTGGCCATACACACACACACATCCCTGAGCTGAGTGCAGCACCAGGCAGAGTTTTCAGTTCTACAAAAGAGAAAAATCTGGAAAACAGGGGAATAATAATAGCTGTGGGACATTTCTAGCAACGTAAAGTGAGCAGGTCGGAGCAAGGCCCCCACACAAACTTGCTAAGCCTGGAAGCTCTCACGTTTGCACACGCACACTCAAGGCTGCCCCCTCCGGACGCAATACTCTGAGGTGATCTCCTTCCCTTCCCTGGATTAGATTACGAACCCTCAGATCCCATGTAGAAACACCGGGCCAATCTATACATGGCAGAAACCCACTACCTGCTAAAGACCCTCCACTGAAAGTGAAATCCTAACCACTGTTTCAACAGATGGGCAAGGCTGACCCTCAGGATGCCCTCGTGGACCCGCCCCCCCCCCCCAGGAGCCTGGCAGCTGCCTGGCCCAGCCAGTGTGCTGGAGAATGGGCTTGATGGCAGATATGATAACTGATGGCCATGGCAGAATGCCATGTGAGAATGCCCAGGTCAAGTTGGACCCGAGGGCCAAAGGGGCCAGGGAACTCATCCAGCTCTCTGAAAGCATTTTGCTAACCTTCTGGAGCTTCCCCAAATACCTGGGGTTGTCCTTTTAATTCTTGCTCGTGATAGAAAATAAAGCCATCAAGTGCTGCAGAGACGGGCATGTTTCCAGGCCATGCAGCCTCCTCCCCACTCAACCTGTGATCAAAGAAATATCCCTGAAGCCACGTCACCAGGGTTCAGGCTCAACACCATGCAGCTGCTGGGGCTACTCTACTCATCTCTGACCAGCTGCCAGACTTAAGGACCCAGAACAGCCCCATGATGTGCTGGCCAAAGTCTGAAAACATATTGCATTTGCTTATAAACATTTTCTCCAAGGAACTGGGATCGCTTACCACAAAGAACTTATTTAATCAACGGATACAACATAAATAAAGCATAATAAATTAGAACAGGGGAAAAGGGAAATGCAATTGTACAAACATAAAAATTAATGGTCTCGACCTTCCTGATGGTGAGAACAAGAAAGAGAAATACATTAAGTGACATGCATCACGATACCAGGGAGGAGGAAACAGACGTTCACTCAATTCTGAAAGATATCCCTCCAGGTTGTGTAATGGACAATTTCTTCAAGGGACAAAGCAAACTATCAACTGCATTCTGGGAAAGCTATGAGACCCTTGACATACAGGGCCACCCCAGCCTATAGGAGTTCGTGAGAACACGACCAGTGTGGAAGGGGTGCTGAGCAGTGGGCTGGCAAAGCCCAGCTCGGCTGCACCCCTTGGCCACCCCGTGCCCAGCTGTACAGGCAGCCTTGTTTATGCAATCCTCCCTGCACCCTTATAGTGACCCTGCAAGGACATGGTTCCACCTCACAGATTAAAAAAAAGGGGGGGGGACTCAAAGTGCAAGCATCTTCGCCAAGTTCAAGGCAGTGAGTGAGAGAGCTGCATTCTCTGAGTGCCATGTCCAACCTCTTCCTCCTACACCTAAATAAATGACAGCACCAGCCACCACTATGTAGGGGACTCTGAAGGAGCCTCAGGGCATACTGAAAGCCGAATGCAGAGCTTTCTGGTGGACTGGCTCCTCCATGGACAGATCGGAGGACTAAGGGTACAAAGGCACAAAAGATGGCTTGTGTGAGACCTGTGCTCTGCAGCCCACCCTCCCCATGCCCCGGATATTCATCAGCACCACCCAGAGAAACCCCACCCACCACCACATGTGCACCTCCAAGAGTGTGACCCAGATGCTGTTGGTTAGTAGGTCCCCAAGTTTCTCTACAAAGAGACAAGCAGGCATTCATTTGCTAGGGTTACTGCAACAAAGTACCACAGACTGGGTGGCTTAAGCAACAGAAATTTATTCTTTCCCAATTCTAGAGGCCAGAAGTTCAAGATCAAGGCATGGGTGCGGTTGATCCCTCCAAGGGCTGGAAGGGTAAGATCTGTTCCAGGCCTCTCTCCGCAGCTTGCAGACAGTGTCTTCTCCCTGTGTCTTCACATCGTCTTCCCTCTGCATGTTTGTCTCTGTGTCCAAATCTCTCCTTTTTATAAGGACACTAGGCACCCTATAATGATCCCATATATGTCACCCTAATGGCCCCATCTTAACTTGATTATCTACAAAGACCCTATTTCCAAATAAGGTCACATGCTTCGGTACTGGGGTTAGGATTCCAACAGATCCTTTTTGAGGGGACACAACTCAACTCATAACCAAGGGCTACAGCATGGATAGCCTGTGTGACAGACACTGGTCCACAGGGATCAGGATGGGACCAGGAGGCCAGGCCTCCTGCCAGGTTCCAGGTCTACCCATTGGCCTACACCAAGCCACGTTTGTCTGTTGCCAAACCACCTCAATGGCCTCCTACCTGGTCTTCGATAGTCCACAACTGTCACCTGCATCCAGGCTCCATGCAGCAGCCAGAATGAACTTTTCGATCAAACATAAATCTCATAATAGCCATCACTGCTCAAAAGCCTTCAATGGTTGCCCATTAGTCTCGGGGGACAGACCAAAGCCACTCCATCCTCGTTACATTCCAAATGCTGTGCCGAGTCCCGGGATGCTCTCCCTTTCCTCCTCCTCCTACCTGGGACTCACCCAGATCTGCTCACAATCAAGTACCTCATGCATTAGATCCCAGCCCAGAGATCTTCTCCCCAAGGGTCTGGTATCACCCCACAGCCCCCAGCCTGACAGCATCAGTCTGTTTTGCTCACCACGGGATCCTCAGCACCTAGAACAGTGCCCAGAATGGCAGTGCCCAGTATCTGTTAAGTGAAGACAAAGTGTGGCAGTGGTGCATTTAAGTGTATTATCCCAGATTACTTTCTCTCCTTCTGTGAATGTTTCTTAAATCCTTACTATGCATGAGGCACCCCACTAAGAGCTTCAGATACAAAAAGAACCTTTATTTCCATGTAATGGATGGGGATACTGAATTTCTGCAACGAGGTGACTGTCCAGGGTCACACAGCTAACACGTCAGACGTCTGACCCTGAGTGCTCAACCACAAAGCTCTACCAGCTATCCAAGCTGGGAATTATCCAGAACAACTCAGATTCCTCCTTCTGCAGCTCATCTCTGACTATTTCTTGGCCAGCAGACAAACCTCTGCTCCATGTTCTCCATGGAAAAACACCCTTGTGTTCCCATCCAAAGGTCATGGGGCAGAAGGCTGATAAGAGACTAATAAAACAGCCAAGCAGGATGGCCATACTGGCCATGCCCCAAGCAGGATGGGAAAGGGAGCCTATCTCCTAAAGGCATCGTCATGAATGGAGCCCTGGATCCGGAATCCCTGGATGAGGCATCAGATATTACTTCCGCTGCTTATAGGACAAGAACTTGGGATTTACATAGTTTCCTTGAACCCCACTTTCCTCCTCTGTAAAATGCCAGAGAATATTTCCATGAGAACTCAGGACACCACGGACGCCTAGCTCGATGCTGGCTACCATGGGCATGCAGGAAATGACTGGTGTGTCTTCCTTCCTCCGGAGTAAGTTGTAGCTCAAGCAGCCACAGCATGGAGGGGCCAGGAGCTCCCACAAAAGCCATGGGACCAGGCGCTGTGTGGTCAGTAAACCACCATTCAACAATAGCCCATGAGAGCAGAGAATCAAGAACTGCCCAATAGGCTGCATGTTCCGGTTCAATCCCTGGAAGGAATGACCACCAGTGGACAATGATGAGAAAGACGCCTCTCCATGCCTGCAAAGGAATAACCCATGCTTCTGCAAGGCACACCTTTGGTCAGACATGCAGCTCTATTTGGGGGTTCAAGTTTTGCTCAATTTTTTGACTTGAAATGTGCAGGCAAGGGATATGAGCCACAGTCACTCCAGGGAAAAAGCCTCATGGATTATCAGCCTTTGTGAAAGGGATTCTGGAAGCATCTGGCTACCAAGGCCGCTGACTTCACAAGGGCTTCATAGCCTGTCCGGCTTTAGATGGGGGTGGAGCAGTCACTAGGAATCTTGGCAAAGGACTTCATGCCGGTCTCCTTCAAATGGTGCCAAAGTTCCTCCAAGCTCTGCCTCTTGCCCCGGGGTCCCTGGTAGGCCAGTGTCCTTATGCACAGATGTCCACATTTGGATGTTTTGTCTGAAAGACCTGGCCTTTTATTTCCTTAACTCACTGTCCATGTTCCAACCCCCACCCATCGTCCCTTGATCCTGGCGTTCATTCAATGAGTCCTTCCTGCACCAAATGCCTTGAGTGCCAACTCTGTGCCAGGCATCATTGTCAGCACAGAGGGTACAACAGGAGCAAGAAAGACACAGCCCCTTTTACTGCAGTCTGGTAGGAGAGAGACAATCAAGTGACCTGCAAACTAACACAGGATATACTATGGGGTCATGGCAAACACTACGGAATAAAGCAGGGCGAGGGCCAGAGGAGAACAGGGAGTCAGGGACCAGGAAGGGCAGTCAGAGACAGGCTCTCTGATGAGGCAGCAGTGCACAGAGGTCCCAACAAGGTAATGAAATGAACCTGAGGCCATCAGGGAAAGAGTGATCCAATTAAAGGAGCCAGCCAGTGCAAAGGTCCTAAGGTGGGCATTTGTTTGGCGTATTTGAGGACCAAGAAGGAGGCACCAGATAAGCATGGGAGATAGAAGTCAGAGAGAGACAAGGCAAGAGGGATTGGCAGCCATTTTCTGAGGGCCTTGGAGGTGATGAAAGGGACTTAAGATCTTATTCTCAGTGAGAATGGACATCATTGGAAGCATTCTGAGCAAAAACGATCTGGGTTATATTTAAGAAGGTCAGTTCAGGTGCTCTACAAAAAACTGTCTGTAGTCAATGGTGAAGTGCGGCCACCCCTGAGGACTCCTGTGGCCGTGGTCAGCCACCCCGTGAGGGTGGCACAGACAGTATTGCTGGCCAGGAGGAGGGGAGGAGGCTCCTGGGGAGCTTAGCCTTGGCAGCTGTATGATTCCAGAGAAGTCTGTGGCTTCTCGCGGCCTCTGTCTGCCTCTGGGCAATCCCAGGATCACACAGGTTCCCAGCGGGAATGCAATGAGGTAGCATGTGTAACCAGCTTTGCATAGAGCCTAGATCCTATCAGGACTCTCTTTCCCCCTCCACTACTGTCTCTACCTTTCGAGGGGAATGCCTCCCCACAGCGGCTGCTGCAGCTGGAAAATACTCCCTCAGAGGAGGCTGAAGCCTTTCAGCGAGAGCAACCCAGGGGCAAACATAGGAAAACTCAAGAATCTCTTATATGAGGACCTAAAAACCACCACGAAAAAGAAAACCTGGCACTTTGATGGCTCCCTAAAAACCCGTTAGAAACACACATGGCGGGCGCCTGGGTGGCTCAGTTGGTTAAGCGACTGCCTTCGGCTCAGGTCATGATCCTGGAGTCCCAGGATCAAGTCCCGCATCGGGCTCCCTGCTCAGCAGGGAGTCTGCTTCTCCCTCTGACCCTCCCTCCTCTCATGTGCTCTCTCTCTCTCTCTCTCATTCTCTCTCTCAAATAAATAAATAAATAATAAAATCTTTTAAAAAAAAGAAACACACATGGCGTTTTTCTCCCGAGGCCTTCTGTGGTTGAATCAATTAGCCAACCTGAGGCCCAGAACAACACAGATTCCCAGAGGCTGGCGGCCCTCAGAGAAGGAGGAGCTGTCCGAGGGGGAGCGGGTGCTGACCATGACCCGGACGCAGGCCTCCGGGGGAGCAGGGGGGCAGCCCCTCTCCTGCACCCACCACCTTGCCTGAAGTGTGAATGCACAACCTCTGCTGAGTCAGTAAGTGAGGAAATGGAGTCTCTCCCCACATGCTGCCCAGCCCTAGGCGTGGGGTAGGACCCGGCTCAACCAGGGAAGCTGGAGGAGCCACCTGCAGAAGCAGAGAGGAAAAGACAGAGCAGGGTACACATGTGAATTCACCTGGTGGAACTGAGCTGTGTGCCCCAGGCGCTGGGCCCCAGCCCTGAGCGGCCCCTCAGTGTGCCGTAACCCCCGAGTTCACGGTGGCGCACTGCCTCGGAAATGAGGCCAGTTCATTTTCACAGACGCCCTCTAAGATGGGCAGGGCAGAAATGATGATCCCATGTTAAAGAAGAGAGAAGTGAGGCTCACAGAGGGGATGTGAAGATGTGCACAAAACGGACCTCCTTCAGAGACCACTCAGGAGTCCCAGCTGTCAACCTCTCCTGGGCCTGAACCTGGCCTTCCTCTTCACCCCCTCCATGACCTTTCAGTCATCCCCCTCCCTGACCACACAGGGAGGCCCTAGCACATCCCCCTGGCTTCCTCCCTGCCCTACTCATCTTCTTTTGAGCTTCTTGCCAGTGACTCCTTCCTAGGCTCCTAACAGATGCCCTTTGCCCCTGGCTCCCCACCTGGTGGCCTCAGAAAACACCTGGGACCGGTCAATGTGGAACAAGGTAGAAATACAAGAGCTGCGCTCCTTCCTATGGACTCACCATACCCAGCCTAAGCCCAAACCTGGTGGGTCTAATCCATCCACCACTTCAACACCTAGCACCAAGGCACAAGCTGCTGATGCCAAGAAGGAAGCCCAGGTACTGAGGGGTCCTGGGGAAGACTCCAGCTGCCAACTGCCGAGCCTTCTCCTAACCGCTACAGGCAGGTGGGGTGGGCCTGGTCCAGAACCTGGAGCCAAAGGGCGGTGGGCAGGACCCCTGTGAAAAGCCCTCAGAAGCCTGGGTCCTGGCCAGAGCCCAGCACGTGCCAGGCCCTGGGAAGAAGCATCAGAGTCAGACAGCCCACAGAAGCTGCCAGACCTGTCATGTCACAAGGCAGTGAAACTGAGGCCTGGAAAGGGGAAGGGAAGTGTTGTGGGTCAGCAGCAGACTCAGGACCCCTCGTATTCCCGACAAAGAATACCTCCTACTCGGAGCCCCCCATATTGGAAGCAGTCCAAATTTAACAGAAAAAAAAAAACAAAACCAAAAGGTAATGAAGTTGTCTCAGACTACCTTTGTCTTAAAGGCAATTGCCTATAGATGGCTAGCCCAGAATATTTCCAAATGAGATGCCCTGGGAGAACCGTTGCTGGACACCGAAGCAGTCAGTCCAAGAAAAAAATGTAATACAGGTTGTTGTCTCAGGCCCTCGTCTGTTGGGGAAATAACATGACCCTCAGAGGTGGGCCTGGCAGGGATGGTGGGGGGCAGCTGGGGTGGAGCATGGGGGATACAGCAGCATGGAGAAGTTCAGTCTCACTGCCAAACCCTTTCTACAACCTGCCCCACCGGCAGAAGGAAAGGGTCTGATGTAGCAAAAGCACGTCAGGACCCTGCCCGTGGACTGCGGAAGTGGACAGGGATGCCAGGGCCTCCTGAAACTTGCCCCATCTCCTCGATCAGCTCGGCCCTCATTTGCACCTGAGTCGAACATATGTGCAATATTCATTTACTCAACAAGTGTTTGCTGAATACTAAGCCCAAACCACCGTTCTAGGTACTGAAGATTCGGCCAAGGACAGCACAGATAAAACTTTCTTCTCTCAGAGCTTCCCTGTGAGAGGGAAAAGAACAACACTGCCCCTTTGTTCAGTTCATTCCAGGGAGCTGGAATTCCACCGCTCCCCTGCTCAGCACCCTGACCCAGAGCAGATCCATGGCTGCATCTCTCAGCTATGGGTGCTGATTCCAAGGGAGGACCACCAGCCTGAGCTCCAGGAAGGCCCAGAACTTCCCTCTCTGCACCCCCCACCACTCCAGCCATCTAGGGCCAGTCACTGGAGTGGGGGGGGGGGGGGCAGGGTACCACATCAGGCACCAGGGAAGCCACTCGATGTGCAGTCCTCAGAGTTGCCCCCACTTGGCCAGCCCTCCAGCCCAGAAGGCCGAGTGGTCTCTGTAAACCTACCCTGGATGGGGTTGTGTCCCCACCTTCTTAAGACTCGCTTTTTGAAAATCACATCCTCCCTCTCAGTCTTCCTCGCTCACATGAGGCCTCACCTCCCTCCTTCCAGCCTCATTTACTTCCTCCCAGCCTCCCTGCCTCCTCTTATCCTCACCTCTCTCCTCCCAACCTCACTTCCCTCCTCTCAGCCTCACCTCCCTCCTTCCAGCCTCATCTCCCTCCCCTCAGCCTCCCTGCCTCCTCCCAGCCTCCGTCCCTCCTCTCAGCCTCACCTCCCTCCTTCCAGCCCCATCTCCCTCCCCTCAGCCTCCCTGCCTCCTCCCAGCCCCCGTCCCTCCTCTCAGCCTCACCTCCCTCCTTCCAGCCCCATCTCCCTCCCCTCAGCCTCCTTGCCTCCTCCCAGCCCCCGTCCCTCCTCTCAGCCTCACCTCCTCCCTACCAGCCTCACCTCACCCAGCTCTTTCTCTCTCTAGGCCTCCATTTCTTTCCCCTGGATCCAGGGTGCTCCTCCCCCATCACTGCAGGGGTCAAGAATTCTCACCCCTCAGATCCAACTGCAAGAGACACTTCCTCAGGGGCCTTCCCAAACCTTGCATCTGGATCAGACCCCTGAGAACACCACCGCCTATCTTAATACACTTGACTTTTCCTTCACGGTCATCATAATTTGTATTATTTTATGGAACTGAGCAATTATTTGCCTGATGTCTACCTCCCCTACCTCCTGAAAACTCCATGAAGGGAGGTAAAAAGCTGAGTGTGTTCACCACTGAATCTCCTGCACCTAACAGACTGTGAAGAGGCCCCTGTGAGGAGTTTAAGTTTTATTTTAATAGAAAACCTTTGAAAAGTCATTTACACAGGAGGTGAGGAGGTCCCTTTTATTGTCGTTGACTTATTGAACAACCCAAACCCAGGAGAATAAAAATATTAAAAGTTCCTTTTCCTTTAGTCATTCTCCTTGCTTCCAGAATAGCACTCAAAACTTTAAGTCGCTTTTAATTATCAAGAGGTCCAGGCTTATTTCAGCGCGTCCAGTGCATTCCTCCACCATCCCTCAAGTCATGGTTAATCTTTGTCCTGGGGGAGGAAGCATGATGTCCAAGAGATTCTTTTCATATCCCTCCCTCCTCTGCAGGCCTCCCCTCCTCACGCCCGTGGGGACAGGAGGCAAGTATAGAGACTGCCCAGCGTTGTCTGAGGCATCTGATCACCTGTCTATGAGGTGAGGTGGCCCTGGTTTCCCTGTGGCTGGATCTAGTTCCTTATGACGCTGGAGGGGGTCCACTGCATGGAATGTGGACAGTGACAGAAAGGGGCATCAGGGATGGTTTCTGTTTTGGGCTCAAGCATCTGGATGGTTGTGGAGACATTTTGTGAGGTGTGCTCCTGGGGGAGGAGGAGGAGGCTGGAGAATTCCCTCTGGGGTCTGTTAAGGCCAAGGTATGTAGGAAACACGCCGGCAGATGTCAAGGCTCAGAGGAAAAAGTCTGGGCCAGAAACCAGCACTGGGAGTGGTTTGATGTGTCAATCTGCAAAGCCCCCGGGATAGACGAGGTCTCCAAGAAAGGAGAGGAGAGGAAAGAGGAGCAGGAAAGTCCCTGCTCCTCGGGGACTTCCAACAGTTCGGGTTTGGGCAGGAGACAGGGAGCCCAGGAAGCCGGAGGGTGGCAGCTAATGACAATAGTGTGAAGACCAGAGAAGGGACTGTGTGGCGCTCAACCTTGTCAGGTGTTACAGGGAGGGCCCGGAAGAGGGGAGGGAGCTCCAGGCCGGAAATGTGAAGATGGCTGGCCTTGACAAAGGCAGTTTCAGGGAAGGGAGGGTGACATCAGTAACCACACTGTGGTGGGCTGAAAGGTGGACAGAAGGAGAAGAAATGGAGATGAGAGAAACAGGGCAGTAGCTGGAGGGGAGTGTGGAAAAGCGGGTAGGGGTTTTGCGGTTTTATTTTTTGGATAGAAGACTCTAAAACAAGTTTCTAGGCAGAGCAGCGGGAAAGGAGTGGAGAGGGAGAGGTGTTAAGGGAAGAGGGAGGTGTGAAAGGGGGAAAGGCAAAGTCCTGGGGGAGGGGAAAGGCTTGGATCCACAGCCCAGGGCAGGAAGTGGCTTTCACAAGCGGAGGGACACCTGCTTCCTTGGGAGCAACAGGACCAGGTCAGAAGCCGGAGGGTGCAGACGCAGATGGTGTTATAACTTTGGCGCTCCCAGGTGATGGCTGGGAAGTGGGAAGGGTGGAGGATGAGGGATTGAGAGCAGATGACAGAGTATGACATGGGGGTTTTGGGAGGTTGAGCGAACACTTAGAGATGAAAGCTGAACACTGGCAAGTGAAGACCGCTGCCTGGCTCTCCTCTCCAAGGAATGCCGGGCACCTGTGCGGGGTGCAAGGTGGCCACCGAGTTCAGCTCCCGTTGGAGGTTCGCCTGATGAATATCACAAAGGAAAGGGAAGAGGGGAATTGGGCAGGCAAGGGAAGGATCATTATGGAACAAAATTGTGAAGCTTAACTCGGAAGACATAAAGACAAGGGTTTTGTGGAAGAATGTGGGGTTAGAGGTCTCACTATCCCAGCGGAAGAACTGGCAGCGGTTGGAGAACTGTAGATTATGCCTGTAATTTCGGATTTCGAATATGGGGTAGCTGTCGCCGGTGGGCTTGTCTAGAGTATGAGATCCACGAGGCTGGAAGGCTCAGGTAAGTGGGGGAAGTCTAACTGGAGATGAAGAAGTTACGGAAACGAATGGCCGAAACGTGAAAGTCATCAGCATTGAGGCAGATCTGGGATGGAGAGAGAGTAAGTCCAAGGGTAGTAAGACCTTCAACTTGACAGGCTGTCTCCAGAGGACAAGCAGGTGTCAGTTAAGGTAAGGAGGGGAAAAGAAGGGGAGGAAGTCATGGTATTTGCCAGCCCCAGGGCGGCAGCTGCCGAGTGAGAGGAAGGGTGGGGAAGGGGACAGCAGGTGGAGCTTGTGAGGGCTTGGGGACAGCTGTGACAGGTCAGCAGAATGGTAGGATGGAAAGTAAAAGATGCAGCGAGGAGGTGGGACAGTTCTGGAGCCGACATCCCTAGGACTCTGGTTGATGGTGTCGTTAATCCCGGGACTCTACCTCTATGGGCAATTCTCTGTACAAGGGCCACCTTTCTTTGTATTTTCACCAACATTTTCAAAGGACAAGCATGTATGTTTATCAAGGAAAGGGAGGGAACTAATATTGGAAACCTACTGGTCCCAGGACATGTATATTTATGTCCATTTAATCCTCTGACATGTCTGTGGAGAAAATATTACTCTTCCACTTCACACATGAGAACAGGTTCAGAGAAATAAGGTACCTCACCCAGGGCCCCCACCTAGCAAGTAATAGAAGAGGAAGGAGGAGGAAATGTGAGAAGTAGTATTATTTAGATTTATTTAGAACTTATTTATGGCAGGCCTATGGCTAATTGCTTTTACACGCATTGTCTTATTTAATTCTCATGATAAAACTAATAAACTAAATTGCACGATATACCCATTTTATAGATGATGTAATTGTGACTTAGAGAGTAATGAGACTTGCCCAAAGTCAAAGGCAGATGCCCCTATCTGTTGTTGGACATGATGTCTCTACCCACAGAAATCGTGCTCTAAGCCCTGTCAGGCAGCTTCCCCATCAAGAGACCAGTTCAAATACAGAGCAGGTGCCCCTGCCATGGAGATGAACGCCACATTTTTTAACCTCATTGGACTCTGGCCCTGCTGAGCCACCTCCATGATGAGTCAGCTAATCAGACATGTCCTGGGCCAGGGGCTGCAAGCTGTTTTCATTTTTCAAACACAACAAACAACAGGAAAGAAAAATGATCAAACCAGACCCAGAAAGAGGCTCGACCCAAGGCCCCCAAATAGCTCTTCCAGCCAAGAAACAGACCCTCCATCTGGGCTTACAGATGTTGTTCAGTGACCCACAGTCAGGCAGCCTGGCCCCACGGGGGAAACCGTGAGGATCGCAAGTGGTGGTGCCTGTGAGTGGGCAGTGGTAAGGCAGGGTGGTTTCCTGGGAAGAAAGTAGCAGGACTGAAGTTGCCTGAAATCCCCGCTGATAACTGCCCATAACTGCAATGTCTGCACAGAGCATCTCTGCCCTGAAATCGTATTCTGAGAATCAGAGGTTGAGGACCACAAGAGCCCCAGCTGTCCACTTCTGTGTCGCTATAAAACTGATCAAACCTGAGATACTGGGAGGACGTGGGATGGAGAAATAGGGGCCTTTCTTGGCCAGAGCATCATTCATGCACTTCATCTACTGGTGAGCTTTTGGATGCTCAGCACATGAGCGTTCATCTGCAAGTGGACTGAATGCTGGGGTCACCCCCAATGGTCTGGGAACAACGCTGGAACCTTATCTCCAGGTGCCCAGGCAGGAGTAGGAGTGATGGCCTCTGATTTTAATGAAAGAACCTTCCAGACAAGAATTCCTTACTTCTAAAAACAGTTTAAAGGTTCTTGGAGCAGGAAAAAAAACACCTAATCTTGGAGCGTTATTAAGACAGTATCTTTGGTCCAAATGCCATTAGGCTTATATTTTTTAACATCTGCCAGCCACGACCTGGCTGAAACAGATGCAAATGTAAAACTAACCTTTATAGATCCTGCTTGGTTTCATAAACTTACTATAAATGTTTCAAAAGCACATATTTGTGTTTTAGATTCTTTTTATTTATTTTCATGTTAGACTTGGGGTTTTATCTTAAAAAGTGGTTTTACAAAAGTAAAATCCTGTACCCCGACAAAATAATGTTGCACCCATAGGAAATTGAGGCTTCACATACAACAACTCAATGCAGAGGCATCATCTAGAAACAAAGTAGTTCTCTGGTACAATGAGCCAATTCTTTGCTTTGCCCTCTATCAGCTATCTTGGATTTTGTTTCTGGGTATACCAAGTATTCTAAGAGCATCTGGCTAGTGGAGCAGTCCCCAGCTAGAGAGCAGCTGGATCCTCTGCTCTCCGTCTGTTGGCTCTGTCTTCGTTTCCAGGGACTTCTCCACCATGGCTACACTGTTCAAGGGTCTCTGCCTTAAAGGCAAGGAAAGGTTGTGAATCCCACTTAGAGGGTTCCATTAAAACTACGCAAGGGAAAAACACATTCCACAGCTGATTTAGAGCTGCACGTCTGGTTAAGAAGCACTAAGAGGACACAATGGAGTAATCGCACCCCACCATGATTCTCCCCTTGAATGTAGCCATAAAACCTGGACAGAATGCGGGCAAGCAGCTACTAGAGGAATCTGAAAAGTACATAGTGGCGGGCAGGGAAGGGAAGAGGACAAGAATTTGAAGTTCCACTAAACGGCCTTGACGTTTACCAAGTTGTTTTCTTCCGTTCCTCTTGCCACGTAGCCCTAGGGACAGGCACAGTTGCAAAAGTGGACAGCAGGGCAAGGTCACAAAAGCCACAGCTATCCGGCTGAAGGGCCATCGAAGGCGACCCCCGGGAACAGGACAGTACTAGGGATATCCCACAGGGAGAGGAGCATGGGAAAGCAGCTCCCTCAAGTTGTTTATGAACTTCTAGGCATATCCCCGAGCCACTCATACATGGATAAGATCCTAATGAGGATATTAAAAAAAAACACACAAACTGTGAGGCCAAAATTTAGACAAGTTACCATTCAGGTTTCAGACTGGTCGCTGGTCAAAAGAGCACTGCAAATGCTTTGAAAACTGACCTGATATTAGAAACAATCCACAGGCAGCACACTAGAACTTGTAGCCTTAACCTAACCTGCGAAAACAAAAATATCAATATCCTATGAGACCAAGAGTCTCATAACATAATGTTCAAAATGTCCAAGATAAAATCTAAAAAATTCTCAACCAGGAAAATCTCAACTCATACCAACAACAAAAACAAACCAGGAATCAACCCTAAGATCAGATGTTGAAATGTTCTAGCAAAGGCTTTAAAGTGACCATTTAAATTTATTCCAACAAGAAATCGTGAATACTCTAAAAACAAACAGGAAAATAAAAAGTCTCAGCAAAGAAACAGAAGAGATAAAGAAAAACCAAACAGAAAAGTTAAGCTGAAATATACAGTAACATTAAAAAAAAAACACAACTCTTTGGATTAGCTCAATAGCAGAAATGAAGATGATAGAGGAGTCAACAAATTTGAAGACACATCAATAGATACTATCCAATCAGAACAAGAGAAAGAAGGTTTTTTTTTTTTTTAAAAATAAAAGAGCCTCAAGGATCTGTGCCACAAAAACAAAAGGTCATCCTGGGACTCTGAAAAATTAAAATGAAAAAATATTTGAAGAAGAATGACTGAAAGCTTCTCAAATTCAGTGAAAGACAAAAACCTGTAGAGGCAAGTTCAATGTACACCAAACAGGATAAACCTAAAGAAAACCATGTTCAAACACATCATAGTTAAATTGTTTAAAACTAGGCAGAAAGAGAAAAATCTCAAAAACAATCAAGTTTATAAATAATAGACGATTCTCCTCTTGAGTTCTTTAAGACGTGTTTGCAGGCTAAAAGAAAAAACCATAATATAGTCTGGTGGGTTTTTTGCTATGTATATATAAGACAGTTATAGGGGGTGTCTGGGTGGCTCAGCGGCTTAAGCGTCTGCCTTTGGCTCAGGTCATGATCTCAGAGTCCTGGGATCAAGCCCCACATTGGGCTCTGCATTCAGTGGGGAGTCTGCTTCTCCTTCTCCCTCTGCTCATGCTCTCTCTCTGTAATAAATAAATAAAATCTTTAAAAAAAATAGACAATTATAACATAAATTGGGGGAGAGTAAAAAGAACCAAATGCTGGTAAGATTTATACATTCACTTACAGCAGTAAAATACTGATTCTCAGCACACAATGAAAAAATAAATATGTATATTTCACCTCTAAGACAACAATTATACAAAACAACCAAAGAAATATAGTCAAAATCACAACACATATATCCAAAAGAAATACTAAAAAATATTCATATAACCCAAAAAAAGGCAGGAAAAAGAAAACAGAATAATGAAAAACAGAAGAAACAAAACAAATAAGAATGGAAGATCTAAGTCTAAACATGCCAACAAATGCATTAAATGTAAATGCCCTAAAATATAAACCAAAAGACAGATGGTTAGAAAGATACTTTTTTAAAAAAAACACACACAAACTGCTTACAAAAAACTCATTTCAGATATAACAATATAAGATTAAAGATAAAAGGTGGAAAAAAATCATGTAAACACATAATCAAATGAAAGCTGGAGCAGCTATATTAATATCAGAGAAAACATCAGAGCAAAGAAAATTACCATAAAGAGAAACACTACTTAGTAATAACAGGTTCTATTCTCTGCCCCCCCAATCTTAAATGTGTATGCATCTAAAAAGAAAAAGGCAAATATGGAAGAAAAAAAAACCTGGAGGAACTGAAATGAGAAATAAACAAATTCAGAATTATAGAGACCCCAACACAACTTTCTCAGTCATACAATTAATAGACAGATAATTAAAAAAGATATAGAAGAACTAGACAGCCCCAACAACCTACTAGATCTTATTGACATCTATAGAACACTTCACTCAACAACAGAATATACTGCATTATCAAGTGCACATGGAACATTCCCCAAGAAATATCATATATCATATCATAAAGAAATCTTTAAAAATTTAAAATAATTGAATCATAGAAAGGCTCTCCAACCATAATGAAATTAAACTAGAACTGAGTAACAGAAAAATAACAAAGAAAATCTCCAAACACTTGGATACTTATAAATTATCCATAGATCAAAGAGAAAATCTAAAGAAAAATTCAAAAATATTCTGAACCAAACAAAAATAAAAATTCGACATTTTACAATTTGTGAAATGCAAGTAAAAAGCAGTGCTTAGAGAAAAACTGTAGCATTGAAATACTTATATTAAAAAGAGGAAAGAACTCAAAATAATAATCTCAGCTTCCATCTTAAGAGACTAGAAAAGGAAGAATATATTAAACCCAAAGCAAGCACAAGGCAGGAAATAAAAAAGATAACATCAGAAATCAAAGAAATTGAAAACATAAAAACAACAAATAAATGGAACCAAAACAGTTTCTTTCAGAAGAACAACAAAATTGATAAATCTCTGGAAAGACTAACAAAGAAAAAAGAGAGCAAGGACACAAACTACCAATGTCAGACATGTAAGAAGAGATATCACTACAGACTCCACAGATATTAAAAGGAAAATAAGGGAATAAAATGAACAACTCTACACCCATAAATTCAGCAGCTTAGATGACACAGAGCAATTACTTAAAAAACACAAAAACCAAAATTCACCCAAGATAAAATCAATAACCTATTCAGTACTGTAAGTACTAAATAAATTTAATGCATAATTAGAAGCCTTCCTGAAAAATATCTTCAGTCAGATGATCTTATTGGAAAATTCTATCAACCATTTAAAGAAGAAATAAAATCAGGGTGCCTGGGTGGCTCAGTCGTTAAGTGTCTGCCTTCATCTCAGGTCATGATCCCAGGGTCCTGGGATCAAGCCCCATATCGGGCTCCCTGCTCCATGGGAAGCCTGCTTCTCCCTCTCCCACTCCCCCTGCTTATGTTTCCTCTCTTGCTGTGTCTCTCTCTGTCAAATAAATTAAATCTTTAAAAAAAAAAAAGAAAGAAAACCAATTTTACACAATCTCTTCCAGGAAACAGAAAATAAGTGTATACTCTCTACTTATTTTGTAAAGCTAGCATTCCCCTATTACCAAAACCAAAGACAGTACAAAAACAGAAAACTGCAGATCAATATTCCTCAAGAACATAGACAAAAAGAGAGGAAGAAAAATACCATACGATTTTACTCATATGTGGAATTCAAGAAACAAAACAAATAAGCAAAAAAAAGAAAGAACAAGAAACAGACTTAATTATAGAGAACAAACTGAGGGGAAGGGGGTGGAGGGATGGGTTAAATAGGTGATGGGGATTAAAGAGTGCACTTATCGTGATGAGCACTAAGCGATGTATGGAACTGTCAAATCACTATACTGTATACCTGAAACTGATATAACAGTTCTTCTAACTGGAATTAAAATTTAAAAAATGCTTTCAAAAAGAACACAGACAAAAAGATCTTCAAGAAAATATTAAATATTGGCAAACTGAATTTAGCAACATATAAAAAGAATAGTAACTATAACCATGTAAGATCTAACTCAGAAATACAAGACTAATTTCAATACTTAAAAATAAAGCAAGGGGTGCCTGGGTGGCTCAGTTGGTTGAGCATCTGCCTTCAGATCAGGTCATGATCCCAGGGTCCTGGGATCTGGTCCCACATCAGGCTCCCTGCTCTGAGGAGACCCTGCTTCTCCCGCTGCCTCTGCCTCTCTCTCTCTCTCTGTTTCTCATGAATAAAGAAAATACTTTTTTAAAAAAGCAACGTATTACACTATTTTAAGTCTAAAGAAGACCTACATCAAAAGATGCAGAAAAATCATTTCATAAAATTCAGCATGATTCGTCACTAAAAACTCTCAGCAAACTAAGAATAAAAGAAAACTTCCTCAACTTGGGTACAAGTTGAGGTACAATAAAGGGTACACACACACACACACACACACACACACACACAAACACACACACACAACTATGGCTAGCATTGTACTTAATATTGGAAGACTGAAAGCTTTACTCCTAAAATAAGAAAAAAGCAAAGATTTCTACTTTCACTATTCCTATTTCATATCTTATTAGAAGTCATAACCAGTGCAATAAGGCGAGAAATATAAATTAAAATAAGAGTAATCCAAGATATCAGCAAAGAAATACCTGAACTCACCTTGTCCTAGAGACACACAAAATCTGTAGCTACATATAGAAAAATCTCCACCAAAAAAAAAAACAAACAAAAAACAAAACAAAAACACTGAAAACTAGCTGAATAGCTCTCTTCAAAACAAAAGATAAAAGGACAACATTGAAACAGGAAAGGCAGAGATTCAGTCTTGATCAGTACAAGGACATAGTAGGGAGGGATCTTATGGGTCCAAGGCTTCTCCCCAAAGAGCAAGGAATTTGTGCCCCATATCAGGCACCCTAATCCTTGGGACTTGCTCCAGAGAGACAAGGCCCTAAAAATGTTGAGCTCTGGAAATCAATGGGGCTTTACATCAAGGAGACCTGGGGGGCTGTGGGGATCTGAAATACTCCTTTTGAGGGGCTCACATGCAGAGGCACTCAACCCAAGACCCATTGCAAAGACAGTAGTTTTGAGAAATGACTGGATTATATGTGAAGGAGATTCATTTGCAAATTTTAAGGCATCTGCCACAGGGGCGGAAACCAGTTGGGACGTTCTTTGGGGACTGAATTGCTGGTGAGCACCCATTTTTGCACTCTCCCCCTACCTTGCTAGCACACACAGACATGCACAGACACAGCCTTGTTAACACCGCAGGGTGCCTTGCCTCCAATACTCTTCTAGGACACTAAAGACACCAGTGTACCCTTTCCCCAGTGCTGTTTCCCAGCCTCACTAAAACCACAGGCATCCTTGCCCCCAGTCCTTTTCCTCAACCTCACTAAACCTGCAGGTGTGTCCTGCCAACAGCACTCTTCTCCAGCACTGCTAAGGCTGTGGACAGGCCCCACCCTTAACATTCTCTTGCAACCTCACTGAAGTTGGTGATGAATGTGATCCACACAGAAGACACCTCTAGACTGACTGGCTCTGGTGGCCAGAAGGGTTTGTGCTCCTGGGCCCTTCAGGACTGTAACAACTGGAAAGACAGTTCAGGGCAGGCTATCACACCCAGATTATTGCACAGACAACAAACTGAAATATAGCTCCAGTCTGCCCGTGAAAAAGGGACAGTTACTTTTCCTTGTGCTTCAACCTGAGGGATAGGCTACAGAAGTGCTCTCAGATAATGTACGCAGGGAGACACTATCTTTGTACCCTTTCTTGACCTTGCCACAGCTCACTGGGACCTCCCAGAAAGGAGATAATACACTTGTCTGAAGCCTTAATTCTGGCAAATGTTGCCCAGGGGACATCTCCAGATCTCCTGCTCTGGAGATAAGCAAGGTTTATAATTGTAGCCCCAAAGGAGTATATATGTTTACATACATTAAAAGCTGCTGACTGAGGAGCTGGCTTCCAATCAGCCTGAAATTAGGTGCTGAAAGATATCCCTCCCTTTGGAACACTGACAGGTCTTGGAACACCCTTAAGAACTGGGACCTACCAAGAATAAAGTCAGGTTGGGGTGGCTGGGTGGCTCAGTCAGTTAAGCATCTGCCTTTAGCTCAGGTCATGATCCCAGGGTCCTGGGATTGAGCCCCATATCAAGCTCCCTGCTCAGTGGGGATGCTGCTTCTCCCTTTCCCTCTGCCCTTTCTACCTGCTTCTGCTGGCTTACTATCTCTCCCCCACCTTCTCAAATAAATAAATAAATAAATCATTTTTAAAAAGAATAAAGTCAGGTTACTTAGACAATCACAAAGGTTTGAAGGACAACAAAAAACTAGGGCAAAGTTGAACAAAGCCATTTCTTCAAGACTAGGAGTGGTAGCTGTCTTGCATAATACATAGAAACAAACACAGAAAGTTAAGCAAAATGAGGAAACAGAGGGATATGTTCCAAGCAAAAGGACAAGACAAAACCTCAGAAAAAGACCTTAGTGAAACAGAGATAAGTAATCTACCTGAAAAAGAGTTCAAAGTAATGGTCATAAAGATGCTCACCAAACCTGGGAGAAGAATGAATGAACACAGTGAAAACTTCAACAAAGAAATATAAAATATAAGAAATATGAAACAGAAGATACAGAGCTGAAGAATAAATAATTGAACTGAAAAAAAAAACTAGAGGGGTTCAACAGCAGATTAGATGAAGAAGAATGGTATTACATAATGATAAAGGTATCAATCCAACAAGAGGCTATGACACTTGCAAATATTTATGCACATAATAAAAGAGCACCTAAATATTTAAAGCAAATATTAACAGACATAAAGGGAGAAACTGACAGCAATACAATAATACTAGGGGACTTTAACACCCCACTTACATCAATGGATAGGCCACCCAGAAAGAAAATCAATAAGGAAACATCAACCTTAATAACACATCAGACCAGATGAATTTAATAGATATATACAGAATATGCCACCAAATAGCAGTAGAATATACATTCTTCTTAAGCGTACATGGAACATTCTCCATGGTAGACCACATGTTAGGCCACAAAACAAGTTTCAATATATTTAGGAAAACTGAAATCATATCAGGCATCTTTTACAACTATGATGGTATGAAACAAGAAATGAATTACAAGAAGAACAGTGGAAAAATCACAAATATGTGGAGATCAAACAACTGAACAACCAATGAGTCAATGAGGAAATGAAGAAATTAAAGGGAAAATAAGAAAATACCTTGAGACAAATGAAAATGGAATACAACAATCCAAAAATCTATAGGATGTAGCAAAAATGGTTCTAAGAGGTAAATTCATAGCAACACAAGCCTACCTGAAGAAACAAGAAAAATCTCAGATAATCTAACTTTACACCTAAAGAAACTAAAAAAAAAAAAAAAAGAATGAAGCCAAAAGTTGGTAAAAGAAAGGAAAATCAAAGAGGAAATAAATGAAATAGAGACTAAAAACAAACAGAAAAGATCAATGAAATTAAAACATGGTTCTTTGAAAAGATAAACAAAATTGACAGACCATTAATTAGACTTACCAAGAAAAAAAAAGAGAGGACTCAAACAAAATCAAAATGAAAGAGAAGTTACAAGTGACACCACAGAAATACAAAGTATCATGATCACTGTGAACAATTATATGCCAACAAAATAGACAATATAGAAGAAATAGATAAATTCCTAGAAACATGCAATCTTGCAACCCTGAATCATAAAAAATAGAAAAGCCAAATAGACAGATTACCAGTAAGAGATTGAAAAAAAATAATCAACAACATCCCAACAAACAAAAGTCCAGGACCAGACAGGTTCACTGTGAATTCTACCAAACATTCAAAGATTCAAAGATGTAATAACTATCCTTAAACTCTTTCCAAAACATTGAATATAAGGGAATGCTTCCAAACTCACTTTACAAGGCCAGCATTACCCTGATACCAAAGCCAGAAAAAAACACACAAAAAAAGACAGTCACAAGCCAATATACCTGACCTGATAAGTAGAGATGTAAAACTCCTCAACAAAACATTAGCAAACCAAATTCAACAATATAGTACAAGGATCATATCCCATGATCAAGTCGGATTTATTCCAGGATGCAAGGATGGTTCAACCTCCACAAATCAATCATGATACACCAAATGAAGATACAAATTATATGATGATCTCAATAGATATAGAAAAAGTATTTGACAAAATTCAACATCCATTTACAATAAAAATACTCAGTGAAGTGAGTATAGAGGAAATGTACCTCAACTAATAAAGGCCATATATGACAAACCTACAGCTAACATCATACTTAATGGTAAAAAGATAAAAATTTTCCCTCTAAGATCAGGAACAAGAAAGGATGCCCAATCTCACCATTTTTATTCAACATAGTATTGGAAATCCTCATCATGACCACTAGGCAAGAAAAGAAACAAAAGGCACCCAAATTGGAAAGGAAAAAGTAAAACATCACTATTTGCAGATGACATAATACTGTATATAGAAAATCACAGACTCCACCAAAAAATTGTTAGAACTAATAGATGAAATCAGTAAAGTTGCAGGATACAAAATCAATATACAGAAATCTATTATGTTCCTATACACTAATAACAAACTATCAGAGAGAGAAATGAGAAAAATAATGCCATTTTCAATTGCATCAGAGGGAATTAAATACCTAGGAATAAATTTAACCAAGGCAATAAAAGACTCACACACTGAAAACTGTAAGACATTTATGAAAGACATAGAAGAAGCACAAATAAATGGAAATATATTCTGTGCTCATGGATGGGAAGAATTACTATTTTCAAAATGTCCATACTACCCAAAGCAATCTACAGATTCAATGTAATCCCTATCAAAATTCCAATAACATTCTTCACAGAATTAGAACAAATAATTCTAAAATTTATATGGAACCACAAAAGACCATGAAAAGCCAAAGCAACCTTGAAAAAAAGGAAAAGAGCTGGTGGTATCACACTTCCTAATTTCACAATATACTACAATACTATAGTAATCAAAACAGTATGATACTGGCATAACAACAGACACATAGATCAATGGAACAGAATAGAGAGCCTGGAAATAAATTCATGCTCATATAGTCAACTGATTCATGACAAAGCAGCCAAGAATACAATGGAGAAAGGACAGTCTCTTCAATAAATGATGTTAGAAAAACTGGACAACCATATGCAAAAGAATGGAAAGAGACCACTGCCTTAAATCATACACAAAAATAAACTCACATGGATTAAAGACTTGAATGTAAGCCAGCAAGAAACCTCCTTGACATTGATCTTGATGTTTTTTTGGATCTGACTCCAAAAGCAAAGGTAACAAAAGCAAAAATAAACAAGTGGAACTACATTAAACTAAAGAGCTTTTTCACAGCAAAGGAAATCATCAACAAATTGAAAAGTCAACCTACTGAATGGGAGAACATATTTGTGAATCATATATCTGATAAGGGGTTAATAACCAAAATATATAAAGAATTCAAACACCTGAAACTAATATAACACTGTATGTTAACTATCCTGGAATTAAAATACAAAAAGAAAAAGGAGGAAGGAAGGACCCAAAAAACTCAATAGCAAAAAAAAAAAAAAAAAAAAAAACCCTGATTTTAAAGTGGGCAAAAGATCTAAATAAACACTTCTCCAAAGAAGACATCCAGATGGCCAACAGATGTTCAACATCACTATCAGGGAAACATAAATTAAAACCACTCTGAGATATCACCTCATACTTGTTAGAATGGCTATTATCAAAGATACAAAAGATAACAAGTATGGACGAAGATATGGAGAAAGGGTAACCCTCATACACTGTTGGTAGGAATGTAAATTAGTATATCTACTATGGAAAACATAGATCTCCTATGTGATCCAGCTATTCCCCTTACAGGTATTTCTCTGAAAAAAAATGGAAACACTAATTTAAGAAGATATCTGCATTCTTCTATTCGTTGCAGCATTCTTTACAATAGCCAATATATGGAAACAATCTAAGTGTCCATTGATGGATGAATGGATAAAGAAGATGTGGTATGTATGTACAATGGAATACTACTCAGCCATAAAAAGGAAACATTACTATTTGCAACAATATGGATAGACCTTGAAGTTACTATGCTAAGGAAATAAGTCAGACCAAGAAATATAAATACAGTATGATTTCACTTAAGTATAGAATCTAAAGAACAAAACAAAACTCATACATATGAAGAACAGATTGGTGGGGTTGGGAGGTGGGCAAAAAGGTTAAAGGGAGTCAACTATATGGTGGTGGATGGCAACTAGACTTATTGTGATCCTTACTTTGTACTGTACACAAATATCAAATTATTATGTCATATACCTAAAACTAATATAATGCCATGTACCAATTTTCCCTCAATAACAAAAAAATTAAAGCACATGGATTAGAAAGGAAGAAATAAAACTGACCTATTCAAAACCAACAAGATTTTCTATGTAGAAAACCCCAATTAATCTATAAAACAATTCCTAGAATCAAAAATTAAGTGTATTAAAGTGGGAGAATACAACGTCAACACACAAAAAATCAATAGTATTTCTATATACCAGAATGTAGAATTGAAAAACAAAATTTAAAAGGAATGTTATTTACAACAGTTCCCCCAAAAGAAATAAATGTAACTTATGGGAAAGATCTGTACAAAACACTAATACAGGAAATCAAAAACCTAAATAAATAGAAGGATAAACTGTTTTCACAGATGGGGAGACTCAACATAACAGTGATGCTAATTCTCCCCAAATTGGTCTACAGATTTAAGGT
The DNA here is from genome assembly GCF_009762305.2 of Zalophus californianus. NCBI lineage: Eukaryota > Metazoa > Chordata > Mammalia > Carnivora > Otariidae > Zalophus > Zalophus californianus. Next base: position 44,849,385 of record NC_045609.1, read on the forward strand.
AATTCTGATCAAAATCCCAGAAGGATTTTTTAAATATAGACAAGTTGTTTCTAAAATGTATATGGAAAGGAAAGGAATTAGAATAGCTAAAGCAATTTTGAAAAAGAAGTTGAAAGAATCACTCTGTCCAATTTTAAGACTTAATATAGAGCTATAGTAATCAAGACAACATGATATTAGTGAAGGGGTAGACAAGTAGATTAGTGGAACAGGGTAGAGTCTAGAAACAGAGCCACATAAATACGGCCAATTAATTTTAACATTGCAAAAGCAATTCCAAGCAGAAAATAATCTTTTCAACAAATGGTGTAAGAACAACTACACATCCAAAAACAAACAAAAAACCTTGAACTAGGCCTCACAACCCATGCAAAAGTTAACTCAAAATGGATCAGCCATTCTGGAAAAGTTTGGCTGTTTTAATAAAGTCAAATATACACTTACCATATGATCCAACAAACCTGCTCCTGGGTGTTTATCCAAGAGGAATGAAATCTTCAGACAAAAATGTAAACATGATAGTTTTTAGAATCACTATTCAAAGTCACCAAAAATTGGAAACAAACCCAAACCTCCTTCAGCAGGTGAATGGATAAGCACACTATGGTTGATCCAATGAAATACTACTCGGCGATAAAATGAGCGAACTATTGACATACACATGGATGAATCTCAAGGGCATTATTCTGAGTAAAAGAAGCCAGTTTCAAAAATCTACACACTGTCTGATTCCATTTATATGACAGTGTTGAAACTATGAAACTATCATGGTGGAGAACAGATCAGGGGTTAAGAATGCTGGGACCGGGCGCCTGGGTGCCTCAGTCGTTAAGCGTCTGCCTTCGGCTCAGGTCATGATCCCAGGTCCTGGGATCGAGCCCCGCATCGGGCTCCCTGCTCAGCGGGAAGCCTGCTTCTCCCTCTCCCACTCCCCCTGCTTGTGTTCCCTCTCTCGCTGTCTCTCTCTCTCTCTGTCAAATAAATTTAAAAAAATATTAAAAAAAAAAAAAAAGAATGCTGGGACCATAAAGGAATAGCGTGAAGGAGCTTTCTGATGGAACTGTTGTGTATCCTGATGGGGCTAGTGACTCCATGAATCTCCACATGTGTTGAGATTCGGAGAACTGCAAAAAAAAAAAATAATAAAATAAAATAAAATAAAATCACAACAAGAAACATGACACAAATAGGATGGGGCACCATAGCAGCCCCCAATCAGTCCCCAAGGTTCTCCATGAGAGCTTCTCAGGTAAAAAACTTATGAATAAGATAAGAAATGCACTGGAAACCAGAAGACACAGAAAGAGATTGAGAAAGCATTGAAGAGACAGATGTGGACCCTCGAGGATCTCCCCTGACTTCATATCCAAGCTTCCTCCTCCCAAGCCTAGAACACCGTTCAGCCATTTTTCCCTGAACGCAGTGAGTCCTAAGAGCACTGGTCCTCAAATCTGCTTGTATACAGAGTCTGAAAAAGCTTCCTAAAGGAATTTGGCCTTGCAGCAGAAGGGCATCTGTTAGAAATGCAGAGATGCGGCTTCCGTGGGGTCTGTGATACAGCCACACAACTTAGCATCCAGTGCTCCAGAAAGTTCCCTTATCATCTGTGGGATATGTGTCTGACAATTAGCAGGACTGTTGAAATGCCAGGTGCATCAATCATGTTAGTTTGCTAGAGCTGCTGTTACAAGGTACCACCAACTGGGTGGTTTAAAACAAAGCAATGTATTCTCTCACAGCTCTGGAAACCAGAAGTCCAACATCAAGGTGCTGGCAGGGCCATACTCTCTCCAAAGCCCGTAGGGGAGGATCCTGCCTTGCCTCTGCCAGTTTGAGGTAGCCTCAGACATTCTTTGGCTTGTGGCCACGTAACTCCCGATCTCTCCATGGCTGTCTTCCCTCTGTGTCTGTGTTGTCATATGACATTCTCTTCTGTGTGTCTGAATTTCCCTCCTCTTATAAGGACACCAGTCATATTGGATTAAGGCCCACCCTAATTAGATCTCATTTTAATTTGATCACATCTGCAAGGCTTCTATTTCCACATAAGGTCACTTTCACAGGTACAAGGAATTACTACTTCCACATACCTTTTGGGAGAATACAATTCAACCTATATCATCGGAATTTCATAGAAAATAGGAAATGCAAGATAAAACAATAGTACCGGCATTCATTTGTGTAAAGTACTAATAGCAATTGATTCTAAAGAGGCTGACTGGCATTAAGTCTCTGCTCTCCTTACCCTGAATCACCTTTTCGAATTGCTCGGAAAAACAAAGCCTCCCTTGAGTTGTATGTTTTTATATAATGCAGGCTGCACCTCTTTTTAAAGTTTTCAAGCCAGCCCTCACTGATGTAAAATTTAATGATTTTTTGCACTTGCTTCTGCTGTGTTTCGATTTCCCAAGTCTCAGCAAAATCCTTATTTAACCACTTGGCCTTTTCACAAAATTATCATGGTACTTACTGGGCCTGGGAGGGATATAAACAAATCTCTCTCCCCTTACAGCCCCTCAGACTCAGCCGCATGTTCTAGGTGGAAGGAGCCATACTTACCGCTGTGTTCTTTTGTTTAAAGGTACTATGTCAAACTAGGCATACATGAAAACATGCAGTTTAAAATATGCACTACACAGAAACAAAAGTGACATTTCAAAACTATGGTTGGCAAGGATCCTTGGACCTTCCTCCATTGGTTTATATATTCACCTGGTAAATACTCACTGAGCACATACCGTGCTCTGCACCCTATATCATACTAGAGGTACAAAGTCAAATAGGACAAGCCATAACAATGACAAAAATGCAGCGTTTTATGTGTTTTCATGGGATTAACACAAGGTACCTCGGGATCTTGGGACTGCTCCTAACTCCTCCCGAGAGTGAAGGGTGACTGTCCTTCAACTAGTTTGATTCATTTCACCAAGTCAATGGCAAACCCGTAAGGACAAAACATTCTTCCCCTCCTTCTGTCTCCCCCGCCTGATGCAGCCCAGAATCAGACTAGCTCAGAACCTCTAGGCAACCAGAGGCACCTGACAGGTTCATTTACCAAATGGAAGTATACAGGGACACCTGGCTGGCTCAGTAAGTAGAGCGTGCAACTCTTGATCTCAGGGTCATGAGTTCGAGCCTTACATTGGGTATAGCGATCACTCTACTATAATGGACTATAATATGCCATACTTGGTGTCAGACAGGGGGATATAGGAGGAGGACCACAGGGCAGCTGCCCTCCCTGAGCGACTATCTACCAAAGACTGGCTCCTAGGAAGCCAGGGAGCTGGGCTAATGAGGAGCCCTTTGCACATAAGCTGGCTGGGAGAGCCCGCGAGGCAGCCGACAGCTGCTCATCCAGATATAGCCTTGCTGTCCTGAGAACATGTCAGCTTCTTATTCAAAAACAAGAAGTATTTTTAATTCTCTGGAACTTGTGCCCCACTTAGAATTATTACTTCAGGCCTTCATCAGGGGAGCCCAAGTGCTCCAGACGCCTGAGAGCCCAGGCAGCTTGCCAAAGGTACAAAAGGCTACTAGCAGCCAGCAGACATGGGGCAGCTAGCTCACACAGCCCCAGGTGGGCCCGACCACTTCCCAATCTCCACCAGTGGGCCCCAGTATGTGGAGAAGGCTGCCATGGCAGACCCCAAATATGAGAGTGGCTCTCTTTCTCTAAGTGGCCAGTGGCCAATGAGTCTCTGAAAAGATGTTCAAACATCTGCAAACAGGGAGATGTACATTATAACAAGGCACTGTTTATACCTACCTGGTAGGCAAGGACTTTGAAGTCTAACAATATCAACCAAGTATTGGTCAGGATGTGCAGAACAAAGTACAACTAACTTGGAGAGCCCCTTGGCAGTACCCAGGGAACCTTCCAGCAAGGATGCCCTACAGGGCAGCCCCACGCACAAGGCACAAGGAAAGCCCTAGGACATGCTCATCATAGCACTGCTTGGTACAACAGAACCTCAGAAATCCGCAGCGTCTGGCAGTAAAGGAACAGGAAGGTAAACGAGTCACATCCAAAGGAATCCGATCAGCAGTTCAAATGGAACAAATCTCCACACATTCGGGTTTGTTAGATCCCCAAAACATATTGCTGAGTGATAAAACAAAGCAAGTTAGAGTATATTACGTAGAATATGATACCACAGTCTATCATTTGAAACAGAAAACACTGCTACATCTTATTAATGAAGATGTAGTTAAACTGTAGAAAAAAATAAGTGCCAAATTAGATGTCAGGTTTAGGACAACATTGCATTTGAGCAAGGAGAGAAATAGAGGAGGGTTCAATTGGAGATTACTTTTTATTTAAAAAATTGGAAGTAAACACATCATATCATAATGGTGAGTTTTATCAACCCTGGGAGGTGAGTGAGAGAAGTAGCCATGTGTCAGGCACTGATCTGTGCTTTACATACGTTTCAACATTTAACCCTCACTATACCTCTGTGATGGAAGTGTGTAGTCACCCCCATTTCACAATGGGGCAACTGAGGCACTGAGAGGCTAAGCAATTTTCCCAAACTTACACATCGGGATTTAAATTCAGACCATCTGGCCCAAAATCTGTGCTCTTAACCACTCTGGAATCCTGATTCTGTGGAATGGACATGGAGGTATATTGCCATTCTCCCTGAAGTTTACATACGTTTGAAAAATTTCCTAATTATCAAAGAAGAGCTAGAAGTGCTACAAGAAAGAGTTTCCCAAAGCCCCTCAGTGATGGTTAATTTCATGTGTCAACTTGGCTGGATCACAGTGGCCCGATATTTGTCAAATGTGATTCTGGATGTTTCTACGAGGATGATTTTGGATGATATTTACATTTAAATCAGTGGACTTTGGGTAAAGCAGATTGCCTTCCATAATTTGAATGGGCTTCATCCAATCAGTTAAAGGCCTGAATAGAACAAAAGGCTGGCTTCCCCCAAGCAAGAGGAAATTCTCCAGCAGATGGCCTTCAGATGTGATCTGCAACATCAGCTCTTCCTGGGGCTCCAGCATGCAGGCCCACCCTGCAGATTTTAGATTTGCCAGCTTCTATAACTGCGTGAGCCTGTTCTTTAAATCTCTCTCACTCTCTCCAGATAGTTAGATATATACACTGCATATGTACACACGCACACATGTATGTGCACATCCTATTGGTGTTTTTTCTGTGGGAACCCTAACTAATACACCCTCCCTCCAGCCCCTGCCTAGCAGAATGTAGTACAGCTGTCAAAGGACAGATGGAAAGAGGTCTGGCTGGGTTGTTCCTACTCCTTCCTGTCTGGAGTCTTGACAGAAATAATCCTAGAGAAGCTATTAATTATCAGAACATCACACTCCAAGGTAGCTATTGCTAATCACATCTTATAAGGAGAAAAACTGAGGCTCAGAGGAGCTAAATAGCATGCCAAGTTCTCCCACCAGGCAAGGACAAAGCACATTTCCCTAAAGCATACAGCAAGGGCTATCTGTGGGTACACCTTGATTCTGCCAATGATCAAACCCAAATAAGGCAAATGCCAGGAATCCTAAGAGTTGACCAGTTTGGGTACTATGGCCACTGATGTGAATATGCTTCTCACTGCAGAAGACCTTATGTTTGGCCCACAGCTCCAGCCAACCAACCACAGTGGCTCTGCCCGGTGTTCCCTGGACACCTTCCTCCCCCCAGGACATACATTTCTGTATGTTTTCCAGTGGCCAGCTCTACTCAGTAAGTACTTGTTAAATGGATAAGTACTTGTTAAATAAGGCAAAACTTATAGATCCCCTCCTCCCCCAGATGGGGCTTACCTTAAGACAGTGAGAAGAGAAACCAAGGACAAGGGTGAATGTTATTGGGAAGTGTACTGGTTAATCAGGTAGATTAGATAGCAGGTGGAAAAGAGTGTGATTTGATTGAAATATCTAATAACAAAGTACAAGGTACCTAGACTACAAGAAAATAGCAAAAAGAGAGTGAAAGAAAACATCTATAGAAACCATTATTAAATTAACTGCCAAGTTCAGATAAGGGACCTCATGGTGTGGTCAAAATCCTGATGGGGGACACGGCGATAGCTCCAATACACACACCTAGAATCCTCAGTGTCAGACAACCACTGTCACCTAGTAATCTTGAGTAACTGAGCAGACACTGAATTAAGACAATATACAGGAATGATAATTATGGGGCCTAGCTTCTGTGAGGACTATGGAGGAACAGATGAGGACTTCTCATAGCAGCAGGCAAGAGAAATATTGCAGTACAAGGTCCTGTCTGATCTCTGAAAACCTTAAATAAATGAAGATACATACCATACTCATGGATAGAAATATATACTATAATGTAGATGTAAATTCCTCCCAAATTTATCTGTATATTTAGATCAATTCTAGTCAAGATTCCAACAGTATTTTCAGGGACCCCAACAAGCTGATTCTAAAATTTACACGGAAGACTAAAGAACAATGAAGAGCCAATACCCTTCTGAGAAAGAAGACTGATGAGGAGAGGCTTGTTTTACTAGATCTCAAGAATTATTATGAAGTCATAGGGATTAAGATGCTGTGGGACTAGGGCAATAATAGTTAAATTAACCAACAGAATAGAATACAAAGCCCTGAAACAGATGCTAAAGTTATATGAAAATTGTCTAAATGACGGAAGTGGCAGGTCATGGAACACAGTCAATGAATGGAGCCAGAAAATATGGTTGTCCACTTGGGGAAAAAGTAAACTTCAATTCCTAACTCACTCCAAACATACAAATTAACTGTAGTTGGATTAAGAACTTAAATGATAAAGTCAACTTTAATCATTTTATATAGCTAAATATCTTTCTGATTTGGGGATGAAAAAAAGACACACACACAAAGACAAAAGGAAAAAAAAAAACATAAAGTAAACGGTTGATAAATGTTGACTATATCCAAACTGAGAATTCCTTTATCAATGAAAACTTTCAAGACAATAAAAAGGCAAATAGGAAAATAATATTTGTAACATCATCACTGACAATGGACTAATATCAGTAATATATAAAGAACTACAAATCAATAAAGATCTTCAAACCAATAGAAAAAGGATCAAGGAAATAAACAGGCAGTTCACAGAAAAGTAAACACCTGGGAAAAATAAAGCTGTAAGATCTTTACTCTCCTTGGTGATCTTTATTATGCTAATAAAGACCATAATAAAAAAAACCACTTTACATACATTATGTCCACACAGATTAAGAAGGCTCCATGTGTTGCAGAGTATGTGGAACAAGAGTATCTCCTATTCATCACTGGTAGGAGGATAAATTGATACAGTCAGTTTAGAAAATAATTTGTAATTTTCTTGTAAAATTAAACATTCAGTCGCCGACAGTCCAACAATGCCACTCCAAGAGAAACTTGGGCATGTATAGCAGGAAACATGCACAAGAATGTTCATAGCAGCACAGTTCATAATAGCAAAATCTTGGCATCATGCCTAATGCCCATCAACAGGAGAATGGATTAAAAAGGAGACACCATTCACAATAGCGTCCCATTGTAATGTATAGTACTAGAATGTTACGTAATGAACCCTGACTACACACTGTAATAATGAGAGTGTGTCATAGACCAGAGATTATGATTAATCCAATTCTGAGGCCCAAAATACAAATGAAAAGAAGTAGAAAAAATTTTTTGAAAGGACACCTATCTTTCCGTGGTCAGACAAATGCTGTGATCTCATCCTTGCAAGGGACATAAATGTTTATTCCAGGAGAATTTTTTAACAGCATGTCCCTTCTGACATTCCTCAAACCAATACTATAAGTGAAATTTCTATGCCAGCATCCCAGAGTGAGATAAATTGGGATTTAAATGGCAGAGGATGGGGGGCTTAGCTGCAGCCATTTTTATTTATACGTGCATTCAGGCAGAGCGAAGAGAGAATGCTACAACCCTGATGGTAAAAGTGAACAGGAACATCAAGCTACAGAATTTGGGAAGGAAATGTCTTCTAATCAGTCTGTCTGATGGAACCGATTGCCTGAGATAAAGCCAGGCCACGCTCTTGAAGATGGATAATCGGGACTTTATTGGACAAATGAAACAGCAGTGATAGAAGAGGTAACCTGGTTGCCAAGAGAGAAGGTAAATAGAGCTGGAAGAATGGTAAAAAGCTGTTGTTAGATTGAGTCTTGCAAGCTCTGTTTATGCTCCTCCTCTGCAAAGGCTTTCTCACTTTCCTAAAGAACTTCAGAGAACCAGGGACATGGACACATTACCTAATCCAACCTCAGCTGAGGTCTGTAAACTGCCTAAATTATCTGTATCAGACACCACAATGGACAAAAAAGGGGACACACCCAAAAAGCTGGATCACAATCATTAGCAGATAAATGAGCAGGGACCATGTCTCAATGGTCTCCAATGGCTGTCACAAAAAAGCTACCTCTTTCCACTTCCTTCCCTCCAGACAGTTATTTCAAACCAACAATTACCTCATCCAGTTTTGACCAGGCACAGAATAGGATCCAGAACAAAAAGATCCTCACTACTGTCAAACATCCACTTAAAGACAAATTCAGTTCACTTCTTGGCTCAAACTCTTTCTCCTCCAGGAAGCCATCCCTGATTGTCCCTTAAACTTTGAAGGGCCTCTTACCCAACTGACAACCATATCAGTACTGTGCAGATTCTGGCACTTAGACAATGAGCAATCACTAAAATGATATCATGATACTATTAATTCATTAGACAAACACCATTAAATATTACCATGTGCCAGACGGTGTGCTGAGAACTGGGAACAGAGCAGTAAATGAACATAAACAGGACGCCTGCTGTCTGGGAGCCACTTGGTAGCAAGGGAAAAAAGCCCTTCATCAGATAGTCATAATACTGTCACGATTACAAATTGAACTAAGGGCAATGAAGGGCAGGCAGGGCGCTGAGGAATCAGATCATGTTGGCAGCTGTGGGAGTAAGGTCAGGAAGTAATGTCTAAATTGTTTTTCAAAGATGAAAAAGAAGTAATCTGTTGAAGGAGTGTGTGTGTGTGCGTGCACATGCACGTGTACATGTATGTGTGTTTGAGTGGAGGAGCAAATAAGGCAGGGGAAAGAAGTGCACAATTAGGGGGTTAGATGGACTACAGAGGCCACGTTCAAGATTCCCATGTGTCCGTTGAGAGATGAGTAGATAAAGAAGATGTGTGGTACACACACACACACACACACACACACACACACACACACACACACATTCAGTGGACTATTACTCAGCCATAAAAAAGAACGGAATCTCGCCATTTGCAACAACATGGATGGATCTAGAGGGTATAATGCTAAATGAAAAAAGTCAGTCAGTGACAAATACCATATGATTTCACTCCTATGTGGAATTTAAGAAACAAAACAAGCAAATGAACAAACAAACAAACAAAAAATCCAGACTCTTAAGAATAGAGAACAAACTGGTGTTTTCCAGAGGGGAGAAGCAGTGTGGGGGATGGGTGAAACAGACGAAGGGTTTTAAGAGGACCCCGACTGCGATGAGCACTGGGAAATGTATAGAATATTTGAATCAGTACTATATACCTCAAACTAATATAACATTGTATGTTAACTATACTTGAATGAAAAAAAAAAGATTCTGGTCTTTACCCGAACCCAATGGAAATCTTAAAAGGAACTTGGGGTAGGAGAGAGTAGATGCAGGAAATGACTTTTTCATTTTGCCTTTTGGAAAAAAAATCACTCTGAATAAAAATTAGAGGTGGTCACAGTGAGTATGTGAGAATAAGTTAATAGTCTATTGCAATAAGAAATAATGGATGATATCTGGGACTAATATTCTGGCCCCATTGGAGGCTACAGTAATGAAAATCTTACTAGGATTCAGGAATGAGAAACAGAAAATGAATACTTCACAGTGATAAAATAACTCATTAATTATCACCTGTGATCATTTGAAATAAAATGTCTGCAGATTGGGAACTCCATGAGGTGAGGGATTTTTCTCAGTTATTTTTTATCCTTTGCTGTATCCTAACACATAGAATAATACCTAATAAACAATAGATACTTGTTAAATATTTATTCAACGGATGGAAGGAAGAAGGATGAATTGCAGATAATAAGGCTTTGGGGAACTAAGGCTCCACTCCCCAAAAGCAATATGAAAAGCTTGAAGAGACAGATGCCAATGGAGTGAGCTATAGTGGCCGTCTCTAACTGTACTATATAAATGGAAGACCGAGAAAGAAAAACACAGATCTCTGAATTTTAGGCCCTGTAGGTGCTGAATTATAGCATAGTTGCATTCACAACCTCACCAAGTCTCTTAGGGTGAAGTTGGGGCATTGACTGGGAACCAGGAGGGAGCTGAGGATTAAAATGGATATTAAAGGGAGAGTGTAAGATGGCTCAGAGTGGCCTCACTACCCCCAACCCTGTCGTCCCCAGCATGGGCTGAAGCAGCCTCTTCTCCTGTCCTTGCTGGTACAGCCCTTCTTTGTTTGAAGACTCAAAACTCCCTTGATTGCAGCTTCTACTTTGAAACAAGAAACTCATTTTCATCGTACCCTCTCACACCACTCCAAACTCTCTCTCTCTCTCTCTCTCTCTCTCTCTCTCACACACACACACACACACACACATGCATGCATGCACACACACTTCGTTGTCTCTAAATCTGTAATGAGAATATTATCCCAGCATCTCCTGGAGGACCAATTACAAAGTTAAGCCTGGGAGCAGAAGGCTTATTCATACAAAAAAATATAGCAGGACTTGGCTAATTTACACCAGGAATATATGTATAGGAATGGGCCCTGAGAGGCTAGACCAAAAAGAGGGGAATATAATCTTAGACCAGACAGAAATCACTAACAGGGAGGCTTGCCACACTTCTAAATTCAGTGTCCTAGCTCAAGCAGCTGGGAGTGGTTCTCATCATTGGCTCAGCCATTTAATGGAAATCTAAACTCAACAGTGATCTACTCTAAATGAACTTGGGATGCCGGAACTTCTTTGACATAATGTAGATGAAGTAGTCCACAGACCACAGAATACTGAGATCAATTTAACATGTGCTATCTCCCCCTACTCACCCTTAACCATACTCCCAAACACCACTCCCTCCCCCAAGTGCTGATATGTACAAAGGTGGGAGAAGCACCAGCATTTTGGGAAAACATTCAGTGCCTGGTCTCTACAGGCTATAAAGTACTGGTTCAACAACAGTAGAAGTTGTGGGCCCCTGATTTCAACAGGGAGCAGAGGCCAAGTGCAAGCACCTAAAGACCCAGAGTCAAGAGAGCTGGGTAATTGGAAGAAGCAGCAGGATCAGAGGGGTCAGCACAATGTTCTTACCCACAGGGATGGCTGATGGTGATTAATTGACCCTGACGTCTGGAAAATAAAAGTAAACAGGAGGCCCACTAAGTTCTTACTTAATGCGTATAACTGAGAGAAAAAAGAGGCCTTGTTGAAGCCATAAAAATGAAAACATAGACTGTTTTCATCCAATCTCCAAACCCTGAGGCCCCTGAATAACCCTGAACCCTTTAAATAAAAGAAGCCCTAAACCCTCCCTCGAGCATCACAATTAAATACTATGAATATTCTTAGCCTTTCTCAAAGGGACGTGAAACTGCTTATGAAGATCACTTTGCACCTGCAGACAGGAAATATCATGACCCACTGGGTATTACTGAATGCTAGATCTTGGCTCATCCTAATTCCTAGAAACCTGGCACATCACTGGGGCATCTGTCAGACTGGGGGCTAATGGAGGTCAAATGAAAAATCGAGTTTTGACCCAAGTTACCCTCAAAGAACACCCAAGGAACCCTAGACCTACTCAATGGTTGTTTCCTGATTTCCAGAGTGAAGGTTTGAAAAAGACATCTTCAGCAATCTGATGAACTTCCTAATTGACTCCCTGGAAATTGACTAAGGGCTAATAAGGCAGAAAGGGCAAAGTGGAAGCCATTTCCCTCTCCCTGCCAAAATTAGAAAACAAAAGCACTACTACATCCCTAGGGAAATCAGAGAACTTAGCCTCATTATTAAATATTTGAAAGGTGCAAAGCAGAGGATCCCAATCACATCCCTATATAATTTTCTAGGTTGGCAGATTCAAAAGATAATGAGGCCTCTGCAGTAACAGTGGATTATCATGAACTTAATCAAGTGGTAACTCCCAATTTGTATCTGTTGTTCCTGATATGGCCTCCTTATCAATACAGACCCTAGTCTGGTCTGCAACTGGTACACAGTTATTGATCTGTCGGTATATTTTTCCTCTATCCCAACAAACAAAAACTGCTACAAGCAGTTAGCTTTCTCCAGGCAGATATAACAATAAAACTTCACTGTCCTACCTGAGGGCCAAATCAACTTTCTGGCTTTAAACCACACAGTCCACACGAATTTGACTCCGACCATCAAACAGGACATCATGCTAGTCCAAGACATGAGTGACATCATGCTGACAGGATGTAGAGAGCATATATTAGCAGGTACCAAGTGTGTCTACAAATAAATATATAGATGTGTGTATATATAAATCTGGCAGAAAATAACTTCTATGAAACTCTAGGAACTTGAAAACTTGGTCAGGGTTTTTGGAGTCCCAGTACTCTGGGGTCTTTCAGGATATGCTCTACAAAATAAAGGACAAGATGCTGCTCCTTGTAGCCCATGTTATTAATAAAGAGGCACAACAGTAGGTGGGTCTCTTTGGATTTTGGAGGCAATAGATACTATATTTAGGTATGCTGCTCCCATCCACTCACTGGAGGAGTTGAAATTCTGATAACTTTGAGTGGGGCCCCCCAAAGAAGAGTAGGCTCTCTGCCTTGTCCCTGCTGCAGTGCAAATAGCTCTGATACTCAGCTCTCCTAGCTCAGGATTCAAAGTGGCTCCAGTAACTCAGGATGCTGTATGAACCCACACAAGTCAAGCATACCTCCAGATCCGTCCACATCCCCAAATCAAGATCTTCTGATTTGTTGTCCTCTCTGTTCAGAATACCCTTTCCCAGTTATTCAGGTACCTGACTTCTCCATCCTTCATGTCTTTGCTCAAGTTCCAACTTCCTAGTAATCCCTTCCCTTCCCACCCTATTTAAAACTGAATCTCTCTTAACGGTTTACATCGCCTTTTCCTTTATTTTTCCCATAGAACTTATTATCACATAACATACTATATCCTTATTTATTGTATTTATTGCCCATCTCCCCAAAGTTTCACCTCAGCAGGAATTCTCATGTTTTGTTCACTGTCCCAAGCCTCTAAAACCGAGCCAGTCACATAGCAGGTGCTCAAAAATAGTTGCAGAATAAATGTTTGTGGGTATCGGGCAGCCAGATGGGTATAATGTAGTGACCATTTGGCTTTGTTTTGGCTGCCCAGCGTCCTTTGGGGGAAATTCAACCACAGCTTTAGTCTTTCTGGAAGAAAAGATCATTCCTCAAAGGATGCTGAATGGGGCTAGATATTTTCTTTCCCAACATCCTGGCCACTACAGTAAAAAGGGGAAATGGGATAATCTTGCCCAACTCTTTTTTTTTTTTTTTTAAAGATTTTATTTATTTATTCGACAGAGAGAGTGAGAGAGTACAAGCAGGGAGGAGTAGTAGAGGGAGAGAGAGAAGCAGGCTTCCTGCCGAGCAGGGAGCCCGACGCGGGGCCCGATCCCAAGACCCTGAGATTATGACCCGAGCCGAAGGCAGACGCTCAACCATCTGAGCCACCCAGGCGCCCCTTGCCCAACTCTTTAACTCTGAGGAAATTACACAAAGAAGTCTAAGATGCTCTGAGGAGGGACAATATCAATCTTGAGTCCGGCACTGGCTCATTCATTCACTCAACAACCCTTCACTGAATGCTACTACCTGGCCGTATTCTGCTGGGCCCGGAGCTAGAAAGGGTCCAAAACCCCAAGAAGAGGTCATGCACACACAGCCATGGAGATAAAAGGGTACAGAAAAAAAGCTGGACTTGCTGACAGGTATTTCTGGGTACAAATTCTACCCCCACACTTACTTGCTACAGTGAGAAATTAAGCAAATGTCCAAACCTCTCTGAGGCCCAGTTTCCTCATTTATCCATGAGGACAACTAAACCTAAAAGTCCTGGCATGTGGATAAGTATCAAGAGACATCTATCACCTTTCCTTGTTCTCCTGCACCTTCCTCTGCATCTCTCATTAAGACGAATCCGTGGCTGGGCATACAGCAAGTGCTCAAAATATGAATTGTTGATGAAGGCTAGGCTAAAGGGTCCTATATCAGATTTGGGGGAACACTGACCCAGCCCCCACCACTGCCTCACCTTCTACTGCAATACTCTCACTCATCAGTCCGCAGAGGCAGGACTGGGCACCAGGCCGCCCATCGCCCCAGCCGTGTTTGCAGAAGCCAGGGTTCACCAGCCACTTTCTCTGGAGCCCTTGAGCAGGCACCCCCGGGTCACTGTCTAATGTCACAGCCCATTTGGCTGCATTGGTCCTGGTGTCTCCAGGACAAGGATCGGGCATGGATGGCAAATACCCAGTCTGGAGAAACGCGCTGTCCAGCTTACAACTCAGACATGCTTCCAAGCTTAAGTCATTTGAATCAATGTAGCCAGTCTTGACAACTGAGAATGATTCGGTAGCTAAGCATGCCATGGCCAGAAAATCCTGCATGGGGATTCCAAGTGGGGAAGACAAGGAAGAGGTGGGGAGGACGCCAGTCCTCTGTGGACCTTGGAAAGTTTCCAAGAGAGAAGGAGGGAGAAGGACAGGGAGGACACTGGCACACCCCCAAGTGCGTGGCCCAGACGCTGCCCCACCTCATCGTAGACCTGCCCTACCCATGTTCCTCAAACAGACTCTTCCAAACACCTCACCTCCAGCTACAAGGTGCTTTGCTGGCCTCACGTATCTGGGAAAGGGGGACCAGTCTGGGGCAATGGGCACAACCAGGCAGGATGACCCCACTGTGTAAATTCAGGAGTGATCTGGCTCTGAGCCATCCCCCTTGGCCACAGGAACACAGACCGCTCATGAGTTCCTTTCCACCATGAGCCATAACCAAACCCGAACATTAAAACTTCTCCTTGGAACACACTAAAAAGGCCCCAGCTTGATCACAGTTCTGTGACTCCCTGTGGTGCACACAAGTGAAGGGGTGACCTGCTCTCTGGCCCCCACAACTCTGTGGGGAGAGACAAGACAGGCCTGTGTGAAGCAGTCAACAGATGTGACAAGACAGACAGCACCCCACACCAAAGTGTCTGGGGGAACTCTACCTAATGACATACGCAGCCTTCTCAGCCCTGCATGACAGCATGACCCTCTCACTCCAGCAAGTCCTGGGTTCTTTATTACGGCTCCAAGGTCAAGAGCAAACAGCTGGCTTTGCTACAGGCCATATGACTACAGGTGCCCATGTCTTCTGCTGGGCCCAGCCTCCCCTTCCAGAGCTGCGGAGGCTCTTCCTTCCAACTTCTGGGGAGCGTCCATGAACCCACCAGCTCTGCACGGATAGCCAGAATGCTGGGGTTACAGACACGCCCCCCAAGACTTGCTGCAGGGGGGCTCTGGCCTATCTCCCTGCCCTGTCAGAGGCTGCATGGCAGAAGACTGCTGTGTGTTCTGTGGTGTCCACCAGCCACAGACCGAGGGTTCTGACACCATCCACAAAATACATCCCCTCCTTCCTCATGATGCAACCAGATATTTTTCTTCATGTGGGAGATCCCAAGAGAGCATGCACATCTAGTCCACAAAGGACCTCCTCCAAAAGACCCCAAGATGTGGAGTGAGGAATCTGCAAACCCCAAATTAGGATGCACAGTCAGGCAACCTAATACCTGGACGCCCAACTGCAAGGGCCATCCAGGACACTGAGGCCCTCATCGGACACGAAGGTGCCTACGGAAGGTGGAGCCTTCTCTCTCCAGTGAGAGTGCTGGGGATGGACATGAGCTGCTTGAGCCAGAGGCCTGGAAACTCCCTGGGAGCGCACTCAGGGACATATCTGGACCAGGTTTGACTTCTGCACTGCAAAGGTGCCTGGGAACCTCAGCACACCCCCTGCCCCCCCCTGCCCTGTGCTGATGATCACAAGCCCTGCCTTCCAGGTGCCCCCTCCACCCCAGCTGCCCTCTGCACAGACACCCCCTTGACAGGATGGTGCTCCCAGAGACACTGTAACAGCAAGCCCCCCAATGCTTCAGCCATGGGGCTCTCATGGGATAGTCATGGCATCCCTGTCAGAAAGGAGCCAGCAACCTTGGGCTTCTGGAGGACTCAGTGGGGTGGGGCTTCAGGACCCAGGAGGCTTCCGCTTTTTGTGCCCATGACCCCAACCCCACTCCAACCTGCTTACTCCAACTCAGCTGGGTAAGCAGGTGGCCTCTGTGCTCTGAATTTTCAGTGAGGAAAAGTAGTTCCCATGCATGGAACACCCTTGCCAGGCCCTTGTCAGACTGTCAACCTGATCCTCCCAGAAACCTCTGAGTGGAGGTTAGCATTCAGGCACAGAACAGGCATGTGACTGGCTTTGAGCCACACCCTAGTGTGGTAGCTAGCAAGTAGCACAGGACTCAAATAGAGGTGGGTCTGACTCCAAGCCAGGTCTGCAGGGGCCAAAAGAAGGCACAGGCAAATCTGCTCAGGGCCACGGGGCATCCTGGACGGGCCTCCTAGGTGGGCAGGCCAAGGGCCAGGGCGCCCGAGGGCCCTGCTGGCCCCAGCCCCATGCTTACAGAGGGGGAAACGGCGGTCCCAAACACACCAGAGGCTCGGAAATGCCCAACCCAGAATAAATTAGCTCTGCTCTGTCGTACCACAGGGGGAAAAGTGACAGACCTCATACATCACCTAAAGCCAAACTCGATTTGTACCCATTTATAACAGAAACAGGTCTCAGGTGCACCATCAAGGGAGCTCATCTAGCATTCTGCACACTCCCAAGAGCTGGCAGAGGTGAGATGGCACGGATCGCTTAGGAGCAAACTTGCTCCAATGTGGCAGAGAAAATCAGATGGCTTTCGATGGCGGGGGTGGGGGGCTGGGGGCGTGGGGGGTCCTCCCACATCTGTGAAGTGCCAGACAGGAGCAAGGATGGAGCCTGGCACAGGAGAGGACCCTAAGTTGAGTCGAGCACTCCCATCCCCCGTGATTGGCAGGATGGCTCCAGGCCCCCGACAGATGGACAGACTAGCCCAAGGAGGATGAGCAGCCCACCCACTCAGCTCCAGCCTGCAGGCCCCAGGGAACTCTAACTGAACTGAGTTCAAATCCTTGCCCAGTGACCTTGTTGCCATCTCTTGACTTCTCAAGGCCTCCCTTTCCAGCCTATTAAAATGAAGACAGGTGTGTGAACGTGACTGTGTATCAGAGGAAGTAACAGGGAGGGGAAAAGAGGAGAAAGTGCTTTGTAACCCACCATCATGAACTCCATCCCTGCCATTTGCAAAATCCTAAACCACTATGTCATTTCAGCCAGGACCCCCGGCCCAGCATGCAAAGGCCGCAAGCACAGCCAGGCCTCCCTGGGGAGGTAGGAAAGCCCCTCTGGGAAGAGCATCCTCCTGCCCCCTTGTGGGTTTGGTGACGGTGGCAACTAACTCTGGGGCCTTTTGTTAAAGAGACGATGTCCAGTGAATATGCAAACAGAAAAGTGCAAAAATCTAAGACTGATGAATTTTCATAAGAGAACACACAGCAATGAGGAAATTGGATATTAGCAGCCCCCCGAGAACTCTTGAGGACCACTTTGCATGGTGTTCCCACCCATCCTGATTCTCAAGCTTGGGCCAGCCTGCCTGGGAAGAGGATCAAAGTGTCAGAAAGCAACTCTCTGATGCAAAGAGGGCATCGTGATCAAAGCTGGAGGGAGAATCTGCTGTAATCATGGGGTTTGATTTAAGGCCTTGATTTCCAACACGGAGGCCGGCCAAATTAAGAAAAGGTATTCTCTTCCTTTCTGGGCCCTTCTGGGTTTCTTGGTGAGACTCTCAGAAGAGACTGCTTGATGGGCACGCAGCTGCTGCCTGAAGCTCAGCCTGTGCTACATGATGGGTGGCCCCAGGGATGCTCTGATGAGATGCTTTGATGAGCAGGTGCCTTCCCCGATTAGCAGGGATTGATTGAGCAAATTCCTCCCCCACCCAAAAAAAAATTGATGGCAGTCTGAGATGTCTGGTTTTTTTTTAATTTTTTGTTTTTCTTACTCTTCTGCTTCAAGTTTTTTTTAATAGACTTTTTTTTTTTTAGAAAACTTTTAGTTTCACAGCAAAATTGAAAGGAAGGTACAGAGATCTCCCCTATATCCTTTGCCCCTCCCCACAAATCCCCCCCTGACTATCACCATCCCCCACCAGAGTGGTCCATTTGTTACAGCTGAGGAGCCTACACAGACACACAGCTATCACCCAAACTCCGTAATTTACATTACAGTTGAGGTCTGCTTCAAACTATTTCTGTCTTTTTTTTTTTAAGATTTTATTTATTTATTTGACAGAGAGAGACACAGCAAGAGAGGGAACACAAGCAGGGAGAGTGGGAGAGGGAGAAGCAGACTCCCCGAGGAGCAGGGAGCCTGACACGGGGCTCGATCCCAGAACCCTGGGATCATGACCCCAGCCTAAGGCAGACACTTAATGAATGAGCCACCCAAATGCCCCGCAATCTGTCTTATTCACCCTACAGCATATGCTCTAGGTGAAGCCATGGGCTTCTCAGACCAGAGGCTGAGTCAGGCCTCCGCCATTTTCTAGTTTCTATTAGCCATCTTAAAAAGATAAAAAACAATGGGTGAGATTAATTTCAATAATATATTTTCTTTAGTCCAATGTATCCAAAATATTATCATCTCCACATGCAATCAATATAAAAATTATTAATAAGATAGTTTACATTTGTACTGAATCTTCTTAAGATCTTATTTATTTGTTTGTTTGTTTATTTATTTGTTTGAGAGAGAGAGAGCTCAAGCCTGGGGAGAGGGAGACACACAGAATCTAAGCAGACTCCATGCTGAGTGCAGAGCCTGACGCCGGGCTCATTCCCACAACCCTGAGATCACGACCTGAGCCAAAACCAAGAGTCAGACGCTCAACCAACAGCACCACCCAGGTGCTCTTGTACTGAATCTTCTAAAGTGATGTGTATTTTATGCTTATAGCACATTTCAATCTAAATGCTTCATTCTCATCAGAAATACTTGATCTAATTTTAGATTTCACCGAATTTGCCCTGGAAAAGTAGAGTCACATAATCAGGTTGTTCCAAACACATTTAACAGTTTTTCTAATGTTACATTTAATATGATTTTTTTCATTTAAATTAATTAAAATTAAATATTATTAAAAACTCGGGTGCTCAGTTGCACTAGCCACATTTCAAGCACTCAGAAGCCACATGTGACTGGTGGCTCCTGTGTCAGACAGGGCAGAACTATAGGGTAAGGCCCGGGGAAGGCCACAAGTTGGCTGATGCTGGCTTCCACCCACAAGGGTCATTATTCCATGACCCCAACGTTGATTAAAGGTGTAAAAATGATGGCAGATCTGAAGTTCTTTTTTTCTCATGGTCTCTTTGAGGAACTAGTTCACGGCTATGAGTCTACTGGGGAATGAGTGGTATTACAAAGGCCCTTTTTCAAGACCAGCAAAGAGCCCGGGCCCAACACATGGCCACTTGTTGGGGAGGCCCACAGGAGATTTTAACCACCGCCTCCTGGGCAGCCCGACTCCAGCTCTCCTGGTCTCCTGTCCAACCCTGGGCGCTCAGAGCTGCCCTGGCACCTTGCACTGTCGCCTGCCCCTCTGTCCTCCAGGTCTCCCCTGCCCAGCTGAGGGATACGGACTAGAGTCCTAGCGCCCCTCCCACTATTGTCTGACTTGTTGCAAAGGTAAAATGTGTGCTCCAAAAAAGGCTGGAGAAACTAATCAAGTCAGAATGATAGCTGCCACCACAATCCACAAGAGCAGCAAAGCTGGCCTGCGGACTCCCTGTGTCGTTATGCTCTGCTATCAGCATGCAGCGGCACCACTTCAATGAGTGCTCACAACTGCACAAGCTGAACACTGTTAGGATTCCATTTTGCAGAGCAACCTTCCCCTCTGCTGCCTCTGCCCAGCCCATCTGCCCTGGCTCTGTCCCTGGGTCATTTTCCTTCTAGACCCTCTCTCTCTGAGCAACCTGTTTCACACCCACTGCTCCTACCACCCAGGCTTCCAGTCCAGACCCCCTCTTGAACACCATTTCTTTACTACCATCTGCTTACTGAAATTACATACATGCGTAGCCCATGCAAACACCGCATGCTCAAAAGGCCCAGGGCTAGGCTCACCATATCCCCCTAGACAAACACCTCCTCCCTTCTTATTCTCCACGATTTATATGATTTATACAGCCACACGGCCAAGTACCTAGGCCTCATCCCGGCCTCTGTCTTCTGTCTCATTGGTCTCCTACCAAAGTCAAGTACATTACCCCCTGCACATGACTCAGATTAGCTCCCCTTCCTGCCCCCATGCTGTATGTTTGAAGGGCCTCACCAGCGCTCATTTAGATTACAGGAAAAAAATGTGTAAACAACGACACACACACACAAAATGATCACAACCACACCTGAACGCCTAGCACACAGTGACTGAGTGCTCATTGATTGTGCTGAATTAATGCCTTCGTCGTCATTCCACCCTCTACAGCCTCTGTGAACCGAGGCCGGCCAGGATGTCTCCAGGGGTTGCAGATGGTCTAAGAGCTGTCAGGTTTCCCTGTCAAGGGCCCCCACCCTCCACCAGAGGATGGTGAGGAGGTGGGTGTCCACACTCCGACAATGCACAACCACAGACCAGTGAAGCAACGGCTTCACTGGGCAGGCTGGGATGAGTGCCCCCCTCCCCCGAGTTCCCAGATTGGTGAGCAGAGACAACACTACCTGAAGAGCATGCTGCAGAGTAATTTTCCTGCTCTGTCTGTGCCAGCCCTCTCTCACTATCCCCCAGCTGCCTGGTGAAAACAACCTGTTTAAACATCTCCGAAGTGACTGTGAGAAGCAGGATGACAAGGTAGCCAGCCCAGGGCCCCTGGGCAGCATCCCTGCGTGTGCAGAACACAGTGCACGGGCCTCTCCGTTGCTCTCATCCGTCACACGTCAAGTAAGAAAAGATCTATTTTTTTTTCCTCAGGCAGCATGCCTACAACTTCAATTGGCCCAAAATATGCTTGGCTAAATTTGCTTGTGTGATGCTCTAAATGGTACACAGTGTTCTATAAGAAGGCATGAGAAACCTCAGCACAACATGGTGGGAGCTGGGCTGCCGCAAGGTGAGTAGTTCCGAGCCAGGTGCAGGGCTCCTCCCAGCAAATGCCACCCCCCCCCCCCCCATTCTGAGACTCGCTTCTCTGGCTGGCCGTAGTCAGATGTCTTTCTGGCCACCACACTGCTTCCCAGCCCAGCGGCCTCACAGTGACCCAGCAGGGCCAGAGCACCTCTCCTCTCCACCCCTGGAGGCCTCTATGAACACCTAGCCCAGCCTCCTCACGCATTGCCCATCCAGGGATGCAGGAGGCTGTTGGCTCCCCCAGCACAGGGAAACAGTGGGGGTGGAGAGGTCCTCAGCCCCATCTGCCAAGCTGTAAACCAGGAAAACACCCGAACATGTCATCGGAGGCTCAGGGGTCTTGACACCAGCCTAAATCCAGAAACCAGGCCTGAGGGGTTGGCAATGTCAGTCTCCATGAGCAGAAACCTGAAACAGCACCAATGTTTTGAAATTGCCTTAAACACACAGCATGGGACGAGAGGGGCTCCACATGCAGAAATGTGTCCCCAAGTGGCCAGCACTGTTTGGGGAGAGGCTGCCCTGATGGAAGGAGACAGCCACCGAGCAGTGGGGACTCAGGGCCGGACTCAAATCCCAGCTGCTTCGACCAGCTCTGTGGCCTGGGGACTCAGTTTCCACTCCCTGGGCTGTAACTCCTCAGCTCTCGACCAGGAATAGCAATGGGAACACCTTTCCGAATTGGGGGTGAGTGGAAAATAAAATGCATATAGTGCATAGCCTGCCACATAGTAGGTCCTTGAAAACAGGGATTCAGGCAGTTCCCCTATGTCTGGCTGATGGCAGGGCCAGCCCTATAGGGGAGATGGTTACATCCTGCTCTGCCACTCAGCAATGGTGCCCTTGACATCACCCAGCTCCAGTGCAGAGACCAAGCAGCCTTCTCATTAGAATTGGCTTCCCCCCTGGTGGACTCCTTGTGGTGACAGCCACAGTCACGGGGCCCACCAGTTGGGCATCACTATACACACCAAGTTCTTTCCAAATGGTATCACTTTGTTCCCCACCACAGTCCCCACCACTGTAAAATGAAGAGGACCCAGTCTCTCTTCATTTTACAGAAAATTGACCCTCAGAGAGGGTGAGTGTTTCTCTCAAGTGTCATACACACAACCAGGAAGTGGCGGAGCTACACTGAGCCCAGAGCAGACCCTGATGTCTATGCTCTGCGCCGTGTCAGCAAGAAGAGCCCATGCTACTCAGCCAGGCTGAGCCCAGCACACACTAGGCTCCCCACTGGGAATAACCTGGTCTCAGGGCTTCAGTTAACCTGCAACAGTACCTCTGGCCCATCCACTCCCCAGCGCCCCAGGAAAATGGAATTTCAAGCCTGCAAGACTGAAAGCCAAACCCCCCTGGCCTGGGGAACCTGTCCTCTGAGGCTTCTGCCTCAGGATCTAGCCCCTCTGCACCTGGAGCAGACAGCCAACTCCTCTCCCAGGCTATGCTAATACCCAGCTCTCTGCTACAGCGGGACCATCCACCGCACTGCATCCAGGCCCATGACTGTGGTGCCAACACACCTATTAGAAGCCCATCTAAGCCCAGAGTTTTGATGACAATTAGCTCAAAATAACATATGTGCAACATCTATATTATTGCATAATTTATAGACTTTTCACACTGTTTGTGGGGGATATATGCACCACAGTACAAGCTATTCGCATATAAATGGCGGGTTATAGACATACGCTTATGTTCCATAGGTAATATCCGAAACACACGCACGCATTGCTCTTACAAGAGCTGAAATTTGCTCGCTTTCTGCCACAACTTGAAGTGCACAGATCCTTTAACAGTTTGTTAATTTTAAAATTTACAATACTGAATTGTCCATCTCTGAACACATAAGTGATTTTCAACGGCTTGAGGGGTTATGGCTGCCAAGTATCAGGGAAAAGGAGGATGACAGTTTCCAGAAGCTTCGCCTCAGAGAAGGTAGGAGTCAAGTTCACATTTGTAAAAATTACTCATGTTAATGGTTGTCAAAGAGAATGGCATTCCCCCAATCCAGTTCATGATCAACCGCCAAGTCAATAACCTTGATGACAAAAAACCTGTCATTTATTGATGACACGCAAGTGTGCGGTTCCTGACCTCTGCCAGAGGTCAGATGCTGTGCTAGGAATACGGAGCCCAGGAGGTGTCCGTGGCAGCAAATCCAGCCCTAAAGCGGAGGTGGACACGGGCTGGGTTTAAATGCCAGCTCAGCGCGCTCTGTGACCTGAGGGAATGAAGGCCACTCACTCAGCCTCAACTTCCTGGCCTGTAAAGTGGGACCAACCCCTTGTAGACATGCCGTGAAGATTAAGAAATGGCATGTCCAACGTGTGCTGCCCTGTGTCTGGCCCACGAAGGGGCCGTGGGAGGCAGGGAACAGAGCCCCACGCAGAGTAAACCCAGGGCAGGTGATTTTTTAACTGCAGTAAAATACACATACTGAAAAATTCACCACTCTAGCCATTCTAAAGCGTACAATTTCATGGCATTTAGTACATTCACAGTGCTGTGCAACCATCCCTTGTATCTAGTTCCAGAACATTTGTATCCTCCCAAAAAGACACCCTGAGCCCATGAGCTGTCACACTCTATTTCTCCTTCCCCCCGGCGCTGACAACCACCAAACTGCTTTCTCTCTATGGAGCTGTCTGTTCTGGCCACTTCATATAAATGGAATCATATGATAAATCGTATCTGCTCTTTTACGTCTGGCTTCTTCCACGGAGCATTTGAAATGTTTTCAAGTTTCATCCAAGTTGTACTACGATCAGCACTCCTTCTTTTTTATGGCTGACTGATATTCCATTGTCTAGATAGACCATGCTCTATTTATCCATTCAGCCGCTGATGGACATCTGGGTCGTTTCCACTTCAGGGCTATTATGACTAGTGTTGCTATGAAACCATATCTGGTTTTAATGATGGGACCAATATTGCTTCAATTTCAAGGTGCTGTGTCCATTAACTCACATCATCCTATCACCCTTATGGGGTCTGGAGCTGCTTCTCCCAATGTCCCCATGAGCCCAAGACCTCTTCAGGCGAAGCCAGCCGGTGATGGCTTCCCTATTCGTACACGGTCTTTATTCGCCTCCACATCAGCCACCACTTTGTGCTTCCTAATTGATTTACTGACATAAACTCCACCCTCGTATCATGATAACAGTCATTACAGAAACGGCTCATCGTGAACTTGTAACTATCATCCTCGTGAATTTCTTGTTGGCTGCATACAGATGGGGGAAAGAGAAGGAACACAGGGTGAGCACAAGTTGGTACCAGGTGCCGTGCTGGCGCCTTTCTCTGACTTGATCCTCATAACCACCCTCTGAGGTAGGAGTTACAACCCCTGGCACATGAATGAGAAAATTCAGACTCAGAGATGAAGTTACTTGTCTCATATTACACAGCTAAGGAGAGGCTGGGCGAGCATTCAGCCCCCAGGTGCGTTTGGCTCCAAAGCTGCCCCCAAAACACAAGGCAGTGCTTCCCGGATGGAAAAATTATTAACAACAGGCCATCTTAGCCTGCTCCTCTGATTGCGTCTGTTCGCTTTTTGCCCCATCAAACTGAGCACCACTGCATCTGTGAATAGACAAAGCTCCTGTCCCTCTATGCTGGGCTTGGGAGCAATTCTACTCCCTTCATTCTGGGAAAGGAATGCAATTTTATACACTCAGCAAGGTTATGGAATTGGGACCCTGGGCCAAAAGATAAGAGGCGCTCAGGTCTCTGGAGCATCCTGAGTAACTGTCTGACTTCAGGTGAGCCAGTCCACCAAACCAGGCTTCATCTTCCTGCCACCAAAACGGGCATCTGTTGTCTGCTCCATAATGTCCCAGGAATGGTGACAACTGTCTTTAGGTATTGGCATCTTTAGCTATTTGTGTGCAAAAGCACATGGAAGACGTGAGCTTGAATCCAGAGAAGGGGAGCATGTGATGTTTACTTACCAGAGACAAGGTGATCAGAACAGCCAGGGCTCCCCTTAGGACCACCCTTCAGCCAACATCCAGGGCCCTGGGGCATCCATTATCTCTGAAAGGCCATCTGATAGAAGGAATTCAGGGGCCACAGGAAAGGGGGTGCTATCCATCTCAAATGACAGCCTTGTAACATTTGCATCGTCATGAGTGAAATACCCATACTTTTCAGAAAATGTCCCAGGCTTTCTACTAGGAGACTTCCAAATTGAGATATCCAAAGGTCAAGATGTTTCCATGAATTCTCGCGGGTGAAAGGCAGGAAAGCCGGCTGCTTTAGACTCTCACCTTCAGTTCTTAAAATAGCCCTTCTGCTACCAGTCCCCAGACCTCTTCTCTTCTCGACTTCACTCCCTCCCCCAAGGTCGGCCTCACCTAGCATCCTGGTACACATCATGTCTGTGTATTAAGTGTCAGAGTTGAATCTGCTGCCCCAACCTCCCCTTCATCCCCAACACAGTATATCCACCTGCCTCCCTCAAGCCTCCAAATGGATGTCTAAGGTGTGTCTCAAATTTAGCATGTCCCAAAAAAACTCCTGGTTTTCAGGTTCCCCCAAAACCCACTCCTATGCAGTCCTTCTCACCCCAGGAATGGCCACACCATTCTTCTCATTGCTAGAGCCCAAAAGCGATGCCCTCATCCTTGGCTCCTCTTTCCCTCAAGACTCACATCCACACTGCTGGCAGATCTGTCAATCTGCCTTCAAAACGCAAACAGAGTCAGACCACTTTCCAGGTTTCCCATCTCTGTCTCCCCCCGCCCCCCCACCCCACTGTCCCCAGTCAAAGTCCCTAACATCTCTACCTGCATTGTTTCAGTAGCGTCCTAAGAGGCCTTCCTCCCTCTCTCCCACTACGTATGTTCTTCCCCAAGCACCTGCTTGAAACCCTCTAACAGCTTCCATTCTGAAGTAAAATCCAATTTCCTTACCAAGTCCATAAGGTCCTATCTGACCTGCTGCCGACATACTGCTCTGACCACAGCTCACCACCCAACTGCTTCCTGTTCCTTGAACATGACAAAGACACCCTTGCTCAGAGTCTCTGCATCTGCCATTTCCTCCGGACCTCTGCTCAAATGCCCCCACATGAGAGGGGCCTCCCCGACCCTCCTCTCTGAAATAGGACCCTCACCCCTTTCTTTTCACCTTACTCCCTTTATTTTCCTTCACTGTATGTCTCTTATATATTTATACAGTTATCTGGTTGCTACCTATCTCCCTTCACCAGAACGTAAGTGCCACAATAAAGGGGGGTTTATTCTGGCTCGCCACCATATCTCACTGACTGGCATGTAGTAAGTGCTCATTAAATATTTGTAGAAGGGGAGAACAAGGAAGGCAGCAGGTGAGTATTTTATACACTCGGCAAGGTTATGGAATTGGGGTCCTAGCCAAAGGTCTAGAAGCCCCAGTCTCCCATGGGCCCTGATGTACCGTGTGACTTGAAGTGAGCCAGTCTACGGAGTGGGCCCCAATCTTCCTGCCAACAAAATGAATATCTGTTGTCTGCGCTGGAATGTTTTAGAGATGATAATTATCTTCAGATACTAGTATCTTTAACAGTCATGGAAATTTAAGCCCAGAAATTCAAACTCACCCAAATTCATCCAGATAGAAAGTAGAAAATCCAGAGTGTGAGCCCGGATCATGATGCTCTATAACCTTCGCTCTTTCTTCAACAATGAATTGCATCTCTGGGCCACACTCTTTGTAGAAATTGAAATCACTGTCCTAAGTCAAGCAGAGTTGGAGACAGATAACATTTCCAAGAAAAATGTGAAAAATAAATGTTATGGTAACAAATTGCCCATGATCTAATTATCATCATCAAACATTTATTAAGGGCCCATGAGCACATGGTGCCCTGCTTGGCAGGCTACTCGGAGGGATAGAGAAAACTAGAACAGCAGACAATGGGAGACCATTAATATGAATGATGCTTCCGCCTCTGTACTGCCCATGGGCTGCGGAAGAAAGCAGAGAGTCAAAGAAGGCTCGGAATTGGATGTAGACAAAGTGGGAATTGCACTACTTAAAAAAAAAAAAAAAATCTAAGCCTGCATGGAAAGTTCCTGAAGCCCTTATAAGAAGACAACAGCCTTGTCCCACAGAAGCGTGGACTGGAAGACAGCCCCAGGGAGCACCCAGACTGAAAGGCATCACTGCTTCCTTCCCACCCCAGCCCCAAGCTGATGGATCACCCGAGCCCACTCAGTGAGGGGCTGGGGCTCCTGACTGGACTGGCCACCAGGCAAGCAAGGATGATAGCTCTCTCCCATTACACCCAGAGAACCAAGGGCCCACTGGGGCTCCTGCCAGGTGGAAATGGTAATCGCTCCCTATCACGGCAACGTGTGGCAAATCCCCACCATCTCCGCTCCAGTATTAAGATGTGCTAACTACACGTCCTCTGAGAGAGGCGTCACCCAGTATCACCTCATCCCCCCTTTCCCTGGTGTCTCCCCTACAGAAAATGCAGAATCCATTCTAGACTTGGATTCATCGGGAAAAGTTTTTCAGGAGACAGGCTTATTCAAATTTACAACTCCGGAATTACAAGTTAGCTTATAGTAAGCAAACTTACCCTTCAGAGTAATCAAACAGAAAGCCCAAGGCTCCTGCTATGTGTGCTAATATTTGATTTTTTTTAACGAGGTACGTATATGTGTGCTAACACAGCTAATGGCACTGAAGTAACAGATGTCCTTCCGAGTTGCCCAGGAAGAGGGAGGGCTTTGCTGCCGAACTGAGAGTTTTAAATTCCATGGATGTGTGTGAGTGTGAATGTGTAAAATATGGGATATACAAATATCTTTAAACAGTATCTGTATTTTTTTAAACAAATTAACCAAAGGGAGGCTTAGCACAAGACAGAGAGAGAGAGAACATCCCCCCACACCCAAGCTACTAATGGCAGGCGTTCTGCTGAGCCCCTTTTACAGACATCCCTTCACTGAATCCTCACAGAGCCCTGCTGGATAGCGTTGTCTCCATTTCAGAGGTGAGGAAAGGGAAGACTCTGAAAGCTTCCATAACTTGCCCACAGTCACTCAAATTGCAAATGGCAAAGTCACTCAAATCCATTTCTGCCTAGGTCCAAAGCAAACATTCTTTCCACAATACCACACTGCCTCCCAGGAACCAGCTGAAGCTTCACTTTCTGCTAAGGGGCCCTCCCCTGGGCTCCCACAGCATCTGGAAGGTCCCGGGTAATCACACTCGTCACGTACCATTGCAACTGTGTTTTCTCTTTGGTCTCCTTTACTGGACTGTTTCTGAGAACAAGGCCTTATCTATCTTTTCACATTTGTATCCCCAACTGTGCCTGCACAGAAGGACAGACAGACAGGTGAGTGAGAGAATGAGATGATGGATGGATGGATGGATGGATGGATGGATGGATGGATGCATGGATGCATGGATGCATGGATGGATGCATGGATGGACTGATGGACAGACAGGAGCATGGACAAAGAGTCAGGCAGGTAAGCAGATGCGTGGCTGGATGGCCAAAGAGATGGATGGGTGGATGGATGCATGGAATCATAGGGTTAAGTGAGTTTAGGTTCTAGCCTTCAGGGATCATGGTTATTTGCTCAGGAGACTTTTGGGGGCTGCACCACCTTGGACAAGGGCCTCTCTCCCTGGCCAGTCAAAGGGCAGTGACCATAGCCACCCTTTACCAGCCCCCTTTTATCTACTCTGTTCTAATAGGTCTGTTATCCCTCCATCAGAGCTGATGATGAGATTTTACCTAACAGCCCTGGGATGGATTTCTCTGGACAGGGAAGCTCTCTGCTATTAGATGCTATTCTTATTCATAGAGGTTTCTAATCCCCTCCTTAGTCATGCTGAATTATTTGCCTCAATGATATCCTGCAGGATTGAGTTCCAAAGGTTGATTAATTGTATGTTGCCAAAAAAGGGGTTCCCGCGTGTCTATTTTAAATTTGCAGGCTTTTAATTTCATCAAGTGTCCTCTTGACTATGAAAGCACCAAGGATGGGAGTACGCTGTGCAGGATCCAGCACCAGCCGGGGAGGCTGTAGGTCCCAGAAGAGGAGGCAGCAGCCTCGCAAGCGCAGTGAACAGTGCCCAGAGTCAAGAGCTGGCAGTGTAGAGCGGGTTTAGGAGGGGTTCCTGGGGCCCCTCTCTCAGGGCTGAACTTTTTGTGCACCCAACACTCATTTTAGTGAGCACCCATCAGCTGCCAAGCCTTGGGCTAAGGCACCAGGTATGCCAGATGAACAAAACAGACATGGTCCAGGAAAGCAGACAAACAATGAGCATCAAGTAAATAGATAAATGTTTATAATATAACATTATATATAGCATAAATGCATAAATATTAATTAATAGATATTTATAAGCTGACCTACACTCTCCCAATGAAAACAGCAGGTGCTTTGATAGAATAAGATGGGGGTGGCCAAATATGGGGAATATCAGAAAACTGACATCATCAGACACTTGGAGCCTCAGGCCAAAGCTTTTGGAGAGCCTCCTGAAGTCTACCCCACGTGGCCCTGGGTGTGACCTCAAAAGGAAGGACTGTGGGGGCACCTTGCCAAATGTATTATAATTAGTTTGGGGAAAAAAGAGGGGAAGGGGATCAGCTTGGAACACAGGGAGGAAAGCTCAAGGCAAAAGTTGGCAGCACCCATGCAGGGGCTATCAGAGAAAGGGTACCCAGGGCCCCAGACATGAGCCACCGGGCTCTGGGGCAGACAGGTCTAGGTGAAGGTGAAGGTAGGCAACACTCCCACTGTGAGACAATGCTCCCTGGGAGGGCTCTCCATAAGGGCAGGATGTACAGGTTTGCAATCCCAGGAATTCTGGCCTGAGGTCACACGTGGGTTTCCTCGGCTGGAGATTTCCTTGCTGGGCGTTGTCCTGGGAAAGGAGTCCCTCTAAATGTGCTGACAAAATCAGGCTTCTAAGAATCCAATCCGAAGACCTACGCCTGCATCTTGGTGAATCTTCCCCAAAATGCCACTCTCTAGAAGGTTTGAAAGCTAGTCTCTGGCACACATCCCTGTTCCCCTGGAGCCTGTCACCTCCAGCCCCAAGGAGGCCCAGCCAGAGGTACAGAGCCAGCAGAGGCCCACAGGAAATAAGCCAGTCCAGCCTCCCAGTCCCCAGTGGGCTTGGAAACCAAGGGCTTTGAACCCACCCCATGAGCCCTGCTCAGAACATTGCAAGGCAGGTGGAAGCATCCAGCAGCTGACAAACAGGGGGCCCTGCACTGCCCACTCATGGGAGAGGAACAGCCTGGGGGGGTGCAGAGTCCAGGAGGACTGCTGGCCTTACGGGGCACGGGCAGCATGAGTTGCAATACACACTCCGGACACAGGTAACCCAGACACCAGGCCCCAGGCTTCTGTAGCCTGGAGGGAACGTTCCATTCTCCCACACCCTGCCACTTCCCATTTAGTGGTTCAAACAATGTGGGATACATTGCAAGTCAAAATAAGCAACACTGCATTTTATAATTAGCCACAACTTGACAAATTAATTAGTACAACAGCACAGTGTGCTCCCTGAAGCATGGCTTACTATATTTTGCTTAGAGAATATATGTCTCAAATTACAGATGTATTATTAAAAGAACTTATGCAATCAGAGTGAATTCTAAAGGTCCCCTTTTGGTACCACTTTCTGGGACAGAACGAGGGGTTCAAGGCAGCTAGAAATATCATCAAACCCGCCATCCAGGCTTCGAACCACAACAGTGTTTGCAAAGATTTACTTTTTTTCCTGGAAAGGGAACAAGGGCTGTCAAGGCCCAAGACCTGGCCTCTGGAAGAGAGTTAATAACAATTAGTCTCTTGAGGCAATGTGAAGTGAGGAATGCTGAGTCTCGGGAGCCTAATAATCGAGGGCATCAGGCTGGGGCCAGAATCCTGACTCGGCCATATGGGAGCTGTGTGGTGTTAGGCCGTTTCTCATCCAGAAGTGGATATGGTAATAATACGTGCCTCGTCGGGTTCCTGTGGGGACTGATGTGTCCAGTGCTTAGACCAGGGCCTGGTGCACACAAAGAGGGCGCACTTCCATTGGAAGACTCGGAGAGGGTCGTCTTAGCCTTATGGGCTGGTGGCCTAGAGGGGTCTTCCTAGCCTTATTCATTCAGAAACTCAAACACCAAGTTTGAGGAAACACCAAGCTCACTGAAATGGATGTGCTTACCAGAAGGCCAATAAATAGATGGCAGTGATAGTTATAACCAGTGATGGGCTGGTAAGTGTTGAATAGCCAACTCTTAGGTGGTGGGGGTGGAGGAGAGATGGAAGCCCTGAGTCGTAGGCTTTGCCAGGCTATAAATCCTCCCACCATAACCAATTCCAAGCTATCAAGGTGATGCCATTGAACACAACAGAGCTGGGGACACATATACACAATCAACTCCCACGAGCAGGTACAAGTGAGCCCAGCACACCATCAGCTAAAACTGAGCCTGGGATTGCAATCTTGTATCCACAAGACCAGCTGCCTCCTTTCTGGGAAGCAGATCCCCTAGGCTGCTCAGAGGCAGGTGAGTCATGGGACAAGTGGAGTTAGCTGACGGGCTTGCAAATGAGCCTGGAAGTCCACTGGCTTCAGGTGATGTGGCCACGGTGGGGACGGCACCACCAGTGAAGCCATGCTCCTGCAAGCCCAGGGGTCCCCCTTTCCCGCTTGCACTGTGTTTTGATAGACATAGCCAACCCTGGCCCCCGCTCTCCTTTGCCTCTGGGAGGACCAACCTCCATTTCTCAGTCCTTCCGAATGTCCCATTTTGTTCTGCCACCAAAGCCATTCCTTTCTCTCGCGCATGTCCACGCAGACCTACTTTATGTTGGCTAAAGTGGTAATTCTCAGAAGATGGTCTTATTGCCCTTATTTCCTAGTTCATGCAGTGGGGGACTCACCTCACGACAGCTGGAATTGTAACTCCAAATTCTACTCAAAGCCAATGTTATCCTCGTGGTGACAAACTAAGCAATTAACAAGTCCCATTATTTTGCTTTCTAAGTATACTGAAATCTACCCCTACACTCCATCTCTACCACGACTTCCTTCCCTTAGATCCTCATCATCTTCTGCCAGGACTACTCAATTGTCCCCAAGTTAATCACCTTTCTTTAATCTCACTTCTTCCTTCCTTCCCTCCTCTACTCAACTAGAAAGAGAATTCAAAATGGCAATCTGACCTTGTCACTCCCCATTCATAAGCTCTCTAAGGTCATTTCCCCTGTCCCCCCAACCCCTGCCCTCAACTTTGGTATTTCTGGACCCTACGCTGGACCCCATGACAATTTGCAACTCTGTCTTGGCATATGCAGTTCCTTCCACTTGAAGTTCCCTTCCCCACCCCTACTGGACCACCTGGACAATTCCTCCTCACCCTTCAAAATCCCTCTGAGTTCTTCCAGTCAATGCTAATAAATCATTATGAGAAACAGCTTACTCCCTTTCCCCATGTTTTGACCAAGAACCTAAAGAAGAAATTTCACCCCTAAACGTATTAAGGAAAAAGCTGCTGTTCTTCCTTTCACCTCTCCTAGTACCTCCCCTTAGAAAGGGGGAGGTTTAACCCGCTGGGTAACAAGGCAAGGGCTTGATGCCCATTGGCTCACTATCTCTAGTGACCAACAAGGGTGAGTAGAAGGGTGAGGACTGAGGCGCAGGCCGGTTGCCCCAGCAGTTGCCTGAGTGGAGGCTGGAGCTCCAGACAGACTGTCCCTACATGTAGGGCCAATTAACGCATTTGGGGGGAAAATAACAGAAAGTCCATTTTGACCTCAGCTCCAAAACAGGTCTTTTATTCAACAATAAAACATGTATTTTTATCCTTATCTGACTCTTCTATATGTTTCTCAATCATTCAGGATTCAAAGAAGACTCAAGTATGAATAATTAGCCCTCCAAACCCAGAACTTGAGTGGCAGGAAGAGATCTGTGTTCAGAGTAGTAATTATCTGCTAACATGTCAGTCTCGCACAGTGGACACTGAGCCCCGGGAGCAGAGGCTGAGTCTTTTCTTTACTGAATGGAATGCACCCAAAAGCACAGAGTGCCCATCCCATCTCAGGCAGGGCATCAACTGTTGTAGAACCTGAATGCTTAGGAAGAGCCGGGCCAACATGGTCTCTGGACCCAAGCCTCCTGCTGTGCAAGGCAGGGATGCACCCACCATGGAGGAATCCAGATGCGGCTCCCAGTCCACTTTCTCCATGGGTCTGCCTCCCTCTGCCTCCTCTTCTGTTGGTTGGTCCCGTCTAACTCTGCCTCTCTGTCACTCGCTGCACATCTGTGATGTCAACCATGCCTAGGTCTCAGAGGCAGAGGGGTCGTCTTCCATCCACTCATCCACACAGAGACCACCCGGAATATCTCAGACCAGCAGTTTTTAGGGCAGATCTGCTGAAATCTGCTCCTGCAAATCAATCCAGGGCATCAGTAGTGGGGCAAGGCCTCGGGCCCTTGTGGGGCCTCCTATAAGGCCTGAAGTCTTGAAACACCACAGCAGCAGAGCAGAACGTCCATCTGCTTATACCAGCACCACCAACAGGGGCTCAGAGAGAAACAAGGGTCTTTGAGGTACAAGTCCATGAGCCACAACCATGTCCCATGACCCATAGGGAAGAGGCTGACCTTATTTAGAAACTTCCCCGGCCAGTGCTGTATACAAGGTGGCAACACAAAATAGGGTAGAAAGGAGTGCCTGGTGGTTTGTTTTCCCTGATGGAGCCAGCTGGAGAGTCCACCTGAGACAGCCTGGCTTTCCCAGAGAGCATGGGCTCTGCATTCACACTTCCTGGGTTCAAATCCCAGCACTCCTTCATCCTAGTCAGGTCACCTGGGCCAGTCTCTTGACCACATCAAACCTCAGTTTCCTAATCTATAAAACTTGTTCTGTCACCCAAGGTCACTGAGAGGGGTAACAGGGAGCACAAATGTAAATTTCATGGTCCAAGAGTCACGTGGCTATCCCATGGCTATCGGCTTTGCTATCTGAAGGGAATGTGGGAGCAGAGCTGTCTGCTGGAGCTCTGATGAAGTCCGACCTCTGTTTCCACCATGTTTCGGCTGGGGTGTTAATACCTCACACAGCCTGTCACTGGGAGAGAGCCTGTCAGGCCCTCCCACCTGGGCAGGTGAGCCCTCTGCCCTGGTTCCAGCCCCATCCTGGGGACCACTCCGAGGAGACCAAGCAAAGCCAACCATCTTGTCTGGTGGCAGCCCCTCTGAGCAGTCTCCACCCTGGAACAGGAACATGTCCATCAGCCCCTCAGACACTGTGGATCTATGCAATTGGGAAACTGTGTCGGTGCTGGAGGAGGCCTAGGAGGGCTTCAGTCAATCCTACAAAGTGCTATGTAAGCACAGAGGTTCACCTAGTCCTAAACCTTCCTTCCAGCCCCCCTGAGTCAGACAGGATGGCTGTCTCTATGCTTGGAGTCTTTCTTCAGCCAGAGGAGGTCAGCCTGGCCTGGCTGTCAGGCCTCTGGGCTCCCAGACACCACACTTGTGGCCCACACAGCTTCTGGCAGAAGAGTGGGAGCCTCTCTGAGAGGCACGGTCACCTCTGGGTACAGAACGGGGCCAACATGCCTGGATGAAGGGAAGAGGGAAGGACTCAACCAGGAGAGGTAAAGCTCTACCTGTGCAGAAGTCCAGGACCAAGGGTAAGCAGAGGCCCCTGGAGAGGTGGAAGTTCTGCTCAGTGGTCTGAGAAGCTTCTAGAAGCCTAGAGTTTTGAAAACAGCAGGAGATATTGCCTACACCAAAGCAGCAGGCTAACAGCAAACTCAGATTCCACAGGGTTGCCTCCAAAGAACTCCATGGGCACCAAGGGACCACTGAGGAACAGGTGGTCATTCTGCCTTTCCTGCACCATCCAAGCCGCACTCAGAGCATCTTCCCCTTCATCTCTGAGCAGCTCAGAAAGCTCAAGACGCCAGCACAGAGAAAAGACTTCCTGAGAAGCCAACACATTGTTCCTCCAACAGAGTGTGGCATCACACACCCAGCACCCACACCGACATACCTGGAACTCCAGACCAGGAAATACCCTCCCTCAGCTCCAGCCCTTTGTCCCAGGCACCCAGCAGGGCTTCTCGCAGACTGTCTCTTCTCTACACACCCTGAACCCTCCACCTTTCCAGTTCCTCAGAAGATGACAAAGAATCTGAGGACCAAAAACAAGAAACACGCTCCCTCTCCATCCTGATGATCTTCCTGACAGCCAGGGGTTGGGGCCACACAGGGAGGGTGTCAGGGAGCCCAAGGCAGGCCTTCCCTGGGACTGTGACCTGAAGGCTCTGCTGTAGGTCCCTTGCCTGCGGCCCACTATCCCCTGCCCTCATTACTGGCTGGCCGGTGCCTAGAGGCCCCAGAAAGGGTGCAGGTGGGCAGGCTGCAGGCTATAGGTGACCTACCTCAGTTCTGCATCCAGCTGGATCTTCAATTTGAACTCTGGCAAATTCGCAGCTCAACTGAATTTAATAAAACCCCCTCCAGAAATGTACACTGCATCATAAATAACCCAACAACCAGATTTTTGACCACTCTTGCAAAAATAATTTCTTCTTACATCTTCCATTTCTGTTCCCCAAATGTCAGCCCTTATTCTGAATTTTACCTGCAAGGTGAATTATCCCATGTGATATGCACCTATGGGATTTCAGATTTCAGTGAGAATTAATGCATGACAACAGAAACGGAAAATAAAACATTTTAATATGACAATTGGAGACTTACTGAACACCCTCTACAACATGTATTCAACATTAAGAAAGTAAGTAATGTAGTCTCAGGTTATATCAGTTTCACATCTGTTTTCAATAGTCCACCAAAGAAACAGCCAGGCTCCAATACGGAAACACTGCTCAACGCAGTCAAGGTCAAGAACTGAACGATGCTTTGTTCAATCTCTACACCCAGTGCCTAACAAGTGCTGGGAACATAATAAGTGCCATATCAATGCTGAATGAAGGAGTGAAGAAATTAGTGGCATTCTGATGCATCTAGTGTTTAATTTTCAAATCCCAGGCAAACACCCATACAACCTGCCTCCTTTTGCTACTCAGCAATCCTCACGCATACCCTTGTAAACCTGCAATGGCCCGACCATTTCTGAAATGCCAGTGTGAGTGATTTTAACTTTGATTATATTTTGATTGCCAGCCCTTCTGCAGAGCCAGAAGGCCTGAAACATTGCTGATCTTCAGAGGACATACGATTGGCTTAGAAAAGAAGAACTAGATGTTCGTAAAGGCAACCGTATCCCTGCATCCTACTTCTGTCTGTTGCCTATCCACTGAGAGCTATTACAGACCATCCAATTCTTCCACCATCCGACACCTCACCTCCTATCGAAGACCTTACTAAAGGGGAAAAAAAAACTACTAATCGCATCACAGAGGTGCTTTTACAGGGTCCCCCAGGAAAGTCCCAACTGCCTGAGATGTGCAGAAGTAGCATGGGGCAGGGAGGAGAGGAATGTGAGCCATTTCCAGACTTTCAGGGAGCCTCCTGGAAATCACAGATTCCTCTGCAAAAGGAGAAGTCAAAACCCTTTGTTCTTGAGTAGAACTTGGCAGTTCATTTTTGACAAGCTGTCTCATACAGGTCGGAAGTCCATTCCATTTACACTGCCAAACTGGATGCTGCAGCAAAGAGCCCCGCCCCCGTGCACAACATCCTCGGGCCCTGTGTCAATGTCAGACAGAATCATGCCAATCCATCACACGTTCATCCCTCTATTTGTATTAACTCATTTAATCCACAAGCAACCCAATGTGGATAGATTCTGTCATTATCTCCGTTTTGCCATGTGGAGAAACTGAGGCACAGAGAGGCTAAGTAACTTGCCCAAGGCCACACAATAGTTCACGGCAGAGCTGGGATTCAAACCTGACTTTTCGCCCCCAGAGTCCTCACTTGCAATCACGGCAGCAGCGTGATGGGGGCAGAGGTCTGGACGAACTGGGGTAACCACATCTACATGTTCTCCAGAAGTTGCAGCAGAGCCAAATGAACTTCTAATGGGATCAAGAGATGCTCAATAGGTAAGGAGGTGGGGAAAATTATCTTGACAGGTTAGACTGGGATTTTTTGCAGGGACAGAATTGTCTACTGAGGATAGCTTTTGACATTTGTTTAGGGCAACAGATAAGCCCTATAAAGCCTGAGCGTTGACTGCCCCAAGCTTCAGAGAAGACCTGGATAATAGAGAAAAGTGTGGGGCTCCTTGGACACAACCTGGGGAGGACAAAAGACATGGAGGGAGGAAGGAGAGTACAAGATGACAGAAGAAAGGTTAGGCTGACCTCCTCAGGATGCCCCTCTCGAAAATCTTAAGGAAAGCCTACCAATCTCATGACTCATCAGTGTGATGACTGTTCACTGGTGTGAGGATTTTTCTATTTGTTGTTGGAACCAACGGAGGGCTAAGGTTCTCACAGGAGAGGCATGGGGCCAGGCAGAGGCCACACATGCTGAAACCATGGCTCACAGACAAAAGAGGCCAGCGGATTATAAAGCCCTGGTGATGTGATGAGCTTTGGACTTCCACTGGCCATGGACTTTGACACCTTGGTCTCAAGACACGAAGTGGCCCATGACTGTGTTCTTGGTTACAGCCAGCATGATCACATCAGATGAGACAGTCAAGACTTTCTCTCTTCATTCTTCTTAAAGTCCATTTCCCCAAAGAGTGGGTTTGATAAAAATCATAGTTGGGATGCCTGGGTGGCTCAGTTGGTTAAGCGTCTACCTTCAGCTCAGGTCATGACCTCGGGGTCCTGGGATCAAGTCCCAGTCGGGCTCCCTGCTCAGCAGGGAGTCTGCTTCTCCTTCTCCCTCTGCTGCTCTCCCTGCTTGTGCTCTCTCTCTCTGACAAATAAATAAGACCTTTAAAAAAATCATACTTAAGAGTTAAACCCCAAACTCACCTTGATCTATCTAGATCGGTCTGTCCATGCCAGTGAAAGAGGAAAGAGGGATTATTATCCTGACAAGTGACACTAACAGAGAAGGAAATGCCATTTGCTCATCCCTGGATCATCATCCCCATAAAACTCCCAGTCATCGATCACTTAGATGCACTTATACATATGCCAAGAATCCCTGCAGTAAGGCTGCAAATGGCTAGGCCCATTTCACATGGAAGACATGGAGACTCAGCGAGGTCAAATCATTGCTGAGGCCCCATGGGTAGCAAGCAGTCAATTGGGCATACCACCCAGATCTCTCGGTCCGACAGCAAAGGCCCCCACGTCCTGTCTCCACTCACACTTCCCTCCAGACAGGCCACCACTGGAACAGTGGTGGTCCACGTCACCACAGCTCAAGCATCGGAACAAAGGATTGCCTCAAAACTAATTAGTTGCTCATATTCAAAACCAATTAATCTTAGTTAAGCTCACTGAAGCCTCACCCTCAGTGACTGAAAATACTGAACCTGAATTTGTCATCAAAGACAACTCCCCAGCAGGAAGCCCACTTGTCTAAATAACTCAGGCTTCCGGAGCTACCTGGGCCCTGGTGAGAGAAGGCTGAACAGTAATCCACAAGCGTGGAGCGGAGCCAAGCCCTGAGTCCACGGACCCAAGCCGGGCGCACATTGTTAAAACATAAGCAGAAAATCACTTATTCTGCATGAAGTGATTAATAGTGCCAGCCACTTCCTAGACATGGCGGCAGCCCCGAGAAACGATGTGATTACTCCCAGTGAAGGGAGATGTTCGGGGACTCATTACTTCCAAGGCAGTGTGTACGATTTCATGGTTAATTAGGACTTTGGAGGGGGGAGTCCCACTACATTACCCAGCCTAAACAGAGTTCCTAACCCCTCTCCTTGCCTTTACACTGTGATGAAGTCAACTTTGGGGGGGGCGGGGCGGGGAATCAAAGTGGCTCTGGGCTAATTAGACCCCAGCAATGATTGCTGGAGATGAGTTTTGCGGTAATCCTGGACTAGCCAACTCCTGGCGGCCTCTGAGCCACACTTGATGCCCTCCGTAGTACAGCAGAAGCACTGGAGACATGGTTTCCAGGGAGAAAAATGACTTTTAATCAAGGCTGGGAAATGGAATTACATGTGTAATTAGATAGAAACAGCCACAAAACCACAAGCAAGGGAGCGCACTGTAATATTGAGCTTCCGTTCACAGCGGCCAGTGAGAATTTAGGCATAAACTATGCTGATGAAAGCATTTGGATTTTCGTTCTCTGGCTGACCAGAACTTCCCAGGAGGAAAATAATGGTTGCTTTGTCCTCATTGGAAACACCCCATGTGGCGACGCAGTGACTGCATTCCCTTTGTCGCTCCTGGTTTTTGCTCTCCTGGTGCCCCCCACCTCAAGTTTATTATCATCCCCAGACAAATAAACACATGTGTAGGGTTTCCTCACTTTGGAAAGCAAACTCCGAATGCCTAGTGAAGGAGATAAACTATTTTGAGGCTCCAGGACCAGAGGTCACCAGTTAAGGGCTCTAAGGGGCATTCATTTCATTTCAAGTTCATTGGCATATGAAGCAGAGCGCCATTTTTTTTTAATAGACACTGACTTCTTTGACCTCTGAAGGATCACTTGAGTGCCAGTCTTAGGCAAAAGTAGGGCAGAGAGGCAGTCATTGCCTGAGATTATAAGTCTATTAACACAATCACTTTTCTTGGAGCTTTACAAAGCCTTACAGGGGCCTCTGAGAGAAAAAGCACTAAAACCCCAGCCACTGCAATGGAATACTCTATGTCAGAGAGACCATCAGGATAGGCCAGAGCTGCTCCTCCAGGCCCAGATGCAGGGACACAACAAGACTTGGAAATAAAACCATTTCAAGGAAAGGTGGGGCTAGGTGAGTGGCCTGGGCTCCACACCCCGTGCACAGGATGCCTGTCATGGTGGAGCTTTCACCTGTTGCTAAAGGCCTCTCCCCTCCTCAGCCAGGAACCAGAGTGAATGCTTGTGCACAAAAACGCCATTTGGAATAGGACGAAGGAAAGCTGTGAATGGCCGATCCATGGCCTAAAGCCACGTTAGCTCTTTATTCATAACACATCACACTGGAGACTCGCCTTGTTCATAATGTCAAGAAATACTACAACGATGACCATGGGGGCACCACAGGGCGTGTGGAAAGTGGACCAGCTATAGAGCCCTGCAGGCCTGGGTACACATCTTTTATTCCTTCTCTGTTCTGAGACTCAGTCTCCTCTATAAGACAGAAATAGTGACTTACCTCACAGAATTAGTGTAAGAACTGAAAATAGAAATAAAGATTCCTTCTATATATGTCAAGCCTCGCTCATGCCAGTCACCTCATAGACGTTGTCTCACTCTGGTAATTCTGTGAGCTTGACATTACTATTATCTCTATTTTACAGATGGAAAGTTGATGTTCAGAGAAGTTAAGCAAAAGAAAAAAAAAAGAGAGAGACAGAGAATGAGAGAGAGAGAAATTAGGCAACTTTGTCCAGAAGCCATTACTTAGTGAATGGCAGAGCTGAGACGGAAGTTGACAACAGGTCCAGGGTATGTTGGGTATGTTGACAACAGGTCCAGGATGCATCACCACCACGTGATGCTAAGTGAGTGAGTGAATGGCAGGCCTGCAGCAGGTTCTCATGTGTCTTCCAGACCTCGCTGCCCCCACACCCACCAACAGACTGATCAGATGCTCAGGATGGTGGTGGGGAGGTTATCTCTTATACATTGCATTGATCCATAACTAACTTTATCCTGTTACATCTGACCCAACATTCCAGCAACAAACATATTTTTGACCCATAGAATTTCCTTCTTAAAGACATTATTCCTGAGTAAGGAGGAGGCCCAGTGGTGAGAGGGAGCTGCTGTATGGCTCAGAAAAGCCTGGCCTGATAGTGAGGTTGGGGGACTGAACCAGGAGGCAGAAAACAAATCAAGTATTATAAACCGAGGACAGACATACTAGTGCCTGGGTAAGGTAGAGGCTGCTTCTCACCAGCAGAGAGAAAACTCAGCCATTAGGTAGCAGTGGGGACCCCACCAGAATCAGGGTGACCCCAGGTGTCATGCATTCTCTGAAACACCAGGCCTGTTGTTGGGCATGGCTGCACTTCTTGGCTTTAACTACCACTGGGACCAGATTCCACCCTAGGAGTCTTACTTTTCCAAGTCCTTAAGAAGCAAAAAACTCTTCTGGAAACACATTTGGACCCTGCCTGCAGCTCCACCCTTTCCCTTCTCCTTCTCAAGCCCATCATGACCACCTCATCCCCTTACATAAGAGAGAATGTCCACAGTGGCCCTTACATGGCTGGTTTTAAAAGGTGAGAAGTTCTCTCACCATTCCCACGGAGCCTATGCATGTGTTTTAAGCACTTGCCAGAGCTAAACTTAAATGGTCTGCTTGTCCAATCCTGTCAAAATCTGGCAGGCAGTGGGGAAATGACAGGATCTACGCAGACAAAAATCCAAATGCACCCCCACAAGACTCAGCCAGCTGTGATTTTACAGATAGCACACATCCAGGGATCACTGGAAATTCAAGTCAATAAATGGATGAGGGGTGACTGTGTGACAAGTTGGGAGTGACACTTTATAAGAAATGTCTGTTTCTGATTAATTTCCTGAAGGTTTTAAAAATGAAGCACAGAATATCCCAACTGGTAAAATTGATGTGGAACATGCAATGCTCAAAAGCTTCAGTTAATAAGTGATTTAAACATTTTGAACATTTATTTCTTTAATAATGGGTGAGAAACTCTTTTAAATGTATAATGGCCGACCTCGTAGAAGAGCTCTGTGAAAAAAATGAGAAAATGCTGATCTACTTCTGGTAAGCAAAAAAGGAGAAAATTTGGTAATATATCAGGAAATCAATTGAAAAGGTCAGTAATTCTCATCTACCCACACACAAAAAAATGACTAAGTATAAAGATTCAGGAAGGAAAAAAACCAAGGTAGACAATAACATACCTAGGAATGCACTGAACAAGAAATGCATAAATCTGTATGAACAAAACATTGAAAAAGTACGAAAGGATGCAAAAGCAGGCTTGAAGAACATGGAAAGGCATGTCATTTTCTTGAGAAGGACTCAACATCACAAAGATTTGGATTCTCCCTACATTTGTTTATGTGCTGCAAGTAATCCCGATTCAATGTCCATAGGCTGTTTTTCTGTCACTAAACAAGCTGATTTTAAAGTTCAAAAGAAGAAAAAAAACAAGAAAAGAGCTTTGAAAAAACTAAAAGAATAATAATAATGATATCAGGAGGTTCAGGGAGACCTAATTCTACCACGTATGAAAATATACACTATATTTTTTAATACTTTTTTACTGTAATGTTAATCACCATACATTACATCATTAGTTTTTGATGTAGTGTTCCATGATTCATTGTTTGTGCATAACACCCAGTGCTCCATGCAGAACGTGCCCTCTTTAATACCCATCACCAGGCTAACCCATCCCCCCACCCCCCTCCCCTCTAGAACCCTCAGTTTGTTTTTCAGAGTCCATCGTCTCTCATGGTTCGTCTCCCCCTCCGATTTACTCCCCTTCATTCTTCCCCTCCTGCTATCTTCTTCTTTTTTTTTCTTAACATATATTGCATTATTTGTTTCAGAAGTACAGATCCGTGACTCATCAGTCTTGTACAATTCACAGCACTCACCATAGCACATACCCTCCCCAATGTCTATCACCTAGCCACCCAATCCCTCCCACCCCCCAACACTCCAGCAGCCCTCAGTTTGTTTCCTGAGATTAAAATCCTCATATCAGTGAGGTCATATGATACATGTCTTTCTTTGATTGACTTATTTCACTCAGCATAACACCCTCCAGTTCCATCCACGTCATTGCAAATGGCAAGATCTCATT
The DNA here is from genome assembly GCF_009762305.2 of Zalophus californianus. Classification (NCBI taxonomy): domain Eukaryota; kingdom Metazoa; phylum Chordata; class Mammalia; order Carnivora; family Otariidae; genus Zalophus; species Zalophus californianus. The sequence continues at coordinate 44,892,556 of NC_045609.1, forward strand.
CCTTTGGATGGCTGCATAATATTCCATTGTGTATATATACCACTTTTCTTTATCCATTCATCTGTCGATGGACATCTTGGCTCTTTCCACAGTTTGGCTATTGTGGACATTGCTGCTATAAACATTGGGGTGCACGTACCCCTTCGGATCCCTACATTTGTATCTTTGTGGTAAATACCCAGTAGTGCAATTGCTGGATCAGATGGTAGCTCTATTTTCAACTGTTTGAGGAACCTCCATACTGTTTTCCAGAGGAGTTGCACCAGCTTGCATTCCCACCAACAGTGTAGGAGGGTTCCCCTTTCTCCACATCCCCGCCAACATCTGTCATTTCCTGACTTGTTAATTTTAGCCATTCTGACGGGTGTGAGGTGGTATCTCATTGAGGTTTTGATTTGAATTTCCCTAATGCCGAGCGATGTTGAGCACTTTTTCATGTGTCTGTTGGCCATTTGGATGTCTTCTTTGGAAAAATGTCTGTTCATGTCTTCTGCCCATTTCTTGATTGGATCATTTGTTCTTTGGGTGTTGAGTTTAAGAAGTTCTTTATAGATTTTGGATATTGGCCTTTATCTGATATGTCATTTGCAAATATTTTCTCCCATTCTGTCGGTTGTCTTTTGGTTTTGTGGACTGTTTCTTTTGCTCTGCAAAAGCTTTTTATCATGATGAAATCCCAATAGTTCATTTTTGTCCTGGCTTCCCTTGCCTTTGGCGATGTTTCTAGGAAGAAGTCGCTGCGGCTGAGGTCGAAGAGGTTGCTGCCTGTGTTCTCCTTTAGGATGTTGATGGACTCCTGTCTCACGTTTAGGTCTTTCAACCATTTGGAGTCTATTTTTCTGTGTGGTGTAAGGAAATGGTCCAGTTTCATTCTTCTGCAGGTGGCTGTCCAATTTTCCCAACACCATTTGTTGAAGAGACTGTCTTTTTGCCATTGGACATTCTTTCCTGCTTAGTCAAAGATGATTTCACCATAGAGTTGAGGGTCCATTTCTGGGCTCTCTATTCTGTTCCATTGATCTATGTGTCTGTTTTGGTGCCAGTCCCATACTGTCTTGATGATGACAGCTTTGTAATAGAGCTGGAAGTCTGGAATTGTGATGCCGCCAGCTTTGCTTTTCTTTTTCAAGATTCCTCTGCCTATTCGGGGTCTCTTCTGGTTCCATACAAATTTTGGGATTATTTGTTCCATTTCTTTGAAAAAGGTGGATGGTATTTTGATGGGGATTACATTGAATGTGTAGATTGCTCTAGGTAGCACTGACATCTTCACAATGTTTGTTCTTCCAATCCATGAGCATGGAACATTTTTCCATTTCTTTGTGTCTTCTTCAATTTCTTTCATGAGCATTTTATAGTTTTCTGAGTACAGATCCTTTGCCTCTTTGGTTAAATTTATTCCTAGGTGTCTTACGGTTTTGGGTGCAATGTAAATAGGATCGACTCCTTGATTTGTCTCTCTTCTGTCTTGTTGTTGGTGTATAGGAATGCCACTGATTTCTGGGCATTGATTTTATATCCTGCTACTTTACTGAATTTCTGTGTGAGTTCTAGCAATTTTGGGGTGGAGTATTTTGGGTTTTCCACATACAGTATCATATCATCTGCAAAGAGTGAGAGTTTGACTTCCTCTTTGCCGATTTGGATGCCTTTGATTTCTTTTTGTTGTCTGATTGCTGTGGTTAGGACTTCTAATACTATGTTGAATAGCAGTGGTGAGAGTGGACATCCCTGCCGCGTTCCTGACCTTAGGGGAAAAGCTCTCAGCTTTTCCCCATTGAGAATGATATTCGCTGTAGGTTTTTCATAGATGGCTTTTATAATATTGAGGGATGTACCCTCTATCCCTATACTCTGAAGAGTTTTGATCAAGAAAGGATGCTGTACTTTGTCAAATGCTTTTTCTGCATCTATTGAGAGGATCATATGATTCTTGTTCTTTCTTTTGTTAATGTATTGTATCACATTGACTGATTTGCAGATGTTGAACCAGCCTTGCAGCCCAGGGATAAATCCCACTTGGTCGTGGTGAATAATCCTTTTAATGTACTGTTGGATTCTATTGGCTAGTATTTTGGTGAGAATTTTTGCATCCATGTTCATCAGGGATATTGGTCTGTAATTCTCCTTTTTGAGGGGGTCTTTGTCTGGTTTTGGGATCACGGTAATGGTGGCCTCATAAAATGATTTTGGAAGTCTTCCTTCCATTTCTATTTTTTGGAACAGTTTCAGGAAAATAGGTATTAATTCTTCTTGAAATGTCTGATAGAATTCCCCTGGGAAGCCATCTGGCCCTGGGCTTTTGTTTCTTGGGAGATTTTTGATGACTGCTTCAATTTCCTTAGTGGTTATAGGTCTGTTCAGGTTTTCTATTTCTTCCTGGTTCAATTTTGGTAGTTGATACCTCTCTAGGAATGCACCCATTTCTTCCAGGTTATCTCATTTGCTGGCATAGAGTTGCTCATAATATGTTCTTATAATTGTTTGTATTTCTTTGGTGTTGGTTGTGATCTCTCCTCTTTCATTCATGATTTTGTTGATTTGGGTCATTTCTCTTTTCCTTTTGATAAGTCTGGCCAGGGGTTTATCAATCTTCTTAATTCTTTCAAAGAACCAGCTCCTAGTTTTGTTGATCTGTTCTACTGTTCTTTTGGTTTCTAGTTCATTGATTTCTGCTCTGATCTTTATTATTTCTCTTCTTCTGCTGGGTTTAGGCTTTATTTGCTGTTCTTTCCACAGCTCCTTTAGGTGTAGGGTTAGGTTGTGTATTTGAGAACTTTCTTGTTTCTTGAGAAAGGCTTGTATTGCTATATACTTTCCTCTCAGGACGGCCTTTGCTGTATCCCAAAGATTTTGAACAGTTGTGTTTTCATTTTCATTGGTTTCCATGAATTTTTTAAATTCTTCTTTAATTTCCTGGTTGACCCATTCATTCTTTAGTAGGATGCTCTTTAGCCTCCATGTATTGGAGTTCTTGCAGACGTTTCTCTTGCAATTGAGTTCTAGTTTCAAAGCATTGTGGTCTGAAAATATGCAGGGAATGATCCCAATCTTTTGGTACCAGTTGAGACCTGATTTGTGACCTAGGATGTGATCAATTCTGGAGAATTTTCCATGGGCACTAGAGAAGAATGTGTATTCCGTTGCTTTGGGATGGAATGTTCTGAATATGTCTGTGAAGTCCATTTGGTCCAGTGTGTCATTTAAAGTCTTTATTTCCTTGTTGATCTTTTGCTTAGATGATCTGTCCATATCAGTCAGGGGGGTGTTAAAGTCCCCCACTATTATTGTATTGTTGTCGATGTGTTTCTTCGCTTTTGTTATTAATTGCCTTATATAATTGGCTGCTCCCATGTTAGGGGCATAGATATTTACAATTGTTAGATCTTCTTCTTGGATAGACCCTCTAAGTAGGATATAGTGTCCTTCCTCATCTCTTATTACAGTCTTTGGTTTAAAATCTAATTTGTCTGATAGAAGGATTGCCACCCCAGCTTTCTTTTGGTGTCAATTAGCATGGTAAATGGTTTTCCACCCCCTCACTTTCAATCTGGGGTGTCTTTGGGTCTAAAATGAGTCTCTTGCAGACAGCATATTGATGGGTCTTGTTTTTTAATCCAATCTGATAGCCTGTGTCTTTTGATTGGGGCATTTAGCCCATTTACATTCAGGGTAACTACTGAAAGGTATGAATTTAGTGCCATTGTATTGCCTGTAAGGTGACTGTTACTGTATATGGTCTGTGCTCCTTTCTGATCTATGCTGCTTTTAGGCTCTCTTTTTGCTTAGAGGACCTCTTTCAATATTTCTTGTAGGGCTGGTTTTGTGTTTGCAAATTCCTTTAGTTTTTGTTTGTCCTGGAAGCTTTTTATCTCTCCTTCTATTTTCAATGATAGCCTAGCTGGATACAGTATTCTTGGCTGCATATTTTTCTCATTTAGTGCTCTGAAGATATCATGCCAGTCCTTTCTGGCCTGACAGGTCTCTGTGGATAGGTCTGCTGCCAATCTAATGTTTCTACCATTGTAGGTTACATATCTCTTCTCCCGAGCTGCTTTCAGGATTTTCTCTTTGTCTCTGAGCCTCGTAAGTTTTAGTATTAGATGTCGGGGTGTTGACCTATTTTTATTGATTTCGAGAGGGGTTCTCTGTGCCTCCTGGATTTTGATGCCTGTTTCCTTCCCCACATTAGGGAAGTTCTCTGCTATTATTTGCTCCAATATACCTCTGCCCCTCTCTCTTTCTTCTTCTGCTGGGATCCCAATTATTCTAATGTTGTTTTGTCTTATCGTATCGCTTATCTCTCGAATTCTGCCCTCGTGATCCTGTAGTTGTTTCTCTTTCTTTTTCTCAGCCTCTTTATTTTCCATCATTTGGTCTTCTATATCACTGATTCTTTCTTCTGCCTCATTTATCCTCGCAGTTAGTGCCCCCATTTTTGATTGCACCTCATGAATAGCCTTTTTGATTTCGACTTGGTTAGATTTTAGTTCTTTTATTTCTCCAGAAAGGGTTTCTCTAATAACTTCCACACTTTTTTCAAGCCCAGCTAGTATCTTTAAAGTCATGATTCTGAACTCTAGGTCCAACATTGTACTAATGTCCGTCTTGAGTAGGTCCCTGGCAGACGGTACTACCTCTTGTTTTTTTTGCTGAGGTGATTTTTTTCATCTTGTCATTTTGTCCAGAGGAGAACAGATGAATGAGAGAACAGAATGCTAACAGGTTAACAACGTCTCCAGCAAATATACTCTATACAAATCAGAAAAGACCTGAAACCAGGGGACAAGAAAGGGAAAGAAAGAAGAGAAAAAAAAAAAGGAAAAAGAAAAAGATAAAAACAAACAAAAACAGAACAAAACAAAACAAAAGAACAGAATATGATCAAATATGATCAGGCTAGTGCATAGATCAGTGCCACACACTAGCTTTTGGGCATATTTTGGTCTGTTAGAAGAAAGTGCCTGCTAAAATTTTAAAGGAAGAAAGACTTATATATGTACAAAATAAGGGTTGATACAATGAAGGGATGGCAGATGACTGTAAAGATGAAAATTATAAAAGATTTTATAAAAGGAATTGATAAGATAAGAAGTTGTTTTTAAAAAGAAAGAAGAAGATTTAAAAAGAAAAAGAAAAAAGAAAAAAAGAAGAAAAAAAATGGAGAGAATGTGATCAGGCAGGAGAATAGAACAAAGCCATACACTAGTGATTTAGGGTATATTTTGATCTGTTAGAAAAAAGTGTATCTCAAAAATTTAAAGAGAGAACAACTTATATATATATGACAAAAATAAGGGTAACTACTATGAAGGGATAAAAATATGACTCTAAAAATGAAAAACAAAATATGTTTTTTTTAAAAAATGGATTGATAAGATGTTGTTTGAAAAAGGGAAAAAGAAAAATTCAAAAAGAAAACAGTTAAAAAATTAACTTTGAAAAACTAATGAATTATGTTAAAAAAGCCATGAATTTTATGTGCAGTATTCCCCTAGCGCTGGAGTTCTCCCGTTTTCCTTGATCGGTAAACTTGGTCTTGGCTTGGTGGCTGTCCGTGCTGATCTTCTGGGGGAGGGGCCTGTTGCCGTGGTGTCCAAACGTCTTTGCTGGAGGCGGAATTGCCCCGCCCTTGTGTGTCCAGGCTAAGCAAGCTGCTCAGGTTTGCTCTCAGGAGCTTTTGTTCCCTGCAAGCTCTCGGTACAGCTTCGGAGGACCAGGGTGAAAATGGTGGTCTCCCAATCTCCGCCCGGAGGAGCTGAGAACTCAGGGCCCCGCTCCTCAGTGCGACCCCAGAGAAAAGCAGTCACTCCCGTCTCCCCGGTCTCCGGCCGCACTCTGTGCTCACCCGGCCTGTGACTGTTTCTATCTCTGGCACCCAACCCCGTGTGGAGTCTCCAAACCCAGCAGATCCCTGCAGTGCGCTCCCGCGCTGCTCCTCCTGGGGGAGGAAGGGGAGTCTCCCCGGATCTGCCGCTTGTTGGGTCCCTGCTGGAGGAGCAGTGGCCCGACTGGGCCGCGGATCACAGTTTATGGCAACCCTGAGCTGAGAGCCCGCACCTCGGCTCCGTCTCTGCAGCTGGCTTTCCCGCTCTGATACCTGGGAGCTCTGCCGCACTCAGGCACCCCTGGTCTTTCTGTGACCCCGAGGGTCCTGAGACCACACTGTCCCACGAGGGTTCCACCCCCCGCTTAGCCACTGGAGCAACGTCCCTCAGCGGAGTCGACTTCTAAAAGTTCCAATTTTGTGCTCCGCGGCTCTAGCACTTGCCAGAAGCGTCTGACGGAGGCCCCCTCCCCTGCCGTCTATCCTCCTGAATATCGCCTCGGATTCACTTCTCTGCACATCCTACCTTCCAGTAAGTGGTCGCTTCTCTGTTCAGAGAGTTGTTGCTACTCTCTTCTTCGATCTCCTGTTGAGTTCGTAGGTGTTCAGAATGGTTTGATCCCTATTCAGCTGAATTCCTGAGACCAGACGAAATCCAGGTCTCCTACTCCTCCGCCATCTTGCTCCGCCCCCCGAAAATATACACTTTAGAAAGCATCACTAAGGGGCGCCTGGGCAGCTCAGTCAGTTAAGCCTCTGCCTTCGGCTCAGGTCATGATCCCAGGGTCCTGGGATGGAGTCCCACATCCTAGCGCTCCCTGCTCAGTGGGGTGTCTGCTTCTCCCACTGCCCCTCCCCCCTACTTGTGTGCTCTCTTTCTCTCTCTCTCACACACACTCTCTCTCCCTCTCTCTCAAATAAATGAATACAATTTTTTTAAAAAAAGAAAGAAAGAAAGAAAAAGAGCATCACTAAAATAGTGTGGTACAGACATGCAGAAGACTAGAGGAAGGATCGATGAAACAGAATAGAATTTCCAGAAACAGATACTATTATACACAGGATTTTGGTATATCAGAAAGGTGCTATTGCAAATCAATGAGAAAAAGATAAAAGTTTCAGTAAATGGTATTGAGAGTACACACCAAGCCATTTTCTAAATGGATCTTAGATTTAAGTGTTTAAAATGGAACCACAGAAGTACTCCTAAGAAAAATAAAGAAAGTCCTTTCTAACTTTATACTGGGGTGTATTTTCCTAGGAACTAAAATTCAGAAGCTATAAAAGAAAAGATTGAAAATTTGACTATAGAAATCAAAAAACTTTGTCATAAAAAAAAAGCAAAGTGAAAATAACAGTGAACTGCGTGGAATACTTTCAATTCATGCCAAAGATGGGAGGGTAAAATCCCTCATATAAAGAACTTCCCAAAACCAATAGAAAAATAAGCAAAGTGTATGATTCACAGAAAATGAAATATAGACAACTGAGCACGTGAGAAGATGCTTAATCTCACTCAAAATAGAAATGCAAATCAAAACTCTGTTCTCATACTATTTTTAATCCATCAGATTGGCAAAAATCCAAAAGTTGGATAATGCATTCTGTTGGTCAAACTAAGGGAAAACAGGCCCGCTTATTCATTGCCGGTGAGAGTGAAAATTGACATAACCCCTGTGGAAGGGAATTTTAGCAGTATCTGTAAAAATTACAAATGCAAAAACCCTTTTACTCTGCAATTCCATTTTTAGGATTTTATCTGATACTTGCAAAAATACAAACTGACCTAATTACAAGATTAGTCTTTGCAGCACTGTTTTTCACAGCAAAAGATTGGATAGAACCAAGGTGTTATCATTAGGAAGCTGGTTAAGTAGGTTATGGCACATCCATACAATAAAATACTGCGCAGCCGGGGAAGACAATAGGAAAGTCCTTTATATACTAATACAGAAATATCTCTAAGATGGGTTGCCAAGTGAAAAAAGCAAAATGTGGAACAGGTATACACATAGCATGCCCCCATTTGCATAGGAATGTGGGGGCGGAATGTGAATTTATGTTCATATCTGCGTATAATTCATAGAAAAAATCCGGAAAGACCTCTTCTCAAAATTAATAACGTGTTTATCTGGGGAACTGGAAAGGGATGGAGCAAAATGGAGCTTAGGAGAATTTTCACTCTACACCTTTTACAAAAACTGTTAATTTTTGAACCATGGGAATGCATTATCTCTTCAAAAATCAAATAAACATGTTAAAATTATTTTTTCAAAAGAAAAATAAATGTTAATGGAATAAATCATAGAGTCTACAAAAATAAAGTGAAACTCCAGAACTACAGAGATGGAGAACATGCAAAAAGGGGGAGTGGGGGAGAGAAAAGCCAACTCCACAGGACAAAAATGTCAGAAGTGCCAAATGCAAATAATCCGAATAGGACAAAAGAACTATGTACCCCTAGTGTTTCTGAACTATTCAGATACTTTGTATAAAACTCACATATGTGTCTGTATCTATATATTTCATAATTCACAGCATTTTAATGAGCAATGAATGCCCTTTGCCCCCAGCAACTGTACATCTAGAACTTTTTTTCAAAGAAATCATTAAGAATGTGCTCAAAGACTTAGGTACAGAGCTGCATCTCACACTCAAATGCTCAACAATAGATGATTCGTTAAATAAATCATGCCCTCCTATACAATGGAATGCCAAGCAGGCACCAAATTTATGCCAGAGAATATTTATTGATACTGAAAGATGTTTACTCTCTGCTGGCAAAGATATACACTAAAATATTCACTGCGGTTATCTCTGAGAGTAGTATTATGGATGACTTTTATTCTTTCTGCATATTAATATTTTCTAATTTTTCTACAATGAATATGTATTACTTGTGTAATAAAAAAACAATAAAAGTTATTTAAAAGAGGGGAAAAGGAAAAGCTCTGCTTAGTTGATTGATATCCAAGAGAGCAGCTCTAATGGCCACCACTTGCCTAGATTCTCTGCTCCAGTATTTTTTAAATTGTGCTAGAGTGAAATCCAAAAGCTTTCCTCAGGGGTGGCGAAGGACAAGGGGGGGGTCAGGAGGCTCTGCTCCACAGCCAGGCCCTCCCCCTCTACACGCACACACACACACACACACGCACACACACATACTCAGTCAGAACAGTTCCACTGTTACAAGTATTATAAAGAGGCTTTCTGCCTAAGATTTAACTTTAATAAAAGAGCCTGCAGATTAAAAAAACACAGACACACTGCCCCATGAAGCTCCGTCCTTATACCTCATCTGAGCACCAAGAAACCACTTAACTCTCATTACCCCTGAAAAAGACTTCTGGGAACTGAGGTAATGAGCCTGAAGGGCTTTTATCCTGGGCAGATGAAAGCATGAGTGAAGGCCCAGAGGTGCGATTCAACAGGACTCACTTGGAGGAGAGGGTGGGCTTGTCTGCCTACGAGAGCGCAGAATGGGGGGCCCTGGCAGGCAGGGGAGGCCACAGTGGGCACCTGAGCAGCAGAGAAGTACTGAGGTAGGGGCACAGTCCCTCCCCTTGGCAGGCACCAGAGCACAACGTGGTTCAGTCTTCGAGAATACGCTGAGCCACGTCTCCCATCCAAGATGCGTTGGTGCTGGAGAGGCAGACTCGAGCTGGCCTTCCCCAACTCTAAAAGAAGGCCACTTCTAGGGGAGCGCTACCCACTTATCTACAGCCTTTCTCCTCACCAGTATGAGCAGGGAGCAGAGTGCCCTACAAAAGCCAAGGTCAGATGTACTCCTCACTTTGGCCCCTGGCTGTATAAAGTGGCTGACCCTGTATTCATTCTGAAAAGTCATCCGTCTAATAATAATATAATAGCAGCTCTCAGTTAACGTGTTTTCACTATTTATCAGGCACTGGGCTATCATAAACAATTGTATTTAAGCCTAACAGCAAGGGTAGGAGGTACCATTAGAAGACTCATGGTGAAAACAGCCCCTTCCTATACCCGCAACTTTGCCACGTGACTTTGAAACTCCTCCCATTATAAGGTGGAGTCTAGTTTTAATCCCTTGACTCTGGGCAGATACTGTGACTTTCATGGCTAAAAAAGTGAGGAAGTGCCAATTCTAAGGCTAGGCCTCAAGAGCTCGCTTCCATTCACTTCCACTCAGTCTCTCGAAATCCTGACACTTCCAGGAGAACAAGCCCAGGCTAGCCTGCTGGAGGATGAGAGACCACGCAGAAAAGAGCTGTCCCAGCCGAGGCCACCTGAACCCAGCCAACTCCCCAGCTGACCACAGACATGAGTGAACCCATCCAAGACCAGCCAAGCCAGGCCCAGATCAGCAGACCCACCCAGTGGACCCATGGACTCATGAGGAATAATATATGGTTGTCCTTTTGAATTGCTACATTTGGAGACAGTTTCTTTTACTACACTATTGTGGCAATAGATAACTGGATACAGTTATCATTGATGATATCATTGATATCACTGATGACAAACTGAAGTTGAGAACCGAGAAATTTTCCTCTTATGGAATCAATGTTGGTGTCCCCTCAAAATTCGTATGTTAAGCCCTAACTCTCAAGATGTTGGTATTTAAAGATGGGGCCTTTGGGCATTAGCATTAAGTGAGGTCCTGAAGGTGGGGCCCTGGTCCAATGAGATTATTGCCCTTATAAGAAGAAACACCAAGAGCTAGCACCCTCTCTCTCCCTCACACTCTCCCCACCCCTCACTCCCTCCATCCACTATGAGAGCACACAGCAAGAAGTCAGCCATCTGCAAGCCAAGAAGAGGGCCCTCGCCAGAACCCAACCATGCTGGCACCCTGATCCTGGACTTCAGCCTTCAGAACTGTGAGAAAATAAATTTCTATGTCTATGGCCCCCAGCCTGTGGGATTTTGTTATAGGAGCCCAAGCAGATCTCACAGCTAGTAGGTGACAGAGTGAGGATCCAAAGCCTGCACTCTTAATTAAGGAAGAGTCCTGCCCAGCCTTGGGGCTGTGACCAGAGCAGGAGGACCCCACTTCCAGGGAATTTCTCTGCCACATCCATGGGGCTGCTCTCTGCCTCGAGCTACCCTGGAATCCTAAATGTCCTAGGCACATGGATTTCCAATGCTGGAAACAGACTTGGAGGACATTAACTCCAACTGGCTGATTGCATAGATGATGACGCTGAAAACCAGGTAATCCAAATGAATGGTTCAAGGTCAGACTACAGGTAAAGGCAAAGAAAAGGCTAAAGCAAAGGTCTCTGAGCTCCCAGGGAAGTGCTCACTTGTCCACACTGGGCTGATCTGCCTCTCCAGGAATAATTTACATAAGGAAGGGCTGTCCTTCAGGAATTCTCATCTTGCTCCCAACCCCAGTGCCCCAAGTGTCCCAGTCTTGAGCTCCAGGAGCCAGAACTCCTGGGAGCTACTCATAAATTCCTATCCAATCTAGCCCCTTCTCCAGACTCTTCTCCACAAATCAGCCTGCTGAGCCATGACACAGCATGGGCAGATGGTAGGGCCTGGGTCCCTGATGGACACCCAAGGAAATGAAGTTGCTTCAGCCCACCAGCATCATAAAGGCTTCAGTACCCTGTGCCCATGTAAGAGACAGGGACCCTGGGTCACCCTCACAGCTACTCCAAGGCCACATGGAAGATCTTGTAGCGGAGACTGCAGCCTATGTAGGCAGTTTGGCTGTTGCCATGCATATGGTAGCCTGGCAGCTACTTCCAAGAGCTTGCAAACCACACGGCAATCAGGAGCCCCTAGGGCCTGGGGCCCATCTGCTGTGCAAAGAGAGCTTCATTTCAGATGCCACGAAGCATCAGAGGACACTGTGTGCTTCGCTCTGAGCTGGAGCCCTGCCCCAGCCTTTAGGCTATGGTGGAACTCTAAGAGAAGATGAAGTTCACTCAGCACATAGGCAAAGAGCTGCTGTCTCTGGGGCTCTGGGGACACTGATGAACAAGATATGGCTCTGGCCCTCCAGAGCCCCCAGTCAAATAATGAGAGTCCTACAGAGATTTATGCAGTTGTGGGCATGCATAGACACCAACTAATTCTGGTCTGGATGGAGAGAGGGCAGGAAGGGCCTTCAAGAAGGTTTTCGGGGGTCACCTGGCTGGCTCAGTTGGTAGAGCATGTGACTCTTGATCTCAGGGTCATGAGTTCACATCCCACATTGGGCATGGAGCCAACTTAATCTAAAAAAAAAAAAAAGAAAGAAAGGCTTTTTTGAGGACATGACCTTCGGGCTGGGCCTTCAAGGAGACCTTTCTTGCCATCACTTCTCTGGAGATTGCCCAGGAGCTGTGTAGGATTCAGGTCAAGAATGACGTAGATGAGAACTCTGCTTCCTGTGTTCCCCAAATATTGACCTCCTAGATATACCAAGCTCTCCAGCATCTTCTCCTTCAAGGACCAACAAAATGGCTGGGATCCCCACTCTATTTACTGTCACTATGCTGCTTACAACCACACCATGGCTCTCCCTTTTTTGTCAAATGAAGATTACAGTCTTCAGCATGGTCACAGGAGCTTGCCCACTCCATAGTGTTCAGTCTCACCATCCTCGCTGGGCTCCAGGCATTCTTTCTCTCGGTTCCTCGAGGCACACCCTCCCCCGCAGGCCTTGGCACATGTGCTTCCCCTGCCCTTTGGTCTCAGCACAAGGGTCTTTTCAACAGGGGAGTCTCCCCTGACCCTCCAGCTTGGGTCAGCTTCCTCAGATTTACCCCATAGAACCATGTCCCTTTCTTTCATTGTACTGTCATCCGTCTTGAAATTATATCCCTGTCATAATTTTTCACTTAATGTCTGTCTTTCCCACTAATCAGTAAACTTCATGAAAGTAGAATCAAGTCTGCTTTTGCTTACATTTGTATGCTGAATCTAACACAGGGCCGGGCACATGGTATACACTCAACAAATACTTGTTGGACGGATGGGTGGGTGAGCACTGCAAGAATTCAACTGCGAGTTCTGCTCCGGGGCGTGAAGGACCCGCGGTGGCTTAGGCTGGGGGTCCCCAAAAGCAGATCCTGGGACAAAAACTTGAGTATAAGTCCATTTATTTGGGCAGTAAAACCAGGAAGAATTGCTAGGGGAATGGGAAAGAGAGACAGGGAAGGAAAGGGAAGGGAAGGAAAGCAGGGTGCAGAAATGAGACCCCTGGACTAGAGGGCTGGGGAAAAAGGAAAGAAGAGAGAGAGAGAGATTGATGAAGCACCTATGTGCATGACAGGTCAGATGGGAGAAAGGAAGAAATCTGCCCATTTCAGCTTGCTTTTCGACTTAATTTCTGGTGATTCCAGCCCCAAGTTCTAGGCTTGCTGACATGAGAGCAATCAGGTCCAATTTCTCTCTTTCTACTATTGGTTCAAGTGCTCTGACACAAGAATCTTTTTAAAGAACTCTCAATTCCTGGCTCCCTAGAATGTCAAAATTGGCTGACTACACTGAAAGATCCAACTCATTCCTTCCAGAGGAAGAAGCAGCACCTTCTAGGAAGATCATAACCCACAGGTGAGGCTCCAGGCAACCATGTGCCTTTATTTCCTGAGCCCATCATATGTATGCAAAATGACAGAAACCAACATCTGCCAGAGGTGTTCAGGACCCAGGAAGCAAGTCAGGATATTACAAATAGCATTCCTCCTCTTCAAAATTCTTAATCTGCAAGCACCACGCACTCGACCAAATGCCCAGCAAATGCCCTGGGCACCTCCTCTATGTCCCGCGCTGCATAGAGCACCAGTATCACAGCTGTAAAGGTAGAGTAGGTGTCTCTGTCCTTGAGGAGGTTCTAATCCAGGGGAGAGGACAGGCATCGATCAACCACCAAAATGCATGTCCAGTTACACAACCTAGCAAGGAAGGTATTCAGCCCCATGAAAGCATAACATGGGGCAGGGCACAGGGGGGACAGACCTCATCTAGAGGCCAGAGATGCCTCCATGAGGAAAGATCACCACCCGATCAATGCAGGAGTTAATGAGAGGAAGGAGGAACAGAGGAAGGCATGCACGGCAGTGGGAATAGCATGTGCAAAGCCCTTTGATGGGAGGATCAGGACAAAGTGGACAATGAAGGCTGATGTGGTGTGAGACACGGCAGGCAAGGGAAGCAGATGTGGCCGGTCCAGGGCCTGAGGCCCACTGTGCAAGATGATGTCAAAGTATCCTGCTTCTAGGGCACCTGACCACCTCACGGGTGAGACGGGGTAGGCCAAGGTGAGGCAGGACAGATGGAATGGGAGCCAGGCAAGTGGGAAAAGAAGGGCCTTTCCCGAGCACCTCCTACGTGTCAGGCCTTGTGCCACACTCGAGTATTTATGAAATCCTTAGATTCGTCCATTCATTCAATTCAACAAATAGCTATCGAGCCACTGTTTTTCTCCATTGGCAAGTAGAAGGCAGGGTGATTTTTTTCCAAAACCATCCTTCAAAAAACAAGTGAGTGAACTTACATTCAAATTCCTGACAAACCCTCTCCTATTAAAGGGCAGTTCTCTCATTTACTTTATTTTCAACAATAAAGGACTGTTTGGGGAAAAGACATTAGCCTGAAATGACCTCAATCAATGCGAGTTTGGGATGCCTATAGGAGGTTGCCTGATAGAATCATTAAAAAAAGAGGCAAAGATATTTAACCCTACTTAATAATTATTCCTGAGTAGGACCTTGGAATTGTAAGCTGGGGATATTGTTCTAAACAAGCCTTTTACAAATCACTTTCAAAAGCAAGACCATATGCAGTTTTATTGTGGAGATCATGATCATGAATATACCTACAGAACAAATCGGGGGGCAGGTAAAAAAAAAAACAAACAAAAAAACACTTTCCTAATATGCAAATGAGTGCGGATGACTTAGGATAAAATCTCCGGTGACAGCATTTTACACAGATCCAGTCAAAGTGGTGGATCTCAAACAGCTAGGACAGAAGCAGAGAGTTCTGTGGCCTGGGCAACCGGGTTAGTCGCTGCATACAGTGACCCCGGCAATGACAGATGCATGGCAGCCCAAGAGGCTGTGGAAGTTTTGAATAAAACCATTCCATGAAATGCAAGAGGAGGAAGACAGCAGTATTTCTAAATTAACATACTATTTTACATAACATGTGCGTTTAAATATGTATGTGTAGCTAACTTAATAAATCCAATGCTACAAATAGACATCTGACTCCTTGATCTGCCTCGCGAAGAGTTTATATGTTCGATGTCAAGTTGACCCTCTCCCGTAAGTACAGGATCTTCCTGCTGTGAAAATGCAAAAAAGCACTTTCTGTTAGATGGAGCTGTTCTCTCTTCCAGGATGGATGGGAACTAGCTACAGGGGACGGAGGTGGAAGGAAGCTCACCCAGTTCTACCCACCAGACGGAAGTAGCCCGGCCAGCCAGAGCTCCGGATATGCATACCCAGATTTTGCAGGGAGCAAATCCTCATCTACTGATGAGAGATCGGTCCGGAGAGGCCCTGCAGCTGACCTGCTCAAGAGCACAGGCACAGAGGGCAAAGCAGGACTGTAGGCCAATCTGTTCCACTCTAAAGTCTTGTCACCTAACTGCTCCCCGACACAGGACCTGGCCTCATTGACCCACCTTCCAGTATCGGGACCAGAAGAATATTCCAGAGCTCAGGGTAAACAAAACCCCTAGTTGTTGTCTCTGACCCTCCCAAGAACATGACATCCAGTCCAGGCTCAAGACCCACAGCCTCCAGGCCACAGGCAAGCCCCTTGAGTACCTTGGATCCTCTTGACTAACTTTTGAACCTGTCCTCTGTCCTTTATAGAGGTCAAAGTCCTGTGTACAGCCTGTCCTAACAGAGTCAGAAGATGAGTGAGCTGAGCTCTCACCTCTTAGCCACCAGGAGATCAATGGGCCCTTCCCAAACCCTTCCCAAAGCCCCCAAGGGAAGGGGCAGAGCAGCAGTCTGCTCTGTAGGACTCCCACACCTCCCCCTGCTGCCTGGGTCTTCCTTCTAGTGGCCTGCATGATACAGAGCCATCCAGCTTCAGGAGATGGAGGAGGGAGGAAGAAGTAGCAGGCACCAGTAGGCCCAGTACTGATCAACTTCAGCCTGTGGGCCAACTGTTATAATAAAGCTTTATTAGAATACATACACACCCCTTCCTTCATTAATTTTCTGTGGCTATTTTCAGGCTGCAAGGTAGAGTTGAATAGATACAACAGAGACCACAGAGGCTTCCAACCGGTGATATTTACTACCCATATCTTTAAGAAAGAATCTGCTGGCTCTGATTTAGAAAAATAGAGAGCAAACATTAATATCAAAATGTTAATGATGTTTATCTCAAGGCAGTGAAAAGTTAGATAATTTTAATTTTCTTGGGCTTTCGCTAAGTTATATACTTAGGTATTTGTACCCCAATAAGGTATAATCTTCTAAAAAGCACATAGCTTAGAAAAATCATCTATTGGATCTATTGGCATATTTACATTAAAAATAATTTCACTAATGCTCACAATGATTTTCCTCCATTTTACAGCCGAGGAGCCAGATTTGAGAAATTTCTAGCCATTTGCCCAAAGTCACACAGCAAGTGGTGCAGGTGAGACCCCAGCCTGGGTCTGTCTGACCCAAAGACCTTCTCAGGACTACAATGGAAGAAAGGCCCCAGGCCCCTCTCCTGAGAAGACAGGGACAATGTGCCCCTCTCTGAGGAGCATCGCCACTATAAACCCACAGCCCCTCCTCCGGGAAGCCAACCTTGATAGGAAGCATCTTGCCAAGGCGCAAGACTTCAGAACTCTGCATGCAGCTCAGAGTCCACAAGGCCTACCTCAGCCTGGCAGGCCCACCACAGTGGGCACCAAACCGCTCCCTCTATCCCAGGGTGCAGAAGCACTGAGGTCAGCAGGAAATGCCAGCCATGCTGAGGTCAGAGACCAAACAAAAACCTCCCCAGAGCCAGGGGCTCTTCCCTGCCTGCCTTCCACCTTCACCTCCGGCTCCACCTCCCCCCCGCCCCACCCTTCCCCAGGCATCCTCGTACTGCTCCAGCCCAGCCCATCAGAAGGCTCTGCACTTCTCCACTCAAGGTGTTTGCACGTGAGATTCCCTTCGCATGACAAGTGCTTTCCTTCCCCTGCCACCTGGCAAATTCCTATCCATTCTTCAAAAGGTCACAAACTAAAACCTCATGGAGGCTACAGATGTGTTTTCTCAGACCCATGGGAAATTGTAAAAATAAGGACATCTTAATGTAAACACTTTGAGATTCCCAGTCTTCCCAGACCAAATGAAAGATCTAGTAGCACTCATCCCACATTCCCACGTGGCAACCATAGGCTGTGGCTGAGGAGCAGCTGTTCTCTTGATAGGAAGCGTGCTTCCTCAGTCAGCCATGGACCCCACCCGTGTCCAAATCTATATAAGATTACAATCCCTGCATGAAGTGCTCTGGCCCAGTGGGTCTCAGAGTGTGCCCAGGGGCATCAGCATCACCTGGAAACTTGCTAGAAATGCAAACTCTCTGGTCCCATCCCAGACCTACTGAATCAAAAACTCCAAGGGCAAGGGCCAGCAGTCCATGTTGTACCAAGTGATCCAGGGGACTCTGATGACCACTCAGATTTGAGAATCTCTGCTCTAGCATCATGGGATCCCACCCGAGGAGCTAGCTTATGTCCTCTACCTGCCTTCCCCCGCCCCCGAACTCTACACTCCATCCTCAGTTACAGCAAAGCTCAGTCCTGTATCAGCATAAGACCACATGCATTGCCCCTCTGTCACAGACACCACCACCACCACCACCACCCCCCAACCTGTGGCCATGGGCCATTCACCTGTCCATCTTCTGACCCTGTGAAATCCTTCTGGGTGAGGGCTATCGTGATCCCCTCCTCCCCAGCACGTAGCACAGAGCCAGGCCCCCGATGGGAACTGAGGGGCTCCTCCAGGACAGAATCCACTCGTTTGGTGATATTTATGTGCCCCCCCCATCACTGAAGCAAGAGTGACCATGAGGCAGCCTCCACCCTCCTCTGACAGACAAGGAAATCGAGAAGCCAAAGCTTGCCGCTCCAGGAGAATGGATATTTCAGCAGAAGACGAAGTAATTCCTATTCACAGCATCTGTTTATCACTCAAGATCCTTCTAGATTCGAGGGGCTATAGAATGAAAGGTGTTATTAATGAAATCATACAGACTAGGAGGCAGTTCTGAATAGCAGCCCTCCTTCCTAACAATGCCTTCCCCTGCAAGTTAATCCCCTTCCATTATTTCAAATTCTTCAAGTGCTAGAGAAGTCATGTAGGTTGTTTTCCGAATAGTCACTTAGCTGACAAGCATTTTCTAATTGACAGAACACTCTGAAAAGACAGATTGAAGATGGGGGGAGAGAGGTATTAAGATGGTGCAATTTCCCACACACAGCAGGAGGCTAAGTTGACTGAAATGTAAGATTTGGAAGAAAAGTTATTCATCACACCCCCCAACCCCGCAGCCCCTTCCTGGTGTGAGGAATTCTGAGATGTTCTTCCACGGGTGGCTCCGATCCAAAGACCAAAGATGTGCTCAGAGGGATCACATGCTTCCCACAAGCTCAAACCCAATCCGAGAATTAAAATCCGATAGCAATAATAAAAATTGGGTACTAGTAGTTGAGCAGCTAATATGTGTCTGGAACTTTCCAATAGGCTATGTGCCAGGCGGGGGAGTTACACTTATCCCTAAAATAGGGAAAGATTTATCCCTATTTTCCAGATGAGAAGACTAGGGAATGCACTCAAGTTTGCAGAAGGTGTACGTGGCTGAGCTGAGGTCAAACACACGTTTGCTTAACTTAAGAGGCTCTGTGTGTTCTTTCCTGTTTTGGGCCACCTCCCCCTCTGCTTTAAGGAAATGCACTTGCAGAGTGGCGATGGGCTCAGCTAGTAAATACCCTGAACCACAGCCCAGAACCTTTTAGGCACGGTCTGGGGCTTTTGGTAGGCTACTGTCACATCGCCTAGATGCCACCGGCACTTGCAGAGTCTCCGGACAGGACTAACCTATCAATCACCCCTCCTTGAATATCACGTGGAGCTGATGGATTACCGGCCCCCCTCCTGCCCTCACACCATGCGTGCTTTGAACAGCTAATGAGGCATGCAGGATGGCTCAACATCTAATGTTTTCTGATTTCCCGCAGTGAGATAATGCCACAAAAGAGGGAGTGTACACTGAGTCGTCCCAAGCCCTGATAAATTAGCAAATGCTGATTAGAGGCGGCTCCAGCAGCACAGAGGCGCTGGAGGGTTGGCAGTTAAAGCTGGGGAGCTTCTCAATTTGGAACTGATCCCCAGCTAGCTGTAGAAAGCATCTCCAGCGCCCTAGAGCCGCCCCGCAGGTCAGGCAGCCCCGAGACTCGTCCAAGGCGTGGGGTCTGAGCTTAGTGCCAAAGGACAGACAGCGTGAGCAAAGAGGGCCTCACAGACCTCACCCCAAAAGACCAGAGAAATCGACACACATCCCTCACACCCCAGGTAACCAATCGGTATTGGGTCTTCGGGAACGTAGTTAAAACTTTTCTCGGACATACTTACATTGATAGCTGATAGGAAAACTCTCACAATAAAAAGTTGCAGAATAGGCAAGGGGAATGTAGTAGATGCTGCTGGTTCCATGCCCAGATCCCTTCTACCAGCTGGTGTGCCCATCCCCAGCTGCTGTTCATGCAGGCTCTGCCTTGCCCAGAAATGCTGGGAGGTTACCTTCGCCCTCTGGGGGTGGGCCTGCAGCCAATGAGTGACTACAATGGGACATCAAAGTCTAGAACTTTTGCCTCAAGTTGGGATAACTTTGGTAAAATTCCTACTCCAGGAACCCCCAGCCTTGTGGAGCTTCCTCCCCTGCTCTATCCTGCTTCCTTGTGACCCCAAAGGATCTTACCTGAGCGCTGTCCCGGAATATATACCTGTGTAGTGCCGGACTCTGCTTCCAGGAAACCAGAAGACTCAGCCAGAAGACGGCAGACAGGCGAGAACTGCTCATTTCTGAGCACTCTGTTAGATATTTCCCATACGTGATTTCATGAGCCTTCCTCAGTCACCTTGTGAGGTATGGGAGATCCTCACCATTCACAGATAAGGAAACTGAGACGTGGAGAGGGAAAGTGACTCAGCCAAGGTCACACAGCACCTAAATGGCACAGGCTCTAAGATGGATGCTGAAGTCACAGCAAGTCTGTTTCCATGACACCATGTCACTTCCCCATGTTTACTATGAGCTGAGTGACATCTGAAGAAGAGAGGATGGAGTTTATAATAAAGATTCAGATCTGCAAAGGTACGGAAGGCAGAGGGCTGGCAGACCAGCAGGAAGAACGAAAACCTGCCCACACTGAGCTGAGGCGCTCAGATCACCATTCTGTACACTCACCGTCCCCCCCAGTGGAACCTATGTATATTGCCTGGCAAGAAACTAATCACTTGCCCCCTCTCTGATTCGCAATTGTAAAGCATATCCTACATTTTAATTTAGCATGCAAATTCCACTGGTCATGGATTGAAGCAAATATTTCCACTCTGGGCTCCCGCCTAAAGGAGCTAATAGTTTCCTTAAAGGTAAAGAAGACTTCTGCCAGCAACAGTGCCTTCTGATACAGTCACACACTCTAGCTTAATTAAAATGTGCTCTGTGAGGAACATCTCAGGAGAGGCAACCTGTTCAGATGGTGTCACCCAAGGACACCATCTTTCCTACGAAGAAGCATGTAGCCTGACTTCAACCCAAACAAACCAACAGTGCAATGTGTCACCTCTGCGTAGGTATTAACTACTCGCCCAGGGATCTCCTAGCTGACAGGCAGAATGCTGTGAGCAGGAGTCAGGAGTGGAGTGGGGAGGCCCTTTCTCAAAGACTCACCATTCTGCAACCACATACACCCTGTCCCCAGTGTCTGGTGAGTCCTGGCTCCCACAGCCATAATCCGAAACTCCAGTTGGGTCTGTGGTTCCTTTGCCTCTGGCTTGATTTGACCTGAAAGTTTCCTGGGGAAGCCGCGGGCAGGGAGAGGGTGTGCAGCCAGCTGGGGGAGGCTGGGCCAGGGAGAATCCAGGGGGGGCACTAGGCCGGCGCACGCACACGTCCACGGCTCCCTGCTGAGCGCTGCCCGCTGAAGGGGACTCCACCCCCCACCCCCCAGGCCAGGTTCACAGTCACACCTGTGGCTGCAGGCAAGGACACGGCTGCCTGGTGCACTCGGCCCCAGATGAGAGCAGAATTCTAAGTAGGCCCCAGCCTTCGGGGGTGGGGGGCACTCGAGAACACAGAGCCAGGCCCTGAGAGCACTGCATTTGAGAGCACTTCCCCCCCTCACGGATTCCCCAAAGAGCCAAGAAGCTTCCTCAACAAGACCATGCCAAATCCCATTCCCAGTGCAGAAAATGCCCAGGAAGTTACAAGGCAAGCTGGGCCAGCACTGCTTCATTTCCTATTGGCCAGAACATTCCTCTATGCCTTAGATGGGGTCCGATGGAGGGATAAGGTTGTTCCTGGTGCAGAGAGCCCAGAAAGCTCAAGCGGCTGGTGGGTGTGTGATGGGAGTGAGACCACTTGCTCTGGACCATGGAGAGACAGGGATGCCCTCAAGGAAACTCGTGGGTCCTGACAGGGTGCCTGCCAAGGGGGACCTTCCAAGCCTGCCTAGCTGGTAGAAGGAAGGAGCCCAGGTAAGAAGCCGATGCAGCCATACCAGCTCTCAGCTTTGGAGCCAGAGACACTCTCTGTCAGAAAGTATGTGGAATGGGAAACCAGGTTATCAGCCCCAGGAATGCTAGCATTTCTGTTAATGTTTCATGCACCCCATGTTTACCTCATTATTTCCCCTTAAAGTTCAGAAAAGTTGTTGGAAGTTCAGTTCTTTCTTGGCCAGTCTAACCAGAGGAATACCAAGCATGCAGGCTTGAAAGAGAGCATTGTGCGGTTGGGAGTGGTCATTGCTAGCATCCCTGGGAGCAGTTGGAGACCAAAGCATGATTCCCCTGAGGGGAGCAGAGTTGGACTTTATGGTCCATCCCCTTTACCTCACCCTCATGGAGGGTCTCCTTCCAGAACCAAAGCGCTTTCCAGGGAGGCTATTTCCTCCCAGCATAGCCCTTGGGGTCTTATGCTCAACCTAAGGTAATTATCTCAAACTCTGGCCTGGCCAGGCTGGGATGGGCACAGGCTCCATAGCCCTTTCTCTGGCATCCATCCCCCTGCTCGCAGCAAAGTCCCCCAGAAGCCCCACCCCAGGAATCCTCGCCCCAGTTGGTGTCTGGCCCAGAACAGAGTGAAAGAAATCCTGCAAGGTGCTCAAGCTCCCTTTTCTCCACAGCGGACACTGGAAAGCATTTGTCAGCCTTCCTGGAACTCCCAGAGCAACCAGGAAAGATGGCAGCACCATTTCTGCCCACACGTCTATAGGGACCACTCATCTGTACCGCGAGTTGTCTCTCATCAAACATTCACTAACTCTTCCAGGCACTGAACTAGGCACTGCTAATGCAGAGATTAAGAGGATTGATCAGATTTTGTTCTTACCTTGGAGGAGCTCTGGGCTAATACAGGGGACCCAATAAAGAGGGAAATGTCAGGGAAAGGGCGGAGAACCACCACAGGCCCCTCTCTGTCCACCTAAAGCCATCAAGGAGGGAGCAGCCCGGTGCCTGCATCCCCAGGGGCCCGTTTCTGCAGCTTGTCACTCAATTCTAAGTTGGCACGTTACAGGTAAATTTGAAAACTCAAGGTGGCCTCTGGGTATGTGGGCATCAGCTTACCCGCTCCGTGTAGTACATTAACTTGTATGAATTTTTTTAATCGCTTGGCCTGACTTTAACATTCCTACAAGAAGAGCTGAGCAGGAAAAACTCAAATGCAGCATCTCCCCAGCAGGACCCACAGGCACAGCCAGCCCACGGCCAGCCTGTTCTGAGCAGCCTCCTCCCTGGGACAGGAGAGAAAGGAACCCGCTGTCCCGGAAACGGGGAGCAGAGTTCCTGTGCTGCTCAGAATGTCCACCCAGCATAAATGCCCAGAGTTCCAATGCAGCAGCTGGTGGTACCCAGACTCGGGTCCTGGCTCTGCCAGCCATGTTGTGACAACTCAGCAACCTACTTATCCTCTCTAAGTCTCAGGCCCTTCATGCCCAAAACAGGGTCCTTAACACTCTCTAAGCCGTGTGCTGTGGAGCCGTGCAAGATGCTCAGCAAATGGAAACTCAAACAACAGCCTCTAAAAGCAACACTTCTCTTCAATTCCCAGCCATTTCCTTATTCTAGTTTTACTCTCGTTCCATTAAACTTTCACAGGTTCCTTTGGACTAAACGAAAATTGACATCTTTCTTTTTACAGGTTATCACAAACATTTTCTGAGCACGATTATACGCTGAGTTCTGTGCTATACGTGTGAGGGAGATGGAGCAAGGACCCCACCCTTGAGGAGCTCATGGTCTCCTATATGCTGAGTTCTGTGCTGTATGTGTGAGGGAGATGGAGCAAGGACCCCACCCTTGAGGAGCTCATGGTCTCCTATATGCTGAGTTCTGTGCTGTATGTGTGAGGGAGATGGAGCAAGGACCCCACCCTTGAGGAGCTCATGGTCTCCTATATGCTGAGTTCTGTGCTGTATGTGTGAGGGAGATGGAGCAAGGACCCTGCCCTTGAGGAGCTCACGGTCTCCCATACACTGAGTTCTGTGCTGTATGTGTGAGGGAGATGGAGCAAGGACGCTACCCTTGAGGAGCTCATGGTCTCCTCAGAGAGAGAGATGCCGTGAAAATGATCCATAATGTTAATACGAGATGGTGGCCAGAAAAGACAGGGAAGCCCAGATTGCTTCCCTGAGAGGAGCTGGTGGGCTGGTGCATGGGACAGCCTCCTAGAGACACGGCACCTGAGTGAATGCTGAAGGATGTGAAGAAACAGTGAGGGAGTGGAGGCAGAGGGACCACAAGAGCAGAGGCCAGGAGAGAAGAGGTGCTGAGGACAGGACCGTGGGTCATTTGGTATTGCTGGCAGAGAAAGGGAAGGTGAGAGCAACAGGGGGTGACAGAGGAAGGGTTGGCAGCTCTTTGAGGACCCCATTGGGGCCAAAGGAACTGGACATTATTTTGAGGCAGTGGAGAACCATGGAAGGGTTTTATGCAGAGGAATGACAAGGCACGTCTTATGTTTTAGACTTTCAAGTTTAAAACCGTGTCTGGCAATAATCCACAGCTCAGACAACTTCCCTCCAAAAAAATCTATGACAACTCAGACAAAGATTAAAATGGTAAACTAAGATTTATCACTAACCAAGGGCCAGATGCCAGGAGAAACTTCTGCAATTTGTTACCTCTAAGTTGCTAAAAGAAGACTCATGGGCAAGACATTGCCCGGCCATTTTTCAGGCCAGTGGATTTGTTTTTTCCTCAGATAGTACCAGGTATTCCTTCATCTTAGCCAGAGAAATCAATACCTACTCTCCCTCTCTCTCTCTCTCTCTCTCTCTCTCTCTCACTGTGTGTGTGTGTGCATGTGTGTGTATTCTATTGAGTAAAGAAATAGAGGCACATTTCAGGAAACATAGATAGGTTTTTTAAATAGCATAGGTAATTAAAGACAATACCGTAGAGGTAAAATAAGATGCATTCATTCCAAATTACTAAGGAAAATCATCACTTATGGGAGCTCAAATGACATATCAAACTATAAAACCAGAAGAAATAGCAAAACAACCGAAATATAAAATAAACTGTCAGAAATAAAACCAAATCTGTCTTTTAGGATGACAAACATAAATAAGTTCTCAAGCTGAGTCAAGAACTAAAATCCAAACACACACCAACATTAGGAGCCATGCCGAAAACAAAGCAGCTCCAATGTGATCAGCGTGGTGAGTTTACCTTTTCTAATGTCCTTTCGTTCGTGTGTTTTCATCAGTCTATTCCACACTCTTTCATGGTCTCAGACCTCAGTCTACACTTTGCTAGCACAGGAAAACAACTGCCCCACTTGCCCTCACTTCACCCATACTACAGATAGGCAGATTCCTGAACAGCACAACACTGTGTCTACACAGCATGCAGGTGAGATGAAATTTATTTTATTTTATTTTCTCATCTACCCAATGCCAAAGCCACAATATTTGGAAACACCAAGCTAGCTGATGGAATTTCCCCTTCTTTTTTTAAGATTTATTTATTTGTTTATTTAAGAGAGAGAGGGAGACAAAGCACACGGGAGAGGGAGAGGGAGAGAGAATCTCAAGCAGACTCCCCACTGAGTGTGGAGCCCAATCCGGGGCTCAATATCACAACCCTGAGATCATGACCTGAACTGAAATCAAGAGTCAGGCACTTAACTGACTGAGCCACCCAGGCGCCCCTGGAATTTTCCCTTTTATCCAGATGTGTGGCTTTGTGAATCTTGAGAACAAGGAATAAACAGAGAGCAACAGTTCCATTCACATTTCCTATTGGTAACTTATTAGTAAAGGAAAAATCTTTGCTTGTTGAAGGGATTGAGGAGACATAACACGTAACAACCCCAGATAGTTCAGTAAGTGAAACAAATTCTGAATAAAATGATTAGCAAAACATAGACTCTGTAAGCATCCAAGCAGGCTAATACACATGCTCATAATGCCGCCACCTTTCTCTCCATCAGAGTGACCCTTAGGGTAGGACCCAGTCCCTCAGATCTGTGCAGTAGGACACCCAGCACCTACTTCCCTTATATTCTGGGCTGGGGTGAAAATATTTTCTGTGTTCTGGGAGGGATGTCGCTCAAACAGGAGCCACTGTCCCCTGCAAGTGGCATTTCTGGTTCCCATTGTCCACCCAACAACAGAACTTTGGTGGATTTCACGGAGTTGTGGCTATATAGCCTAGAAACAGAGTTTGCTAATGAGGCTGTTTTCTTGCCTCCTGCTGGAATGATCCAGAGGGAAAAGGAGGCCAGGTGTCCTGTCCTGCTGGTGGGATGTTGGCGTGCACACCTTTCCTCCAGGGACAACCAAGGACACTCCCAAGGCCTCCAGTGAATGCCAGGTCACAACGTAGACACCACTCGAATCCCTGCTTGAGGCTGGGCCAGGCATCAGGAAACAATGTCACTGGGCGCAAATCTTCAGAGCCAGACTCAGGACCTGGACAAAAGCCAGGATAAGAGGAAGGAACACACATGGGCCTCATGACTGACCAGTGTGTGCACCCAGGCTCTCCTCTAGATCAGCGAGGTGTGGACAGCCGGGGCAGCAGCAGACAGGGATGAGGTTTCAGGGGACTGCATCCCAGGGATCTGTGATGGCAAAGCAGAAAACAGCTTGCCTGCCATCCCTGCCTCGGGGACATCCCCATTCTTCCGAGCATAAGTGGCCAAGAAATCAAGTGTAGACACGGTCTGTAGATCCATTCCTCACCAAACCATTATTTCCCTTCAGTCTTAGAAAAGCACACCACTTTGAAGACATGAAGATAGCTGAGCAGTTCAAGTGTCAAAACACAGTAGAGAAAAAAAACCCCTCCCTACCTTCTGAATCCTGAGGAGTACCTTAAGGGAAGGGCATGGTTTTTATTAAAATCTGGGTGGCTCAGTCAATTAAGTGGCCAGCTCTTGATTTCAGCTCAGGTCATGATCTCAGGGTCCTGGGATAGAGCCCCTCATCAGGCTCCACGCTCAGCAGGTAGTTTGCTTGTGGATTCTCTCCCTCTCCCCCTCCCCCCCCCCCCCCACTCTCTCTCTCTATCTCTATCTCTAAAATAAATAAATATGTAAATCTTTAAAAATCTGACCTCAGCTCCCAGCACAGTGATGGGGAAGGAGAGAGCTCCACCACTTTTGATGTGGGGTTAGATGAATGAATGAATGAATGAGTGATGGAAGGAGTGTTGATATGTGAATGTTGGAGGAAAGGAGTGAAGACTGAATATTGTTGTGGCTGATGAATGAATGAATGAATAAAGTCCATAAACGTGTGACTGAACCAAAGTAGGAATGATGAATTGAATGGGTAGATACTAAGCAGCAGTATGTACCTGTTGAATGAATGACTGAAATACATACAATGAAGGAGTGAGCTTCAACTGGAGCATACCATCCCACAGAGAGAGGAGGAGAAGCAGGGACCCTGGCTCAGCTCAGTCACCACGGTCCTCACAGAAGGCCCCTTACACGCCACCACCCCACCCTGCCTCTTTGACTCTGTCATAGTGCCTGCAGGCTGAATTGGGTCCCCACAAATGTATATGTTGGAGTCCTAACCCCAGTGCCTCAGAGTGTGACCTTATTTGGAAATGGAGTCTTTGCAGAGGTAATCGTGTTAAAATGAGGTCATTAGGGAGATAAGATTAGAATATGACTGGGGTCCTTATAAAAAGGTGAAATTTGGAGACAGACATGCACACAGGAAGAACGTAGGAAAACAGGGGTCAGAAATGCTTCCAAGAGCCAAGTAAGGTGAGACACGGCCAGCAAACCACCCGAAGCCAGGAGAGGCACAGGGCAGATTCTCCCTCACTGCCCTCAGGAGGAACCAACCCCTCCCACACCTTGATCTTGGACTTCCAGCCATCAGAACAGTAAGCCAATCAATTTCGGTTGTGTAAGCCATCCCATCTTTGGCACTTTGTTATAGCAGCCCTAGCCAACTGATACACAGCCATGGTGAGATTCTCCTCCGGACCAGGAAGCGCTAGTGGCCACCACGACATTAGCAGGGTGGACAGCTTGTTTTGGAGCAGATGTCCACGGGGAGAGGAAGGCACATGGCAGCTTCTTAGGGAAAACCAGCAGATCCCTCCGCTCATTCATAAACAAGGAAAACACTGCACCCAGTGAGGCTGGCCAGGTATTTGGAATACATTCACAGGAACTGGAATGTGAGGGGCACACCATTTGACAGCTAGAGAGAGGCCTGCTGCCCACACTGCCCCCGGCCTCCCCATCCTGTTGTAACTGCTGACGTCTTCAGTCTCCCCACAGAGCCAAGCAAGGCAAAGCCAAAACAGTTATCGGTGCCCCCCAACTCCTGCCCCAGGCCTGGCACTTAGTAGGTTCTCTGTAAAGTTTTGAAGGACAGACAGAAGCAAGAGGGAAAGGCTCAGGGAAACGAAACCAAAATGGCTCCCGGTTCCCAGAGAAGACCCCGTTACATTTCTCAGCGTGGTCTCAGCCACTACAAGTGTGGGAGAGATGACATCAGGTGGTATATAGGCAAACATCTTTAATAGTTATATATTTTACTCTAGTTAGTTTTAATTGGGAAACCATTCACTGCTAGCAATCGAGTCCATGATTTCCCAGAAATTATTTCTGAAGATGAGGCAACAGTGAAGAAGTAAATTGGTAAAGAAAAAGGGTACCTAATGAACAAGATACGGCAAATTGTGAGAGTCAGTCAGGAAGAGCTGGGATTCGGGCCCGCTGGTCTGGGGTACCGGAAGCTCTGGTGCTGCCGCCATCAGCCAACAGCCCGGCCAAACCTGGCCTGTTCATCAGGGGTGTCAGAGAAATGCAACCAATAGCAAGTGAGTTTAGAGAGAGAGAGAGAGAAAGCAACAAAGAGAAGTATTTTAAGGAATTGGCTCACATGATTATGGAGGCCAGCAAGTCCAAATCTGCAAGGTGGGCTGTGAGGCTGGAGATCCAGGCAACAGGTGGTACCAGAGTTCAAGTCTGAAGGCCGTCAAGCTGAAGACCTGGGAAGGACCCAGTGTGGCAGTTCAAGTCCAAAAGCCAGCCACCTCCTGCAGAATTCCCTCCTGCTCAAGGGAGGTCAGTCCTTTGTTCTAGTCAAGTCTCATCCATAAACACCCACACAGAAACTTCTGGAATAATGTTCGCTTGCATGTCTGAGCACTATGGCCCAGCCAAGTTGACAGAAAACTAACCAGCACACCTAGAGAATGAAAGTTTGAGGAGCTGCTGGAGACAACAAAAGGCCAGCACAGAATGGTCTCCCAAACAGTCTCATCAGAAGAGTAGCCCCACGGCACTGGAGAAGAGCCCCACTGGTCTTCACCCCTGGACCCTGTGCCAACCCCCTCACTGCCCTCCTGACCTCCAACCTAGCCCCCTCCAAAACTGACCCACAGGTCAGATTTTAGTATCTGCAACTCAATGGCCCTTTCTTCAACACCTTCCTCCTGCCTCCAAATCACCTGCAGAATAAGCCCAACTCCTCACCACAGCCTCCAAAGCCCTTCCTGACCTGGTGGCCTCCTGATGCAATAGTTCTACACCGCACCGCACCGCCCGGCCGGAGTGCCCCCTGCCGTCCCCAGCCACCACGTCCTTGCACACCCTGGAATGGCCTTCCTGCTTCTCGAGCTGTCCCATCAGACCCTCGTTATCTGGGACCCCTGCTCCACGACGCGTTCCCTGCTCCCCACAGACAGAATCATGTCTCTATTTTCTACATCTCCATCTGCACGGACCTGCATTAAAACACACGTTGTGTGACTATGATTGGTGATTTATGTGTATGTTAAAAGAGGAAGGAGGAATCTGTCCCCACCCTCATGTGACCACTGGCTGAACCACCTCCACTTGTAGACTAAGAGCTCCTTGCGGCCTTCTGGGGACATATATTGGGAAACAGATGTCAGGAGGGGAGGTTGGTGAACGAATGGCTGGAAGGCAGACCAATGATGTCTGGGAAGAAATGTTGGCATCAGGGCTCCCCCCCCCCCCCGCCACCACATGGACATGGCATGGACACTAAGTGACAAGTACAGTGGCTCCCTTGGCCTGGACTACACAGCAAGCCCAGGGAGCTTCAGTTCCAAACCTCATCCGGAAGGGTCCTCAGAGGATGTCCCAGGGTCTTGCAGGAGCCAACATCCCAACCCACAGCCAGCCTGGTGGCTTTAATGCTCACGGGCTCTTCAAGACACAGATTAAAGAGGGATCTGGCCATGCCAGGGCTGGCACTCAGCTCTCCCTTGGCAGGCCTGACCAGGAGCACCCACAGGTCGTCTCCGAGGGAAGGCATAGGGCTTGATTTTCAACTCCATGGCTAGCAAAGGGCAGCGATCACACAGC
The DNA here is from genome assembly GCF_009762305.2 of Zalophus californianus. Lineage (NCBI taxonomy): Eukaryota > Metazoa > Chordata > Mammalia > Carnivora > Otariidae > Zalophus > Zalophus californianus. Next base: position 44,922,398 of record NC_045609.1, read on the forward strand.
TTGTCTTTCCCAAAGGCTAGGAGACTGAGACACCTCTGAGGATATGCTTAGCAAAGCCCTGGAACAAACTGAACGGACAACACAATCAATCTTTTCCTGCCTGGGCTTGGTGCCTTCTCTTAGTTTCCTGCTTGTTCATTGCAAAACCCCCTAAGTGTAAAACCTGTAAATCAGAAGCGTTCCTCCTTGTGGATGGTCAGCAGCTGGCTGCCCTGGGCACAGTCAGAAGATGGAGTGGGTTTCCCCGCACCCGTAGCAGCTTCTCCACATCACCACCCTCTCCTTGCTCGGCTTTCCTCTCACTCCCTCCTCTTCCCCCTGTCATGTAAATCAGGGTTCACACTCTCTTTCTCCGAAAGCCTTGATGCTCTCAAAAGCCTTCCTGTCTCCACCCCCCCGAAAAAGGGATCAGACACAGGATGGATATGGGAGCATGCCACCCTGCCTGCAACACCATCCCGTTCTACTGGTCATGGAGTCGCGGGCACGACTCAGGGCCAGGGCCAGCTGGGCTGCAGGAGCCCCACCCGGGAGCTTGGGAGAGGCAGACAGGTGTCCAACCCCAGCCTCCTCCATGAGCCCAGGCCCTCCCCTGGGCATGGCAGCCAAACCCCTGGTGCTGTGTTCACCTTCCCCCTGCTCCCTGAGCACCGGTGGCAGGGCAGGGAGCCAGCAAGGCCTTGCTCGTGCAGTCTGCCTAGACCAGACCCTGTGTCGGGACCCGTATGGACTGGGGTCCACCTCCAGAGGGGCTCAAGAGGCACAAGCAGAGGCAGCCTCCAGAGCAGAGGTGCCCCCAGGGTACCACAGCCCAGGAAACTGTGTGACAGGCCAGCAGCTGCAGTTCCCTTCACTGGCATGAAGGGACCTCTCTGCTCAGTGCCTCGTGCTCCCTCACGGGGCCACTGCGTGCGTTTCAGAGAAGTGAGGGTGGGGATGTGGGCCCGTCATTTCCAGGAAGCCCCATTATCAGCCTCAACAGCTCAGGCCAAATCACGGGGACCGTCCAGGGTGAGCTGGTGAATTACTCAGCCCTGTTCCGGCAGTGGCCTGGATGAGGACTGATTACCCTCTGAACACAGTTCTGAAAAGGAATTCCCGAAGTCGGCCTCCTTCTCCCTGATGGAGCTTGAATGCTTAGGGCGGATGGGGGCGAGGGCTGCCTGCAAGTGGCTGGGGCTCCGCACTATTGATGATTTAATCATCCGTTTTTCTCTGGGGCTTATTCCACGGCTCAGCCAAATCAAGGGCTGGGGCACTGGGCTGGAGGGAATAACGCATCCATCAGACCAGGAAATGAGGGAGAAAGAAGAAGGGATAGAAGTCAGGGTCCAGACAGCAGAGCTGTGTCAGGATGAAGCTCCCTCCACAAAGAAGGAGGGGACCAGCCTGGGGTCCAAATCCCAGCACCACCGATGAATGCCCTTGACCACGCCATTCAATCTGTCTGACCCTCTGCTTCCTCCTCTGTAGGTGGTGATAAATAGCATCTCCATCATGGCCGGTTTTCAGGATCAAATGAGTTAATGATGCAAAGTGACTGGCACACAGCAGGCCCTCGATAAATGCAGCCATGGCCCCACTCGACCTAAAAGTCATAGAGAAAATTAACACCCACTCTGTTTGAAGTGGGTGTTATTTCCTTTCTGTATATTTTGGCTGAGCTGCTTGGCAGTGGGCGCTGGGGGCAGGAAGAGGAGAAGTAGTCAGTGCAGTAAACCAAAGGGGAAGTGTCCCAAAGTCCAAGTAAGGAAAGCTTCCCTGTGCAAGAGGGCACCTAGCAGAGCCAAAGACTGTGGAGAGGTGGAGTCAGATGAAGCCCAGGGAAGAGCCCGGGCTCGGTCCCACAGGGGACACTGGTGACCACACAGGAGCAGTGCCTAGGATGGTGGGCATCGTCTGATTGCAAAGGTCCCCAGAAGCAAATCCCGAGACAAGGGTTCAAGTGCAAGGGGTTAATCTGGGGGGCTCAGAGAACATCAGTAGGGGGTAGGGAAGGGAAGACAGCCAATAACAGGGGTTATTAGGAGACTCCCACAAAGAGACTAGCACTTCTTCCTGCAGGGAATCCCTGAGAAGCAGTATGGGCCTTGGAATTATGACCCCCCATGGGACAGAGGACAGAGGAGCTAAATACCACTCCCATCCCTCAGTTCAGAGCAGCTCCCAGGCGTGCTCATTCGTCAGCACTTCTTGCCTGCTATGAGAGCAAGTGGAGCACGGCCTTTGACATTCCAGGAAAAAACCCTCGGGCACAGAGGGCCAGACACAGGCAGAGCCCCAGGAAATGGGAGGATCTGGGGGGTGTGGATCAGTCCCTGCCAGTGCCTGCTACACGGAGCTCCATGAGAGACCAAGAGGACATGAGCTGCAAAGAGCAAGCACAGATAACTATTTCTGTAGAGTTTTGCTGAATGAGGAACAGAGAAATGTGGCAAGAGATGAATGTGGGGTGCGCAGAGGGCTACGCAAAGACGTCAAGTATCACAGCGTGCTCAAGAGCTGGTAGATAATGGTCCGCCTGGAAGGAGACACTAACAGTGCAGGAGTTTCACCCTTGAGCAGGTGACAGGGAATGATTTCCAGTATCCAAGGAGAGGGACTGCCCTTATCAGGGGCCCGCAGATTTCACGCACGGCATCAGGAGAGGTTCACAGGCACTGCAAGGGAAGCTGGAGAGCGTGCAGAGCATGCACACATCAGCTCTGTCCTCACCCCTCCTGTTTCCTCAGTGATTTGAAAAACAAGGTCACTATGTTTATCACAGTTTCGTTCACAACTGCCCAATCCTGGAAGCAACCAAGATGCCCTTCGGTAGGTAAATGGATAAATAAGCTGTGGTATGTCCAGATGGTGGACTATTATTCAGCCCTAAAGAGAAATGAACTCTCAAGCTGTGAAAAGACATGGAGGAAATTTAAATGCACATTACCAAGTCTGTTGTTACCAAGAGGCCAATCTGAAAAGTCTACAAACTGCAGCATTCCGACTCCATGATATCCTAGACAGGTCAGCAGCTGCAGTTCCCTTCACTGGCATGAAAGGACTTCTCTGTTCAGCGTCTGTTTCTATTCCCGCATCTATGATGGTGCAATGGAAGGGTGCATCTGCCTTTCTGCTCCACTAGACCAGGAGCTTCTGGGGGTGGAAGACATTATATTATTCATCTTGTCACCACACCCAGAATAAAGCCAAACACATTGTGGGCGCTCAGGAAAGTTTGTGGAATGACTGAGTGAATGTAAATGGATGGAAATACCACCTGGCCCCCCTCCCACCCAAACTTGAAATGAAAAGCAGCATTTGTTTCTTCTCTTGAACACTATATTCTCATTTCTAAAGCATCGCTTGCTGGCAGCTTGCCAACTCTGAGAGGGGCACAGGGGCGACCATGGGGCTTAGCCCTGAGCACACGGCAGGCCGGGAGCTCTGCGGCCATCTCCACTGTGCTGAGCCCCACAGAAATCTGTTTCTGTCGCCACCTCATGTACCCCTGTGAGGCCACGGTTGGGTCAAGGGCACCAAGGGTTTCCACAGGGCTAACACATAGTAGGTGCCTCCTTACTGCCACCTAACTCCCTTCCTCACAGTAATGGGACAATTCTTGTCAAGAAGTCTGCTCTTTTAAATCTTGTTTCAGGACCTGTCATTCCCCCAGGGGCTAAGGACAGCTCCAACTGATACTGCTTTTTCAAGGGAGATAGTGAAAGGCTATCCTCACTTCAGACCCAAGTCTCTCGGCCATTCTGAGAAATGAAGGGGCTGCCACTAAATCACGAGGAATATAGGTTCTGTCATTGTCTTCATCACTGGGAAGAAGAATGATAAATCTGCCACCATTAGTGGCAGGAACCGGGCCACCTTGGCCAACACTGCCAATGACCTCCACTCAGCACACACGTCTCGGGCAGCTATATGCCTGATACCCACCTCTGTGCAGACCAACTCCGGTCCAGCTCACATTGTGCTTCTGTGTTCTCAGCTACGAGGCTCTGCGGCAGCATTGGGCTGCTTTCTAGGATTGTGTCAGCACCCACGAAAAGCTCTCCTGGTGTTTTAGGTCCAGCAGCCCCAGGGGAGGGGACCAGGCTCTTCTCCCTGCGTCTAGAGTCCCTGCTATGAGGCCCTGGGGACCAGCCTGGGTCTGGTGTTATGAATCATTCCACAAAAATGTCCTGAGCACCTCCTGTGAGTCAGGCCCTGACATGCCATGGAGAAGAGCCCAGGATATCCAGAGCATGTTCTCTCTAGAAGCTTACCGACAAGTGAAGGAGGAAATGTGCACACAACCAAACATAATGAAGGGAAGCAACAGGGGGCTGAAGGAGTATGGAAGACAGGAGCCTAACCAGGCTGGAAGCATCAGGGAAGACTTCGTGGAAGAGGTGATGGCTGACCTGTGTCTTCAAAAGTGAAGAGGCCTCATACCCACTAGGTTGGCTACTATCAAAACAAAACAAAACAGAAAAGAACAAGGCTTGGTGAGGATATAGAGAAGTTGCAAACCTTGTGCATTGTTGGTGGGAATGTTAAATGGTGCAGCCACTATGGAAAATAGTGTGGCGGTCCCTCAAAAAGTTAAAAACAGAGCTACCCTATGAGACAGCAGTTCCACATCTGGGTATTTTCTGAAAAGGTTGAAAGGAGGGTCGCAAAGAGGTGTCTGTACATCCAGGTTTATAACAGCATTCCTCACAATAGCCAAAAGATGGATAACCCACATTTCTATCAGTGGATGGATGGACAAACACAATATGGTGTATACACACAGAGGAATATCACTCAACCTTAAAAATGAGGAAAATTCGGACACATGCTCCAACATGGAGGAACCCTGAGGATGTGATGCTCAGGCCACAGTCACAATAAGAAATAAGGTAGTCAACCGAAAGACAAATACCCTGATCCCACTGATATAAGGTACCTAGAGTAGTCAAATCCACAGAGAGAGGAATTAGAAAGGTGACTGCCAGAGGCTGTAGAAGCAGAACAGGGTATTAATGTTTAATGGCGGTAGAGTTACAGCAGGGAAGGTGAAGAAGTTGTGGGGATGGATGGTGGTGATGGTTGTACAGCCACGGGAACGTACTTACCATCATCAAACCGTACACTTAAAAATGGTTAAGATGGCAAATTTTATGTATATGTCATATATGTATATATATACATATACATATATTGCATATATTATGTATATGTAAAACCGTAAAGTTATATATACTATACCACAATTTAAAAAATAAATCAAGAGGCGCCTGGGTGGCTCAGTCAGCTAAGCGTCTGCCTTCAGCTCAGGTCATGATCCCGGGATCCTGGGATCGAGTCCGCATCGGGCTCCCTGCTCAGCAGGGAGTCTGCTCCTCCCTCTACCCCTCCCCCCAGCTCATGATCTCTCTCTCTCTCAAATAAAACAATTTTAAAATCTTTAAAAATAAATAAATAAATCAAAACAAAGAGGCCTCTCCGGGGGATGGCGTTTCTGTTAGAAGCACTGTGATAATTACAGCTTTGTAATAGAGCTTGAGGTCCAGATTGTGATGCCACCAGCTTTATTTCTTTTTCAACATTCCTCTGGCTATTTGAGGTCTTTTCTGGTTCCATACAAATTTTAGGATTATTTGTTCCATTTCTGTGAAAAAAGTTGATGGTATTTTGATAGGGATTGCATTGAATGTGTAGATTAATGGAACAGAATAGAGAGCCCAGAAATGGCCCCTCAACTCTATGGTCCCAACTAATCTTTGACAAAGGAGGAAAGAATATCCAATGGAAAAAAGACAGTCTCTTCAACAAATGGTGTTGGGAAAATTGGACAGCCACATGTAGAAGAATGAAACTGGACCATTTCCTTACACCACACACAAAAAATAGACTCAAAATGGTTGAAAGACCTAAATGTGAGACAGGAGTCCATCAAAATCCTAAAGGAGAACACAGGCAGCAACCTCTTCGATCTCAGCCACAGCAACTTCTTCCTAGAAACATCGCCAAAGGCAAGGGAAGCAAGGGCAAAAATGAACTATTGGGACTTCATCAAGATAAAAAGCTTTTGCACAGCAAAGGAAACAAGTCAACAAAACCAAAAGACAACCGACAGAATAGGAGAAGATATTTGCAAATGACATATCAGATAAAGGGCTAGTATCCAAAATCTATAAAGAACATATCACACTCAACACCCAAAGAACAAATGATCCAATCAAGAAATGGGCAGAAGACATGAACAGACATTTCTGCAAAGAAGACATCCAAATGGCCAACAGACACATGAAAAAGTGCTCAACATCACTCAGCATCAGGGAAATCCAAATCAAAACCTCAATGAGATACCACCTCACACCCGTCAGAATGGCTAAAATTAACAAGTCAGGAAACGACAGATGTTGGCAGGGATGTGGAGAAAGGGGAACCCTCCTACACTGTTGGTGGGAATGCAAGCTGGTGCAGCCACTCTGGAAATCAGTATGGAGGTTCCTCAAACAGTTGAAAATAGAGCTACCCTATGACCCAGCAATTGCACTACTGAGTATTTACCCCAAAGATACAAATGTAGTGATCCGAAGGGGTACGTGCACCCCAATGTTTATAGCAGCAATGTCCACAATAGCCAAACGGTGGAAAGAGCCATCAACAGATGAATGGATAAGAAGATGTGGTGTATATATACAATGGAATATTATGCAGCCATCAAAAGAATGAAATCCTGCCATTTGCAACGATGTGGATGGAACTAGAGGATATTATGCTAAGCGAAATAAGTCAATCAGAGAAAGACAATTATTATGATCTCACTGATATGTGGAATTTGAGAAACAAAACAGAGGATCATGGGGAAGAGAGGAAAAAAATGAAACAAGACAAAACCAGAGACAAAGACAAACCATAAGAGACTCTTAATCACAGGAAACAAACTGAGGGTTGATGGAGTGGAGGGGGGTGGGAGGGATGGGGTGGCTGGGTGATGGACACTGGGGAGGGTATGTGCTATGGTGAGCGTTGTGAATTGTGTAAGACTGATGAATCACAGACCTGTACCCCTGAAACAAATAATACATTATATGTTAATTTTACAAATTAAATAAATAAATAAATAAAATAAAAAGAAGATGCACTGTGACAACTCACTCACTGCATCTAAGAAACTCAGAGTTAGAAGAGCAACACCTGCCCTTGGAGTGAGCAGGAGCACCCTGCCGGGACAGCTGTCAATGAGCCTTGAGGGTCCTCAGTTTGTTCCCCTGAGCTTTGGGGGCTCACCCAGCCCTGCAGCGTGCTCTGATCTACCCACATCTGCCCACCCACAGAGGTTCTGCCCTGCTCTGCCCCTGGCACAGATACCATACCTGCCCCAAGGAGGACAGTGTGCCTCCTAAGAATGAGAAGTTACAATGGGACTAGAGGTGCAGGCTGGTGTTAGAAACTGCTGAAACCCACAGTAAACATAGAAACACACCTAGGGCAAGGTAGGACAGGAAGGCTGCTGGGGCCAGCATGGGAAGTGCATGCCCCACTCTAGAGTAGCCCATGAGAGCTACACTCCTCAGGAGTTAAAGGGAATCTCCCTTCCCTCTCCCCCCGCTCACACCCGGATAGACAAAGCCAATAGAGCAGAGTCCTCCCGTGGAGCAAATGGAGAATCACAGGGAATGCCTGAGGTCTCCTTCGTTCCTTGGCCACCCAGGAAGGCCAATGGCACTGTCACCTCCACCCAGAGGTCTCCATGTCCTTGTGGGTCCCAGCATTACACAAGTCTTCTAGGCAGAGACAGGAAACCTGTCCCACGTACCCTGCTGACCACATGTTCCGAGGCACTAGGCTAGGTGCAGGCTGGGGAACGGGAAGTCTTCTGACATCTCTAAGCACGATGCCCTGTGAGCAGAACCCAAGCCTGGCCCACTGCCATCAGGGCACCCACACTGGGCACCGTCCAGCGTCCTGATCGCCTCAACCCACTGACTGTCCAGCTCTCCGTGCCCTGGCCCCACTGGGATTGTTTCTGTTCTTCAAATTTGCCAAACCCTATGGAGCCTCACAGCCTCTGCACTTGGTGTCCCCTCCACCAGGAATGCTGCTCCCGGATCCCGGGGCTGGCTGGTGCTCATCTTTTGGGCTTTAGCTCAAGTGTCACTGCCTCTGAGCGTCCCTTTTAATCCACATCCTCGCCAACACCTGTTATTTCTTGTCTCTTTGATTCTAGCCATTCTGACAGGTGTGAGGCGATAGCTCCTTGTGGTTTTGATTTGCATTTCCCTGATGATAAGGGATGCTGAGCATCTTTTCATGTGTCTGTTGGCCATCTGGATATCTTCTTTGGAAAAATATATATTCACATCCTCTGACCATTTTTTTAAGTTGGATTCTTTGGTTTTTTTGCTGTTGAGTTGTGTAAGTTCTTAATATATTTTGGAATTAACCCCTCATCAGATATATCATTTGCAAATATCTTCTCCCATTCAGTAGGTTGCCTTTTTGTTTTGTTGATGGTTTCTTTCACTGTGCAAACACTTATTTTTAAGATTTTATTTATTTAATTGAGAAAAAGAGAATGAGAGACAGAGAGCACAAGAGGGAAGAGGGTCAGAGGGAGAAGCAGACTCCCCGCTGAGCAGGGAGCCCGATGCGGGACTCGATCCCGGGACTCCAGGATCATGACCTGAGCCGAAGGCAGTCGCTTAGCCAACTGAGCCACCCAGCCTCCCTTTGCAAACACTTTTTATCTTGATATAGCCCAACAGCTTATTTTTGCTTTTGCCTGAAGAGACAGATCTAGAAAAATGTTGCTATGGCCAATCTCAGAGAAATTACTGCTTGTGCTCTCTCCTAGGATTTTTATGGTTACAGGTCTGACATTTAGGTCTTTAATCTATCTTGTGTTTCTTTTTGTATATGGTGTAAGTAAGTGGTCTAGTTTCATTCTTTTGCATGTAGCTGTCCAGTTTTCCCAGCACCATTTATTGAAGGGACTGTCTTTTCCCCATTGTATATTCTTACCTCCTTTGTTGTAGATGAATTGGCCATATACGTGTGAGTTTATTTCTGGACTCTCTATTCTGTTCCATCGATCTATGTGTCTATTTTTGTGCCTGTACCATACTGTTTTGATTACTACAACTTTATAGTATATCTTGAAATCTGGAATTGTTATACCTCCAGCTTTGTTCTTCTTTTTCAAGATTGCTTTGGCTATTTGGAATCTTACAAACCCTCATGCACTGTTAGTGGGAACGCAAACTGGTGCAGCCACTATGGAAAACAGTATGGAGGTTCCCCCCAAAAAATTAATAACAGAAATACCATATGAAGGGCGCCTGGGTGGCTCAGTCATTAAGCGTTTGCCTTCGGCTCAGGTCATGATCCCAGGGTCCTGGGATCGAGCCCCACATTGGGCTCCCTGCTCAGTGGGAAACCTGCTTCTCCCTCTCCCACCCACCCTGCTTATGTTCCCTCTCTCACTGTGTCTCTCTCTGTCAAATAAATAAAATCTTTAAAAAAAAAAAAAAGAAATACCATATGATCCAGTACTTCCACTACTGAGTATTTACCCAAAGAAAGTAAAAACATCAATTCAAAAAGATATATGCACCCCTATATTTATTGCAGCATTATTTACAATAGCCAAGTTATGGAAGCAACCCAAGTGTCCATCATTAGATAAATGGATAAAGAAAATGTAGTATACACGATGGAATATTAGACAGCCATAAAAAAGAATGAGATCTTGGTATCTGTGACAACGTGGATGGACCTAGAGGGTACTGTGCTAAGTGAAGTAAGTCAGTCAGAGAAAGACAATACCATATGATTTCACTCATAAGTGGAATCCAAAAAACAAAACAAGTGAACAAATAAAAAGCAGAATCAGATGTGTTAGTATAGAGAATAAACTGATGGTTGCCAGAGGAAAGGGGGTGAGGGGGTGTGCAAAATGAGAGAAGGGGAGTGGGAGATGCAGGCTTCCAGTTATAAAATGAGTAAGTCACAGGAATGAAAGGTACAGCATAGGGAATATAGTCAATGATGTTGTAACAGCCTTGAATAGTGACAGGCGGTATCTACACTTGTGGTGAATAGCATAATATATAAATCTGTTGAATCACTATGTTGTACGCCTGCAGCTACTGTAACAGAGTGTGTCAACCTTACATACATACATATATACATACATACATAAAATGTCACCACCTCTGAAAGGCCCTCCCTGACCACACAGCTAGTCTCTCTGATATCCCCTGCTCCTTCCCTCTACAGCTCATCGCTGTCCTTAATTATCCATCCCACTTACACCGTCTCCCTTTATTCACTCACTTGTTTACTGTTTGTCTCCTCCTACTAGCATATAGTTCCATGAGGGCTAGGGTCTTGCCTGTCACTTTTGGCCAGCACCCAGTTTGAGTACTGGGCACGTAGAAGTCAGAAATATTTGTAGAATAAATGAACAAATGAATATTATCTACCAAGCACTTGTGCACCTGTTATCTTATCTGACCTATCAGGTAATTGCTTTAAGATGGGAATTACTGTCCCCACCTTATAGATAAGGAAAGTGAGCCCCAGGAGACTGTGGGCCAGTCACACAGCGAGGCAGTGGCAGGGCCGGTATTCAAAGCCACAACTGTCTGAAGGTCCTGCAGACTCCAGAAGGACATAAGAAGCAAATGAAAAAGTGTGTACGTGAGCACGGGTGTGCACGCATGCACACGTGTGTGTGTGTGTGTGTGCCTGTGGCCCTAGGCCTGGACATGGCTCCACCCCACCGGGCCAGGACCTTTTGGAAGAAAGAGACCTCATCTTTTTCATATTTCTGTGTCCAGAACATTCCATAGGACCTTCAACTGAGCTTCACTAAAAGCTTACTGAACTATTACAAACTCAAGAGCTGGGTGCATGTGAGCGATCATCGTTGGAAGTTCCTTTGCTTCTCCACATGTATATCAGGGGGAATGAGTGCACCTGAGTCTCTAGAGACTAGAGTAGCAATAGTTTAGGATTAAAAAATGAATGTACTTACATGGAGAGCAGGAGGCATGGGATCAACACAATCTTATGTCTCTTCGGGGGCTCTACAAACTTCCTATCTGGGCCTCTCTGTCAAGCCTACTAGGTCACTTCTGTATTGGAAGATGAAGTATGTGTCTGCCTGAGTGTGTGTGTCTGTGTGAGTAGAGTCCTGTGTGTGGACCTGGGGCTGTCTGTGAATGTGTGTATGTGGACCTGGGTGTGATATATTGCTGGGACTGACTATGGCTATGAATCTACATGCAGATCTGTGTGTGTGTGTGTGTGTGTGTGTGTGTGTGTGTTTCCTACCTCCCCTTCCACACTGTAAAGCCCGGACAAGAGAGAGACCAGGTGGTCTCTTTCCCTGTTTCCTATCAGTGGCCACTTCCTGGGTGTCCAAGAAGCACAACTGATTAATTGGTTAATTAACAGCAGAAGAGCACGGGGCTCACCCTTCCCCTGGATCCCTGTCCATACAGCCTCCCAGAGTCACAGCGAGTCAGCCCACACTCCTCTCCCCCACATCCATCTGGCCCAGCTCCCTCCATCCCTCCTGGACCGCTGATACTCCCCCCTGACAAGCTCTCAAGGGTCTCCTCCCGATGGTGGTGCAATCCCCAGCTCCAGTTCAGGCCCCTGCAGAGGCCAGTCCTCCCCGCCCCCTACACCCTCCATCCACTCATGCAGGGCACGTCCTGCGGTCAGTGCAGAAGGAGGAACTGTCTGCAGAGTCCCCAACACTGGCTGCCTCTGTCCTCTCCAACAACCGTGGACTGTTCCAGCCCCACAAATGCTTCCGCGGCTTTGTCTCCATTAAAGGCACAATCTTGCTCAACCAATTAACGGAGCACCTTCTCTCCCACAATTCTTAAATTTCCCCAGAGCCAAATGTAAAGTGTATACAATTACAGAGCTCACAGTTTGATAAAGGAAGGCTGACATCTTTAATAATTCTCAATGAAAGAACATCCTGTGAAGGAATTGTTTAATTAAAAGACAACAATGGGATAAAAAGCAAGTAAAAAGGAAAAAAAAGAGAGAGATCACAACTGTTAATTTAGAACTAAATAAATATCCTCCACTTGAGATTCCTTAAATTCTTTCTTAGAGTCCAGATATACTTGTTTAGCATGCAAATGAATGCTAGCTTTAAACATGTCTGAAACATGAACAACTGTACTTTGACTTAACTTTGTTATCTCCCCATTTAAAGAACAGCTGACATGTCCCAAGGAGCACTGGAATTCTAGCTCTGAAGCAGTGACTCTGATTCTCCAGGACAAATTTGGGAAACTAGGGGGGATTTGGGCTCAACAAAAAGATGCTTTAATAGTTGAGGGCAGGGACATCTGGGTGGCTCAGTCTGTTAAGTGTCTGCCTTTGGCTCAGGTCATGATCCCAGGGTCCTGGGATTGAGCCCCATGTCGGGCTCTCTGCTCAGTGGGGAGCCTGCTCCTCCCTCTCCCACTGCCTGTCACTCCCCCTGCTTGTGCGCTCTCTCTCTCGCTATCTCTCTCTCTGACAAATAAATAAAATCTTAAAAAAAATAGTTGAGGGCAGGCTGGAATGCAAAACTCTGCTTCAGGAAAATGGGAGTAGATGTACCTTTCCTTATTCTTCCCAGTAAGTACAAGTAAAAGCCCCAAACATTATACAGAAGCCATTTCAAATGAGTCTGAGCACTGGAGGAAAGGTAAACCAGCTAGGGACCACGGGGCCTGAGGAACACAGTGACTAGATCCCCAGGTTTTCTTTTCACTTCAAATGTTCTAGACTTGGAGCTGAAGAGGTGGCAACCCAGGAACACCAAAAGGCACAAGCAAAAAAAAAGGGGGGGGGGGCTCGTTCTAGCCAAAGGTCCAGGGAATGAATGGACAGCTTAGCAAGACAGAAAACTTTTAGACAACAACCACTCTACTGCAGCCAAATGCCACAGAACTCGGTGTGACCCCAAACTCAGCCACACCAGCGAAGGCACAGTGGATGCCCCTACTTCTACCTTCACAGGCTGTAACAAGTTTCCTTCCCCCAGTGCCAGAGGAGACTTAGCAGTGAGTCAGGACTCTCACCACCACCCAGAGAGAAAAAGGCCACCGTCCTCTCCACCTGTGGAAGCCATGTGGGACCACAGGAACATAGTGTTGAGAGCCGCAGGTTTTCTGCCCAGAAGCGATAAGAATCCCCCACCTCAAATGTCAACAGAAGCCAGGAGGGGGTCCTGGACTTTACCCTCCCCTGGAAGCAATGAGACAACAGCCCCCTCCCCAGAGGGGTGTCAGAAGAAACCAGTGAAAACAGAAGGTTTAAGTAAGACCCAGAGCCCCATAACACAATACCCAAGAATGTCCAGGATTCAAATGAACATCACTATTCATACCAAGAACCAGGAAGGACTCCAAGTGAATGAAAAAAGACAAGCGATGATGGAAATGTTAATAACAATCTGGCAGAGATTTTAAAGCAGCCATCATACAAATGCTTCAATGGGCAATTGCAAATATACTTGAAACAAAAAAAATAAAAAGTCTCAGCAAAGAAAGAGAAGATATTAAGAAGAACCAAATGGAAATTTTTGAACCAAAACATCAATAACTGAAAAATAAAGCTCAGGGGAGGGGATCAACAGCAGAATGGAGGGAAGAGAGGAAATAATCAGTGAACTGAAAGATCGAACAATAGAAATCACCCAATCTAAACAACAGAGATAAGATGAACTAAAAATAAATAAATAAATAAAGTGAATATAGCTTCAAGGACTTGAGGGACTATTAAAAAAAAAAATCTAACACTTGGGTCATCAGAGTACTAGAAGGAGAAAAGAAAGAGAGTGGGGCTGTAAAAGTGCTTGGAGAAATAATGGCTGAAAACTTCTCAAATTGGGCAAAAGACATAAATCTACAGATTCAAAAATATGAGTGAACCCCAAACAGGAAAAACACAAAGAAATCCATATCAAGACACATCAGTGTCAAACTTCTGAAAATTAAAGACAAAGAACAAAATTCTTTAAAGCAGCAAGAGATAAAAAAAAAAAAAAGTAGCTTATCTACAGGGGAAAAGCAATTCAAATGACGGTAGATTTGTCATCAGAACCATGCAGGTCATAAGGAAGTGACACATTTTTCAAGTGCTGAAAGAAAAGACCTGTCACCCAGAATTCTATATGCAGGAAAAATATCCTTCAGGAATGATGAGAAAATAAGGATATTCTCATGTGAAAAAACTTAAGAATAACGTGTTGCCAGCAGACCTATCCTAATGGCTAAAGGAAGTTCTCTGACCAGAAAGGAAAATATAAAATACCTTGGAATATCACAAAGGAGAAAAAAACAGGGCAAGCAAAAACATGGGTCCATATAGGACACTTTCCTTCCCCTCTTTAGCTTTCTAAATTATGTTTGAAGGTTGAATAAAAATTATAGCACTGTCTAATGTGATTCTAAATGTACATAACGTAAATATGGAAGATAAAATATATATTATAAATGGGAAGTGTGAAAAAAAATAAAGAGAGGTTTCTGCACTTCACCTGAACTGGTTAAATGCCAACAGTATCACATTGTGACAAGACTGTACGTGTGTGTGTGTGTGTGTGTGTGTGTGTGTGTGTGTGTGCAGAGAAAGAGTCATACTTACAGCAACCACTTTCACAATGAGGCAAAGAGATACACACAAAACCTCTACAGATTAATCAAAATGGAATTCTAAAAAATGTTCAAGTAATCCAGACGGAGGCCAGAAAAAAGAAACAGAGAAACAAACAAAACAATAAATAAAATGGCAGACTTATGCTCAAATAGATCAACGACATTAAATGCAAATGGTCTAACTATAACAATGAAAAGACAGAGACCAGCAGAGTGGATTAAAAATTATAAGCAACTATATGCTGTCTACAACAAATTCAGGTTCGTTGTAGGAACATCATTCCAGTATAACAATAGAGAGGTTGAAAGTAAAAGAATGAAAAAAGACATATCATCCAAACATTGATCAAGAGAAGCAGGAGCGGGGACACCTGGGTGGCTCAGTTGGTTAAGCATCCGACTCTTCATTTCAGCTCAGGTCAGGATCTCAGGGTCCTGAGATCAGTGCCAAAGCTCTGCGCTCAGTGGGGAGTCTGCTTCTCTCCCTCCCTCTCCCACTGCCCCTCCGCCTGCTCACAAGCATGCTCACTCTCTCTCTCTGAAATAAATAAATATTTTTTAAAATATAAATAAGTAAATTAAAGGAGGCAGGAGTGATAACATTAATATCAGATGAAGTAGACTTCAGAACAAAGAAAATTACCAGAGACAGAAGGGACATTACATGATAATAAAAGGGTCAATCCACCAAGAAAACTCGGCAATCCTTAATGTGTAGGCACCAAACAACAGAGCTCCAAAATTATGTAAAGAAAAATTGATAGAACTGAAAGGATAAGTATTTGTATCCACAATTATAGTTGGAGACTTCATCACATCTCAACAACTGGCAGAACTAGACAGAAAATTATCAAGAATAGAGAAGTACCTAACATTGCCATCAGCCATATACATATATATATACATATTTATAGAACACTCCACTCAATAACAGCAAAATACACATTTTTTTCAAGTGCCCAGAGAACATCTACCAAGATAAACCATATTTTGAGCCATAAAACAAACGTCAATAAATTTAAAAGAATTGAAATCTTATAGAGTGCGTTCTCTTACCACCACTGAATCAAACTAGAAATAAATAACAAAAATAACAGTAAAATCTCCAAACACTGGGAAATCAAACAGCACACTACAAAGTAGTCTATGGGTCAAAGAGGAGGTCTCAAAGAAAACCAAAAATACAGTTAACTGAATGAAAATGAAAATATAACCTATCCAAATGTGTGGGACACAGTGAAAGTAATAATGAGAGGAAAATGTATAATTCTAAAAGCACACATTAGGAAGAGGAAAAGCCTCAAATCAATAAACTAAGCTCCCACCTCAAGAGCTTCAAAAAAGAGCATAAATAAACCGGAAACAAGCAGAAGGAAGAAAATAATAAAGATAAAACCCAAAATCGATGAAACTGAAAACAGAAAAAAAAGTAGAAAGGATAAATAAAAAAAATTTAGTTCTTTGAAAAGATCAATAAAACTGACAAACCTCCTGCAAGACTGACAAAGAAAAAAGTGAGACACAAATTACCAATCTCAGCAATGGAACAGGGAATATTGTTGCAGGCCTGCAGGCAACCAAAGGATAAGAATGGAATACTGTGAACAACTCTACATGTCAAAATTTGACAACTTTGATAAAATGGCCGAATTCCTAAACACACACACACACACACACACACACACACACACACACACACACACACACACACACACACCCCTTACCCAGTATGGAATAGATAATCTTATAACCATTAAGAAACTGAATTCATAATCTTAAAACCCCCAAAAAGGAAAATTCCAGACCCAGATGGTTTCACTGAAGAATTCTATCACATGTTTAAAAATGAATACTAATTCTATGCAATCTCTTCCAAGAGATAAAAGAGGAGGAAATATTTCCCAATTCATTGTATCACCCTGATACCAAACCAAAGACCACAGAAAAGAAGAAAACATTAGACCACTAGCACCAATGCACAGAGATACATAAATCCTTAGCAAACTATTAGCAAATGGAATCCAGTAATATATAAAAAGGACTATACAATATGACAAACTAGGGCTTATTCCAGGAATGCAAGGATGTTTCAATATTTGAAAATCCATCAATGTAATAATCGACCATATTAACAGGCAAGAAGAAGAAAGGTCATGTGATCATATCCATCAGAGCAGAAAGGGCATTTCACAACTTTCAATATCCATTCATGATAAAAACTTACAGCAAAGGAATAGAAGGGACTTCCTTAACTTGACAAAGAGCATCTACCAAAAAACCTACTGCTAACATCATAATTAATTGGGGGGGGGGGGGACCTGAAAGCTCGCCTGTTTCATTTGCTCCTTATTTGATGGGGAACAAAGCAAGAATATCTGTTCTTACTACTCTTATGCAACTTAGTATAGGCGGTTTCAGCTACTGTAATAAAGCAAAAAATGGAAATAAAAATCCTACAGATGGGAAGGGAAGAAATAAAACTGCTATTTACACATGACACGATTGTAAAGAAAATCACAAGGTATCTAGAAAAGAACTTTTAGAAATAATAAATGAGTTTAGCAAGGCCACATGATACCAAGTACACACACAAAAATCAACTATATTTTTATATACTAGCAATGAACATATGGACACTGAAATTAGAAATACAATACCATTTACAACGGCAAGAAATAAAAGAAATATCTAAATGTAAATCTAAACAACACATGTAGAGAACTTGTGTGCTGAGAACTACTAGATGCTGATGAAAGAAATAAAAGAGAGATTTAAATAAGTAGAGAGACATATCATGTTTATAGATTGGAAGACTCAACAGAGTGAAGATATCAGTTCTACCCAAATTGACATACAGGCTTAAGTAATTCCTAGCAAAATCTCAGCAAGATTTTCCCAGATACAGACAAGACTAATCTAAAAGGCAAAAGAACTAGAATAGCTAAAACAATCTTGGGGAAAAAAAAAAAAGTAAGACGAATAGACTGGGAAGAAGCAGCCTACTCGATCTCGAGACTTCTTATAAAGCTACAGTGATCAAGATTGTGTGGTATTGGTGGAGGGAGAAACACACAGGATACAGAACCCAGAAATAGACCAAACTGCCAAACAGATCTTTAGCAGCAGTGCAAAGTAATTCATTGGGGGAAGAACAGCCTTTTTAACAAAGACTGCTGGAGTAAATGGACATCCACGGGCAAAAAATATTTTTAAACTAAAAAATTAACCTGAAACTCAGTCTCACACGATACGTAAAAATTAACTCCACAGAGATCACAGACTTAAATGTGAAGCCTAAAGCTATAAACCTTTTAGGAAAAAGAAATAGGAGAAAATCTTCAGGGTGGAGGCCAAGGTAGAGAATTCTTAGACTTGACACCAAAAACATGATCCAAAAAATTAAAAATTAATAAACTGGCCTTCATCAAAATGAAAAACATACTCTCTATGAAAGATCCAGGGACCTTTCAAGCTACAAAGGGATGAAAAAACAAACTAGACTGGGAGAAAATATTTGAGACCACATATCTGACAAGGAATATAAAGAAATCCCAAAACTCAACAGTAAAAAAGAAAAAAAAAATCCAATTAGAAAGTGAGCCAAAGACATGAAGAGACATTTCACTGAAGAGGGTCTACTGATGGAAAATAAGCACATCAAAAGATGTTCAACATCATTAGCCACTAGGGAGATGTAAATTAAAGCCACAATGATCTATCATCATGTATCTAGTAGAATCGCTAAAATTAAAAAAATAGTGACAACCTCCTCAGGAGGATGAGGATAAGCCAGATCATTTATACATTGCTGGTGGGAATAAAAAAATGCAACAGCCACTCTGGAAAAGAATTTGGCGGTTTCTTAAAAAACAAAACAAAACAAAAAAACGCACCAACCATACGACCTAGCAGCTGCATTCCTGAGCATTTATCTCAGAGAAGGAAGATATGTTTGCACAGAAACCTACACACGAATGTTTATAGCAGCATTATTCATAGTAGCCAAAAGCTGGGTAAAAAAGAAAAGTATCTTTTAATGAGTGACTAGTTAAACACATCATGGTACATCATGCCATGTGATACTACTCAGCAACAGAAAGGAATGAACTATGGGGGCACCTGAGTGGCTCAGTCAGTTAAGTGTCCAGCTCTTGGTTTCAGCTCAGCTCATGATCTCGGGGTCATGAGATCAAGCCTGAATCAGGCTCCCTGCTCAGCAGGGAGTCTGCTTGAAATTCTGTCTCACCTTCTCCCTCTGCCCCTGTCCCCGCTCTCCTGCCCTCTTCCTCTCTCTCTCTCTCTCTCCCCCTCCCGTCCCTGTGAAAATAAATAAATAAATCTTTAAAAAAAAAAAAAAGGAATGAACTATGGATACACCCAACAACCTGCATGCAACTATGCATACACACAACAATCTCCAGGGCTTTATGCTGAGTTATAAATTTAATTCCATAGGCTACGTGCTGAATAATTCCATTTATATAATATTCTTGAAATGACAAAATTACAGAAATGGAGGCGCCTGGGTGGCTCAGTCGTTAAGCGTCTGCCTTTGGCTCAGGTCATGGTCCCAGGGTCCTGGGATCGAGTCCCACATCGGGCTCCCTGCTCAGTGGGGATCCTCTTTCTCCCTCTCCCACTCCCCCTGCTTGTGTTCCCTCTCTCACTGTGTCTTTCTCTGTCAAATAAATAAATAAAATATTTTAAAAAATTACAGAAATGGAGAACAGATTTGTGGTTGCCAGGAGTTAACGAGAGATGGGGCTGGGAGGGAAGGGGGTGTGGCCATAAATGGCAACACAAGGGATCCTTGTGGGGATGGGAATGTTCTGTACCTCGACTCTATCAATGTCAAAATCCCAGCTGTGATAGTTTTACAAGTTGTTACCATTGGGAGAAACTGGATAAAGGTACAATGGATCTTTCTGTATTATTTTTACACCTGTTTGTGAATCTACAATTATCTTAAAACAAAATGTTTAATAAAAAAGTTGAGGGCAGAGAAAAGTCCAGCATCCAGGACATCAAGCATCCCTAAAGGTCACCTGTATGAGCCCCCCAAGAACTGCAAAAACAAGTAGCCCCGCTCCTGAGTCTAAGTGGCTCATGGCACTGAAAGAAGGGAGAAAGAATGAAAGCAGGATTGACCTCCCAGAAGACCACTTCTCTGAGGTGTCCAGATGCAGAGGAGAGGCTCCATGGCAACGCATGATGGCCACTGTCCTATGCTGCCCATCACGGCACTCTGCCTTGACAGGAGGAAGGCTTGAGGCTAGGGCCATGGGGAGGAGGATGGCAGAATCACCCGGTCCCTAGGGCACAGCTGTGGCTCAAGAATACACTGGCAGGATCATGGCTTCGAAGCTCATATGGAGAGAGAAGGAGCTCCCTAGTCTCCTCTTCTTGTAAGAACACCAATCCCACCACGGGGGCTCCATCCTCATTATTCCCAAAGGTCCCACCTCCAATACTGTAACACTTGCATTAAGGCTTCAACATATGGGGCGGGTACAACCATTCTGTCCATAACAGGGTGTTTCTTTATTTTTTTTTAAGATTTATTTATTTATTTGAGAGACAGAGAGAGAGCACAAGTGGGAGGGCCAGAGGGAGAGGGAGAGAGAAAACCTCAAGCAGACTCCACACTGAGCACAGAGCCCAATGCGGGGCTAGATCCCAAGACCCCGAGGTCACAACCCGAGCAGAAAACAAGAGTCAGACGCTCAACTGACTGTGCCATCCAGGCGCCCCCATAGCCGGGTGTTTCTAAAGGACAGAGTCTCAGGAGTGGAATCAACAGATAGGAGAATGTTTCATTATAATAGATACTGCTAAACTGCCATCCAAAATATTTATACCAATTTACACTCACCAACAGTCTATGGAAGGGAACATCTGCCTACAACATCTATATAATTGAAATAGAAAAATGTCCACAGTATGTTGCAAAATGAAAAAATAAGCAAATGCATACATGTTATGAACCCAACCCTTTAAAAAAAACTATAATTACATGACCCTATGGATGTTGGGAAAGATGAACAGATGCATGCTAAACTCTTAACGGCAATTATCTCTGAAGATGGGAAACAAACCTTGTTCACTTTCAATTGCATGGGGACTGATCATAGTTGAAATGTATATAACTGTCTTTTAAGTTTGTAAGGAGAAGAAAAATATTCAAGTTACTTAAAGAGAGAGAGAGCGAGGAGAGAGAAAGTGATAAGGTACTAAATGCAAAACAAAACCCAAAAATTCCAGACGTGAAGAAAATGAAATCAAGTGGTTATTCTCCAGCATGGCTCATCATCATCACTGTCCCTTGGTTTTTGACAGAATGAATTCTAGATGAAAAGACTACATAAGAAAGCAGTTTCTTGACTCAGCTTTGCTGACCATGGCACTTCTATTCCAGCAGCATCCAAATCTCCATTTACACAGCTGAGTCAAGGTAGCTCCTATGCTGTTTGTTCCCCTATGAAAGGGGTGCAGGCAGCTGGTGCAACCCCTCTGGAAAACAGTATGGAGGTTCCTCAGAAAGTTGAAAATAGAGCTACCATATGATCCAGCAATTGCACTACTGGGTATTTACCCCAAAGATACAAATGTAGGGATCCGAAGGGGTACGTGCACCCCAATGTTTATAGCAGCAATGTCCACAATAGCCAAACTGTGGAAAGAGCCAAGATGTCCACCGACAGATGAATGG
Source organism: Zalophus californianus (assembly GCF_009762305.2). Lineage (NCBI taxonomy): Eukaryota > Metazoa > Chordata > Mammalia > Carnivora > Otariidae > Zalophus > Zalophus californianus. The sequence continues at coordinate 44,943,752 of NC_045609.1, forward strand.
ATAAAGAAGATGTGGTATATATACACAATGGAATATGAGGCAGCCATCAAAAGGAATGAGGTCTTGCCATTTGCAACGACGACGTGGATGGAACTGGAGGGTGTTTTGCTGAGTGAAATAAGTCAATCAGAGAAAGACATGTATCCTATGACCTCACTGATATGAGGAATTCTTAACCTCAGGAAACAAACTGAGGGTTGCTGGAGTGGTGGGGGGTGGGAGGGATGGGGTGGCTGGGTGATAGACATTGGGGAGGGTATGTGCTATGGTGAGCGCTGTGAATTGTGCAAGACTGTTGAATCACAGATCTGTACCTCTGAAACAAATAATGCAACATATGTTAAGAAAAAAAAGAAGAAGAAGATAGCAGGAGGGGAAGAATGAAGGGAGGGAAATCGGAGGGGGAGATGAACCATGAGAGACGATGGACTCTGAAAAACAAACTGAGGGTTCTAGAGGGGAGGGGGGTGGGGGAATGGGTTAGCCTGGTGATAGGTATTAAAGAGGGCACGTTCTGCGTGGAGCACTGGGTGTTATGCACAAACAATGAATCATGGAACACTACATCAAAAACTAATGATGTAATGTATGGTGATTAACATTACAATAAAAATTTTTTTAAAAAAAGAAAGGGGTGCAGGTTTACTACTAAAAAAATAATAATAATAATTTTAAATCCCCATATTCCTTCCACTCTGATGCAACCACCATCATTACCATTTTTGTTTTACCGACTTCCAGATTTGGTTTTATGCAAAGATCCCTAGGGTAACTTACGTATTTGTAATAAGATGATATAATCTTGTGGCTTGCTTTTTCCCTCACCGTCTATGTGCTCGCCTGCAACCTGGCAAACATTCATGGAATGGCCGTAGGCACATTACTCCAACACGTGGCTATGCCACACTTTCCGGAACCACTCTCCTAATGTCGGCTCTTTAGATTATCACCAGTTTTTTATTTAGCTGTTTTGGAATGACGTCATCCAGGAAGCTTTCTGTGTAATTAGGATCATCCCTTAGGAGAGATTCCTGGAACTGGGATTTTCAGATCAAAATATACAAATTTAGTTCCAGCTACTCATTACTACATATCTTCCAGAAAGTCTTTACCAGCATACAGTAGAAGAGGCTAGTGTTCATTTTACCAAAGTCTCACCAGCATAGGGTGTTCTGTAATTGAGTGGTAAAAAAAATGGCATCTTGTCTCAATTTGCTTTGCTTTGATTACAACTGAGGTTTTAGTTATTTTCCATATGTTTGTTCACAAGCTGCATTTTCCCTTATGATTTGTTGGATCATGTTCTTTGCACATTTACCTACTAAGGATGAGCAGTATCATATTTTAATTTCTCTACGTTCTCTTTGTCACACTTCTGCTATGACTCTCCCATTTACTGACTGCTATGGGTGCTCACTTGCCATCATAATAGGTATGACATTTTAGATCTATGACACACTTAACACGAGCACTCTGGTTTGATTTGCACAATAGCCCTATTTGTAGGACTAATGGGATTTGGAATCCCCATTTTACAGAGCAGAAAGCAGAGGTCCAAAGTGATGGGACTGGCTTCCCTAAATCACACAACCCCTAACTAGCAGGGCTGGGGCCAGTAATGTCCTTCAATTTCAGGAGAAAAGGTGGCACAGCACTATGAGTCCAGGTCTATAAAGCAGCTCTGCTCTAACCACCTGCACCACCTTGGACAAGTACAGACTCTCCAACCCCAGGGATAACAGCAGCAATTTCCCCTAAGTGCAAGTGAAAGGGTCGAACGAGATCATGGGTGTGCAAAGCTAAGCATAGTTCCTGGCTCACCATAACTGCTCTATAAATCATTCATGTCACACATGGCTGCCGATGTCATAGGGGCCACTCTGCTTGGCCCTAGGAACACAATGATGAGCAGGAGTTCAAAGTCTGGCAGGGAAAACAAACAGACATACTGCTAACTGCCAATCCATGTGGCAGGGCCCTCACAAAAGCACGAACAAGGCATTGAGCGGGCACCACCCAGACCCCTTGCCCCTCGGCAGGGTGGAATCCATCACTCAAGGTCAAATTCATCCTTCTGAAGTTTCACATTTGAGCAGTCTGTCTCCTCCAGCCCATTGTCATCTATGAGGGGTCATCAGACCAAACAGAATGACTCTCATAAATTTTTACATGTCCCATCCATCAAGCCCTCCCTCCATGACTCTGCTCTGAGCCGGAGGAGCCTACATTTTGCCTGATAATATGTGTCTATGACTCTCTCTGCCCAGAGACCCAGCCACCCGTCCTCAGGGTCTGACTGTTTCAGAGTCCGTCCCTCTGAGGTCTCAGTCCCACACTGCGCCCAGCTCCTGGGGAGCCACGAGGGATATCTGGGGCTGACCTTCAACACCACTGAGGGACTAGGCTCTAATCTGGCCACTTATTCTCACTCCACAAGGACTCTGATGCAAGGAGAGAGGCCAGAACCCAGTAACTGGCATAAAGGGATGTATGGAGGCAGCACCACATTAGAGAAACACGTGAGTTTGAGCTTCCTGTCAAAGAGATCCTGGCTGGCCAGGTGACTTAGGGCAAATGGCAGTGTCTCCATGCCTCAGCGCCTTATCTCTGAAACTAGAACTAAAAACGTATCTTGCTTCAAAGGCTTATCGTGCAAATTATTGCAATCATGTGCATAATGGAGGTGCCCACTGTCCCAACAGCATTCAAACTATAGAGTAAGAAGAGCCACCAATTAGCACTTCCTGTGTGCAAGACTGTAGTTTAAGCATATCTCATATATCATCTTAATAATTTCTCAGCATAACCCCACTCAATCATTTCACCAAATATTTATTGAGCATTTTTCAAGGTGCTGGAGATACAGTAGTGAGTGAAATGGACAAATGTCCCTGCTCTGATGAAATACACATTCCTGTAAGACAGAAAATAAATAAGATAAATAAGCAAAATGCATGATAAGCTATACTGTCACAAGTGTTGAGGAGAGGAGGAATAGTTAATGTCAAGTTGGGGTGGCCAGGGAAGGCCTCACGGGGAAGCTGACAGTGACAGTTTGGATTATTGGTAATAAATTCACTCCTCAACCACGTGGGTGGTATATACAGCATAACATCACTTCTTTGGCAAATGGTTTGTTAACAGACATGACACAGGCAAAAGTCTAAAATATGTCTGTGCACGGCACTTGCCTTCTCATGCTTCTGCCATGGCCAAAAGACACATTCACTGGGTGGTTTCTGTTCCTCTACCTTGGTCTCCAGGTGAGATGCCAGGAAGCAAACCCACAGGAGAAAGGAGAACCTACCAAGTCCAGCCTGGATCAGCCGGCCCAGCCAGCCTGCAGGGATGCATGAGATGCTGGATCTCGGTGAGATTCGGGGTTATTTGTTAAGCAGCATTATGTAGTCACTGGTGACTGATAGAGGAATTTTGAGTAAAGACCTTAAGGAAGGGAGAGAAGGAGCCACGTGGCCATTGGCAGGAAGACTGCTCCAGAAATTGAGGAAAGCAAGAGTGGAGACCCATCTGGCATATTCAAGAGATAGCAAAGAGGTCTACGTGGCTGGAATGGAGAGAATAAAGAGAAGGGCAGTAGGAAATGAGGTCAAAGAGATGACAAATGGCTAGATCAAGTAAGACTTTAGAGGTTGGGCGAGCAGGTAATTTATCTTCCAAACCAAAACACATTTTTTAAAATGAAGTATAATTTGCATGTAGTAAAATACATTCTTTTTGTGCAATTCTATTTGTTTGATAACCTTAGACAGCCATGTAACCAATACCATAATGAAGACATAGAACGGTTCCATCCCCCACAGAAATTCCCTGTGCCTCTTGCAGTCAATGCCCCCTAGCCCTGGCAAACCCTGAGCAGGTGTCTGTCCCTACAGTCTTGCCTCCTTCCATACATCATTAAAGGGACTCATGGAGTACAAAGACCTTTTGAGTCTGGCTTCTTCCACCTGTCATATGCTTTTGAGAATCATCTCATGTTATTGTGTGTATCAGCAGTTTGTTCCTTCTCAGTGCTGAATGATATTCCATTGTAGAGATGTACCACAGTTTGTAATCCATCACCAGCTAAAGGACATACAGGTGATTTCCAGTCTGGGACTTTTATGAATAAAGCTGCTATAAGCATTTGCATACAGCAAACAAGGACAAGGCTGAGAGTGAGTAATTCTTCTGGGGCAAGAGGTGTGAATGGGGACCATGCTATGCAGACCAGGAAGGGTGCTCACACCCCTTGGGCAAGGTAGGGACTCTGGCTGTCACCCTGTGAGATGGGAAACTATGGGAAGATCCTAAGCAGAGAAATGATGTGCTCAGCTGACATTTTAGCAGGATCACTCTGCCTACAGGAGGCCAAGGCAGAAGGAGGAAGGCCGATTATGAAGCTATTGCTGGAGCACCGGTGGTCTAGGCCAGGGAGTTGGCCATCCCAGTGGCCCGGAGTAATCAGATTCCAGATACCCTGAAGGTAGAGCTGCCAGAATTGTTGCTGGACTAATTATGAGGTGTGAGAAAAAGAAGCATCAAAGACAACATCAAGATTTTTGACTTGAGCAACTAAAAAAAAGGGTGATTGGCCCATTGTACAGAAAAGGCCACCCCAGGCTTAGAGAGGAGAAGACATTTGCTCATAGCCACCCATCAAGAGCATAGAGCCAGGACTGGGATTCCAGCAGCTAGCTGCTTGGCATCACTACACCACTGGCCTTATGTGAAGGAGAGAAGCAAGCATTCCCCTCCTAAGGAGTAATCACACATTATGAGGAATCCTAACATGAGCCCAACAGCACAAAACTGCCCCAGTCGAAGAATGGCCATTCATCGGGGAGCTGACATGAAGCCCCAAGGAAGGGAGCTGGGCCTTCCCCTGAACTGTTCACTATCAGTATACAGTGCCTGGGATGGGTAGGGGAGCAAGAGTACAAAGTGAGGACAGGCAAACAGGAGGGGCCAGCCACCCTGGCCACACTCCACACTCATCAGCCCACCAGGTGAGTGTGCATCATGGGGGAGGACAGCCAGGTAATAGGCAGTGCTAGAGCCAGCCGTCACTCTGTCCCCAGGGCCATCCATAGCAGCCTGGCTCCTTCTGATCCCAGAGGCTGGAGCTGCCCCTGAATTCCCTACAGGGCCCAAGTGGGAATTCTGGACCCCTCAGCTGTTCCATGTGAGCCTGTGATGTAAGGCATAGCCCTACCTGACTGCAGGCCTCAGCTCAGTGCCTGGAACTAGATTCACAATTTTCCACCTACAAAGACTCTACCACACCCCCAACCATGGGCTACCATCCTGGCTCACGTGCCCAGGCTCCCAAGGGCAAGCATCAGCCATGGGGCCTGGGAGACGTGCAACAGAGACAGGATCCCTGCTGCTAAGCGTGTAACACCTTCCAGGGGAGGACAGGCCCCTCTCATTTCACAGCACCTCACATTCTTCCCAGCCACAGTTCTACAAAAAGCATATGTCCTACGTCCCAAGGGTAGCAAAGCAGAGGGCAGAGTCACCCTGATACACCACCCACCACCCCACACCTCAACCACATCACCAGGAGGCAGAAAATCATGACTAAGCACTGTTGGGTTGAGCCCTGGAAATAAATTAGCCATCCAGTGATGGATGCTGGACACATCCCTCAGCATTCCCACCTCCACCTCTAGATGTTTATCACAAATTGTTCATCCCAAACCTCAGAAGGATGGTTCCTTCTGCCATACTTCCCTCGTAAGCATTGCCCTATGGTGTGGCCCTCAGAGTCTACTCCAGCCACACACAGACTCCAGTCTGTAGAAAGATAGATCAAGCCCATTCCCCTGGGTAAGGCACCATCCCACTGCCTGACTGACCCTTCAATATCACAGAGTTGAGCAAAGCAGACTTGGAGACACACGAACCCAGATTTAAATCCCAAACCCACCACTCACTGGCTGTATAACTTTGTGCAAGTTACATAACCCCCAGGCCTCAGCTTCCACACCTGTAAGATGTCTCTCTTGGGCTGTAAGAAATAAACGTGCTCATGTGTAAACATGCTCCACAAGTAGGAAGAGCTTGCTCTTGCAAAGCTGCTGGCCAGCCCAGCTCAGGACCTAAGGTGCACCTGCGCCTGGGTCCACCCCACACCTGCAGACTCCTCGGCTCTACAGGCAAGGTCTCAGCAAGTGCAGGGGTGCCTGGATGCTCCTGACAGTCCTCCCACACCTGTATCCTTTAACCTATGGGGGCACAGTTCACATCCACCTGCCTGGCGGCAGCCTGGGATCCTCTCCCAGGGTGTATGTCTCTGCTACAAGCACAGCCCAGACAGGGGCATGCCCCCCACACTCACAAAGGCCCAGCCCTAGCTCAAAGCAGGCAGGCAGATAGGGAGTGCCGGCTTGTTTGTATCCGGAGAACAGTTCATGCCATACATCAGAGGCAACCCTCATCAGACCGAAAGCCAGGAGCTATCTGTGCCTTCTTTGGGGGGACCCCCTACCCCATGCCCTCAGAGCCACAGGCTCTACCTCTGTCCTTCACTTTCAGACACACACCTGCACCCAGGCTCGCGCCATACCCAAGTTCAGCCGAAATCCAGCCCCAGTACCTTGCTCTCATGACCCTCCAGAGCCTGAGACAGTGTGCTAGGTCCTTCCACGTGGCCGGCCATTGGGCAGCACACTGGACAGTTGTGAGATGGGGAGGATAGGAGGGCAGAAGGCAGCAAAGCAGGGGCTGGGAAGTGAACAAGACCCGCAGCAGGCGACAGGGCTGTGACAGGTGCCCCCACGCGCCTCCATCTGCTGCTCAGATTAATTTACCTGACGAATCAATCCTGCCCACTTCTGACTCCATGATTTATTCACATAATGACACCCCGAGTTTTTGAAAAACAATTGTGAGGTACAGTAGCTCTGAATCTCTGGACGAGAGTATCACCACCTTCCTTCCCAGGAAGGTACAGGAGTACTTCTGATTCAATGGGCTATGTTTTCACAAAAAGTGTTACCCCAAATGCCTGGGAAGAAAGCCGAAGGATAGGGGCAGATGCCCAAGGAGACCATGAGGGAAGGAAGGCCATTGCCAAGTCCACCACAGTGTGTGCCCATTGTCCATGTGAGACAACTGAGACCCAGGGGCACTGAAAGCTCTGCCTGAAGTCCCACAGTCACACTCGGTCAGAGGCACGTCCTCTCTGCTATGAAGGCTTTGTGTGTCTCACCGCACCATGCTGTCACCCAAGAGCATCACAGATTTGCTCACTGGCCTCGCCTACCATGCCCTCACTCAGTTCCCACGCATGAGACGTAAGCTCCCCAGGCACACATCTAGATTAGGTGGGGAACATTTTCTTCAAGGGAAGCAGAGCACAAGGGGCCAGCTGCCCCTTCCTAGGGGTGCCCTGGGCACGTGGAGCCTTCCTTCCTCATTCAGCATGCACTCGGTAAGATCCTTCTGCATGCCAGATACCGGGCTGGCACTGTGGGGAGAAAGGCAACCAAACCACACTCGGCCTCTCCAGGGCAGAAAGAATCCAGTGGGCAAGACTGACGTTAGTCAAATAATTATACGACTGATGTACGCCCGCAGAGGGAATCATCCACGCTCAAGGAAAAGCACAGGGAGCCATGAGCATGTCTAACAGGCTGGGTTCCGTGGGGTCCCAGGAAAGATTGCCCTGAGGAACAGCCACCAGGCTGGGAGAGAAAGGATGACGGGGATTATCAAGGTGTGCAGAGGGCGCCCAGAGCAACGGGGGCTGCTCCAGGAAGAGGAAGCCAGTGAGAGAAGATTCTGGAAAGGCCAGTTTTCTCATTTGTGGAAGGAGGGTGAGGTTACCACTGGGTGTGGTAACCAAGACAAAGATGATGCCGTTCAGGAGGCTAGCACCCTTAGCCTTCTGACCCACCCCTGGAACTTTCCCACCAGCAATAATCCAAGGAGAAAAATATAACACAACACATGAAGATTGTCACTGAAACACTGTCCAAAAAAAAAAAAAAAAATTGACTGAAGATTTGGAAACAGGCACAATGTCCAATAACAGGAAACATTAGGTGGGTTATGGAACATCAATTCTTCATCTCAATGCAATCATTACAAATGATCATTAGGAAGGCTTTACAGCAACACAGGAAATGTTTATGCCAGGATGTTAGGTCAAAAAAGCAGAACACAAAATTGCATCTAGATTATGAGTATCTCTATCTAAAATAGGTGCGCATATGGTCAGAGAACACAGAAAATGAAAACAGCAACTGGGCTAGGCAGTGAGGTTATGAAATTCTTCCTGATGTTATCAGAGTGGTTTTAAAATAAGCAAAATAGATGTTAGAGTATGAGGAGGGACCTGCCTGCCAGTGTAAGGATGGGAGAAGGGACCTGCCTGCAGATGTGGCATGGGAGGAGGGACCAGCCTGCAGGTGTGAGGATGGGAGGAGGGACCTGCCTGTAGGAGTGGGGTTGGGAGGAAATAGACATGAGCTCAAGTTAAAGCTCTATCCCTGGGCTGCACACTTGGGCCAAGTCATTTACTTCTCATTCCTGCTCATTGATGAGATGAGGACAGGGGTGTCTCAGGGAGACCACAGGGCATGTCTAGGGATGCCCTGGAGCAAGATGGAAAGTTTGACTGGCAGAGGCAAGAGATGGAGCAGGGCTGGGGTTGGGCAAGCTCCAGGATGAGGTCATAGGAGCCAGCAGCTAAGGCGGGATGCTTCACCTAGAGGTGAAGAAGAAGATGAACTGGTGGTGGGAACAAGGGAAGGAAGGGGGTGAGGTTAGGAGAGAAGGCTTCCAGGTCAAGCGAACCCAGACACCCCTGGTGGGCTGGAGCCTATCCTGCCTATGGAAACCCCAAACCCTGACCAGGTTACATAACCTCTTTGCAACTCCGTTTCCCAAATAAAATGGGGATGAATTTAAAAACCTACCTCCTGGAATTGAGGGGATTCAATGAGACAAGACACAATAAATGTTCAGAAAGTACCTGGCCTGTGATAAGCCTCAGCAAGAATTAGCTGTTATTACTGCCTGCTTGGAATGGGGCTTTGTCCACCAAATTACTCTGTTATTCTCTCTGGGACTGGAAACTTCCATGAGCAAAGATGTGTACACACGCGCGTGCGCATGCACATGTGTAAGTACACATGTATGTGTACATAATATGCACCCATGTGTGCATGCCTGATATGCCTACAGACACGCATGCACACGTGTGTACACACATAATATGCATACATGCCCACACACATGTGCACACATCATGTGCATACACGCACATATGCACACATGCACGCAGATGTGCACACCTGCAGGGACCTAGCTCTGTCCCCTCCAAGGAGGGAGGTGCTGGGGTGGAGCAGCACGAGGCTCATTCCCCAGCATTCCCACCCCTGCCACGGGTTGTTTACATTTTCTTATTTGCCTTACTTGTAGCCTTTCTGATTTCCCATGTTCTTTGATTTCTCCATTCTGTGTTTAACAGGGGAGGTCTTTGATCACTTTCAAAATCCTGTCAGCACTCTTTGGAAAAGGCGCATCCATCAGAGGGCCCAGGGTGCCTGGGAGTCTGGCCGTGGTTCTGTGTGATGACTTGGTTTCCCCAAGTTGTTTCCATGCAGCCCCTGCAACTTTCCCCTGCCCCCCCACCCGGGCCTCCTCCCTCTTGGAGCCCCTTCCTTCCCTCTGTGCTACTGCCCAGGCCCCCCTCTGCCCAGCGCTGCCAGCCTCCCACCTTCAAGACCAACAGGTCATTCCACTTTCTCTTTTCATCCTTCCCTTCTGCTTTTCTCCTGACCCTTCTCTAAGCAAACATCCTTCCAGCTGTGGTTATAGATTGAATATCTCTCACAACATGTATTTGCCTTACTATTTCTCTTGCTTCAAGGTGGTTTCCTTCCTCTGTAAGTCCAAACAACCATTCCCTTAACTCCAGCCCAGGCCTCTGTCTGGCAGTTAGTAGGAGCTGGTGAACGAAGGGAGGAAGGAACAAATCCGACATGCACAGAGAGAGAGAAACTGCATGTTCAGGGATGATGATGCCCTCACCCCGGCTGCCAGACCTGAGCACGGCTTAGAAAGCTCTCAGCAAAGAACTCGGGCTCCCAACACACACGGCCTCATTAACCTGCTCCAGAAGCCTCTGTCATCAAGCCCAGGGACAATGACTGTCCTCAGGGTCACAGTGACCACAAAAGTACAAGGCTCTCCCCATGCCCATCTCAGCTCCCTCTCACACACAACTCTGCAAAAGGACAACCACACTTACTGCTTTGTGTCCCATGCCAGGCAGGCCCTAACACCACATCCCAGCCGCAGGCAGTGAGCCCTGCATGAAGCATGACTAGGGCTCCCTCTTACTTGGCCTATGTTGAGGCCTGGTCCTCAGGGTTGCTGAAAGCTCCCTAGATGCCTCTGATGTGCAGACTGGGTTGAGATCACTGGACTTCCAAGAGCAGGAACTCTGGATCTGGATGGCTGTGATCCAGATCTTACTTCCACAAACCGCCTCCAGAAAGTTACTGGCCTTGCTAAGCCTCGGAATCCTCAGCTATCAAAAGGAGAATCAAAACAGCACTTCCAGTACTAAAGAAGAAAATGCATGTAAAGAGCCTAGCACAAAGTAAGCATTCAATAAATATTTAATATAACCATTCTTAACTCACCCCTGGGTCATCCCATCCAGGTCCAATTCTCTCCCCCATTCGATGCAGCCTCTGCAAAGGGCTTTTCAGAAGGAAATGCAAAGGCCTCCAGAGTCTGTCTCTGGGTTTGAGCTTGACTGCTCCAGGCAGTGGGGAGGATGTTCTGACTCACAGTACCTGCCACAGGGCTCTTGAAACACCCCAATACAGCAACCACCTACTGGGGAAGCAGGTACCATTGCCTAAAGGGGGATAAGCAGTAGGCTGGGCACTAGCCTTAACACTAGCTGTGACTTCTACTAGACTCATAGTCTCTACCACCCAGAAGCCCAGGGTTCACTGCAATGCTCCTCAGTGTACCAAAGGGACAGCCATAACAGAACCAGGCTTAGAGCCCCATCTTGGTTCTCATGGCCCATACCTCTTGCTCACTTTCCCCAAGTGACATTGAGAATAGAACTGGCCTCATACCTTCCATCTGAACAAAACTCTGAAAGCGTCAGCCAGCAGACCCTCAGGCTCAGAGTATCCCTATATGTGACAACTCAAAGAAAGGACCAACACAATAATCAGGTTTAACAACAAAATAAGATTCTTCGCTCATTCATTCATTTGTTCAGTCAGTAAACAGTTATAAGAGCCTCCTCGGTACCAGGCAGAGTGCTGGAGTGATGAACATAGAAACAAATAGGACTCAGTGTATCGGTCAGCTATTGCCAAAATAATGCTGTGTAACAAACCACCCAAAAACTCAGTGGCTATAACAACCCTCAGTTACTCTCCCAGATGTGTGGGTTGGCTGGGGAAGATCTGTTTCTCACTGTAGTTTATGGGTCAGTTCAGTGGTTCTGCTCTGACTTATATTTCTCATCTTTCTGGGGCCAGTGGGTGATCCAGAGTTTATGCTTTGTCTACTTGGTAGAAACTCAGGAGGAGAGATGGAAACATGCAATATCTCTTAAGGCCCAAGCTCAGAACTCAGGCTCAGAACCCAGGGCTCACACACATTGTCACCTTTGCCTACATGCTGCTGCCAAAAAACAAGTCACATGGCCAAACCCAAAGCTAAGGCACAGGGAGGTATACTTTACTCCCCATGAGGCCACAACAAGGGTAGGATGAAGAACTGAGGGTAACCATTCAGTGGACCACACCCAGCCTCTGCCCTTCCAGAGTTCCTGCCTGCCTGCAGAGAGAGGCAATGTGTCAAGAATAACTGAAGCACAATGTGGTGAATCACAGGGGTCATTTGGGACCTGGAGCCTTTCTAGTCTAAAAGACACCTGTCCCCTATCTTATTCCCCCTATATAAGCATCCTATAAGTTAGAGCAGGCAGTCCCCATCACATTTGACAGGTGGAGAATAGGCAACTTAGAGGCATAAAGGGGTTTACCCAAGACACACTCAACTGCTCAGTTCTCCACTATTATTTGCGTTTGGTGAATATGTTTATTTGGTAAAGGAAGTGGATCTGGTGTGTGTAGCTTCCTAGGCTAACAGAAACCAAAGCTGGACTAGTCCAATCTGTCATGCTATTTAAGGAGGTCAAAAAGTTCAAACAGATGGAAAGAAGCACTCATGATTAGGCACAGCCTTAATCTGCAGGAAGGTACCATCTTTTGGGGAAAAAAAAAAAAGAAAGAAATTCTGGAGGGCCTTCCATGTTCTGGGCATGTTATAGATGGCATCTCATCAAATTTTCCTAAGAGCCCTGTGAGGTGCTGTGAGGTGCTAGCTCTGTGGGATGGGTGAGGAAATGACCAATCATATACACTAGAGTCCTTGCCCAAAGCCCCACAGCTGGTGAATGGCAGAGGTAAGACTGCAGGCAAACTCCTTCTGTCGCAAGATCTGAGTTGTCACTAAATGCCTTAGATGACTCAACATGGGAGTCATCCGTGTCAGCCCAGGTGAGGACCGAGTATAAGCGAGGCCAACACAGAACAGATGGGCTTGCAGAGACTCCTCATGCACGTCCACAGAATGAGGGGTGGCCCAGCTCCCACTCACAACTTCCTGGAACCAATCTCATTGGCCAGTTGTGGGGATATGTATTCTCTTCCCAGCTCCTCAAGTGAACATCTGTTTTTCTCAAAGCTGTGAATGTCACGTCAAGAATTTCCAATTACCTTCCCCTTGGTTTTATTTAGTATCAGTGTATTGGAGGCATAATTAGTCTGAGATGAAAACCTGCATTGTTCCCTTCTTCTCTGCAATAAAATAGGCTTCCGAATGTGCTAACAGAGAGGATTCTTCTCCAAAAATGACAAACAGCAAGTGAAGGATGAAAGCAGGAGTGAAATACAGATGGATGAGAACCGTGGCTGAGCTGGGGCGGGCGTGGGGGACGTGATGGCGGGATCTGCCACCAGGCTCCTGCTTCAAATCTCACCTCCTCCTTGCCTCCTCATGAGGATGGGCCTTTTCCACAACATAAAAGTGATGCTGAGGGAGATGAAAGACCAATTTGCACTGATACGTTTTCTAATGATCCATCATCAGAAGGAAGCGCCTCTGGGGATTGCGGACGTGAAGGTATCCTCAGAATTCTCCCCAGTCCCAGCCACGCTCAGAGCCTGGGGATCTTGGCTGAGATGTGGGCTTCACATTGGCTCACCCAAAATTTTGCACAAGTAGAAAATACACGTAGACTTTGGGTATTCGAGGTACCACGACTCAGAGGCTCTCGCTGACACAAAGTCTTGCGAGAGACTATACCTTTGACAAGCTTCTGACTTGTCAAAGCAAGCCTTTAAGGCTCCTATTCATGCCATGTCTGCAACGATATGCACTTTCCTCCCATTCTTGCCTTCTTACAGGCCCAACCCCACAGAACAGCCAGAAGAATCACAAAAGGGGACACGGGTCATGTCATGGCCCTATAAAAATCTTCCATGGATTTTAAGTGCCGTGACTCCCCATGGCACTTAAAACCCAACTCCTCACCGGGCTGCAGAGCACGGGTGGCATACCCCTGCCCACCTCTCTCGCCTATGTGTCACCCTTTCCCCACCTCATGCTAAGCTCCAGCCACAGAGGCTTTCTTTTTCTGCTCTTCCAACCAGCCACCCTATATTCCCACCTTGAGACCTTGGCAATGGCAAAGGTCTCCCTTACAAAAGCAAGGGCTCTCACAGTCCTGACTCCACCAATCAGGTCTCAGCTCAAAAGGCAGAAAGAATGGCCATGTAGTCGAAAGTGGCTCCAGTCACTCCTTATCACCTCATCCTGTTCCCGTGGAACTCTTCACCTTTGATGTCACCTTGCTTTTGTTTCTTCCTCTTATACTCACAATGCAGGTTCCACAGGTGAGATGTAGAGACCTCACTTGTCTTATTCCCTCCCATAGCCCAGCACCTTGCAGCATTGCAACGTATCTGACACACAGGAGGTACTCAGTATCGATGGACTCAAGATCAGTGAGGGAGCTGGTAGGATCTGGCTTATGAAGAGGACCACAAAAGGCACACATGCTATCTTCAGATGACTGAGGGGCTGACATGGGGAAAGAAAAGTAAAACTGTCCTCTAGCCCTGGAACACGGTTCCGGGACTAACGGGCAGAAGCCACAAGACAGATTCTGCCTAACATGAAGTAGACGTTTTCTCACTGTTGAGCTACCCAAAGACAGAATAAGTTTCCTTAGTAGATGGTAAGTTCCCCATCTCTGAAGGTATGTAAGCAGAGGCCACTGCTGGAGCCCATGGACTGGGAAGATGAGCATCCTTCTAAGTTCCTGAGCCCACGAGCCATCATCAACATCCACCATGGTTTCTTCTGTCTCGGTCTTATTGCCACCAAAGGGCGATCCCCTGAGCAAGGGCAGAGACTTGCTCTGTGGCATGGCCCCACAGCACTCACACAGCACAGGACCATGGTAATGGATAAAGCACACATAACCACCAGACATGGAGGGCGGTAGATGTGCCCGACTCCCTGGAAGTGAAAGCAGGAGACTCTAGGCAGGGCCAACTCCATGGGGCCCCAGGTGGAGGCAGGCACCTTCCTGACAGAAGTGAGCCTGGGGCCTCCAGCTCCCTCCTGGGACGCAAACCTGGATAGGGAACAGGGAAGGTGGTGGAAGAGGCGGCAGTCATGAATGCGACAACTGCACTCTGATCGCTGATCTCAGGCGGTCCTCCCCACAGCCCATGAGGGGCTGACAGGACTTCCATTCCATAGACAACGAAACCCAGGCTCAGAAAGGCCAAGCTGCTTGTCCCAAGTCCAACAGTGCATCTGAGGTGCGAGGGGTTGAGCTCAGATCTAACAGACGCCACAACCTACGTCCCTGTCACTTGACCCCCCAACAGATCAGTTACTACCCTTCCAATCAGACCTGTCCAGTTGGAAACATTCTCAAGTCATTCTGCCTTTTCCTCTCCCCATCTTCTGAGACCCTGGGGCCCCTTACATCCCCCCAGGTTGAGCCCCTCTGAACTGCACTCAGCTCCCTGTTCAACCACCCAGCCCTGGGCCCATTCAGAAGGAAGCTGGTAGAAAGAGCGAGTTCCCACAAAACCCCTCCTCCCGGCCAGGTGCAGGCACAGAGTCCCCTGCGCGTGCCACGGTCTCCTTCCCCTCACTTGCCACAGGCGCTCACGGAGGCACTCAGCTCAGATGTGCCAAAGAACCACAGCAGGACGAAGTCACATCTGCATATCCTCCCCGCCGCCCCACTCACAGGATCCAATCATGGCCCCTTATCTTCTCCACTTCCTTGGGCTTCCTAGGATGGTTCCTGAGCTTTTGTGGGGGAAACAAAACAAGGGCAGAAAGAAGGAGGGGAGGGAAAGCGAAGCAACAGCACAGATGGACTATGTGACATATCTGGAGGGTTTAGGGAGACCATGTCTAGGAAGAGACAAGGCGGAAGGGAGAGACAGAGAATGCAGATTCTAAGCAGTGTTGCTGTGAATTATGAATGGGATCCTCCAACGGTCTTCAAAGGATACCAGCAGAGAATTGCTAGGCACAACATCACTTTTCCTGGTTTTCTTCTTAATGTGACTTTACTGAGACTGGGCTGTGCGACAGCACCCGTTTCATTTGGATCACAAAGGCACGAAACACTATCTCCTGGGATAGTCCCTAGGACTTACTGTGTTGGATGTATTTAGAATTAGTCATACAAAGAAGCTTAGCTCTTCTTTTTTTTTTCCATCTCACAGTAGAGCCGATTGCCCCCACACCACCCCCTGCAAAAAAAAAAAAAAAAAAAAAAAGCCTTTGAATGAAAATTCTGAAACTGTAAAAGTGTCTATTTTAGTACTCAACTAGGAAAGAACCTGCAAATATATGTAAATACGTTTGATAAAATGTTTGGGTCATGTTAAAAAAAATTTTGAAGCAGATGTATAAATGAATACATGAATGAGAACCCAAAATCCTCTGTTCAGCTCATAACGTCTTAAGTCTTTTCCTGCCTATGTTTGAAATGATAACAGCTAACACTTCCTAGGTAAAAGTTTGCTCTGTGTGAGGCACCTTTTTACATGTAGCAAGTCATTTAATCTTGACAACTATCCTCGAGGTAGGCAATAACATGACCTGCGTTTTGCAGGTGAGACATTCACCTTAGGTCCCACCGTCAGTGAGTGGTAGAGCCAGAATGCCAACTCAGGAAGACAGCTCCAGACCCATTGCTTAGACACTCTACTAATCTGTGCAGAGATCAGCTTGCTGGCCAAAAGGGACTTACAGAGCCAGCTACCGCCCCACACAGGGTCAGCCCCATCCCAGCCACTCCCAGAGGAAGGAGCCTGTGGGCTGTTACCCTGAGAGGCCAAAACGTGTGCATATCTTCTAACAGCTTCAGGATAAATCACAGAAAAACCAACCAAATACAGTTGTTGCCTCCTTGGCTATAATCAGTAAGTACTCACAAAATTTTATTTCATAGCAACACAACAAAACAAGAGGAAAAATAGGTGTTTGGAAAGGACTGAGCCTCCAATATTGAGACGGAGGCATGTCTGTATTGCCTCTCTGCCCCCCCCCAGATTCTATCATGTAAATGCCCCAAAGCAACAATGCTGCTCTCTTGCCTTCTCCCCAAAAGAGTACTTAGGGAAGAGCCCCAAGGTCAACATGTAAAAGTGCTTGTGGGTTTGACCTGAATTGAACTAAGTTGGATTGAATGGCCTTCTCTACTTTGTGGGGAGAGGAACACAGACAAGGCCAAGTGGTCAGGAGCTACGGCTCATGGAGAGGAGGCTGAGCCTCACTCACCTGGGAGGCCCAGGCTGAGGCTCACATCATCCATCCACCAGCCATCAGACTGTCCCTTGGAGCTAGGCCCAGAGGGGCACAGGTGGCCCAAAGAATGAAAGAATGATTCTCAAGGGAACTTTGAGTCTTCTACTGCCCTGTCCACCATCAACCCCACAGGCCACAACTAGCTCATGTTCCCTTCAGAAAGAGAATTGGAATTTCCTGTGCCAAAGAATTCCAAATAATCTATATAGATACTCCACCCTCAAGGAGGTAGAACACAACCCCCTATTCCTTCAGAAGTGTGGGCTGCACATAGTGACATCTTTCCAAAGAGAACAGTACAGAAAAGGGAAAACATAACCTTAAAGCAGACAAACTTGACAAACGCTACCTCGGCCCGGTGGTCAAGGTCAACATCAACGGTGATCAGTCATGTTGATAGCACGCACCCTTGATATGAAATGATGAGAATGGCAATTTACCTTTGTGGTCTTTCTTCCCAAAACCCATAATCCCAGTCTAATCATGAGGAAATATCAGATAAATCCCAATGGAGGGGTATTCTCCAAAATACCTGACCAGGCCTCCTCAAAACTGTTAAGGTCATCAAAAGCAAGGAAAGTCTGAGAAACTGTCACAACCAAGAGGGGCCTAAGGTGGCAGGATGACTAATGTATTGTGAGGTCCTGGATGGGATCCTGGAGCAAAAAAAGCACAGTAGGTAAAAACTAAGGAAATCTGAATAAAGCCTGAACTGTAGTTAACAAAAAATGTATCAATAACGTCATGGATGCTGACACATGCACCACACTAACGTAAATGCTCAGACTGGGGGGACTGGGTGTGATGTATATGAGAACTCTCTGTGCCGGCTTCGCAATTTGTCTGTAAATCAAAAACTATTCTAAAATTGAAAGTTTATTTTTAAGAATTGGACTCTCATCCTGAGTTCTATAGACTGTGCTTCCAAAACAGTCCTCAAAAGGGTTTCCTTCTCCCCAGTTATCCCCGACTCCCTCAGTGCTACGTCAACACTCACCCAAATATTGGCACCACCCTCCCTCCCTGGCCCCAGGCCCGCCATCCAATCCATCACACTCCCTAGGCCAGTTGCTTTGGCAACGCAGAGGTGCGGAGGCACACCCATGTGGCAATGGCTCCCTCTGTCTTCAGGATCGCTCCCGATCCCTAGCATGGAATGCAGTGTCCTTTCATAGCCTTGCCCCTATTCCTTGACGTCCCTCTTGTTTGTTTTTTTAGCATTTTTTTTAATTGAAGGATAGCTGACACATGGTGTTACATTAGTTTCAAGTGTACAACACAGTGAGTCAACAACTCAATAGGTTTTGCTATGCTCAATACCATTGGCCATATTCCCCATGATGTTCCTTTTATCCCCGTGATTTATTCATTCCATAACTGGAAGCCTGTACCTCCCACTCCCCTACACCCCTTTTGCCCATTCCCCTGACCCCCCTCCCCTCTGGTAACCATCAGTTGTATTTATGGGTCTCTTTCTGCTTTCTGTTTTGTTTATTTTAGCTTCTACATATAAGTGAAATCATATGGTATTTGTCTTTCTCTGACTTATTTCATGTAGCATAATACCCTCTAGATTCATCCATTTTGTTGCAAATGGAAAGATTTCATTCTCTTTCATGGCTAAGTAATAGTCCATTACACACACACACACACACACACACACACACACACACACACACACCCAACATCTTCCTTATCCATTCATCTATCGATGGACACTTTGGTTGCTTCCATATCTTGGCTATTGTAAATAATGCTGCCACAAGCACGGGGTACATATATCTCTTTGAATTATTTTTGTTTTCCTTGGATAAATATCCAGTAGTGCAATTATTTCTATTTCTAATTTCTTTGAGGAAACTCCATACTATTTTCCACGGTGGCTACACTAGTTTGCATTCCCACCAACAATGCACGAGGGTTCCTTTATTCTCCACATCATCAGCAACGTTTGTTATTTCTGGGCTTTTTAAGTCTAGCCATTCTGACAGGTGTGAAGTGATACTTCATTGTGATTTTGATTTGCATTTCCCTGATGATCAGTAATGTTGAACATCTTTTCCTGTGTCTGTTGGCCATCTGGATGTCTTCTTTGGGAAAAAAAAATATTCAGGACCTCTGCCCATTTTTCAATTGGATTATTTGGGGGGGGTTGGTATTGAGTTGTATAAGTTCTTTATTTGTTTTGGACATAAATCCCCTAGGAGAGATACCATTTGCAAATAACTTCTCTTGTTCGGTAAATTACCTTTTTGTTTTGTTGATGGTCTCCTTTGTGATGCTTTTACATGCCTCTCTCTGGATGGTGCCATAGCAAAACATCAATGGCTTTTTCCAAAAACAAAAAACCTTATTCCCCAGCTCTCCTGTGCATCCCTTCCATGTTCCTGCATTTGCTGGTCCCTCCCCTGGGACGGCCTCCCCTCACTGTTTTCCCTGGCTGACTTGTGCCTGTCCTTCAAGACTTAGCTCAGACAGGGCTTCCTACAGAAAGCCTTCCTTCACCCCAGGATGGATGTGTTGGCTTTGGTGGGCACCCCAATAATCCCTACATTACACCTAGCCCCCACTGTCGATGCTTGCCTACTTGCCATGAGGACGGGCACAATGCTCTCACCGTGTATCTCTGATGCAATCTCTACCAAATGCTTATTTAAGGATGAGTAAGTCCCTAGAGGAAAAAGATGAGGTGAAAAATCATAAGCAGCAACCAAACCTTTTGTTCCTAGGTATTAAATTACGAATTCTACTCTTCAGAACTCCATTATTCTCACTAGAGTCCCATATAACCACATTCCATTATATGGCAATGTAACGGATTACTAGATTTAATTATAACAGGATAATTAATGTCAAGGTATTGCCCGTTTGGACATAAATATTAAATATTACATTCAGTGTAACTATTCTCTAACTGTGTGCTTACCGGGCTTAGAAACACCAGTTTTTTATGAGAAGTGCCTTTGTCATGAGGGAAGCGACACCAAGGAGAACACCTGGTTTGCAGGCTGCCACTGTCGTCGAGGCGGCATGCCTCCTTCCTGGCTTGAGGTTGGGCTCCCAGCATCCCTGACCCTGAGATGGGCTCCATCTCTCACACACCCCAGTGCAGACCACCATATCTTGCCTTGCTCTGGCTAAGCCGAGGTCCTTAGGCAGAGGAATTTCTCAAGGGATCTGTCCAGGCCAATTGGGAGGTCCCTGAGTCACATATCCCTTCATGACCTCATTTTCCCTCCAAAACAGGGAGGAAGAGCAACCACGAGGAGTGAGGGACTCTCAGAGGCGATGACAAGGCAGAGACAGCACAGCCCAAGTCAGGGTGGTGCTATGCTTGCTGTGGAACAGGAAGGCCCCACCTTGGGACTCCACCCTTCTAGCATGCCCTCTCCTCCAGCCACCTCACAAACCTGGCTGGGGTTCCTGCCTTACAGTGACTGGGATTTCATTCTGTGCCTTGATAAAAACACTGCCTCCTGTCCGTCACCTTTAGGCCACTCTCAAATGGTAGGACCATGAACATCCACAAAAGCCAAACAGAGGATGCTGTACCCCACCCTAGCCCCTCTCTCACCCTGGATCCAGCCAGGACTCTGGAACAGATAAGTTGAAGCCTCCTCTAGCTCTCTGGAGCACTTATACCAGAGCCCTGGGCAGCCATGTAAGAAATCCTGCCACCCTAAGGCCACCCTGCTGTGAGGAAGCTCAAACTAGCATATTGAGACAAACCACATGAAGAGGGAGAGATGCCCAGCCAGTGTCCAGCTTCTCCAGCCCCTCTCTCTTCCAGATCCAGCCACCATATGACTGACTGCAACTGCCTGATGGACTCTGAGCCAAAACCAACAAGCTGAGCCCTTACCAAAATTTTGATCCACAAAAAACATGAGAGATAGTAAAAATTATTTTTGTTTTAAGCCACTTATCACACAGCAGTGGATAAGCAGAGCAAAGGTCCAACCTCAGAGCTGCAGCAGTGAACAAACAGCTCTCAGATCCTTCTTCCAGGAGCCAACTTGACTTCAGCTTCCTACACAGCCTTGGTCCTGCCGTGGGACAGAAGGATGTTCTGTCCCTTCCCCGAGGTGCGAATGCTCCTGGTGCAAACATCCCCCTGAAACAGTCATTCACACCCCATAACCACAGCCCCAACAACCACAGGGATCCCCAGGCCCATTTCACCCCACACAGCAGCGACTCCCTGTCCCTAACCTCACTTTCAGCCTTCAAATCAGACACAAAATAAAAACTGCCTTTGAACACTCTATGATGGGGTAAGACCTCTGGGTTACTCATGTCTCCGAGTAAGACAAAGATGATGCCAAAGGCAGTGATTCTAATGAGAAGCACAAGCTGCATCATCATCATCATCATCACTATCATCATCGTCATACCCACTATCATCCTCGCCATCATCACTGTCATTATCATCACCCTCACCATCACCACCACTACCCCTAACACCATCACCATCATCACTATAACTAGCACCATCATAGCCATCATCAGCATCAGCATCACCATCACTGTCATCATCATCACCCCCACCATCACCATCATCACCATAACTAGCACCATCATAGCCATCATCAGCATCAGCATCACCACCATCACTGGCATCATCATCACCCCCCATCATCACCATCGCCACCACCATTCAGCAGCATCACCATTGCCACCACAGCCATCACCACAGTAATACCAGGGATATGCACTGAGTACTCACTACGTACCAGAAACTGCCCTAGGCCCTTCAAGTTCACCATCTTGTCAAATTCTCATCACATCCTCATGATCTGGTTCTACCTATGAGCTACTATCCCCACCTTAGAGATGAGAAAACAAAGGATTGGGGCAGTTTTATAATGTGCCCATAGCCACCAGCCATAAAGGCAGTGCTAGGATTCTAACCTCAAATGCACTAACTCCAAAGGCCATGCACAATCTTATTTGCCCTGGCTCCTCTCCCCTCAAGCCCATTCCACGGCTCCTCATCCTGAGTTTCTTTAGAAATATCCCACTGGATGGGGCGTGTGGGTGCCTCAGTTCGTTGGGCATCCGACTCTTGATTTTGGCTCAGGTTACGATGTCGGGATCGTGAGATCAAGCCCCATGTCGGGCTCCATGCTTAGTGTGGAGTCTACTTGGGATTCTCTCTCTCCCTCTCCCTCTGTCCCTGCCCCCTGCACCAAGAAAAAAAAAAGAAAAGAAGTATTCCATTGGAGACCCCAGGTCCCCAAGTACAACCCTGTAGTGCCTCAGTCTCTGCACCTGGAAAATGGGAGTGGTGACAACAGCCTAGCTCTGGACCGAGCATTAGACCAGAGTGAGGGGCACTGTGTCATGGGAGGGAACAGGGCGCTGTCATTCACTAAGCACCTACTCTAGGTCCGACAATACTAGGCACTTGCCCCACACATTGTCTATTTTGAACTTCACCACAACGCTGGGGGTAGGCAGGGGTAAGCTTCCCTGTTTTGTCAGGGAGCTCAGATTCAGACAGTGAGTCCAGCTGTGTAACTTCCAAGCCCTTACTCCTTCTGTTGCCCCAGCGTGCCACACGCCAAAGCCCCAACCTGACCCCATGAGAGCAGCAGAGTTGTTCTCTGCACATTCTCTTAGAGTCATTAACGAGCCAGGGATGTGTTTGCTCTGCATTTCCTGGGGCAGGTAGCCATTCTGGCTGGGGCTCTTCTCCCTGAGAGAAACCACACACAAGTGGAAGAGAGACGCACAGCCCTGGACCGGATTGTCCCTGCTCAGCCTCTCCCTGGCTCCAGAGCCCAGTCTGGGTGCCCAGCTAGCTTATTATGCAACTTCCCTTCTTTTGGAAGCTAAAACTTGCCAGATTTGAAAGGACACCTCCCTTCACAGAAAGAAAAAGTTATGATTTTTTGGTATGTGGCCACTGAATTAAATGTGCAAACAGCATTCCCCATTACACAGAAAAAAGGACTTTTTCCCACCTTTTATTTGCCTCTCCAGTTTCCCACTATACCTAAGCCATAGTCATGGCCCCTGAGGAGACTATGGGACTGGCCCCGTGGGCTGCCCCTGGGGGTCTGAGCACCTGGGGAGCTGCAGCTGGGTGTGGAACGGGGCAGTGGGGGATGGGTGGGAGGCAAGGTAGAGCAGCCTAGAGGGCTTCGTCCCAGCCCACTGCAGCTTTTCAGCATCCTCCCCACCGTGGGCTGGGCAGGGTTGAGTCCAGAGTCCAGAACTAGGCCTCGAGGCAGCAGAGCAAAGGGACCCAGACCATGCGCCATGCCAGGCCTGCCTACCTGCCCCCCAACAGCGCAAGTCCCCTGGGGCCTGGAATGAGTGGCAGGAATGGGATTGGAATCCATGGGTCACAGCAGGAGAAGGGGAACCACCCAAGTCTATCCTGTCCATCACAGCCATCCTCACCATCGCCACCACGTCAGCAGCATCACGATCCCAAACCCAGACAGTGGAGGTCACAGCTGTGGCCACATGGTCATGGCCTAGAACCTACAGGTGATGGCTGAGGGCCGGGGCGGGGAGGAGCCACAGCTGGGAGCAGCAAAGGGTGGGACACATGCACAAACTGTCCCCCGTCCTACACACACACGCACACAAACATACGGCAGTCCAAATGCCTTTACCTATTGGCACAAATGCAAACGAACGCAAGCCCACGGGTGGCGAGGCCTGCACTGGGCTCTGCAGCTGTCCTCCCCGACTCCCATTAGGGAGCTGAGGAAACTTAGCTGTGGTTGGGTCAGTTTTTGTTGCTGCTTGCCTGAATCCCCTGGTGAAGGACAGAGGAAAGACGGTTCTGCAAAGGGCATGTCCTCTCAGCCCTTCCAGAAGGAGAGTCCTGGGAGCAGCAAGGCAGTCCGTCCCACTGTCACATACATTAATAACATGCAAAGCTCTTTAGGCTGATTGCTTGCTGCTCGCAGGAAGCTGCCGTGGGCGGCTGCCAGGAGGCTGTGCTCACCCCTGAGAACTCGCTGAGTGAGACATGAAGCAGGGGCCCGCCTGATTTCCCACAGCAAGGGCCCATGCAGGGAGTCCCGAATGAGGCCGCCCACCTGGGGCCCTGTGCCCTCCCTGTGGCCCCAGCAAGAAGAGGGGGCAGAGGGAGCACCTCCCCGCCAAGTAGCCCTGCTCAGCTCCACATACATCGGCTCCCTGTGGCCTGACAACTATGATCTACCATTTCCTTAGACTTTCCATGTCCCTGAGCTACTTCCTGTAGAGCCAAAGAATGGCAGAGAGGACACCTTTACCCTAGTCCCTTTCCAGATCTTGCTGCTGACCTGCTCACAAACCTTCCCATTAGAGTGAAACCAAGTCCAAAGTCCTACAATGGCCTATGAGGCCTTCTGGGCTCTGACCTCAGGCCCCTTCCCATGTTCCCTTTCCACCACTCTCCCCCTGGCTTGCTCTGTGCCAGGCACACCCTCCTCCTCATGGATCCTCTGGCATGCCAAGCTCATTCCACCCTCAAGACCCTTGCACATGCTACTCCATCTGCTGAAATCGCTCTGTAGCCAGATCTTGCTTGACGGGCCCTTCTGGTCTCTTCACAAATACCTCCTGGTCTCTCCGCAAACACCTGGTCGCACCATCTCTGACCACCACATCTAAAATGACATCCCCACCTAACCACTCTCTTCTTACCTTGCTTTGTCTTTCTTCATGGAGGTTATCACTACCTCAGTTACTTTGACTTTATTCATTTATTTATTTAGTGACCACCCCCTGCCTCCACCAGAATGTCAACTCCTTGAAGTCAGGGACCTTGTCTGTCTCAGACACTTGGTATCCCCAGTACCTACAGTAGGGCCTGATTCACATTAGCTCCTCAATGAATATTTGATCCATTTGTTTTGTTTTGTTTTTTAAAGATTTTTATTTATTTATTGAGAGAGAGAGAGAATGGTAGAGAGAGAGACCATGAGAGGGAAGAAGGTCAGAGGGAGAAGCAGACTCCCTGCTGAGCAGGGAGCCCGATGCGGGACTCGATCCCGGGACTCCAGGATCATGACCTGAGCCGAAGGCAGTTGCTTAACCAACTGAGCCACCCAGGCACCCGATCCATTTGAAGACAAGCAAACTGAGACCTGGACAGGCACTAGTCTGTAGGGTGCAGCCTCCCAGGCAAGCATGGGCTGGGCTGGGCTCGGATATTTACTGCCTTGGGCTGTAGGCTCCCTTCCTGTTCTTCTAAACCATATCTCACTCGAAAAGAAGGGACCAACCTTACCTCTCAGGTGCTTCCCCAGTGCTCAGAAAGGGCCCGGCAGAGTAGGTGCTCAGTGAATCACCAAGTCCACCAGCCAGGCCTTTAAGAAATTGCCCAGTACCCCTTATCAGACTCAGTCTGATACTGAGTATCAGTATACTGAGACTCAGACTCTCTCCACAGCCCTGGAAAGCTAGAACACCCCTAAACAGAAAGCTACCCTCCCCGGGACAAGGAACCAGCAGGAGCACTGTGGAGCACTGTGAGGGGCACAGATCAAAACCCAACGATGACCCTCTGTCTAAAGAGTTGACCTCCATGTGCTGAAAAACCAAGATCTTCCAGTAAATACAAAGAAGGGTCCTAAGGCAGGTCAGCAACACCCTGGCACCAACCAGCAGGGACAAGAATACTAGCTACACAGAAAATGAGGGGGGTGCCTGGAGGATCCAGGAGAGAAACAGGCACTCTCAGGGAACACTGCAGTAAGGATGACTGCCAGTGCCTAGTGAGAAAGCCCTGGAAGAAGAGAATGGGGCTCCCTCCATGCCATTCCCATATTTAATATGCTTAAGTTGATGGTGTATTAAGCCATAAATCAGATGTTGCCACTCAACGGTCTGCAAGCCTTATCGGCCCTGATACAGGCAGAGGTGGCCAACAGAGAGCTTAGAATTTTTGTCATTAGTTGCCAGCATATAAAAATTAAGAGATTTAGCAGGAAAGTCCAGATTTCTGGCTCCTTTTGAGACACAGAACACACTGGCCATACCAGGCCTTCACTTGGGAACCTCAGGGGAGCCTGCCTGACTGTTCCCTTCAGGGAAGGATGGGCCCCCCCAGGCACCCACACTTGCTATACTGCTGGCCCTTCTTACAGCCCACGTGCACTACACTGTAATATTCCTGCCTGGCTGTCGTGGGCCTCCAGATCTGTGACTTCGCTGTACCTGGCTGGCGTTCCAAAGGGAGGCTTTAGCCATTCTTTTTTTTTTTTTTTTTTAAGATTTTTATTTATTTATTTATTTATCTGAAAGACAGCGAGAGAGGGAGAGAAAGCACAGAGGGAGAGGGAGAGGCAGGCTCCACCGAGCAGGGAGCCCGATGTGGGACTCAATCCCTGGACCCTGGGATCATGACCCGAGCCGAAGGCAGATGCTTAACCGACTGAGCCACCCAGGTGCCCCGGCTTTAGCCATTCTTATCTGATCCTCCGGTTGTCTTCAAAAGCCCCAAGTTACCCAATACCCAAGAGTGGTTCACGTGGTTACATGGACTGGATGGACCCATGGGGCCACTGCAGAGCAGCAAGAGAACAACAGACACACAGCTCCCTTGCCCACCCCGTGGGCCCTGCTAGCCATGGAGTTGTCTCCAACTGGGTGCTCACAGCTGGGCACCAGTTCTCTGGCTCGTGGTTCTTCCCGAGGGTGAGTGTTCCCTCCAGTTAAGCTTGCTAGCTCTTTAGGAGCAGGGCCCATGTCTTTCCCCCCCAACGAACTCGGTGCAAGGGGTCCAGGGAAAGGGGCCCATTCATTGTGTCTTGGTGATGGCTGGCCACCCGACAGGCTGAGAAAGGAGGGTTCCTCATCCCAAAAGTAACTCTGCAGGCAGAAAGCACCAGCAGCTCTTCCTCCTTCTGTCAGCCCAGCCACCAGCAGCCCTGAGAAGCCACCAGTCGCTGTGCCTGCTTGGACAGGCGAGCAAGAGCCCAGATGAGAGGCGCCCTGGGTGCTCCCGCCTGCTCCTGGGCAGGACCTGCACGTGCCCAGCCAGCACAGGGAGCCATGGGGGCGGGGGCGGGGGGGTGCACTGAGAGGCCCCTTGCATCCCCATCCCCCCCCCATGTATTCTGACATCTCTACAGCCGAGTGCTGGGATGAGAGGCCAGGCCTCAATCCCAGCTACCCTGGCTAAGGGCTGTGAGCATCTTGTCACGTTTTGCTAGCACCATCCCCTACCACCCAGGGTGCACCCTGCATCCGGTTTTCCTCACCTGGTTCTGGAAGCTATGCTTTCCCACAGAGAGCGCTCGGGGCGCCGTCCCACCAGACTGGCCATAGCACGGCTCCTCGGAGCCACTAACACATCTGCCCTCGACCACAGCAGCACAGGCTGGTTCTACAATCTCAGCCAGACACTCTGCACAGACGCAGTAACAAAGCCACCATTCACAGACTACAGCACTGCCCTGGCCATTCTCGGGGGCTTTATCTCATTTAAATCCCACAGCAACCCTCAGGGAAAGTAGTATTATCCCAGTCTACAGACAGGTAAATAGGCTCAAAAAGATGGCGCCGGCAGGGAGCTGGGGCCTGACTGTGTCTCCAGAGGCAATACCCTTCCTCCATGTTACCAGCAGCCCTCACCCCTGAGAAAGCACCCCTGTGCCCCCGCCTAAGCAGCTAAAGTTGTCAGATTTCCTCTGCAAGGAAAGGGATCAGTGGGGTGTGGGAAGGAGGAGGGAGAAAAAGGGAACACACTCAGGTCTTCTGCCCCATCCCTTGTGGCCAAAATTAAAGTAGTTCCCGTCCCGCCATATGGTAGGAGCCCAACCTCTGCACTCCACAGCTGCCAGGGTACCAGGCCTTTGTGGATGGAGCTGGGTGAGATGCATGCATGTTTCTCCTGCTACCCGTTTTCCTGGTTCTTTCTCTGGTTCTTTCCTCCCATACCTTCACACAGCTCTGTCACAGCAACTTCTTTCTCCCCAATCTCCATGGCTCCAATTGTGCCCTTGTCCCTGGCTTTCTCCCTGACACCGCTCATGGACGCAGATACTGAAGACATGCAAGTAACACGCTGCGGGGAGGGAGATGCTACAGCAAACAGCTGAGAAATGAGCATCAGACACGCCTGTTAATAGTCCATCAACCATGCCCACTTCTCTCCTTTGGTCAATCGACCCAGCAGCAGGTCACCATGAGAATCCCTAATGTCAACCACTAGTGTGTTTCAAACTTGGGAACGTTGACCTAGCCTGGAGTCAAGAAGATTTTTCATTTTTCTCGATGCTCTAAGGGCTCCGTATCCTTAAATTTTCTAAGACTTATCTGTCTCCCTGTCTATACAACAGTTACTGGGAAACCTGGGGTGGCCAGGCCTATCAAGGAGAGAAAAGAGGAGACCTGTACTCAAGAATGTTCCTCATGCTTAATTCTTAGAGGAACCTTGTGGGTCAAGTATCATTTTAAATCCCCTGTACAGATGGGGAAGCAAAGCTCAGGAAGCTGCAGGGTGAGGACATGGGACCTGAACCAGGTCTGTCTGGAACTCGGCCCCATTGACCACACCACAGAAGGGTTAAGTAAATGCCCTCAGACTCTCTGGTGACCTTGGAGTCTCATGGAAGCTGCTCTTCTGGTTACCAAGGAGGGAGGTACAGGCAGCCCGTGCACCCCCTCATACTCTCTGCAGGTGTGTTGGCAGAGACAGGACGGTGGGGTCCAGGGGGTGGCCTGTGTTCCCCAGATGCTCTCTCAAAGGTGCCCAGTCCACCTTCCCCCATCCCACCTGCTCTTCAATGGCGATGTTCATCAAGTCCCACCCTTTGTCATGTTCTGGGAGGAAAATGGGCTTCCCTTGATCTGTCAAGGACAACCAGTTCCCAATGGCATGTAGTGGAACAGAGCCGGGCTGTAAGTCAAGGAGTTCTGAACTCACATCCCAGCTGTGCCACTAGACCTGGGAGCATGAGCAGGTCCCTAAACCCCCAGTTTCCAATGCTCTGTAACAGCCCTTCCTTCTTAGCATTGTGGAGATGAGGTGAGTCAGGGGGTCTGCATAAGCACACTTGGTAACTAAAGGTCTGTTCCATCTCTCCCTCTGGTCCACAACCCTCTCCTTACCACATTCACCCCAAAGTTGAGGCAGCTTGAAACAAAGTAGGAGAAAGGAGGTATGTGGTCCCCATCACCCACAGAGCTGCGGGACACCTGCTTGCTCCTGGGAAGCTCATCTGCCCACTGGGGCACAGCAGACAGATTAAAAACAGCCCCAACTCACCCCCCAGTAGTGTACCTACCCCCTTTGCAACGTGCCTTTGCACTTCCCTCACGAGGAGTTTCCCAGGAGGCTCCCTCCCCTGCCCCTTAAATCTGGGCTGACCTCTTGGCTTGCTTTGGCCAAGAGATACACAGAAGCAACAAGACACCAGGTCTGAGCCCAGGCCTCGAGTGGCCCAGAGCACTTGCATTTGCCCCTTGGAACTCTGCTGCTGTCATATGAGTAACTGTGGGCTAGCGTGTGTGATGATGAGAGGCCCGCGGCCTGGTCACCCCGTCACCCTAACACACAGCCAGCCACCTGCTCTCCTAACCAGCCAGCTGCAGCTGAATGGCCAGCTGACCACAGAGGCGTCCACAAGCCCAGACAGGATCAGCTGTGTCTGACCCAGGTCTGCTGGCTGTGAGACTGATGAGTAACAACAAAGGCTCATTGTTTCACGACACGGAGCTCTGGGGGGATTGTTACGCCGCATCAGCTAACTGATGCAGAGGCCTTCTCGCCTCCAAGCAGACGGGCAGCTTGGGCACAGGTGGCAGGGGACGAAGGCCAAGTTCTTGATGGCACCAAGTGAAGGCCCCATGTGGGAGCATGCAGGGGATGGCAACAGATGTGGGCTGCACAGCACCGAGAGCTTCTCTGAGATGAATCAAGGCAACTGGGATAACCTCGCCTCACCTCTGCCTCTCTTGATGTGGCTCAGCCTTCCTCCGGCTTCCTGCAGCGCTGGGGAGATTCTGCTGCTGCTTCCCCACTGGGCTCCCCTCCTCAGCCCTTCAGTCAAAAAATGAGCTGACTCACCACCTCGGGGGAGGCCCCCCAAGCTGAACATCCTCTGGGATCCAGGAGCAGAAAGGGTAACTGAGTCATTCCGCTGCTGCAGGCTGTTTCCCTTTGTCAACGCCTATTTCTCAGGCCTGCTGGCTCCCCAGCCAAAGGGGCTACTGCTGATAAGCCACAGAGATGCCCACAGGGAGGAAGTGACACTTTGCTGGCTATTTAATGGCCCACGAAGGAAGGGAAGAACACCAGGTGTCTCCAGGCCCACGCCTCAGGTTCACGATCTCACTCTTTGACCCCAGGAAGGAGCAGACAGTCCTCCTAGTCAGCCAAGGAAGACCTTCCTGAGCCCCAGGAACGGGGTGACATAATTCAAGATGCAACTCAAAATAGAAACAGCATTCAACCAGAAAACAACCAGAAGACCCAGCAACATTCAAGCATTTTCCCTTGATGAGGGCTTGGATGCTCCTTTGAAATGTTAAAAATCAAACATTAAATTCTTTCAAAACACCGGCTTACTCGGGTGCCCCTGCTTGGCCAGAGCATCAAGAATGTGTTTGGTCGCCCCACTGGGCAATGCAGCTTCTACAAAATGTTTGCGCACACGTGAGGCAAAGGTCACAGCTCCTGGGATTCCACCCTTTACCCACTCGTGTGTCAACCATCATCCACAGGCTCTGAAAAGGTGATTCAGAAAGATGAACATGTCCCAGTGCCTGCCCTCACATGTTCCTACGTCCCATGGGGAGGGGAGTACAAAGAGTCACCGCACAAGTGGTGGGTACCATGCAGGCCCTGGGATGATGGGGGCGATGGAGGTGTGCTCAGAATGTGGCAGGTCCCACAGGGAGGGAACCCACGAAGGCCTCCCCACCATGCACAGGGGGATTTGCAAGGATTGAGGGACAGAGAAGGAAGGGGACAGTGGCCATGTAAAGTCTCTGTTCCCTTCCCCATCTCAGCCAGGCCCCAAGTCTCAGTTGCCTTGAGCATCCCTGAGCTCCAAACCTACCAGAAAAAACTCAACACAATATCTCTTCCTCATGAGCTCATGTCTAAGAATTTCTAAGGAGAAAAAATGAATTTCTCAGACTCATAGCACTTTTGCTGAAGTACTAAGGCTTTAAAATCCGTAAACAGTAGGATATAATTAAATGTAAATGCAGGGTCACATTTAAAAATTAATCTTCTATAATTAATTAGTAATTTAAAATATTCTGGTAAATGATACTTAAATGGCACAGAATTATCCTAGCTCTGAGTGATAAAGTCGCCTGCTGAAGATTTACCATGTTGGAGTAAGAAATATTTGCATATATCATGTGGGACAACAGAACACTGAGATTACTTAATTTGCCCTTGCTATAAATGTAGTAAAAAGCACAGTCTTTATATTCAAATTGTGGGAGCAAACTCACTCATTGCAGCAAACTCTGAGAAGCAATTGATTCAAAGCCAGGAGCTAACCCAGGTTGTGCTTCTAGTAAAGATTAAACTGGCCTCCAGCCACACTCCTTGCCTGGGAAGCCAGTCTGGACAGGGGTGAGGAGGGATATCGGGAGTGGCCCTTTCCACCTCTGTCCTTTCTATTCACCTGTTCCTGGCAATCTGAGTGAAAGGTGACCCCCACTTCCAGAGCAATGGGGAGCTGTCCTACCCATAGGCTGTTCCCCTCACTGTTTTTTCTCCCACCCTTCTTGCCGCAATAAGAGATCACTGATATCCGTCTAACTGCAAAGGTAACTGCCATGTCTTTCCCAACATTGCGATGCCTTCCCCAGACTGCTCTGACACCAGCAATGCCTTTATCCTGGTGTGTGTGTGTGTGTGTGTGTGTGTGTGTGTGTGTGTGTGTGTGCATGTGCATATCTAGTGTAGGTCTGCACAGGGTGGTGGGGGGGTGTCCCTGTTAGACTGTGTTCATCTGAGGGTCTGCTTATACCAGCTATTTGGCTGGTTAGCAGCCTGTGTATGTGTGTATGTGTGTCTGTGTGTATGTATGTGTATGTATGTGCACACATGTCCAGTCTCCCATACCAACATGCCCTGCTGCTTATGGTCAATCCTCTCTACACACTGCTCTCCCCTACCCTGTGCCAAAGCTGGGCCTGGGAATGTCCCACCCACAGGAGCAGCCACTCCCGTTTGCTGACCCACCCAGGCCAAAGGCAGGGTTCTTAAGGAAACTTAAGCCTTCCCAAAAGCAGTTTTAAGACCAAAGCTTTTGCTGACAGGCTGGCCAAGGGCTTGAAGACAAGCTGAAAGGCAATCAAGGCACACACAAGAAAACCTAGCTTCGAGCTCTTTCTATTGGAAGGGAGAAATATAAAATCTCCACGCATTTATTCCCTCAGCAGCCACTGTGGGCCAGCCTTGTGCCGCTCTTGGAAGATACAAAGGTGGACGCCACCCTGTCCCTGTCCATGAGGGGTTCACTTTCTTGTGGGATGGACAGGTTGCCCAATATCTATAGGCCGCACAGAGTTGGATGGTGCTCAGGCTGCAGGGCCCTGGCAGGCTGCTCTGTCTGCGTCATGAACCATGAGCAAGGAGTGGCAACTCTTCTCCATAAAGCACATAAATGTTCCAAATAGTTCAAGTTTTCTACTCTTTCCAGCAAAACAAAAGAGGCAGAGTTGGAAAGGAGAGGAAGAAACAAAGAGGATACAGAAAGGAAAGAGGGAAGCCTAGATACAACTAGAGACAGGGGCACAAAAATGACAAGTGAGAGTTCTAGGGTGCCTCCCACCCCATGCCTAGAGGAGGCCTCGGTGGATGAGAGACCCAGGGCGTGAACACTCAGCCAGCCACTAGGAATGCCCAGCAGGAATGTGGTCATGGTATGTAGCCACAATAGTCTACGTCATGTCAGGTCTCCATGAGGAGACACCACCTCTGTGTCCCCAACCAGTACTTTATATGGTTCCTGGTCTGTAGTAGGCACCCAATCTGTACTAAATGAATGGGTGGGTGGATGGATGGAAGGATGGAAGGACAGATCGATAGATGGATGCACGGACAAACAGAAGGACACAGGGACAGACAATGGACAGATGGATGGAATCTCCTCCAGGAAGATGAGATGAAGCCCAGGGCCAAAACTGAGTGTTCACTGGAGGTCTCGTCATCAAATCCAGCCTGAAGGAGAAAGAAGAGTAAGACATACGTAACCCTCTCAGCACTGGAGCCATGGTTATGGAGTGCACTGTAAGCTCTTAGCTTCAAAGACCCCAGAAGGGGTCCCAAGAACAAACTGGTCCTAAAGTTCAGACTCTCCACCCTGGATTAGGACCCCTTCCTGCTGATACCCCAGCCTCAGCCCTAGCCACGCCCCACCCGCTACACCCACCACTACAACACAAGAGTCCCTGAATATACTAGGGCTCTCCAGACCCCTGTCGCCCAGCCCCCACCTTGGCCATGGGGTTAATGAAGGTTCATTCCTGCAGACCCAGCCCCAGTGTCACCCACTCCAGGAAGCATCCCTGACCCTCTGGCCAACCCCCATGTCTCCCCGGCCAGAGGGCACTGCTCCATCCTTGGCGTTCTCACAGAACCTGGTCCACAACTCTGTGCTGACAGGCAAAGGGGTCTGTTTACACCTCCATCCTCCCTATCAAGCTGGGAGCCCCAGGTGAGCAGGGACAATAGCCTCAGTGCCCAGCACAGAACTTGGCACAGCACTCGGGCTCATTAAATACTAGAGAAATGAAAGAAGGAACCTAGGAGCAGAAGGGAGAAGGCTCCAACAGCCACAGACAGGATTCCCAGGCAAAGCCTCTGCCCTCGGCCCCTCTCAGGACTCCCATGGCCCTGGAGTGAGGAGAGCACACCCCCATCCCCACCTACCCTGCCTGGTGATTCAGGCTGGCAGGCTATATGAGGAGAGCATCCTAGTGGGTATCACTGCCTGCTGAAGCCCCACTTAGCAGTCAATCGTCTAGAGACAAACAAAAGCCCAACTGAGGATAGAATGTGTTCAACTCACTTCCCAGTTGGGGTGTTTAAAAAGTGCCACCTACCCTTACTCGGAGCTCCACTGCCAAACCCAGAGCAGAACAGGCCCTACTGGAGGAAGGGTTCTCTATGGCCTGTGCCCTCAGCAGGGCCCAAGTCCACCCCACAGTGGGCTCCAGGTCCAGGACCAGAGTGCTGTCCCCTCCTGAGCCCAGTCTCCCCAAGGGGAGCCTTTTAAAGGCAATACACTGATGTGGTGGTGGTTTAGACTATGATGAAAAGATTTCAGAGCAGGGAATGTGGATTCGAGACTGAGTGATGGAAGGTGAGGGCATCCTGAGGTGGGGCCTATTATCTGAGCCCTTGCCCCCATTCCCACCCAGTGCTTCAGCCTGCTTGCACCCCTGCCACTCACCCACTACCAAGGCCAGACTCCCCAAGCCCCCAGCCCCCAGCCAGGATGGCGCCTCATCAAGAGGGATCCCAGAGAGGCTGGTGGTGCACAGGCCCCCAGGCTGAGCCCCCGCAGTGGATGCATGCATCCTGGACACTGGGCAGAGAAGCAGCTCCCAGCAGAGCATGTGGACAGCCTGGCGCTTCCCAGGCAACCAAGTCTGTGTCCTCCAGAATTTGTCACTAACGATAGTGAAAGTGCCAGCCTTCCCAACAGATTCACATGTGGCAACATGTAGAAGATTTGAGCAGCACCGTCTTCCTCCCTCCTCCCGTCAGCCAGGCTGAGTGGGCAAGGGAGAAGTTACAGCTGGCAGAGCAGCGTACCCCACCCCCACTGCAGCTCATACACGCTAGTCCTGATTGGGTACACAAGCCACCTGTCGTCAGTAGCACTGCGGCTCTGAGGCCATTTACTGGCCCATGGCAGTGTTTTGAGTTTCATAAAATTCAGGACATGTCCTGGCAGTGGATCAGCCTTGTGAACACCCTCTGTCCTTGTCACAACAAAGGAGAGGCTGGGTCAGTCTGCTGGAAAAGCCCAAGTCGTGCCTCCAGGCAGTGAATGAAGTTTCTGTGCTGGGATGGCATGGCCAGGTCTCTCCCAGGGGACCTCCTGGGCTAGCCAGCCGTCCAGGTCACACTCCCTGCCAGAGTCCGGAAGTCCCTCCCATACCACGTTTAGTACATGCACTAAAATTCTTTGAGCATAAGCGCCCTGAAAACCTGTGCCAGACCATGGCACACATTTACCCACCACCATCATCACAGCAACATGGCAGCCGGGGCTCTGGAGCAGGTCACAGCTGGACTTGACTCCTGTGCAATCCCCCTGGTGGCTACTCGCAGGACCTGAAGCAACAGTGAACTTCCTGGACTTCAGTTGCCTCATATGCAAAGTGTGAGCGTTAGGGTAAGCACACAAAAGGCCAGGACCACGATGGGTACTCAGGACATGAAGCCCCACCCCCAGCCCCAGCCCCGACCCCCAACATGAAATCAAAAACCAAGACTCTGACCAGCTGGAGCTGAAGGCAAAATGCCCAGGTGCCGTCCTCCCCCGCAGTCTCTGGCCACCCCTCCCAGGGGCTTGTCACTCTTGCCCAACACTAAGAGTAGCCACTCCTGGGCCATCTCCAACTCTGCAGTGCCCAGCAAACCAAGACTTCGCAAACGCAGGTGGGGGGATCAAGAAGGCACCAGGCCAAAGCCAAGCCAAGTATTTCCAACACCGCAGGAGTTTGCATAATTAACCACTTGGAAATAGTATCTTTAGGCCAGTCTTGTTTACGTGTTAAATCCTTGCAGGGCCTAGAAACAGAGCAAGAGCTGAATTCATCTAGAAGGAAACAATGAATATGTAAATGAAGGAGAACAGATGTTTTCCTGAGAAGCTAGGTACCACATGCTTTACCGTGGCTCTTGTCTCCTTCATCCCTGCTTTACAGATGAATAAGCCAAGGTCACGAAAGTGAGGCAAAGCAGCCAAGGGCACAGCAACAGTAAGTGGAGGAGCCGGGACTTGACCCCAAATCTGTTGAACTTCAAAGTCAATATCCTTTCCACTCCCAAGCTTCACGGCAGGGCAGTGGCAAGGCAGAAAGGAAGCAAGGACAGGAGGCAAAGGATTGCGAGAAGAGAGATGGAGAAGGCGGGCAACCGGATTAGCAGATAGCATCCCGGAAGCCGGCTCCAGCCAGGGGAATTTAGCAAAGAGAAAAGCCCTCCTATGAGCAGACACTGGCACATACGCTGCTGGGAACATTCTGAGAAAGCCTGGACACATTAGTGCTGCTAATCCTAGGCTGCCCATTACTGGCCTGAATCACTTCCTACAGGGAATCATGTTCCAGAGAAAATGCCGAGTGCCAACAGGACATCACAGCCTGGCTGACCACCAGCGTGATCCGGGGCCTGATTAGCCAAGAGCAGCAGAGCTGCCAGCCAATTGCACCAAATTAAGCATTCCGAATTTTAAGTTCTCCAGCAGTGGGCTTCGTGCTGGTTCCTGATGCATAAGGTAGCATTTTGAGTAATAATTAATTAGAGAGGAAAGCAGAATAAGCAAACCAAAGTACGTCAAATGGAATTAGTATAATTCTGCCTTTCTCTTCATTTTCCTTTCAATCACAGAGAGCCAAGTAGGTGACTGGGGTCGGAGAGGAAATTGCGGACAGCATTTGGCCACCCTGTGAGCCCTTGAGCCGCCCCTGTTCCCGGGCACACCACGGCCCCAGCACATTCCCCTCCCCCACCCCCGTCCCCATGCCCCCCCCCCACAAAAACCAACTCAGGCCAGACAGGGACCTGCCAACTCCAGCTCGTCGCCTTTCTGCCATCAGGCCACCAGGGCTGGCACCATCAGCCAGCTCAGAGCGTATTCCTAGTTGTCTATTCTCAAGTTACTAAATTCTTTGTTAAACTGGTGGGCCCTGTCTTCCTTAGAAGGCCCTAACCCCTAATAAAGGCATTAAAGAAAAAAAATCACTGGTTAGCTCAGGTACCAAAAATATCAGCCCGTGCACCAAGTATCATTTGGTAATATGCAACCGACACCTCCTTCAGGTGCTAGCAAATACCAAAGGCAGAGCTGCCCACCTCTGCAGAAAGCTGGAAATTTATTTTATCCCTAGAGGCTTACACCTGCCAACAAAGAGGGGAAAATTAAAACAACAAAGATACAAACCAACAATAGCCTGAGTTTTGTCTCCAAAATCTCTGGCAGTCACTTGTAAATAGGCTTCCTGCTAGCTGCCCCCAGCCCCTCACTGTCTAGGTAGGCCTTGGGTTACCCGTTAGGGACCAGTCAGGAGCCAAGTTGCGCTCGGGATCTAACTCTTTCTGGCTTGCGTCATAGACCCAACACCTAGGAGTCCCCACATCCATTTTGGCTATGCACGAGTGGACTGCACCTGTGGTCCACCGTGGCACCCTGGGCAGAGGCTCCTGTGGCCCCAGGCCCCACCACGTACCTCGTTGATGAAGGAGTGGGCCCCCTGCGGGCTGAGCAGAAGGATGGCGCGGCGTAGCGTGTCTCGGTAACGGTTTAGCTCCTCCGTCTTCATGGTGGTGAAGAGGCTGGTGAACACGTGGCTAATGTTCTTGTCCACCTTTTGTAAAGAGACATCAAGGCCCAGCCTCGAGGCCTGATCCAGAAAGCTCTGGAGCCCACGGATATCTGAGCAGCAGAGAAGGGGAAAGAAAGAAGGATCTTTAAGCAGGAAGGATCTACCCCCAACGCTCCCCACAAGATAGAGGCCACTGCCATAAGCCAGGGCTCACGTCTGCCTCAGTGACCACTGAACAGAGGTTAGAAAACACTGACACATCTATTTGGTCACAGCATCCAGCCCCAGCGTGTCTCCTACCACAAGGAGCATGCCCTGCCATCCAACAGGTCCTGTGGCTGGAGTGATGACCTCCTTTTCACTCCCAATCAGGCCCTTCCCCAGATGGAACTCCTCTTCCACTCTCTTTCCAGCTGGGGCGACTGCCCAAATCCAACCTGAACTTCACATCCTGACTGGTTCACGGGTGAGCAGATGGTCCAGGATGGTCCACTGAGCACCATCCTTGGACTCTGGAGGAGCACCTGGGAGACAGCCCTGCTCTTTCCTCTGTGGTCACTAAGAGGTCAGGATATAAGGCCAGGGCAAGAAGGGAGCAGGGGAAGCTGAAATGAAGTACTAGGGAATGAGCATTCAGAAGGAGCTTGGGGCCCAGCTCTACCACATATTAATGCAAGCCCACTCTCATGAGCGCCAGGGTGCTGATTTTTTTTTTAACTAGGGCCCAAATCTTCTCTCAACCCTGTGTGAGCCATCTGTCTCCTCCAAAGGGAGACCTCCCCAAGACTGGAGCCAATTCACAGGCAAGCAGGTATGAAAGTGACACCTGGTCCCAATGACGTCAAGCCTCTGTGCATCTGTGAATCTGGCTTCTCCTGGATTTTTCTATGAGCCAAAGAATACCCTTTCCTGCCTGAGCCAACTTGAGCTGGATTTCTGTCACTTGCAGCCCAAAGTCTCAACCCAGAGGGCACATTTTCAAAGTCTGGGATGTCTCCTTCTTCTGGCCCATACGTATATTCCAGCTCCCAAAGGCAAGCCCATACCCAAGGAGCCCCCTCTCAAGGACACTCTGGGCCTGCCCATGTCACACAAGCTGCTCTCTCCTAGAGCCTGGGATGCCCATGGGGCCCCACAGGCACGCCCTGGCCTATCCAGTCCCCCAAAATCAAATTTACAGTAAACGGTGTTAATTCGACCAGATGCTTTTCCCAACCCATTCCTGTCCCAGACTTTACTTCATGCCCATTCCACAAACTTTCTGAGTGTGCCAGGCACCATGCAAGCTGCTACAGTGGACCCTCAGCTGCCCATCTCACCAGGATGACATGCTCACCAGTAAGGCTAGTCCCAGCTGGACATAACATGAGTGGTCATGGAAAACCAAACACAGTGCCAGGGAGGAGACTAGAGTGCATGGCAGCACTGGGGTACTAGGGGAAAATGTGCAGGGGGGCCCTATTTCCCACCATGGGAGAAATTGGGGAAGAGGCTCTGAGCACTAGCTGTGGACCCCGACACTTAGAATTCAGGATGGTTCCTTAAATACTTGGGTAAATCTTCCAACCAATTTGTGCCTCAGTTTGCTCATCTGTTAATGGGATAAAACTTTCTATGCCCAGCATGGAGCCCGATGCAGGGATTGATCTAATAACCCTAAGGTCATGACATGAGCTGAAATCAAGAGTCAGATGCTCTCAGGGAAGTACAAATCAAAACCTCAATGAGATACCACCTCACACCAGTCAGGATGGCTAAAATTAACAAGTCGGGAAATGACAGATGTTGGCAAAGATGCGGAGAAAGGGGAACCCTCCTACACTGTTGGTGGGAATGCAAGCTGGTGCAGCCACTCTGGACACCAGTATGGAGGTTCTTCAAAAAGTTGAAAATAGAGCTACCCTACGACCCAGCAATTGCGCTACTGGGTATTTACCCCAAAGATACAAATGTAGGGATCCGAAGGGGTATGTGCACCCCAATGTTTATAGCAGCAATGTCCACAATAGCCAAACTATGGAAAGAGCCAAGATGTCCATCAACAGATGAATGGATAAAGAAGATGTGGTGTGTGTGTGTGTATATATATATATATACACATATATATATATACACACACACAATGGAATATTATGTAGCCATCAAAAAAAACGAAATCTTGCCATTTGCAACAACGTGGATGGAACTAAAGGGTATTATGCTAAGCGAAATAAGTCAATCAGAGAAAGACAAGTATCATATGATCTCACTGATATGAGGAATTTGAGAAACAAGACAGAGGATCATAGGGGAAGGGAGGAAAAAATGAAACAAGATGAAACCAGAGAAGGAAACAAAGCATAAGAGACTCTTAATCTCAGGAAACAAACTGAGGGTTGCTGGAGTGGTGGGGGGTGGGAGGGATGGGGTGGCTGGGTGATGGACACTGGGGATGGTATGTGCTATGGTGAGCGCTGTGAATGGTGTAAGACTGTTGAATCGCAGATCTGTACCCCTGAAACAAATAATACATTATATGTTAAAAAAAAAAAAGAAGATAGTAGGAAGGGAAAAATGAAGGGGGGGGGAATCGGAGGGGGAGACGAACCATGAGAGACGATGGACTCTGAGAAACAAACTGAGGGTTCTAGAGGGGAGGGCGTGGGGGGATGGGTTAGCCTGGTGATGGGTATTAAAGAGGGCACGTACTGCATGGAGCACTGGGTGTTATGCACAAACAATGAATCGTGGAACACTACATCAAAAACTAATGATGTAATGTATGGTGATTAACATAATGTAATAAAAAAAACTAATGATGTAATGTATGGTGATTAACATAACATAATAAAATAAAATTAATAAAAAAAAAGAGTCAGATGCTCAACACCAGCGAGCCACCCAGGCGCCCCCGTATGGGGCTACTTTTAAGACAGAAACCCTGTTCTTTCACTGAAATTGTCATAAGGTATACAAGATATAGGCGTCTGATAAGCTCACTCAGTCAGTTATTGCTGAGAAACAAACCAACCCCAAACTTAATGACCTAGAACATCATTTATTATTTGTTGGGAGTCTGTGGATCAACTGGGCAGTTCTGTTCTAGGCTCGCTCGTGCCACTGGATGTGGCTGGCATATGGCTGGGGGCCAGCCTGATTCTCCATGTGTGTCCACGTCCCTTCAGCAGGCCAGCCCAAGAGTGCTCACATGGTGGTGGCAGAATGCACAAACACCTATTCAGACCTCTGCTTACACCAAGTCACAACTGTCTCGTAGGTCAAAGGAGGCCACGTGTCCCAGAGCAGGAGCTCGAAGCATCTTTAAAGTGACAGGGCAAGAAGCATGGGGAGTAGGGAGGCTATTACCAGAGACCTGAATGCAGCTAATCTCCCATATTTGGGAACATCACTTACAGCACGTTGGTTAACAGACAGTTTCTCCGGCAGTATCGTGCAATCGAACTTTCCACAATGATCCATCATATATGATGTACATTTGTCCAGTATGGTAGCCACTAGCCTAAAATGTGGCTAGTGTGACTGACGAAGGGAGGTGTGCTTTTATTTAATTTGAATGAATTTAAATTTAAATGTAAGTAGTCACACGTGGACGGCCCAGATTGAGGGCGAGGCCATCCTGGGCACGGATGGAAGGCTGTTGCATGCCCAGCAGAGAAGCAGCTGCTGGGCACAGGTGTCTGCTTGGTGCTGAGATGTTCAAGCGTATTATGGGCAGGTGTGAGTTGTGCTGTGCTCAGGACAGGGAGTGGGTGGGGTTGACACCAGCTCTGAGTTTTTTGTTGGGGGTCCGCTCCCCCTGTTACACTTCTGTCCCCTGAGCCATCTGTGCACCTCTGCCCTGCCATCCCCTCTGTTTGGCTAGAAAGCTCTGAAGAACCTCTTTAACCTTTCAAGGCTTTGGGGTAACAGGTGTCTAGGGGCCCGAGCAGGCTGTGGGGACTGCATAGTCTCCCTGGGAATCCGAGGGGTGTTGACAACTAGGGGCCTGTGTGTCGGGAGCCCCTGGTGCTATGGCAGGACTTACTTTGCAGCTTCGGGGCAGGGGGGCTGGGGTCTTGGTG
Organism: Zalophus californianus; assembly: GCF_009762305.2. Lineage (NCBI taxonomy): Eukaryota > Metazoa > Chordata > Mammalia > Carnivora > Otariidae > Zalophus > Zalophus californianus. The sequence goes on from NC_045609.1 coordinate 44,985,190, forward strand.
AAGAAAGCCCGTCCTGCTCTTCTGTACTGGTACCTTTTTCCTATCGGACTCAGTGGGCAGAGCAACAGAGACCCCTGTGCATTGCCAGGCAAGCAGCTCTGGGTAAACATCTGTGCTCCAGGCCGCCGATGGGCGAAGCTGGCCAAGGTCACGGCTGGACCTGAATACAGGTGCCACAGGATTGGATCTTAGTCACGCATTTGCCATCCCTAGAAAGACGCCCAGGGCTCTCACTGGGGCACTGCTGTGCCCTCCCCACAAACCACTAGGAGGTTGGCTGTCTGTGCCTCCCACACAAGTAGCCCTACACACAGTTTCTCCATGGCACTGCCCACGTGGGGCTTCACCTGGACACCAACGGTCCTCACTGCCCCATGGCCTTGATCTGACCCAGATCTGAGCACAGCTGACAGGACAGTGAGAGATGACTGGCACAGGCATGAAGGGGGCACCCTGAGCCCCACATCCACTAGCTCCCACTCCTCTTGGGGCACCTCGCAAGGCCATCATGAGTCTTTAAAGTGGCTGAGACGAGCCATGTCTACAGAGGCATGCTTGCTGTGCCTTCTCAGGAGCACATGCACACGGAGGACTCCAGCGTGGCTCTGTGCATGCCCTGTGCAGGCTCCATGAGTCTGACAGGGCTCTAGGGACCTCACACATCATGCCAACATGGCCAGTCCTCCCAAAAGGGGAGAAGTCCCCTAAGGTCCCTTCCCTGAGGTCCCCCTGCCTAACAACCATCTCAACCTATAGGATGGTTTCACTTTCTTAGGATGAGGAGGCGCCATTGCATGCAGGCCACTGCCCCAGGACCCACTAGTACACACAAGGACAGGCACACATGGAGAACACAAGCCCTGAGAGCTCCCGCACACCTTTAGCTGCTCTGTTTCTGCCTTCTGTTCTGGGAAGCTCCTGAGGGGACTGAGCCATCAGAGAGAGTTTAAGCTCCCTGTCAGCAGCTGGCTCCCCACCCCTGGAGCGAGCGATGCGGGCTGAAGACAGCACTCCCAAGCGACCACAGCTCCTGGCTACAACCGCCAGCTCCCACAGGGCTGAAAAGGTCACCTCTCAGCCTCCGAAGCTCTTATTCAGCAGCACGCGTGGAGGGCTGGGGGCAGAGTAACAGTTGGGAGCTCAAGCTAACTTTGCAGCCCTCCTGGCATTCCCCAGGAATGGGGCCAAGGAAGCCCACTTCTCCAACAAAAGTCCTTTTCTCCCTGTAAGAGACTGGGTTTGCAATGCCGTCTACCCCCATGTCCCCCAAGAAATCCAGCTGTCCACTGCTGCTCCCCAGGAAGGGAGGTTTCTCCTAGAAGGTAGACTAGGGACAAAGCTGAGGCTACTCCCCTGGGCAGCAGAGTGGGCACCCCAGGAACCTCTTGGCCCCCATGGAGTTCTGGGCCTTGGCCCAAGCCTCCCCTGCAAGCATCCTGTGCATACTGGCCAGCCCAGGCACCATTGCTGGTGCAGCTCTCCCAACCAGACCCATCCCCACCGGGGAAGGAGCTGATGGGATCACATCCCCAGCCCCATCTCAGAAAGGGCAGGAGGAGGCAAATGGCCCACAGCTCTCCAAGGCTGCAAGGGGAGGCATGAACCACAGAAAGGGGCATCAGTCACACATGGGGACAGGGAGAAGCTCCCAGGAGAGGCATCCTGCTCCCCAGAGAAAAGAAGGAGGTACATTCCTATGAGGAATTTGATATGACGGTGCCCAGCACAGGCCTCAGCTTCCTTGACCCACCCTCTGGTTTCCAGAAGTCTCTCTAACACTTCAGCTTCCTTGGCCCACTCTTCTGGTTTCCAGAAGTCTCTCTAACACCCAAACCTCACCAAGCCATCCAGTGGACACTTATTCCTCCCTTCTTCTCTCCTATATTCACTGGGAGCTTTCTCTGTGTTGGTCCCTCTCCTAGGTGCTGGGAACCAAGAATGAATCAGCCCACCGTGTTCCTGCTATCGCAGAACTTCCATTTCAGGGGTTGGAGAACAGACCAGAACAAATAAACACTGCTAAATAGATAATTTCCAACAGTGGTTAAGAGCTCTGAAGAAAATAGATGTTGGGCTGGAGGAACCTGCAGGAGGTGGGAGTGGGGAAAGCCTCTTGAGGAGCATCCACGAGAAGGAGCCAGCTCTGGAAATCTCTCAGAGACGAACACTACAGACAGAAGAAATGGCACATGGAAAGTTCCAGAATGAGGCAAAGGAAGAAGGCCTTGCTCATCCCCCCTGATGGGGACCAGGAATAGGAAGGACCAATGCCTTCTGCCAGGATGGCTTCCAAGTTCATATCTGTTCACAATAGAGCCCTCCTCAAAAACTTTCCATAAATAACACAAGTTCATTTTAAAGTTGCCAAGACATGAACATCCTCAAAAGCATCAATCAATCACAAACAAACCAAATACCTTCTAGAGACTTTATTATCGTACATAAATAAACTCCATACATCTTAGCCTGTGCATAAGGGACTGTCTGGCCCTAACGGCTTTGTACCTAAACTCCAGAAGGAGAAGCAGCTCTGTGACCTTCCCTGGACATCCCACATACACACACACACACAGGTACCTACCACGTACACACCCCACGTACACACATATGCACACGCACCACGCCACACACACTCGTACCCCACACACATACCCGAGTGCATACCCTCTGCCTGGCTGCTCCCAATTTGAAATTTACACAGCCCCACCCCTGCACATCAAGACCCAGCTGAAGTCCCACCTCCCCTCGAGCGAACTCAGAGTTTTAAAACTCACGGACATGGGAAGCAGGAACTCGGCCTTTTCTCATTTCTCTCTCCAGTCCCCAGGCTCAGTGCCTAGTGCAGGGTCAGGGACAGCAAAAGTTTGTGGAATCAAACTGAACCAAAGCAAGAGCCAGCCTGAAGCCCAGCATGACTTCAGCAACCGCGCAATGTCATGAATTTGATGGGAGCACAGCGGTTCAGGGCGAGGCACTGAAACTGGGCCAAAGTTTTTTCATCATCTAAGGTTGTACTGTGACTATCCTACCGCTCCTGGAAAAGAAATCAGATAGTCATGGGTATTTTAAATACTTCTTTCTTTCTGAAAAGTAATTGAAACGAAAGAACACATTTCAAATTGCTTCGCCTACTATTTTCAATTTCCGAGAAAGGTCCAAGCACTGAGAGTACTTATGAAGAATATCTTACCATCTGTAATATAGTTATACATACATATATATATATATATTTATTTATTTATTTATTTATAAGGCTGCCACCTCACACCCAGAAGAAGTTCACAGTTAGAAGTGTTTAGGGATTATTGGCAAATTTTCCGTGAGCTGAGACACAACTTTGATTCTAGGGACTTTTTAAAAAGCTTTCTTTCTTATCTGACCCCCAAATATATGTTTCAAATTTCTTCCAAGATACAGTTTATCCTAATTCAAGTTCACCCCCAAGACCCCTGCCCAGGCTCCTCTCCTTCATTGCCCATCCCTCTCCCCACCACCAACACAAAATGCCACTGTCTTTGTCACAGGCATAGAAGAGCTACAGAAATGGGTGTGCTGGAGACTGAGTCTTCAGGTGAGGAAGCATCCACCCTTTCCAAGAGAAAAGATCACAAAGACCTACCTGCTGTGGCTTCCATCAAAAGTAATACCCCTTCCCTCTGCTCAGAATCCACTGGGTGCCTGACCTCAGCTGCCTAGCTACGCATTCCCTGCTTCCCTCCCTTCCTCCCTTCCTTCTTCCCTCCCCCACTCCCTCCCCCCTCCTTTCCTTGCCTCCCTTCTCCCTCCCTCCCTCCCTGCATCTTTCTTTTTCATCCTGTCCCTCTTCTGCCCTCAAGTATTTCCTGAGTGCTGTTCAGGGCCAGGCAAGAAGCTGGGCACTGGAGAGGCAACATTTTAAGACTTCACAGCCCCGTCCTCAAGGAGCACTCAGTCCTGAGGCTAAGACTGAGCCCGAAGCAGAAAGCGGCTCCCCTCCTCCATTTACTGAGCATCTCCAATGTGCCAGAATGTGTTCCATTTGCAGACTGCATTTCATGGATGAATTAATTCGTTGCAGTCAATCTATGTAGGTGTGATTAAAAAAAATAAAATCTCTATGGGAGTCAGGCGGGCACAAAGCAGGCCCTCAAGAGTTCAGGAAAGGGAGGAGCAGCAGTGGCACATTCAGCCAGCTCTCAGTAAAACAGGAAGCAGCAGGTCTCTCCCCATCACGGGGTGACGATGTCCCCAAAAGCAGACACCCCCAGGGCCCAGGCAGAGGCCAGCTTCAGGGGAGCAGGAAGACGGCCAGGTGGTGTCCCACAGTCCTCAGCAGCACAATGCCACCACTCCATGCCTTCTTGCTGAGGGTCTTGTGTGGGAGACAGACCCTCCCCACCCCCCCCACCCCCACCCCCACCCCCGTCCTGGTCACAATCCCAGCTACCCAGACAACAGTCATAGCCGACCTGGCCCTGGGAGTCCTCCAGAGTGACCTCGCATCCCCAAGCCCCCAAGAAAGCACAGCTTTCTGTATTAAACACAACTTTTATTTTCTGTATTCTGACGCTGTGACATCCAGGGCCTTGCTGACCCAGGCGGGACCACCCCTTGCAGGGTTAACCAATCCCTAGAGGTAAGACACCACCCCTTTCATGTGCAAACCAGCCCCTCCACAGCCCACACCCAACCACCACCTCGTTAATCAGGTTCTCACACTTTGGGTGCTCTAATCACCCCAGAATCAAGTACAGACGACCCGGACAGCCCTGGGCCCCAGAGCTTGCTGAAATTACTCAAACGAGCTACTCCGAAACCCCTTTACTCCATCTTGCCCTTTCTTTCCTGCGGAAGTCATATGAAGGGCCCCTGCCCACAGCTCCCCTTCTCCCTCTGCCTCCTGACCACCCCAGGTGCTTCCCCTGGAGAGCCCCCAAGGCATGATGTGCCGCCTCCGCCAGGGAACTGTAACAGAACTATCTTTTCAGTAGCTGTGGTGGCATTTGTTGGCCTCAACATACCTGAATAATAATAAAACACCCGCTCCCGTAGCAACCTGGGATACAGCTTGGGGAGAGAGACACAGAGAAGCAGCCCCGTCGGCTACACTCCCCCTGGAGAACACAGAATAAGCACAGGCCTGGGTTCAAATCCCACCACACACTAGGCAGGAGAGCTTGGGCAGCCACCGCCCTGAACCCATGTCTTCATTTGCAAAACAGAGCTAACCCCACCCTCTGCATAGGAGCACCACGGTCTTTGGGTGAGGGGCATGCATTATTGCTGGTACATGCAAAATAGGCTTCCAACCTTCTCATCAGCACCAGGAAAGCCCCCAAAAGGGTTCCCAAATGAACAAATCATCTCTCCTGCCCTAGAGGCTCATTAAGAAGGGAGGCACCATTCGGATGGCACAAAGGAGCACTGAAAGGCTCGGCTCTCCCTTCCACAATAATTCCAAAGTTGTCAGGTGGCTGAAGGAAATGGTCTGTCATTGAACACTCTCTGAGAAAGAGATCAAATTTCTGCCCATAAGAGGGGCCTATAATATCCAAGAGCCTTCTGCTCAAACACATTTCAGAACCAGCCAGGAAGCCATACAACAGCAGATTCCAGAAAGGGTAATGGTTGTTCTGGATAATCCTCATGAGCACATTCATGGGTGTGCACACACACATGGGCATTTCAGACACAGGAGTCCATAAGGGAGCCCTACCCACACCTCCTGCCCTAGCCCGGGCACCGCAATGGGGGTTGGGGGGGGCACCACCTGATGAGAACATGCACATTTCTCGCCAAGCTCTGTTCCTTTCCATTTGACAAACAAATATAAGGGAAAAACATTTTAAATAATCAGGCTGGAAGATCAAGATTAAAAACAATTTAAAATAAACATCTACTCTGGCACTTTGGAAAAAACATACCACGCTGCATTAAGTGCTTTGAATTAAGTAAATTACACCAAGTAACTAATTTACATAATGATCAGAATTTGCATTTTACACATGTTATGATGAAAATGGGTTTATAAAATAATTCTTCACCAACTTCTGCTCCAAGTTAAGTTCCAGTATTTGGATAAAATTTTGTGCTTACTGTCTTTCATGTTTCAAATTTCTGGCTCCTTCAATATTTTTTTGTAATTTGGCAGGTCCCTTATTCCCACTGTAATAAATAGTCCCTTTGATCTGCAATTCCCTTCATCAACTAAGTAAGGTCATATTTTTAAAGAATCCATAATAAGCTAATCATTCTTAGAATTTTCACAAATAAAGTTTGATGTTCCTGTCACTTTTTACATACAGGGTATTTGGTATTGATTTTAGCAGTTCTTCTCCAAGATTGTAGGGCTGGTCTGCAAAGTCCTGCAGTTTTTCGGCGTAAGAAATCAGAATGGCATTTCTCAACGGGCTTCTTTCCGGGGCCAACAGGTACGTCGGGAGGGAAGCAAAATCCCACTGGACATGCCCACAGGGTGCTGAGTACAAGGTCCTCAGGAGACTGGCCGCCAGCCGCAACAGGCTACTCCACATCTTCAGGTCCTAAGGACCTGGGAGACAGGCCCAGAGCTAGAACTCCCTTTCCCAGAACTCCTGGACACTTAGATGCTTTGTGTCTTTTCTCCTCCACAACCTGTGAGGAAGGCGTAACCATCCCATTTCACAGATGAGAAAACTGAAGCCAGGGAAGTAGGTCTCTCCAGCAACACCACACGGCCCACAAGAGGAACAACTCACACTCATGCTTTGAGAAAGTTCTGGATATTTTCCTCGACTTCTCTCTAATTTAAGTAGGATCCCGAAGCAAATCTAGAAAAGTACCTTCCAAGTGTCCACCCAGAAGGGCCCCATTTGAATTTCTAAGGGGCCCCAAATCCAATGACTTTGCCTTTTGTTAATGCCACAGAGAAATGACCTCCCCCACGGCATGGCAGGATGGATGGCATGGCACACAATAAGGATGACAGAATGGCACGTGTGGATTAGGGTCTGACTTTGTGCCAGGCATGACACTAAGTGTTTTGCATATATTGTCTACTTGATCTCCACGATGCCCTGATGTCATCCAGCCCAAAGTCATCCAGCCAGTTAGAGGGAAGACTAGGGTTCAAATCCAGGCCTCTCTCCCCACATTCACCAAGCAGTCAGACACCTGGAAAGGGACAAGCAAGAGGCAGGTCAGTGCCCCCAGCTGTGTGCAAATGCTGAGCTGCATGCCTGACACACACTTCATCTGACCCCAGGGAATCACCAGATTGTGCCCATTTTACAGATAAGTCCCAGGCTCAGAACAGAGCTGAGATTCAACTCCAGATCCACCTACTGTCAGAGGTTCTGTTCTCTGTGCCACACCAAGGCATGGGACCTACTGGTAGAGGCCAGAGCCTCCCCCTGACCTCAGCCCAGGCCTACAGAATACCTGCCCGACACACACAGAGCTCCAGAGAGACCACACAGCATGCTGGTCATCCAGCTTTTAAGAAGGCTAGAAGTGAAAATGTGATGCATGCCATACCAGCTATTAATTCACAATCAGTATTAATAACCAACATTACACAGTGAAATACAGCATCTTCATTAATTCTGTAAATTATCACTCTGAGGAAGAGCCCACACTCCTCAAATGGCCTGACTTGGAAGCAACCCTGGGCCGGCTTCCCCATCTGCAGACCTGCTCGGGGGATGCCCAGGGCCGCCGCCTGCTGACCCCACTCCTGGCTCACCCCAGGACCAGCAGCAGTCTCCCATCTCCCTGTGACAGGGCTGTGGGGCTGGGCCCACATGCATCTCGCTCACGCAGGCTTTCTCCAAGCTCGGGTCTGGTGCCCACACCCTGCCATGCCCACTGTGGCGGCTGGGGAGATGGAACAGACAAGGAGCTCAATGGAAACAGACTAGTGATGCTCAGAGACATGCTAGGACCCAGGGGAAGTCCCCAGGAAGGAGCCTCTTTGTGCAGACAGTGTCTGGGGGAGTAAGGGCCTCCAGGAAACCTTCAGAGAGCTCAACACAGAGGCCGGGCTGCAGGATTGAGCGGTCTTTTCTGTGCCGACTAGAGAGGGAAGAGCGCTCCAGGACAGGAGGATGACAGGGTCAAAGGCCTCACAGATCCCAACGGCCCACCTGCGGGGCCTGCTCATCACGCTGTGTGGCCAGGACAGGCACATGGCCTGGTGTGCCCCTGATGAGGGTGGCCACGGCGGCATTCTTGGGACTGGCCAGAGAGCAGCAGGACAGTAGGAAGAGCAGGGTGGCCTATAGGTCAGCTGAAACCAGGGCCTGCGGCCCCAGACACACCAACTCCACCCCTCCTGCCCACTCCACGCCAAGTCTCTGAGGCACAGGAAGGACCAAGGGGTAGCAGTCCAGAGCCCCAGTGTGCACCTGAGTGCCCTTGCTGGCCAGACCACACGGCCTGAGCAGCCGCTGTACCCTCTTGGGGGGTGGGCCTTTTCAAGGCAGGACTGTGGCTCCCCACAGGAGAAGGAGTTGAGCTTCTGGGTCTAACGCCAGGAGAGGGACCCACCCATGTTGCCATCCTGCCCTGGACATGTCTCCTCGGCTCTCTGAGCCTCGGGGGCCGCCTCTGTGAAATGGGCAGGGCGAAGCCTCTGATGTGGTGCTACTGTGAGGGGCAAAGGGATGACAAACACAAAGCACCTGGGGCAAAGTCCAAGCGCAGGGAGGGCTGGGCACCAAGTGCCCACCTCTCCGGCAACACCCGCGCCTGCACTGCCACCCTGCCCTCCGGGTCCCCACCAACCCCAGCATATGAAGCCTCTGTCTTCACGGCTCTCTGTTGACCTTATGACAAATGTTCTTTTACTTATGTATTTAATTTACATAATTACTCTCTGATATTTACTCAGATTTAATTTGTGTCCTTTGGAATTCGCCTTTGAAGAAGCACCGCCGACCAGAGCCAGGAGGGAAGTGCAGCCAGGGGCCCACGGGTGCCGCCATCCAGCTCCGGGAGCCTCCGAACGCCACCTCTGCAGGAGGACCCAGCTCTGCCCAGGCACTGGCACCGCGCACAGAGCCTCACACCTCCCTAGGCCAGATGGGGGCCACAATGGGGTGACTGCTGCCCCCGAAGCAAGAGGGAAGGACGCGTAAACACCTGTGGCAGGAACGACTCTCTGTCCGGCCCCAGAAGGAAGTGTGGGTGGTGCCGGGCAGGAGGGCAGGAGGCTCTGTTCAGGGAGTGCCGGGCAAGGCGCCGGGCTGGAGTCCGGGAGCAGTGGGGGCACAGATGGCCCCACCAGGGCCCTCTTGGTGCAGAGAGAGTGGGGCCCTAGGGTGTCATGCAGATGAAGCTGGACTCCAAGGGAGGGCAGACCACAAAGGGTGGTGTGGACATACCACAGGGTGGAAGAAAGGGTTTGATTTTTGAAAAATTCATTTGGCAGTTCTGTAAGAGGGGGCAGGACCTGGAGGGCAGAGGTCCAGAGGTCATCGAAAGCCAAGGTCACGGCCCAGGCAGGACTCAATGGAGCCTGAACATGATGGGAGCAGCAGAATGGAGGGGAGGGCCTTTTGGCTGCAGAAAAGGAAGGCAAGGAGGGAACAAGGGATGGCAGATGCTGGGTCAAGCCTGCCAGGGATAGGCAACAATGGAGAGAAACATAGGAGGGAGGTAGGAGGAGAGGGCAGGAGGCTCACCCCTGGCAAGACCGCCACCCCCAGCCCCCGGCCTCTGCTGGCTGTACAGGAATGCCTCCCCTCCTTCACCCTGCACCACACACACACACACACACACACACACACACACTCTCTCTCTCTCTCTCTCACATACACTTACACACTCACAAGCAGGCACACTCATGTTCAGACTCACACCTTCACGCACACACTTGCTCACACACATAGACTCACTTGCACACTGATCACTCACACACACGCTCACTCACACTGGTGTGCTGGAACCAGCTAGTGCCGCCTCATGACAGCCTATTGTTCAATTTTCGATGTTGTGAGCCAGGTATTAAACACAGCCAGTATCGATTAAATTATTCAAACTTATAATTGAACAAATTATATTACAAAACAAACTGATGAATATGTAAAGCTCATCACTTCCTAATTCTTTACTGTGTTTTACTATTATCTACACGACCGATGCCCTATTATACCTGAAGTACCGTGTCACCGCGCACTACACATTCCCAACTCAATGCTCCGTGACACCAAGACACTCAGAATCCGCCACTGTGGGAGTATTTACACCCCAGAACCCAGCAAAACTATAAATCAGCGCTTCTTGTTTTCTTGGAGAGCTGGTTGTTAAGCATTTACCAGCACAGCACTGCTCACCAAGCTCACACACACTCACTCCCCACTCACCAGCACGCATGCTCACATACTTGCACCCACGCTTACCATTCACACGTACACGCACACCCACGCCCACACTCACTCCCACAGCAGCACTCAACACACACAGACATGAGCATGCACGTGTGTGTACGCACACATTCACACACACAGAGCACTCCTCCCCCCACACACACACACATCAGCACGTCATCTCCCCTAGTGTCACGTGCTGAAGGTCAGAAACCACACTCACACCCCTCAAGAACAGAGGCTGTTCCGGGTATTAAGGAACAGCACACTCTGTGGCCCTGGCCTCCCCCGGCCTCCCCCAGCCTCCCAGGGCCAGGAGCTGACTCCCCCAGAAGGTGTCCGTGCTGCAGCCCCACCAAGCCACCTGGCAAGCAGAGGCTGCAAGCAAGACAATGGCGTCATCGGGCTGATGATCAGTGGAGGCTGGGAGCCCTGCAAAGAGGGATGGCATGGCCCAATACCCCAACCCCGGCAGCCAGACTATTCTGGGAACAAATGCAAGTGTCCAGGGGCCTCTGTAGCCCCACACAACCCTGCTTTCAAAATACACCTGCTAAATCCCAAAATTAAACCCACATCTATATTAATTAAGAGCCAGGATCCACAGGCCTGATAGGACTGCCGGCCCATCCATCACAAGCTCATTAACTCCCGCCAAGGCCTCTTAGGCCAGATTACAAATGGGATTCAGGGTGGGGGCCAGGGGAGGCAGGGTATTATCCTGAAATATAATTTGAGCTTCCCTTCCAAAATACCATCCTCAGGCTGGTCCATCACACTTCCACATCCGCTAGGGGCCCACCACAGGCAAGGGCTGAACCACAGGGCCATCCATCACCAGCCACCAGAAGGCCCTAGAAATGCCAGGGCAGCTCTAGAGCTCCAAGGAGGATGGGGACAACTGGACTCACAGAATGATCAATGCCAGCGGCGGAGGCACAACAATGGGAACATGGCCGCCAGGGTCAATGCCAACTCTACTCCTCTTCCCAAGGATAAATGTCTCCCCACCGGGAGTGCTGGGTGGAGAGGAGCGGAGCAAAGCCCCAGTCAGGGAGCACCTTCTGCGTGCTATCCCCACACGCTCTTGTCCAGGCTCTCCTCGCAGCCAGCTTCTGAGGGCGGTATTAGAATTCCTGGTTTACAGAGGAGAACCTGGAGCCCAGAGAGCTTCCATCGCTCAAGTAATAGAGGCTGACCCAGGCAGATCTGACTCCACCCAACTCTGCTGCCTCCAGGAGAGTGATCACAATAGAATATGGACCCCCAAGGACCAAAGTCCACGCATGCCCCATTCTCCTGGAAGACCTGCGACTCCCATCTGACCGTGGGCTGGCATCAATATCCAAGCGGGTCCAACCCAGCAGCAGCAGGCATCTCTGGCCAGTGACCCAGGATCCTGAGTGTCTCATTCACCACTGCATATCCTGAGCACCACATGCAGCGCTTGGCACATAAGAGCAGCTCCGTAAAGCCACATGGGGAAAATGTATGAATTAACTAATGAAAGGCCATTCTCCATCCAAGGGTGGAAGCGAGGTCCAAGAAGACCCCCCCCCACCCCGGATCATAGCAGAAGCCCATGCTGGGGCTGGGTTGTGAAGCCAGAGTGGAAGGACCGGCAGGGCTGCCATTGTAAGCTGCCTAAGCATCCTCTCCAGGAGCAGCGACTATGGAGATGTTCTGACGTCTCCCCATCTCATCTACCACCCCAGCAATGCCAGGAGGGCAGTTCTATCATTATCCCCATTTTACAGATGGCAAAACTGAGACTCGAAAGAGGTTAAGTGCTACAGCCATGATTCCAAAGCCCCTGCCCTTAGCCTCTGCTTTATGGGGACCTGTCTGCTATGCAAAAGCCCTTCGTTATTGATAGCCTCTTTTGCCTTCCAGGAAAAACAATAATCAAACACAAACCCACACTCTGCCCAGTGTTCTCCTCCCAGGCCAATACGCCAGTCTGTACTGTGCCCTGAGGCTGGGGACTGCCCCACTCTGACCTGGCTGCCCAAGCCTGAGCCGAAGGTGCAGCACCTACATTATCAGGCTCTACCGGGCCGGCTGGGCAGCCAGTCTGCCAATCTCTGCAGCACTGGCCATGCAGCCTCGTCTTGTGGCACCAAATGGGCTCTTTCATAACCCACAGCTGCATTTTTCCCAACTTTGCAAGGGCAACTGGAGACGCAGGTTCCGATTCTGAGTCAGAGTTTTCATTGCGATCATAGTGATTTTCAGTTTAGAAGGAAATGAGCACCCCAGAAAGCATTTAGAATTAATCCTACCATTCTGGAAGTGCAATAAAATTCTGTTAAGGATGAAATATTTGCAGTTTATCACAAGCCCTGTCACCAGGAGAAAAGAGAGATCCAATTGTCTGCTGGTTGGCACGGGTTCCTGGGGCAGTCGGAGGTGTCAAAGCTCCTGCAAAGCTCCCTCTTCTCATCTTCACTCCCCGCCCCTTCCCTCCGACTACATACATCAGGATAAGCGAGGGACAGGTTAACAGTCCCCAGGAGTCTCTTGTGGGAGGGGGCTGGAGACTGCAGGAGGAAGGAGAGCCATTTGTCTCCTCCGGGCTCAGCTGTGTGCCCCGGAGGAAGGTCTGAGGTTCTGCTGCAGAGTGCTGGCCTGGGGAGGATGGGGAGGCAGCAGGGAAGTATCACGGAATGAGGATAGCGCAAGGCGTTCAAGCACTTCCACGTCTGCTGATGGGTAGGACCAAGCGCCCCAGACACCACACTCTGGACCTTATGCTCCTCCTAGAAGTCAGGAGATCAAAACCTATAGGATGCCATGCACAGGCTGGCCTACCAGCTCCTGGACAGAGACAAAATCTGGCTATCAGAGGTCAGGACCAGCCCGAGATGCCAGAAGGAGAGGGAGAGAGGGGTTCTAAGGTGATGGTGTTATAAGCATAGCACCTGCAGCCGTGGGGAGAGGAGCTGCCCACGGGGCCTCTGTTTTGCTGAAATCCAAGACTCCGCTTCTGTGCAGGGTCCTGGTCAGCCTCCCCTCTCCCCTAGATGATACCATCCAGTCCTGTGGCTTCAAAAGCAGCCGCACCCGACGTATAGCATTACCCTGGACTCTGCCAGGGTTTCCAGACTCCTCTCTCCACTTGGAAACAGGCATTTCAAACAAAATCCAGCCCAGCGTGGAGCTCTCGATTTTCATTCTCCCACTCCAATATCACAAACCACCCAGTGGCTCAGTCCAGAAGCCTTGGGAGTCTCCCCCTTTCCTCACTCCTCACCTATAATCCACAAGATATTTGAAACCCAACCTCTCCTCTGCCCACCTGGTCCATGCCACCACCTCTCCCAGACACTATTCTGACAGCCTCCTATGGGGCCTCCCTGCCTCTACACCACAGAGCAGAGAGAGTGGTTTCTCTAAGCATGAAGCAGACATGTCGCTGCCCAGCTCAGAACCCCGCCAGTGGCCTGACAGCATGCTTACAATGAAATCCCAAGTCCTCACCCAGGACCTGAGAGGCTCCACAGGGCACAGCCCCTGACCTGATCTCCCACCCAGCTTCCTTCTCTACCCCCTTCACCGCCCGCAGCCACGCAGACCTCCTCTTCCTTCCCAAACATTCAGAGCTTGTCGCCACCTCAGGGACTTCACACCTGCTGTTCCCTCAGCTGGAAAGCTCTTCCCAGTTTTTATCTTACCGCCTCCTTCAAAGCGCTGTGGTACTGATTCCAATGTTGCTTCCTCAGAAGGGCCTTCCTTGAGCTGCTGCGTGGCCCTTTCACCCACCACCAGCGACTCTGCCACATCCCTGCCCCTCTTCTTCATGACACCTCTCATCTCCTAAAATGATCATCTTCACTAGTCAGTCCTCATGTCTCGTCTGCCACTGTGTCCCCAGAGCCCAGCACAGTGTCCGGCACAGAGCAGGCACTGACAGGGCATTAACGGAAGGCCCAGGTGAAAGTGAGGGGCAGCATCTGCCATCGGAGGAGCCCAGGTTTGGAACTAGGCTGGTCTAGGTTTGAAATCAGGCCCCTCCTGGCCATGTGACCTTCAAACCTTTCAAAGCGGCAATCTTCTTATGTATAAGATGAGAATCATACCTTGAGGAGTTGGTGCCAGGATTAAATGAGATAGCAAGTGTAAGGTGCTTGGAACGAACTGAGCCAACAGTCACTATTTTTATTAGTGACAATAACAGCAGATGTGAAAACACCTACACAAAAGTGGGAATTGGAAAAATGACATGTGTGCAGGGCAAAAGGGAAGGCGCACACATCCGCTGGGGGTCCAGCACACCGCCGGCACTCTGCTGGCCCCGGAGAACCACCGAGATGAATACGCGTGAGCACTGCCCTCAAGCAGCTGGGAGGCTGGGGCAGAAGCCAGATGTGGAAATGCTAGGTCCCGCGGCCAAGTTACTAACTACCTCAGATCAGAGCTACGCAGGCACAAGCGAACGCGTCTTTGTGGAAGACGTGGAGGAAGGGAAGGCGTGGGTGCACAGCTGGTTGTCTGCCACACACATATCCCCCTTCTGGAAACATCTTCCAGCCCTTGTTCTGGGGAATGTCTCCCTACTCCACCCCAATTCCGCAATTCTAGCAGGAGCCGCCATCCAGAGCAACCCCCCGCCCCCCCCCCCGCTCCCCACACACTGGTTCAGCAGCCAGTGGTTCTCTCCTGATCCAGGCCAGGCTGAAAGAGCCCGTCCCCAGCTTTTTGCAAGCTGGAACTGAGAGAAGAGGGGTAAGCACTCCAATGACGAAGCTCGCCGTGTGAGTTCAGGAGGTGAGAGCTGCCATGTTTCATGCCATATGGAGGAAGCAAGGCTGAGGGGATTAGCCAGTGTGCAGGTGGAGAAGCAAAGGGAAAAAAGTGGGGGGGAAACCCTGGCCATATATATAGAAAAAAAAATCTGGCTTCTGCAACCGTGGGGGCCGGCAAGTCTGAAATCCGTAGGGCAGACAGCAGCCTGAAAACCCTCAGGTAGGAGCAAGGCAGCGGTACTGAAGCAGAATTTCTTCTTCCTCATGGAACGTTCTGGTCTTAAGGCTTTGCAACTGACTGGATGAGGCCCACCCTCACCTCCTTTATTTGAGGTCAACTGAGGGTAGACATTAACTCCATCTACAAAACCCCTTCACAGAGACACCTAGATGAGCGTCTGCCTCCACTAGTTTACACATGGAATGAACCATGGCAGGCGTTCAGAAGAATGTCTTTGAGGAGGCAGGGAGGGCAGTAAATACCAAGGACACCGGATCCGAAGGGACATGGGCGCTTGGAGAAGGGGCAGGACTGCAGGAGAAGGAGCTAGGTTCCTCTTTGCCTGACGTGGATGGGGGGAAATGACTGGGAAGGAACCAAAGCAATGAAAGACTGAAATTTCAAGAAACAGAGAAACTGATCTGAGGGCAAGGCCCCTAAATGAAGCCGAGAAGATGAGAGCCAGTGGGTTCTCTCATGATCCACCACATCAATCTTCAGAAGCAGCCCAGCATGGACACAGATGCTGGACCGGCAAATCTGCTCCAAAGCCTTGCCACACCCTGTAAGGAGATCTAGTCACCCCAGTATTGTGGATAAGGGGCAGGACTGCAGGAGAAGGAGCTAGGTTCCTCTTTGCCTGACGTGGATGGGGGGAAATGACTGGGAAGGAACCAAAGCAATGAAAGACTGAAATTTCAAGAAACAGAGAAACTGATCTGAGGGCAAGGCCCCTAAATGAAGCCGAGAAGATGAGAGCCAGTGGGTTCTCTCATGATCCACCACATCAATCTTCAGAAGCAGCCCAGCATGGACACAGATGCTGGACCGGCAAATCTGCTCCAAAGCCTTGCCACACCCTGTAAGGAGATCTAGTCACCCCAGTATTGTGGATAAGGACATGGAAGCTCAGAGATGCTGAGTAACCTCATCAGGGTCCCACCACTAGGAAGCAGGGCTGTGGACCTTGATACAGGAAGGAAGGTAGAGAGGCTGGGGCAGAGTCTAGGTGTTGCCTGCTATTTCTTGTTGGGACACCCAGAAGCCCCCCACATACACGGCAGCCAGCTATAAGACCCTCTACCTTCTCTTCTGCTGAGCTCAAATAAAGGGGAGCTTGCCCTGAGGCCCCAGGCCCTGGAGCTTCTGAAATCTCCCCCAAAGAAGAAGCACTCAGCACAGATCTGAGCAGGACTCCATGCCCTGCAGGCTCCCACTGCCAGACAGCCCAGACACACAGTGGGTCCTTCAAGGAACCCAGTGTCCCAGTTTAGAGGCCACATGGCAGGGAGATGACCAAGGCCTGCCATGCTCAACGTTTTTTTCCTTAAAGCACAACTAGTGGTGTTCCACTTGCATAAAGTCCTCCCACAGACAGCTCAGAGTGGGGAAATGTTTCCCAGTGACCTAAGTCCTCAGGCCACCTCTGTTGTCCCCATGGAAGAAAGCAGGCAAAAAAGCCAAGCAGTGGACATGAGGTTATCCTGGATAAGCTGGCATCTACTCCATTTATACATGCGAGCTAGGGGCAGGCAGTCAGTAAAGGTGTCCACCATCAACCTCTTCATCATCCTCTTCAGGGGGAGGAGGAGCATCCCGGCCAGGCCTGCCCACCACGGACGGGCTCACAGGGGTGCTGCACCCCAGCCATCGGGGTACCCTGTCTCTGTCTGACTCCCAGCTGCACCCACAGGCCAATGGAGTGTCTCCCCCAGAAGGATGCTGTAGCCCCCGGAGCATGGACCAGAAGAGGCTAATAATAACAGTTATCTCCAGGGACTCATCCAAACCAGGGAGCATTCTTGGGACTTTCAACTGTGGCATGTCATACCACCCCCAATTTATCCAGCGAACTAAAGAAAATGCAGCTCACCAGTCCTCCCTCTGCCAGATTTGTCCCCTGGATACATCCCTGTTCGTAAGCCTCAAGGGGCCCCTGGTTCTTATCAGGAATAATTCCCATTCCTCGGCCTCAGCTGAGCCTGAGTGTGCTGACCAAAGAAAGGCCTGGCCTTGGGAGTCAGACAGCCCTGGGCCTCAATCTTGGCTTTACCATCCAGCAACTGAGGTGCCTCTAACCTCTCTGAGCCTCAGTTTTCCTACCAGTCAATCCACTGATTAAAATAAAAGAGGGGGGCGCCTGGGTGGCTCAGTTGGTTAAGCAACTGCCTTCGGCTCAGGTCATGATCCTGGAGTCCCATGATCGAGTCCCAGGATCGAGTCCCGCATCGGGCTCCCAGCTCAGCAGGGAGTCTGCTTCTCCCTCTGACGCTCCCCCTTCAATGTGCTCTCTCTCGCTCTCTCTCCCTCTCTCTCTCATGCTTTCAAATAAATAAATGAAATCTTTAAAAAAAATAAATAAATAAAATAAAATAAAAGAGGGAATTACATTGTGGGGTGATTGGGAAAATTAAGTGAAAAATGCCAAGCAGATTGTGTTGGTGCCCAGCAAATGGCAGCTACAATGGCCATCCTCAGAAATTCCCCACCCCAGATTCACCCTCCTCCTGACCCCTCAGAAAGGCAGATATGACTCGCCCCTGCCTGCTTTGACTTTCACGGGCACCCCCAGTCCTGACCCTGTAGGACTCAGCTCCAGCCCCTCCTTAGATGACAGAAAGGAGCAACTGTGTGAAGTCTCAGAGACACAAGAAAGATGGGAAACTATTCAAGCAAATGTGAAGCAAAAATCAGGGTGATCAGTCTCCCAGGCAGGCTGTGAGCCACAGGACAGGGGATGGGTGATCCTCTGAGAGTCACAGGCCACAGGTGACTATGGAGCACTTAATGGCTAATCCAACTGAGAAAGGCTGTGAGTGTAAGGCAGACATCGAATTTCAACGGCTGAGTACAAAACAAAGAATATAAGATATTTCATTAATAACTTTTTCTGTTGATTACATGTTGGAACAACAATAATGAACTAAATAAATGCATTGAGCTAAATAAAATATATTAGATAAACTTCACCTGGATCTTTTTACTTTTTCTACTTTAAATTATACATGTGGTTCACATTATATTTCTGTTAGACTTCATTAGGCTACAGCCTTGTCTGCTCCACAGGACACTGCCTTACTCAGCACAGCTGGTTAGCATGCTTGGGAGAGAGGCAGGGTGGCAGAGTAATTAAGTCAGCCAGGGTTCGCCGTCGCACTCCACCCCCTGACACTGGACACTTTGCTGAATCTCTCTCTGCCTCTGTTCTTCATCTATAAAATGAAGATAATAAACAGTAGTAAGCTCCTAGGATTTTTATGAGAATTAAATGAAGTAACACCCACGCAAAGCAGGCAGATAAGTACCTGGCATGTACTAAGTGCTGAATCGGCTCTATCACCATCACCACCACCATCATCATCATCACCAGCACCATCATCACCATCATCATCACCACCACCATCACTACCACCATCACCATCATCATCACCACCACCATTACTACCACCATCACCATCATCATCACCACCACCAGCACCACCACCATCATCACCATCATCAACACCACCATCATCACCAGCACCACCACCACCCTCACCACCATCATCACCACCATCATCACCACCACCAGCACCACCACCATCATCACTGCCACCATCACCAGCACCACCATCGTCACCACCATCATCACCAGCACCATCATCACCACCACCATCACCACCATCATCACCACCATCATCACCACCACCATCACCAGCACCACCATCATCACCAGCACCATCACCAGCACCACCACCACCAGCACCACCACCACCATCACCACCATCACCACCACCACCATCAGCACCACCATCACAACCACCATCACCACCACCATCACCACCACCATCACCAGCACCACCAGCACCACCAGCACCACCACCATCACCACCACCATCATCACCAGCACCACCAGCACCACCACCACCACCATCACCACCATCACCACCACCACCATCAGCACCACCATCACCACCACCATCACCACCACCATCACCAGCACCACCAGCACCACCAGCACCACCACCATCACCACCACCATCATCACCAGCACCACCAGCACCACCAGCACCACCCCACCATTATCACCACCATCATCACCATCACCATCGCCACCACCATCACCACCATCATCACCAGCACCACCAGCACCACCATCATTACCACCATCATCACCAGCACCATCATCATCATCACCAGCACCATCATCACCACCACCATCATCACCACCACCAGCACCAACATCCAACATCATCACCACCAGCATCAACACCATGTATGCCAAAGCACACTTGTCCACCCCCATATGGACATTAATCTCTAAACTAGATACTGGGCCAGGTTGGGTCTAATTTCCATCCTGAGGGCCCATCATAGGTACACGTTATGCCAGACCTTACTGAAGTCCCTGGCTGAGGGCAATGCCCACCACGTGCCTATCCATAAGCAAACTTCTCCAAAGCACACATTCCATCTCCACCATGTGGAACTCTCGGCTTGGTCCACATCACCTATTCTTCCCCTCCTCTCCCAGCCGCCATGCCTTCTGCAGGTCAACCCTAGCACAACCACTCTCAAGTTACTCTTGGGGAAAGATGACATGAATAGTTTACACAACCATGCCACCAGGAAGGAAGTTCGATGTGTACCTTCTGCCATTCAGGGGAAAGGGAAGAAGGAGGCATAGTCAACAAAGGGTCTAAAGGTTGAGTGGCCACGAGCTGCTAGTGGTTACCACTCTCCAGCCCGAGTGCCTGCCCAAAGCTCTGCTCCAGATGAGCTGAGCAGAGAGAAGCTCCTCAGTAGCAACCCCCAGCATTACAGGGAGAAGGCGGCCATCCACACGAATTGAGGGCCTGCTATGAGCCAGGAACCATGCCCTACCGAGTTAGCCTTTAAAACAATCCTGCCAGGTGGGAATAAGCAGCCTCATTTCCTAGATCAGTAGCCTGAAGCTCAGAGAGGTGAAGCAACTTGCCCAGGATCACACAAGACATAAGTGGGGAAGGAAGGAATGGAATTTAGGGGAGTCGAGCTCACAAGCTCTTCTCTTAGAATCATATAACCTACTGTCAGAGTTCACAGTCACACACTGAGAATCAAAGCCTCTCATTCTTAGAGGCCGAAAGCCTTCACGCATCTCTCGACATCTGTTTGGAAGTTCTTCTCAATACTCAAGAACCAGGGAGTGCGTGCTAAGAAGTGTTTGCCCAGCCGGCTCTCAGGAAAGCTGTGCATCCATCGCGGGCCTCCCACTCCTCAGCTGTCACTGCCAGCAACAACAGTCTGACTATGTGAATCCTGAAAAAAGCTACGACCACGCAAAAGCCCCCTTACCCCGGCCACACAAGCCAGTAACCCAGTGAAGCTGCTGTGAGCCACGCCCTTCGCAGTGAGAGATGGCATGAGAAAATAAGCTGCTACCACGGAGTGTTGGGAAAGAAAAACAAGTTCTGGGCCTCAGTCTGACATCCTAGCACATTCAGGTGGCTCAGGAAACGTGGGGATCTTTATGCTGGGATTTCTGAAGCCTCATGGGGCGGGTGGCCTAAGAGGGGAATAGGGACACTTGGAGAAGTGACAGTCTGAGAAGCCACGTCGGGACTGGCAGCGACCGGAAGGGATAGCATCTGTGAAACTCTCACTCTGCGCCAGGTGTGGGGGCAAGTGGTTGACGTGCTTCCCCACTGAGCGCTCCTGGCTCCCAGGAGAAATGCTGTCAGCCCATTACATACATGAGAACACTGAGGCTCAGGCAGTGTACTGAGCCAGGAGAGAACGTGCATGGCTGAGGCTGGGATCCTGAGGGAGGGCTGTTCTGGGCATGAGAGCTTGAGAGGGTCTCCAGAAGGATTTGTCTTTGCATCAGCCAGAACTCGCCTTCCCAAACACGCTACAGACCTCTCGGCACATGACCCCGCTCTTGGCAGGGCATTCAGCGAAAGAGGCAGTGATGACCCGCTGGTTGATTTGCCCACAACAAGGCTTGCAAGCAGGTGCTGGTGGTCACGAAGGAACAGAATTGCGGAGAGGGCCAGGGGTGGAGGGATTGATAATAACATCTCTATCCACTCGGAAATCAAGAGGAAAATGAAACAGAAATTACACCCAGCTCCTTCCTGCTAAAACCAAATCAACAGAGAAGGCAGAAAAACAAGTGTGTTTTATTTTCTACGAACTTCCAACTGTCACACCCTGTTGACAGGAGGAAAAGGCTGATGGCCGCACAGAAACCTCGCACGTGGCAGCTGGGTGAAAGCAGCCCTGTTCTGGGGAACGGCAGGACTGAGAACCCGCAGCGAGGCTGGGCCTGTGTGTGCCCTGAGGGTGTCATTAACACTTCTCACTGAAATGCAGTGTGAAATAAATGGGTGTGTTCTGGTGCTGGCGATTTATGCCAACGGATCCCAGTGTCTTGGGCAGCAAGGCCCAAGGAGGTAAATGGAAAAGAGTGCAGCCATCACAGGGAGGAACAGACCCAGGAGCAGAGATGGGAAAGGGCAAAACCACAGGCGTCTTCACTGTGTCCCTGCTGAGGCCCAGGAGCCCTCACCTTCCCTGGGCCCAGGAGGAGGCCTGGGTACACCAGCAGCTGGGGACCAAGAGCCCAGTCGGCCGCCTTCCAGCCTCGGCCCGTTCAAGACACAGGAAGCCAGAAGTGTCTGCAAGGCTGTATGGGATGGCAATGTCCAGTGCACCCCTCCTCAGTGTTCCTTCTCAACTGTCCTACGGGGTCAGCGTGTTTGAAGGCCCACCCTGCTTCCTGGGGGTAAGGGCCCAGGATATAGCCCAGTGAACTCTGCTCGGCAGGGAGGGGAAAAAAGCAGATGCATGAGCTGCGATCATCCCCAGCTACCTCCTCCGCCCGTGGCCTTGGGTCCATCTAGCCCACAGGACGGTCACTGTCTGAACCAGAAGCAGCCAGGGTCCAGCAGCAGGGACACGAGTGTGGGACAGCACGCAGAGTCTCAGTCTCTGACCCCCTCCTCCAAGTTTCAGTTGGCCAACTACCTTCCAGTCCAGGATGCCAGGCTCCTGCCTCTGCAGCCTTCACCACCGGCTTAGAGCTGACAAGTCAACAGTGTTTTTAAGGCACGCGCTGAGATGTGGCCTTGGGGCCTGTGTTCAGAGAACCATTATCCCCAGTGGCCCCCCAGCTCTGCCTCTGCTGCCCACCTCAAAGGCAAGATGGGCCACGGAGAGCCTCGTCTCAGCCAGGGGATATGGAACATCCAGGACAGCCCACGGGGTTCAGAGACAAGCACCTGGCCAGGCTCCACTACTCTCCCCCGTGACCCTTACAGGCCCGGGGTGGGTAAAAGCCCAGGGACCCCGGCCCACTGCCAGCCCGTGGAGCCACTCCCTGGCCCTCCCGCCTCGCTTTCCCAGCCTCCTGCCTCCCTGCTCCTGAATCTCAGCCCCCATGTCTTCCTCCAGACCCTGCATTCCAATGTGGTACTTGGTACAGGACTTTCTCACTCAGCAACCTGTCCTGAGCCTGGGTTCTGGAACCCCCACAGGCTCATGTCCACACAACTGTGGGTCAGATACACCCCATGCCCCCCGCCAGGCTGCCCTGCCAGGAGAGAAAGCCACAACCCCCACAGCCCTGCTTGTCACAGTCCCTCCCGGCCTCTGGCATGCGGGGCATGGTCCCAAAGGCATTCCCTGGGTGTTGGGCCACCTGCCCAGGCTCCAGGCCCACACCACACCAAGAACAAGTCACCCGGGCTACAGGCACCCCAGGCACACTATTGATGCTCAGTTAGCAATTCCACTGACCCAGGACAAGCTAATCTGTCCCTCAACTCTCACCAGCCATGTTCCTTCCTCTCCCCTCCCCCAAGGAGCTAGTGGTCCCAGCAGCAGCTCCTGGTGCCCCGCAAGGGGCAGGGGCAGCCAGAAAACCCCAGGCCAGCCAGGACTGACAGAACCCCACAGAGCTGCCAAGAAAGGCTCAGGCTGCTCCATGTGGGGCAGGGGGCAGAGGAGTCACTCTCCCCTGCCACAAGGCTGAGGCCTGCTCTGTCCAGGCTCCCCAGGCTGCCCAGGGTGAATGTAGGATGGAAATCGGGATGAGAAGGGATGCGGATTCTGCATCTCGAAGGAGAGATTGCTACTTTCCTAAGACACTCATGATATGTCAGCCCACAGGCCTGACAGCTTCCTCTGGGGCCCTGGTCTGCCTGTTCTGCTCTCCCAGCCCCAGCCCCACCCCTGCTCTGGCTCACAGGATCTCCACACATCTCCCTGCATACCTGCTCAGTCTGCCTTTGGGGCTGAGGCTGCCTTTCCCTGCTAGAGATCAACCTCATCTCATCTGCTCCTCCCCGGTCCTAGGCCCCAAGACCACCACGCCCCTGCTCTGCCAGGAAGCCCGGCACCAAGGAAGTACATACCCTCAGTGTGGCGGGTGGGGGCCCCAAGCCAGCACCCACCTTACCCCAAGCCTTCCTACTCCACACTTCTTAATCTGCACCACTCCACAGCTGGACAACCTTTCAAAGACAAGGGAAGTGAGGTTCAGGGCAGAGGTTCAGAGACAAGGGAAGTGAGGTTCAAAGTAGTGGGCCCCACATCCCTCAGCCTGGCGTGGCAGAATCTGAATGCATACCCAGGGGGGCAGGTGCTAACTTAGTGCTTCCCTCACACAGTTCGTGGGGCTGTAGCCTATCAATAGCCCCGATCCTGGGAAATACTCACCAGGCAGGCAGAGCCAGGGGCTGCCCCATGGACCCAGAGCTCCAAACTAGCTTGCTTCTGTCATCAGGGCCTTCCCATAAAATACTACAATGGCATCTAAGCAAAGGCCCTTTCTTCCCCATCACCCAGACCACCCTCACCCTCTCCAGGACTCAGGGGAGCTTCAGCCTCACGTCTCCGCAGCCCCCCAGCTCCCAGCCTATGTGTGCTGGCAGAACACACAGCACCCCCCACAACACCCTCACCCACAACACACAGCAGCTCCACGTCCAAACAGACTCTATGCCTTTATGCTTTCAAAAAAATGGTCCCCAAGACCCTTCGCATACACAGGAAACCCTCTGTTTTGGAAGGCTGGATCTGTGGAACTGAGAACAGAAATTGGGTTTGCACCACTAGAGGCCTTACCTAAAAAGTAAGCTCCTGGAAACAAGAAAGATTGGCAGGCTAACGTTTTTGTGATATAGCTCTTCTCTCTGGGGCATCCAACTACCTTTGTTTTTAAGGGATATACAATGTGCAGGTTGCTGGTTACCTGGCCCTGCCCACACCTGAAGACTCATTCAGGAGAGGAAGAAGAGGGCACCACACCTGCTGAATCCCTGCTCAGTGGTAGGGACCGTGGGGGCCACCCGTCTATGGTGTCTTATTTAGTCTTCTTCCTGGGAAGTAAGATCAACCCGACTGAATGGCTCAGACGATGAGCAGCAGACAGGATGAAGAGGGGCCCCAGGACCCAGCGGGTGGTGGACTGCCTGCACAGTGTCACCACACTGTCCACCTCAGAGGGTGCCAGTACGGCGGGAAAGGGTCTCCAGCCTGAGAACCCTGCACCACCACACCGGCTGGCCCCACGCCCAGCCCGGGTGGGGGCCGACCGTGGAGACAAACCCCAGCGGCGCTTCTGTGGACGCACCAGGCCAGGCAGAGTGGGAGGGGCCATGTGACCTGAGCGAATAGATTATCTGCTTCAATTATTTTATCTAACGATGACATTTGTGCTGTAAAAGTCAGAGCAAAAATCAATGAGTTTTAAAGGACAAAATCTGGGGGAGGCTCCAGCCCAGTGACCTGGGACAGCAGCCCAGGAACCAGGAGGAAAAAGTCTCAGAACCAGGCAGGGAAAGTAGGGGGCCCCCCAAGACACCAGAACGTGGGTAGGCCCACTCTCATCAGCCCCCTGTAGAAGAAAACAGAAAGGTCGGTGCTGAGACCCAGCCCTGGACCCTCAGCTTGTGAAAAATATGTACTGAGTGGCACCTGTGCAGGCAGCCAGCTCAACACAGGCACAGAAAAGCACTCCCTGCCCACCCGGCGCTGTGGAAGAGACTGATGTGTAATTAAACCAATACTCCCACAACCATATACTTACATTACAATCACACAACAGCAAAGTCTGCGGGTCAGAAGGGTCAGGGAAAGCTTCCAGAGAACTGATTTTAAGCTGAAGCTTGGAGGAGGGGTAGACAGCAGGGGCAGCCACTGGTACTTGGAGGAACAGCATTGAGGCAGATGGAAGAGCAAGAACAAAGGCTGGGAGCTCAGTTACCTCAAGGACCTGAGAGAAGCCCCTTCCTCCAATCCCTGGGATCCGCATGATTTGGCCCCTCCCTTTGGGCCCTAAGGGGTAGAAGATGAAGGTGGGTGTGCAGCCTTCCTCCCTGCATGTTAGCAGCAGGGGGAGACCATGCAGGCAGTGGTGAAGCATGTCTCAGACCAGAAGGCACATGTGGGATGCAAAGCCAGGGAGAAGGCGTGAAGAACAGTGAACAGAAGCACATGAGTGGTAACAAGTGGCAATCTAGGAGCCCACCGATGGTGGCGGGGCTGCCCTCAGCTGGCTACTCTGTGCTCCCAGAGGCAGACTGCGCTCTAGGCAGGACACACGGCCACACAGCAGATGCCAGGGCTCTCCACTGGCCCCGGCTGTGTCCAACAGAACGAAAACCAATTCTGCAGGCCTAGAGGTTTGCTCCCAGGGCACACATCCCACTCTCCTCTATTACGTCCTGGGGGAGAGGGGGCACAAGGTGAGAGGTCAGGGAACCCTGGGACCAGGTAGAGAGGAGTGATTGTCACGTGGGCAGGTTGTGGTGTCATCGCTCATGCTCAAGCTTTGTGTAGGAAATGCCTGAGGAGCCCTACTTCTGTATGAAGGACCAGGCCCAGGCTGCACCAAAGAGGAAAGAAAACAGAGCTCTGGGCTCTGCAGGACCAAGAAGCAGAAGTGTGACACTGTTTGCTGGCTTCCTGAAGACGCAGAGCCTCCAGATAGACCCTCGGAGGTGAGGGCTAAGACCGTCAGTACCTGCTGGAGCCTGGGGGCTGAGGAAGCGCCTGGGGCTGGAACAGTTTACAGAGAGACAGGCACGATTTTGAGATTTGGGTTAGGTTTAAGGTTAGGACTGGGGCTGCAGCTAAGGGTTAGGACTGGGGTTGGTCTGGGGATGGGGTAGGATGAGTGTTGAGCAAGGTGAGTGGAATCCCTTCCTTTACTCTCAAATGTTAAGTGAGAGTCTGTCCCATAGACCTCCTAGTCCCAAGGGTATATTGGAGGAGGAAGCATGGGGTGGTTTCTATCGCGAGGCAGGCAGGGTTGTGAGTTGCTGGTAGTCCCAAGAAGTGACCCCCAAGCAGGTCCCTGGGATTCAGGAGGTGAGACTCACCTCCCTGCTCACACCCCCAGAAATCCTGAGCAGTACAGTGACTCCCATCACACCCAGATGAGGTCTGAGTCATGTTGGCTGGACATCAGAGCCCAGGGAAATGCCAGAATGCTGCAGACACAAGAAAACGTTTCATGGTTCATTATTGCCTAAGCCAACCTCGACCCATGGTTGGCCTCCATAATGGGAGATGTATCATTCTCAGCTGTGCTTTTGGTCACTGTCATCATGTAGCACCACTTTCTGAGCCTCAAGGCCAACTTTACCAGCACTTTACATACGGTTTTTCACTCAGTTCTCACGAGAATTCTGTACAATCTATGCGAGTGTTCTATTCTGCAGACGAGCACATGGAGGTTTGGAGAGCATATGTCACTTAGCGCAGTCCCACAGCTGGGAAGTGTCAAAGCAGGACCTGCAGCCAGGATGGCCAATGGCTAGCCCACAGAAGTTGGCCTGGCTGACATTTAGAGTTTAGGTAAGAACAAATATGCTATCTTTGCTTTCCCAACCCAGAAGGTTAAGTGTGACCAGAATGCGGTTTCCATCAGTCCCCACAGCCAAATCAAAGTCTTTGCTGGGCAGTCTCTATTTCCACATTGTTTGTGGCACGGTTGGTCATACCCTATACCCAGTACTTCACTTCCCAGTGAAGCCTGAGCCACGCCCCCAACCCAAAGTCCTGAGTTCTCAGGCTCAGAAGCTTCCTGCCTTTGTGTTTGGGAACCTATGGGTGTCTCCGCCTGCCTGCCTGCTGCAGGAGGGATGCTGAGGCTCTGTGGGCAGGGAGGCTGAATGAAGAGCACCCCCTGCCAGCCCAGGAAACGCCCAGGCAAGTGCGGCAGAAGGAGAAGACCCCTCCCTCCCTACAGCATGGCAATCTTCCCCACAATCCCCTGAGCCATCTTGTAAGGAAGCCCATAGTCATTCCAAAGTCTGAGCGCTGGTAGGGTAGAGAGCCAACATGGGGCTTCCAAGGAGGAAGAACAGAGGACCGGGCCCTGGGAGGGTATCCAGCTATGGGCAGGAGGCCAGACCCTCCTTGCTCCCATCTTCCTGGGGATGGGCAGAGGAGAGGGGGCCACAGAGTCCGCCCAAATGCCTTCCTACCTTCAGAACCACTAGGCCAGCCCCAGAAAGAGCGCTTGTCTCCTCTGGAAGAGAACCATGCATCTCCCCAAGATGCAAAGGATAGCTCCCGTAGGTCACACATGGCCCTACCCCTGGCTCTCCCCAAGGACCCCAGGACCAGGCAAATGGCCCCGAGGTCCTGTGGGGAGAGAGGAGTTGCCACAGGGGTGGCTGGAGGGAGGGCTTCTCTGGGGCATCCTTCAGTTCTGCCCAACAAGCTGGGGTTGGACCGCCCCATGTGGTCCTCACCAAGGCCAGGCGGGCTCCACAGCATTGTCCCTGTTTTATACATGAGGAAACCGAGGCTCTCCTACCTTCTCCTCCTCACAGCCATGGTGGGGTCAACCCACCCCAATCTATTCCTCAGCCTGTGGCTTCTAAACACAGAAGAGGACTGACTGAGCAATGGGCATGTTTTGGGCCAGATACAGTTTGGACCTCTCAAGGGACATCTGTGAAGCCGAAGACACTGTCTTCAGGGGAGGAGAGATTCAGGGCTGAACTACTGGGACTGAAGGGAAGCACCCCAATAGGCCCACCATGGGTTCTCAGGGAAGGAAGGAGCATAAAAAGCCCTGTGGACCCCACAGCTTCTGAGCACACAGTTCAGGGTCAAGAGCTGTCTGAGTACAGTGAGGGCAAGAGAAGAAGGGAGCAGTCAGGGCAGGTTGCCCCCTGGAAGAGGTAGACATAGGCATCAGTGGTTTGAAATCCCTCACAGGCATGAGTGCAGCCCAAGACTACAAGAGGCACCAACAGGCAAGATCAGCCTGCACATGGGTGGGCCTTGGTTCCCCTGCCTCGGGCAGTGTGGTGACTAGGAGAAAGAACATGGGCCTTCAAGTCCAAGACAAATCTTTCCCCCAGCATTTATGGGCCGTGTGACCTTGAACTGAACCACTCTGAGCCTCAGTTTCCACTTCTGAGAAATGGGCACTGTAACATGTACCTCACCAGGCTGGTGTGCAGAGTGCAGAGCCAGTGAGACAATGCAGGCTAGGTAAAGCGAGTTGTTCCTGCCTTTGTCCATCACACAGAGACAGGCAGGCCCTGCCTCCGTAGGAGTCTGTGTTCCCCTAGGGTGCGTCTGAGCCTGGGAGTGAGATACCTCACCTTTG
Organism: Zalophus californianus; assembly: GCF_009762305.2. Lineage (NCBI taxonomy): Eukaryota > Metazoa > Chordata > Mammalia > Carnivora > Otariidae > Zalophus > Zalophus californianus. The sequence goes on from NC_045609.1 coordinate 45,014,077, forward strand.
GTCCCAAGAGAATTGCCAGCACCCAAAGAGCCTGCTGTTCACACAATGGCTGAGGCGGCATCCCCCTGCCCTGCAAAGGGGGACAGGGGGGTGGATCCCAGCCAACTACCCGCCGTTCTCCTTTGAAGCTGCCCTTCCTCACATGCTCCAGCCCTGAGGCAGCCCCAGCAAAACCAGGGGAGAGCAGCAGTCTAGGCACCGCTGGGAGGGACAGAACGCACACTGACACATAGAGGTACTCACTCACACATTCAAACACACACACGATTTACGGAAGTGCCGGCCTCCGCCGGACCTTCTACTAACCCCATCCACTCAGCCCTGTGGGATGGGGCACAGGGACCTGGGGAAGGTGTGCGTCAGAGTGGGGTGAATGTAGACCAGCACCGTCCCAAGTCCACAAGCCCAGAGAGAGAGATGGATTCTGTGAGTTCAGCTCTACCCTTGGGGTGGGGAGGTCAAGCTGGAAGGGGGCACACAGGCTCATGATCCCCATCCTAATGTGCATGGGTGCACAGGGCTGCTGAATGCCCAGGCGTTTCGGGAAGACTGCAGGATGCCGGCTCTGACATGGGAGGTGGCTTCTCTGCAGTGACCCAGACCAACCCAGGACAAGAGCTAGACCTGACTGCATAAAGGGCTTGAGTCAGACCCACGGGTTCAGTCACAGCAGACCCAAAAGGCCAAGTGGCCTCTGGAAACACGACTCTGAGAAAGCCAAGTACCCAAGTCCTGGGCTGACACGGAGCCTGGACAGATGCAGAAGGAGACAAGCACTCGTGGACTAGTCCAGCCATTCTGTGACCCCAGGGGCAGTGGTGTGCTGGTGAAGGTTTAACAATGGGGTCTCTGAAAGTAAATAAAAATATAGGTGATGGATCCATAAATAAATAGATAATAAATAGATAGATAGATAGATAGATAGATAGATAGATAGATAGATAATGAGTCCTTGATTTGCCATGTTTGCAGACTTCCTTGGTGTAAATACTCCTATTATGATCCATTTCAAGCTACCAAAATGACATCACTGAGCACAGAGTTAGGAAGCCAGCTGGTGTGAGCCACTTCCCGCGTACTCCTGCCCCAGGGGGCATCTGCTTGTGCCTGGTTCTATTTCAGAGGTGTGGAGGGGAAGCCAGCAACAAGAAAACAGGGGACGCTAAAGAGCCACCGGTAAGGCCTGGTGATTCAAGCAAGTCAGAGAAATGCAAAATTCCTCCAGAAGTTTCCCAGCAGAGATCCAGGAAGGGATTTCTGGAACACAGTCCCCCCCCACACACAGCAGAAAGGCTCCCGTTCTAGAGTCAAAGCCCCCCTCCACACACATCCTGCAGGAGGAACTGCCTGCAGATGCCGCATCCCCAAAGATGTGCTGTTGAAACAGCCCCGTGGCCACCCATGCAACTCAGTCTGGGGCTCTGAGAACCCATCCCATTCGGGGTACAGTCACCTCACTTGTCCGGTTGCTCGGGGCGTGGTCCGTGACAGCTGGCACGGGGAGGAGAGGCGGAGGAGAGGCAGGGGAGAGACCAAGCACGCGCGCTCAGGCACCTGACCCTCCAGGGCTGCAAGCACTGCTGGGGCTCTCAGTGAGCATGCCTTTTCCACCATCCTTAGTGAAAACCAAATTCCCCAAGCCTCAGGGACCAGGAAGTCCCCAGGCAAGCCGAGGACGCAAGGGAATCAAGGAGCCAGGGGGCCATGACATCCAAGCCAGCCCCCCCCACTCCCCCCTGTGGCCTGGGATTGGGCTCCTGCACCGACTCAGCTAGAAACACTCATCCCGCCTCACGGCTTCCTGAGCCCAAGGCGCCAGGTGTGGCTCTGCCCTGGGCTCTAGCGCCCACCGTCTGTAAGTCTTGGACGCATCCCCCCAGCTTCAGTTTATGCCCCTGTAAAGTGGGGCTCTAACAGCCCTCCTCCCCAGAGTGACGAGTGACCCAGCACAGGGCCAGGCTCCAGAGGTCCCTCCCCCCCGGAGAGGGCCACACCCTGTCCTTTAATGAATGGACCTGCTCTCCTCCCTGGGGGGCTGCTCTGCTCCAGCAGGATACACCACCTCTGCTCCCCCAGGGGCAGGCGAACCACAGAGAAGCAATCAGCAAAGGGCTGGTGGCCCAGCAAAACCTTCCCACTCTCCCACGCACACATGCTCCAAGCACCAGAGGACAACCCCACTGACATGTTTGGTTGACAAAGGAGGCAGAAGTCCTGCCCGAGGATGTGTCAGAGCAGAAGGGAACCTACTTGGTCCATGTTCTGGAAGCTGAATGGATTGCTGGACCCGGGCTTCCGTCTATTTTCAGTCAAAAGCCAGTTTTAAACGGCATGTTAACTCACAGGTTTCGCTCTACACACAAGTCAGGAGAAACATTTACCCTCCGTACTTCCGCCCCCTACTAATTAAGTACTCTCGATTTTCCTGCCTTCAGACCTCCCATTTGGCGTGTCTTCCCTCCGAGGCAGTGGTTCTCAAACTCTACAGCATGTCTGAATCACCCAAAAGCTTCTACTAATCTCCGTACTCTGTACCAGTGACATCAGAGCCCCCCAGAGGCAGGACTCAGGCATCAGGTTTTTTTTTTTTAAACTCCCCAAGTGATTCCAACATGCAACCACTACGGAGAGCAGGCTTTGGCCCTGCTAGGGCAGCCAAAGGGTAAACTAACGGGACAGTACTCCCTTGCTTCATATTCCTAGGGATGACCAGGGAAGGGACCTGAGGCAGCCGAAGGCACTGAGACCTTCCACCCTGAGCCCAGGGGTTTGGTCTGCAAGCCTGGAACCTGGAAACCCCAACATCGGGGCCAGTTCTGCAGGTCAGGTGTCTCTCTGTCTCTCACCACAGTTTAGTCAATTAAGAAATTATTGAAGGAAGAGAGATAAATTAGGAGATGGGGAATCAATTAGATTCACTATGAATTAGCATTGTATCTGTTAATGGAGGTGAGAATCTGAAGCTGTACCAAGATACCAGATGTTCCCCTAGGTTATGCCACCTGAAAAATATGAATACAGGACAGCCTAAGGACCGAGGTAAGAAGGGGAACAGGATCCCAAAAATACCACACTGCCCAAAGTATTTTCAAGCTTCTGTAAGAGACGTCTTTTTTAATGACAAAATTGTGGAGGAATATGAATAATCTATTTGAGGGATACTTAGAAGGCTTTTAATTCCAGACCAGAGTATGGTCATTAAAACCTTGAGATGGTAATTCTACCTAAACCACTGACTTCCAGGGTTTTCATCACATGATACATATTAAACACTTCAGAAAGGAAATGCTAGAGGAAAATGCACCCCCCACACACGATAATTTCCGTAAAGCACTTAGAAACCCTACACGATATACTAGGCCCGCTTCTAAATACTTTACACATAGTATGTTATTTTAGCCTTAACTCTGTGATGTGGGTGCTTTTTTTATTCAAACAGCTTTATTGATATATAATTTACATGCCACAAAACTCATCGGTTATATGTGTACAAGTCAATGTTCTTTTAATTATACTCAGAGTTGGGCAACCATCCCCACAATCTAATTTTAGAACATCCCATCATCTTAAAAAGAAACCTCATGTCCATTAGCAGCTGCTCCCTGCTATGGTCTAAACGTCTGTACCCCACGCCCCACCCCCCACCACAATTCATGAAATCCTAATGTGATGGTGTTGGGAGGTGCTTTGGTCATGAGAGTGGTTCCCTCCTATGAGATCAGTATTGGGAGGTCCTTAAGTCATAAGGCTCGAGCCCTCCTACAAGATCAGATCCCACAGAGTTCCCTACCCCCCTCCACCATGTGAGGATATTGCTGGAAGTTGGGTGTCTCCAACCCATAAAAGGGCCTTCACTAGACACTGAATCTACTGGCACCATGATCCTGGAGTCCCCAGCTTCCAGAACTGTGAGAAGTAAATGTTTGCTGTTTATAAGCCACCCTGTGTCTGTGATACTTTTTTATAGCAGCCTGAAATGACTGGGCTGCTCCTTAACCCCCTCATCCGCACCCCAGCCCCTGACAACCACTTTCTGTCTCCATAGATTTTTGTTATTTCAGACACTTCATATAAATGCAATCACACAATAAGTGGTCTTTCATGACTGTCTCCTTTCACTTGACATAATGTGTTCAAGGTTCACCCACATTAGAGCATTTTCCAGTACTTTAGTCCTTTTTGTGGCTGAATAATATTCCACGGTACAGGTAGACAGCAGTTGCTATCATGATCCTCACTTTGCAGAGGGGAGTTACTACCCAAGGTCAGAGGATGACTCTGTGCAGAGCAGACAAGTCTGCCTCCAGAGTCCACACTTAAGCTGCTTAAGCCTCCCACCGTAAGTGCTGGCCTATTTAAGCCCATGGTATGACTCATTTTCCTGCAAAAAATAATATATATTATACATATATTATTTATATGCATATAAGTAATATACGCATGTAACTTTACAGAAGTATCCAGGGCTAAAAGCAAGCTGTCTAGGAAACACAACTGATAGTTTCCTGTTCTCATTAATATTTGCTCGTTACTTATCCATTCATCCTTCCATCTGCTCCTCTCTAGCAGGGAAGTGATAACAGCACCTAAGATTCCAGAAAAGGTATAAAAACTAAAACAAAAAACAAACAATATTTTCTGCATAACTAGAGAAAAACTGCCATCACGTGATTTTATTTTACTGCATATTACAGAAAATTTCAAACACTGAGAAAGTGTAATGAACTCCCAGGTACCTGTCACTCAGTGTCAAGTCCTATCATGTATTACCTTCCCCCCGCCAAATTATTTTTGGGAAAAAGATCTCCAACGCTGTATCCTTCACATGCAAACATTTCAATTGCCTCTCTAAAAGACAAGGAATTTTTTTTTTAAATACATAAACACAATACCATGAGTATGCCTGAAAAAGTGAGTATTCAATTCAGTATTCAAATTTCCCACAAGCGATGTTTGTACAGTTTTTCCAAATCAGGATCCTGATAAAGTCCATGACATGCGGCCAACTGCTGTACAGATCTCGGGTCACTTCAGTCTCTATTTTGCCCCCCCTGTCTCCTTTTGTTCCCTAAAGCAGCATACCAATGGTCCCCAGGGCCTTAGGGAATCATAAGAAGTTATATAAAGATGTGCATGTGAACGTGTGTATGTGGGTATGGGTATACAGGTCTAGACACAGATGTCAATATAGATCCAGATACAGGGCCTCAGCATCTTGATCTGGTTATTCCCTATTATTTCTCTCCCTCTTTTCTTACTCCCTTACTCCCAGGGAGCATTTCCTCCACTTACCTACCCCCACCAAAGCAGGGAGGAAAAAAAAAAAAACCTCAAAGAAAGTGCCGCCCTACAGTTGAGAAGATTCACAGCTAGTTTTTCGTTTCTCACTTCTGAGATTCTAGATGGATCCAGCTTGGGGGAGAGTAAAAGCAAAGGCCAAATGAAGCTAAAAAAGCAAATTGGAAAGAGAGGGAATAGAGGATCAGGCAAAACTTGCATTAAGCGGACCAGGAGGGGAAAAGATTTGGAGGGGTTCACAAAGGCAGGCTCCGCCTCCCCACTGGCTCACCACTGACAGAGCACCCATCCTTCAGCCATTCTGCACACTTGACAGATCCCCACCAGAGAGTTTAAGGTGGGGATGGGGGACCTGCCCAAGGCAGATCGGAGCTATCAGCAGGGGCAGTGGTGGCCAAACTGCCATTGCTATGTATAACGTATGAGCATGAACTGACATGGAGACAGAGACAGACCTCATCCTAACAAACACTGATTAAGCACCTTCTCTGCCAAATATGGAGATACACAGATAAGTAAATGATGGATATAGATGGACAAATCAATGTACCCATAGATACAGATGGATGGGAGGACACACACACACTTTCCTGGTGGCTGTCCACACACGCACTTGCACATGTACGCACATGTGCAAACCAGCTGCTAGATACGGAGGGAACTAGGGGCAGATACTGAGTACACTGGGCACAGGGGCAGCGGGGGAGGGGGATGCCTGAGCCACTTCCTGTCCAGGGCACCCACCCACCCCCACCCTGCCTCATGTCCTCTCCACCTCAGACTCCAGGGGACCCTTCTGGACCCTTCTCTCCCTCTTCAACCAGCCATCATCCCACTACAGTGCCTGGGAACTGTCAAGGATGGTCTTCACTTTGTCCACAAATGAATACATGAATAACTTTAGACACATCAATAATCCAGGACACCCTAATAAGAGCTAATGGCTTAATGGTTAGCAATGAAAGTTCTGGAAATTTGGGGGGTCAGGCAGACCCGTTCCTTCACCCGTGCTGCCTCTCATGAGCTTTGTGATCTTGGACAAGTCGCTCAGCCCTTCTGTGCCTCAGTTTTGTCATCTGTAAAAGCAGGTGATGATCTTGCCATGAGGATGAAACCAGATCAAGAACGCCAGGTTTCTGGCACAGTATTTTCCATGGAGTAGGTGATCAGTACATGTTTCCTGAAGATCAGTCCTGCATCAAATACACCAGGGACTTCCCCAGCTGTCATGCTAGAGAGAAGCAACCTCAGACAGAGCAAAGAGCTTCAGCCATCAGGAGCACAAACCTGCCCCCCGCCCCCGACCCTAAATGCTCTGTGAGCTCTGACCGTCAGCAGCAAAGGCAGCAAGGCAGCCGGGCAAGGCCCTGGGTACAACTTGCATGACCAAAGAGCAGATGTGAGATAGGGAGGCTTTCTCATTCCCTCCTTAGCTCCCAGACTTTGCATCCCTCCTCTGCCCTGGCTGAAGCCATCTGACACCCCTACACACACACACACACACACACACACACACACACACACACACACACACACACACCCCTACCTCTAAAGGACTCAGGACCCACCCTATGGGGATTTGAGGACCCTCTGCCCACCTGAGCCCCAGCATCAGGTCTTCCTGGTATGGAGCATCATACTATGGCAGGAGCCTGAGTGTTTTGTCATTAAATAGCTAAGATCTTAGGAACATTCTGTAATTCTGCTCAGCCTCAGTTCCTCATCTGTAAGATGGGTACAATAATTCTTGCCTAAATGAAAAACAGACTAGATGCAAGAAATCCTTGTTGAATGACTGGGTAGGTGCATAAATAATCTACCCAAGAGTGCAGCACATAAAACTAATAGCCCTCAGTTCCCTCCCCCGGCTGATCTGGCACAGAAACGGTGCCATAGCCCTGCTAAGTGGGCTCTGGCCTGGTCCCCACACTGCCCCCCACACTGCCTCCACCTCCCATGACAAAACTTCCATCCTGCCTTGCTCTGCCCAGTTCCCACCCTGGCCCAGACACTGTTGACCAGTTCCTGAACTTGGCTCTGACTTGTGCCCTAGTTATTTTCAACCTTCTTCAACAGGAGCTGGTAGCTGAATGTAACCTTGGTCTCAGCCTATGGACTACTCTCTTCTAGTTTCCCCACCAGCCTGGACATCTGTGAACCCCGCTCCAAATGCGACCACCTCTTGGATATCATGCACACCATTTCTTCTCAAGCAAACCACAGTCAAACCTGCCGCTGGTGCCACCCACCCACCCCCTTGTCTGACTGTCCTATTACCAGAGCTATGCTGCCACATCCCTGGAGCCAGCACTGCTCCGCCCTGCACCTGCTCATGCCGGGAGTCCTGGCGGTCATGACCATGACACTTCAACAGTGGGGAAAGGGCAGCCCTGCAGATCTCTCCAGCGTTGAGCTCACCCGCACCAGCTGGTTAATGGTGCCGGGAGAAGCCAGACGAGGTTCATCTCACTTATGACATACACATCTTGAGTACCAGATCCCATCCCCTCCAGCCAACTTAAGGGCATCACACAAACAACTGTGCCTTCTCTCTTGTATGCAGCATGCTCTCTGCAGAGGCAGCCCATCAAAACACAGACCCACCATCATGTCTCCTGTCTTTATAAAATCATCCCTCCCTTGACACCACCACCCCTCCATGACTTTGCTCCCCTTTAGAAGGAGATGTCTATAAAAGGTTGTCTGACCTGCTGGCCCCACTTCCTGTCCTCCCATTCTCTCTTGAACCCCCTCCCATCAGCTGTGGCCCCACCCCCACCCCCCACCCCTGCAACAGCTCTTGCCAAGGACGCTAAGGACCTCCCTGTTGTAAAACCAACAGTCAACACTCACCCCTCTTCTTCCTCAACCCACCTGCACCACTGGATGATGCTCATCCCACTCTCCTCTGAAATGCCTTCTTGGCCTCTCCTCCAGTTATCCTCCTTCTTTCTTGGCTGCTTCTTCTCAGTCTTCTTTGCTGGTTTTTGGTGGCATCATCTGACACATTTACTTGTTTATCTATCTACTCTCCACCTCTCCCCACTAGACTGGAGGCTCCATGAGGTCTTGTACATTACCATATCCCCAGGGCCCAGAGCTGTGCCTGGCATATACTGGGTGTTTGATAAACATTTGTGAAATGAGCCCATTCAGGGAGAATGGACCACCATTCTTAAGGACCAGCATGTGCCAAGTCCTGTGCCAGATGCTGGGGATACAGAGGTAGACAAAGCATGGTTCCTGCCTTCAAACGTCATGCTCTGGGAGGTGGGGGTAAGAGGACAGTAGAATATGGAAACAAACTAAATATAGCACAGTGTTAGAAGCAATATAGTAGTCATCGAGAAAAAGTTGGAAGAAGAAAAGCACAAAAAGCACAGGGGAGAATATATCTAATATCACCAAGAAGAACAGAGAAGATGTTCTCTGAGCTGGGTCTTGAAGGCCTATTAAATTCACTGGGTTATAAAGTGAAAGGAAGGCATTCCTAGGCAGAAAGATGGGCATATGCAAAGGCACTGAGGCATGGAAAGATGGAGGCATGAGTAGGGAGCAGGGCGCACATGTTCTCAGAGTAAAGTGGAGAACAGCAGCAAAGATGCAGGGTATGGAGAGACAATATCAGGGAGGAAAGGAAGGCCAGGTTAGGAAGAGTCTTACATGCTATGCGGCAAACCTGAACTTGATCCTGAGTCAAGAGAGAGCCACCAAAGACTTTCTGGCTGGGATCTGACCAATCAGATTTGTATTCCCAAGTCCCCTTTCTTAGCCATGGCAGTGGATCAGAGAGAGAAAATACCAGTTGGAGATCTGTTGACAGGTCGCCGTCATACTAATCTAGGTAAGAAATGATGAGGGTCTGCAACAATGGGGATGGAGAAAAGGTAGGTTCAAGGATGCTCAGAAAGTGCTGGTGACCAATCGGCAGTGCGCCATGAGAGAAAGTAAGGAATATCACGTGGGTGACAGGGGTGCCACCTGCCAAGCCAGGGGGGAACTAGATCTGGAGGAGAAATGGTGAGTTGAGCGCCAGGCACACAGGGCATGGCCTCCATCATGTCCCTGTCTGGTGGTCTGTCCCTTTGAGCTGGAAATACCAGCTCCCCTATCCCCCACCCACCATGCAGGGAGAGAGATGAGCACGTCCTCCAGAACAAGCACTTCCAAAACAGTAAGGAAACCCAAGGACAGAAAATGCTGTGTCTGCTCCTGAAGAACTTATTTGTTTTAAACACTCAGTGAGAAGGGTTATTAAGACCAATTATAGTGCATTGTCTTTTCCCTACTCCCTACAATTATGGCTGGTTTCTGAGCCACCCCATGGGAAAATCCTGCCCAGCAGTCAACTTACTTCTCTGGTGGCTTGAGGCAGAAGCGTGTGTGTGTGTGTGTGTGTGTGTGTGTGTGTGTGTGTGTGTGTGTGTGTGTGTGAAAGAGAGAGGGGAGAGACAGAGACAGAATGACAGAGAAGGGGGAGAGACAGAGAAAGAAAGAGAGCGAGGACCCCAGTCTATCATGATGAAGAACGTGCTGCCTCCAGGAAGAGACTGAGTCTCAGCCTTGAGGGCCATGGTGTGTGAGGTGTAGCTTTTCCAGGGAGGAAGCCTCTGGCTTCTGTAAACTTTCCCAACATTTCACTTGAGAAATCAGGTCAACTCAACAAAAAACAAATCTCCAAAGTCAGTGCCCCACATGACAGGATCAAGTGACAAGTTCTCCTAGTGGCCAACTCACCAGAAGCCAAATCACAAAATCCCCTGTCTCCCAAATGCCAAAGGGCAGTAGTGAGGATTTTAACCTCACCTTGCCCCTCCTCCCGTCCATCAGTTGCATATAAACCAGCCCGGGAGGGATGGGCAGGAGGAGGAAGACATCCAAGGCAGAGACAAAGACGGGGGTGAAAGCAAAACTTGCAGAACCTCTTCAAGCTTTCAGCAAACTGGTTATTCAGGGACTTGCTCCAGGCAAGGGCAAACTTGCCTGACTTTTGGCAAATTGGCACAGAGCCACTGGTGAGCCCAGCCAGGTGGTGCCCATCCATGCCTGAGAATCCTGCCCATGGGCCGTGAGGCTGCGGCTGGTGAGCCCCACAAAGGGTTTCAGGCAACTGCCCCGGAGGGCAGACCCATCAGAGACCTCGCTCCCACATGCCTGCCTCCAGGTGACCCACATGCGGCTTGTTCCTCAGAACCATGATCTGCACAAGGTGAACCAGGGGCCCCTTAAATGAAGTAGCCCCTTTGTCCACCTTTGGAGCCTGGGAACCACAGCCAAGGCTTTCCAGACCTTTCTGACTTTGAGAGACTCTTTTCTCCCCCTCCCCAGCTGACCTTCCTTCCAACAGACACTTTCTCCCCAGCATCCCAGCTTAATTCTGAGTGGGATCATTCATCCCAGAGATCCTAAAAATCAGTGCCATGGCAAGGAAGGTCTCAAAATGTTTTCTGATGGGGAGGACTTTCTCTCCAACTTGGAGCCGAGGGCCTTGACCTTGGGCAGAAAAGCACTGCAGAGGCCGCAGGGTCTGGTACATCCTCAGGTCCTACTCCAGCCCCACACTCCTCAGGCCAGTCCAGGGTCCCAGCCTGGCCAGGGCAGAGAAAGTAATGGAAAGCACAAGGGTTATCAGATCAAGCTGGGAGCCTACCAGCCTCCAGAAAATCTGACCCCTCCCTCTCTATCCTTCTCACTCCCTTGGGACTCAGCGGAACACTCAGCCATTCAAATTCACTCAGGCTGTCCCTGAGGATGCGGCCAGCCATCTTCACTGAGGCTACCTCCTCTGATTCTTACCATAGTCCAAGCAGGAGATCACTTCCATCCTTAGCTTTCAAGGGAGGAAACTGGCTCAGAAAGTATCCCTCCCTTGCCTGACTGAGGTCACACAATTTGCAAGTTGAGAGCCACAGTATAATTTTGGATTTCACCTGCCCCAACAGAGGATGGTATTTTGTGGAGCCCCAAAGCCCCTTCTCCTTGGGTCCCCCAGTCACTGCTCCAACTGGCCATGGGACAGTGTCCTTCCATCTACGGGAATGTCTTTATGAAGCCTGGGGCCATAGCTCACATAAATTCTGCCCTGTCCCAGGTCCATCTGTCATCAACAGCCACAGATGACCCTGCTGGCCTAAATCAGTGAATCATGTCTAAATGTTGGCTGGGATTTCAGCCACCTTAATCAAGACAGTCTGACAGTGAAAAGTCACCACACGACCATCCCTAGACAATCCTCCAGGGGATCATGAGGAAGCCCATCTTTCCTCAAAAAGCCAGCCTCCTGCAAAGGGAGAGGAGAAGGGGGCCCACATTACTATTCATCCAGCCCCATCCAGATCCCTCTGCTGCACAGGGTCAGGGAGAGCCCCAGGCTCTGGGTCCAGAGAGACTCCCAGAAGGGTCTGCCTCTCTCTTCAAGACCTAGGCACCACTAAGAAAATGGAGCACCATCAACCTGAAACGGGCAGAGCTGTGTGGGGCCCACTGCAGCAAGACAGAGCAAGAACAGGGCTAGACAAAGGAAGGGTGCCCCAGGAGGTGGCCAAAGGTGAGGTGACCTGCCAGCAAGCGGGTGAAAGGGAGGCTCTAGCCAGCACTTGGGAAGGAGGCCCAGAGAACATTAGGGCTGGTACCGTGCAAGGGCTCTTGGAGGGATCACCTCAATTACTTCTCTCCTCAACCACATGACCAGGTGTCCTTTGCCCCACTTTACTGACAAACAGCATGGAGTCCCCAGGGGATCAAATGGCTGCCCACTATCAGGCTTGGCCTTACTCTCTGTGGGGAAAGTGCCTCTTTCTCCTAAATAATAAGCATTTATTGAGAGATTAAAAAAAAAAAAAAGATTCCAGAGGTTGTCCTCAGAGTGCTTCATACTGACCATGTCCCAACCACAATGAGAACCTCTGGTCTGCTGAGCACAGAGGTCAGGTCCTAAGGTCAAGGGCAAGGACCATTTGAGGGACCAAAGTTGTTAACACCATGAGCTCCCTGCTCCAAGCTGGACTGGGGCAAAGGCAGGGGCAGCAGGAAGCCTTGCAGGAGAAAACCCACGTGCACCTACTCCTAAGTGGTCCCCTGCACACTCCAGAAAAGGCCCAATCTCCTTCCGGACTCCAGGCGGGAACAAGGCTGCTAACAGAGCCTTCGCCACCACACAAGGACAGGCTCTGAAATTGGGCAATGAAAGTCCTCTGAGACTGGGATGAGAATCGCCATAGGCGCTCCCCAGGGTGCCTGCAACATCCCCCTGAGAAGGGCCTAGGGAACTCGGGGCCAGACCAGAGAGGCCACCGGCCCTGGCAGGGACCTGGTGAGCTCAGAGCAGACTAACCTGGAAGATTCAGGGTGGTGCTGAGGCTCAGGGCAGGCAGGGTGGGGGTCCTCGCTTGGATCTTGGCCACGTGGAGGGCAGCTAGTCCTAGAGCTTGCTCCCTCGGGCACACAGGCCATGGGCAGGACAATCTTTGAGGCTCAGACTTGATGCCAGGGGGCTCCTTACCAGCCTTTTATTGAACTGGATCAGAACAGGAAAGCAAAGGTTTCTGAGCATGGCCCATTTCCTGTCCCCCGGCTACCCATGGGTACCCGCAAGCCCGCACACCTTGACTCCATCCAGCACCAGCACTCTGCTTTAACAAAGAAATAAAAATAAAAATGCCCTTCATCATCTCTCAGGTCTTCCGAACATTTTGTTCTACAGAAAATGTCCTGAGATGCTAAGCACCAGATGGCAACAGACATTCCATGGCTCCCTGGGACCCTCAAGCCAAAAGAAATTCTGGCTGTGACCCACACAGGTGAAAAGTGCCCAAGACTTGGGAGCTTGCAGCTTTGGGGAGGCTTCCAGGGGAGGCAGACAGGAGCCTAATACGTCAAGGTCATCCGCACCAACACCATGAAAAAGCCATGAAGTCATGGCCACAGACATCTGCCCTGCAGCTCTGGGAAATGTGTGCCAGGCATTGGCAAGAGGTTCAGCATTGAGGAGCTGGCTCTCTGTGTCTGGCACAAATCTCTGCCCAGGCTGCCTGGCTGAGGAGGGAGAGGAAAGAGAGGCTGGCATTGGCCGGTGCAACTGCGGAGAACCCCAGGGGCTGGTGGGCAACACCCAGAATGGGGCTCAAGTGACCCACCGGATACCTAGAATGATCCCTGTAGTTTCCATTTCATCTCCCAGCGGAGGTGCAGGAGCGTGACACATTCCCTAATATGCCCCAAGCCTCAGGCCTAGGGGGTGCTTACTTTTGACCCCCATAGATACACTTAACTACCTGCACCTGCCCATGTGACCAGCACTCGAGGCCCCCACCACAACCACCATCTTACAGGGCTGGGCAGCCAGGCTGGAGGATGGCAGAGCTGAACCATCCCCCACCCAGTTGCCTGTGGAGCCCTGGCCACTGCCACTCAGAAAGTCAGGTAAGAAGCAGCTTCCCATGTACACGGATGTGGACCCAGAGAGAGTGGCAACAGCTCAAAGCCCCACTAGCAGAAAGGAACACAGGTCTCTCTGGGAGTGAGCTGACTTAGTGAGACAAGAAGGAAACAAACGGTCATGGTGGGCCCAGAAGAGGGTGAGGGATGGACACCTGTGCCCCTGGATATGAGGGGTACTAGTGAACTAGAGTCGCAAGCCTACTCTTCTTTTTTTTTTTCTCAGTCTCTAAGTTTCTCATTTTATTCATATCAAAGGGTTTATATAGAGCACCGGTGTTGTGCTTTTTACTATACCAGCTGTTGTGGGTTAGAACAGAGAAGTAGAAGTCATTTCTTTCCTCAAGTAGTTTATGATTTCATTGTGAGATAAGACACTTAAACATATACAATTAAAAGGCAATGGAAGGCCATTTGTGGCCACTTTGTAAAGGATGTTACATAGAGAATAGATCAGATTTAAAAGTGAGAAGGAAATGTGTCATCCTTAAGGATGATTGGACTTAAGACTGGTCCTGATTTTATGTGAGAGTAAAATGAAATAAGTAAATAAGGAACAAGACTGCTGATAGAGCTGTTTATGTCTTTTGTCTTTTAGGCAGGGGGTTGAGTGCAAGCCTACTCTTCTTTGGAATGTGGACACTTGAAGCATTTGGCGAAAACTATGGACTTTTCTCAGAGAAAAAGTAGAAAATGCGTGTGCACGCATACACACACACAGGCATACTTTTCCAAACATTTCAAGGAGCTTACGGAATCTATGAACCCAGGAAGAGAACCTCTGAATGAGAGGAAGTCCTATGTATTTTGTGCATTGGTAAGAACAGCATTATTAGTTACTTCTTGCTTCTTTACTTATTTATTGTCTGTCTCCTATGCCAGACTATAAGCTCCATGAGGGCAGGAACCTTGACTCGCTCATTCTCTGAATCCCCAGTACCTAAGACAGAGCTACACATACCAGAGGCACATAATAAATACTTGCTGGATGAACAAATTGATCTAGAACTTCGTGCTTCAGTTCTTAGAAGCTGCTATGGCCTTGCTCCCATTAATCAGGACAAACCACAGAAAAGATGTGGACTTCCTTAGGAGCTTGACCCAGCCACTTCACATCCCCGAGCCCCTGAACTAGACCCTGGTCTCAAGTCCACATCAGCCTCCACAGAAGCAGAGGGCCCTGGGGCTAGCCCTTCCCATTGGGATTCTGGGGTGAGATGGTGGGGCATGCAGAACTCCGGGGTCTGCAGGTGCTTCCCAAAAGCCTGGCCCTGAGGAGGCTGCCCACAAGCCCCAGAGCCTCACCTGTGCACCTTGCCTCTGGGCCTTGGGCTGGCAAAGCAGGGGTGGGGGGGTCCCACACTGCTCGCCATTGATCTCCACTGATGAATTTCTTTGTGGAAAGGAAGAAACTGCTCCACAGTGAGACCGACCAAGACCGCCCCAGCTTGGCAGCCTGGTGTCTCGGGCATGCAAATTACCGCGCTGTCTGAATACATCTGATCAGCTTCCCCCAGCACTGTTCCGTAACCGACACGCTAATCTATCCCCCACCTGATGGCTTCCAAGCAGGCCAGAGGCTTCCTAATCAGCCCTAATGTGGACAGTTGAGAAAGGAAGAAAATGATAACACGGAGATTAAACTCTGTGATGTCAGCTCCTAGAAGATCGTGATTCACTTAGCTTCCTGTGTAGTGCATTTCAAGGACTATTAGCTGAGATCGCTCACTGCATTCAGGGCGCCAGATATAATCCTGAATATCCAAGATTCCAGAATTCCAGCAAGCAGGCATGACTCATTTATGTGGTGGATGTCATACAGATGGATTATCAAACTAACATATCTTTGGAAACCGTAAGGGACGTGCAATTGTTTGAATGAATTCAGGCACGGTGGTTTCTTTGGCATGGACACAGAACCCCTGTGACAGGCAGCATGGTATCTGGAAAAGGCAATGGAATCTGTTTAACAGCTTTATTGAAGTATAATTGATATGCAATAAATTACAAATATAACAGTGTACAAGCTAAAATATTTCTGACATATGTATCACCCCAATCAGGATGGTGAATATATTCAAGACCCCCGAGGTTTCCTTGTGCCCCTCACTGATCCTTCCCTCCCACCCTGCCCCCAAGCAACCCCTGATCTGCTTCTGTCACTGTGGGTTAGTCTGCATGTTCTAAAGTTTAATATAAATGGAATCATTCAGTATGTATTCTTTTATGTCTTCTTTCACTTAAACTAGTCCTTCTGAAATTCCTCCATGCTGTTGCTTTTATCAATAATTGTCTCCATTTTATTGCCGAGTACTTGTTCCACAGATGCACCACAATTTGTGTACGTGTTCCCTTGTGGATGGACATTTCTGTCCTTTTCCATTTGGGGCTATTACAAATTAAGCTGCTCTAGAAGTCTTTGCAGGGACATATGCTTGCATTCCTCTTGGGTGAATACCTACGAGCAGACTGGCCAATATGTTTGGTGTAGGTTTAACTGTTTGAGAAACTGTCAAACCCTTTCTCCAAAGGGGCTGTGCCATTTTACATTCCCACCAACAGCATATAAGAATGCCCGTTGAGAACCAGGAGAGATGATGGACTCTGAAAAACAAACTGAGGTTTCTGGAGGGGAGGAGGGTGGGGGGATGGGTTAGCCTGGTGATGGGTATTGAGGAAGGCACATTCTGCATGGAGCACTGGGTGTTATGAACAAACAATTAATCATGGAACAGTACACCAAAACAAATTATGTAATATATGGTGATTAACATAACAATAAAAAAGAAAAAAAAAGGATAGTAAAAATGTAAAAAAAAAAAAAAAAGAATGCCAGTTGAGGGGCATCTGGGGGACTCAGTCGATTAAGCGTCTGCCTTCAGCTCAGATCATGCATGATACCAGCGTCCTGGGATCGAGCCCCGCATCGGGCTCCATGCTCAGCAGGGAGCCTGCTTCTCCCTCTCCCTCTGCCTGCCTGCCTGCCTACTCGTGATCTCTCTCTGTCAAATAAATAAATAAAATCTTTAAAAAAATAAAAAAGAATGCCAGTTGAACCTAATACCTGATATTATCCTCCTTTTTTGAGTCACTCTAATAGGGATGTGGTGGCCTTTAGTTGTGGTCTTAATTTGCATTTCCCTAATCACTAAGAAGTATCTTTCCATGGGCTTGTTTGCCATCCATATATCTTCTTTTGTAAAGTGTCTAGTCAAATATTTTGCCCGTTCTTCATTTTGATGTTTGTTATCACTGAGTTTTAAGAGTTCTTTACATTCCATGTGTGATTCCTTCATCAGATATGTGACTTGTAAATATTTTCTCCCAGGCCATGGCTTGTCTTTTTATTATCTTAACAGTGCCCTTCAAAGAGCTTAATTCTTAAAGAGGTCTTAAAGAGCTCTTAATCCTTTTTTTTTGCCAAAATAAATTTTATTATGTTATGTTAATCACCATACATTACGTCATTAGTTTTTGATGCAGTGTTCCATGATTCATTGTTTGTGTATAACACCCAGTGCTCCACGCAGTACGTGCCCTCTTTAATACCCATCACCAGGCTAACCCATCCCCCCACCCCCGTCCCCTCTAGAACCTTCAGTTTGTTTTTCAGAGTCCATCGTCTCTCATGGTTCGTCTCCCCCTCCGATTTCCCCCCTTCATTCTTCCCCTCCTGCTATCTTCTTTTTTTTTTCTTAACATATATTGCATTATTTGTTTCAGAGGTACAGATCCGTGATTCAACAGTCTTGCACAATTCACAGCGCTCACCATAGCACATACCCTCCCCAGTGTCTATCACCCAGCCACCCCATCCCTCCCACCCCCACCACTCCAGCAACCCTCAGTTTGTTTCCTGAAATTAAGAATTCCTCATATCGGTGAGGTCATAGGATACATGTCTTTCTCTGATTGACTTATTTCAAGAGCTCTTAATTCTTAAAGAGGTCTTAATTTTCATGAAATCCAGCCTATCAATTTTTTCTTCTTTTACGGATTGTGCTTTTGGTGCTGTATCTAAGAAATCTTTGCCTAACCTAAGGCCATGACAATTTTCTATTGTGCTTTCTCATAGAAGCTTTATAGTTCTGGGTTTTTCACCTCTGTGATCCATTTTTTTTTTTACTTATTTTTTTATATATAGTACACGGTATGGATTGAAGTTTCTTTCTTTGCATGTAGATATTTGCTTGTTCCAGCACCATTTGTTGAACAAATTATACTTTCTCCATTGAATTACCTTTGTACCTCTGTTGAAAATCAATCATCTAGATATGTGGGAGTCTATTTTTGGGTTCTCTATTCTGTTCCAGTGGTCTACCTGACTATGTTTACATCAAAAACACACTGTCTTCATCACTATAGCTTTTTTAATGTTTTGAAGTCATGGAGTTAGTCACTTTCAAAGTGGTTTTGGCTATTCTAGGAACTCGGCATCTCCCTATGAATATTAAAATCAGTTTGTCAATTTCTCCCACAAAAAGGCATGCTGGGATTTTTATTGGGATGCACTGAATCCATAGAGTAATTTGAGAAGAACTGATATTTTAATACTAATGAGTCTTCCAATCCATGACCATAATGTATCTCTCCATTTATTTAGGTCCTCTTTAATTGCTTTCAGTAATGTTACATAGTTCTCAGTGTACAGGTCTTGCTGATTTTTGTCAGATTGATCTGTAAAGATTTCACATTTTTATGCTATTATAATAAATAGTATGGTTTTTATTTTGACTGCAATTATCCATTGCTAGTATATAGATACAATTAATTTTTGTTTATGATTTTTTTTTACATCACAATGTTGATAAACTCACTTGTTAATTCCAGTAGCTTTTTTATAGATCACATTGAATTTTGCACATAGGGGATCATGTCATGAGTAAATGAAAAGATTTAGTTTTTCCTTCCTAATCTAGATGCTTTTTTTTTTTTTTTTTTGCCTAATTGCACTGCCTAAAACCTCAGGTACAGTGTTGAATAGATGTGGTGAGAGTGAACATCTCTCTTATTCCTGATCTTAAGGAGAAAGTATTCAGTCTTTCACCATTAAGTATAATGTTAGTTGGAGGTTGTTCATAAATGCCCTTTATAGGAAAGAGAAGTTCCCTTTATCCCTAAGTTTGCTGAAGGTTTTAATAGAACAAGATGTTGGATATTGTCAAACGCTTTTTTTCAAAAACATAATCATATGGTTTTTCTTTTAAAGTCTATAGTCATGGGGAATCACCTCAATTGAATTTTGAGTACTAAAGCAAGCTTGCATCATTGGCTAAGTAAGCCCCACTTGGTCATAACACATCATCCCTTTTATATGCAGTTGATAAAATTCTGTTGAGGTTTTTTACAGGTCTGTGTTTATGAGGGATATTGGTTTAGTTTTTTTGTAATGTTGTCAGTTTTAAGTATCAGGATAATACTGGTCTCATAGCAGGAATTGGGAAGAATTTCCTTCTCTTCAATTTTCTGGAAGACCATATAAAATTGGTAATATTTGTTCCTCAAATATATAGCAGAATTCAACAGTTAAACAACTTGGTCTAGAGTTTTCCTTCTCTGAGGTTTTTTAACTACATATTCGATTTCTTTATCAGCTATAGGGCTGTTCACATTTCCAATTCTTGAAGGTGCTTTAGTAGTTTGTGTCTTTCAAGAAATTTGTTCATTTCAGCTTGTCAAATCTGTTGGCATAAAGTTTTTCACAATATTCTCTTATTCTTTTAATGCCTGTAGAATCTGTAGTACTGTCACCTTTCTCATTTTTTGATGTTGGTAATTCGTGTTTTCTTTCTTTTTTTATTTTCCTGATCAGTCAGTCTAGTTTATCCACTTTATCTTCACAAAGAACCAGCATTTGGTTTCATTTATTTTTCTCTATTGTTTTTCTGTTTTCGATATCTTCGCTTTCTACTCTAATCTTTATTTTTTTTTCCTTCTACTTTGAATTTCATTTGCTCTTCTAATTTCTAGCTTCTTAGGTGGAAGGTAAGGTAACTGATTTGAGACCTTTCTACCCTTCTAAGAGGCAAAGGAACTTGAAGCCTCATAGCCATTGGTTTTTGTGACTTTCTGGTTGCACGACCTTAGTTTAGTTAAATAACTGTCTGAACCTCAGTTTTCTCATCTGGAAAAGGGGGCAAATGTACCTACCTTTCAAAGCTGTTATGATAATCCATTGAGATCAGATTTTAAACCCAAGACCAAATTTTAAACCCAATACTAGCACAGCACATGTTCAATATGTGCTTCTTCCCTTCCTATCACAAGCAATCATCCCCATCACCATCTTGGGCAACACCTAAGGGCACAGAAGTACCCCAGAGCCACAGATACAGAAATTGACGCAGCCACAAAAGTCCAGCCAATGTGATCGATTCATTCACAGGGTGCAGAGACTAACTCCCAAGCAGAACCACCTGTTCCTGTGGATTAACTTTAGAGGTACAACCAGAAACCCAGAGACAGCTTTTCCATGACACCAATGGGCTTGGTGGGCATCCCAGAGGATAACCAAGAAATGGCATCTCCAGGCCCCTTTCAACTTACCTTGGCATTTGAACCTTCAACTAACAAATCCTCCGAGAACACAGATCCATGTGGGTTGTAGTAGGAAAAATATGGTCCGGATCTATGCCCTCAGACAAGTTACTTAACCTTCCTGAGGCTCAATTTTATCACTGGCCAAATCTGAGACATAGATTGACTACCTTACCCAAGTTCGCATTAGCTACAAAGGGTAGACTCAGTGTGCATCAGAGCCTTGAGTGCTAAACTACCATCCAATGGTGCTAATTATACTATCCTCCCAGGGTTTTGTGAGATTTAATGACTATAACCCAGGAGCCCAGCACTGAACTAGGCCAGGAGATGTGAGATCCCTGGGAGCAGCCAGAGGATGAGGGAGCCCCAGGCAGAACAGGTGATGTTCTTGGCAGCTGCACAGGTGCTGAGAAGCACTGGGGCCACTCTTGGGGCTGCCCTAGTTCTGGGCGAGGTATTTATACTGCGAGAAGCATCCCGTCTGCTCAGGCTGAGCTGAACCTGGAGCTGATTTGCACCAGGAATTGGCCACTACTGATTCATTTCCATATGGCAGCTTCATGGGAGAATTAATTCCAGAAGTGCCCACCACCCATTTCTAAGAGCTTCTCCTTTGTGACTGCTACAGAAGACACACAAGTAGAGATGTCAGAGCCCCAGGAAGCACCCCCAGTCCTACTAGTGCCAGGGAAATGAGTCTCAGAAGAGACCTGCCCACAGCCCACTGGTTAGTGATGGCAGGCCTAGGTGGAAACTAGGGTCTCCAGGCTTTTGCCCTGCCCTGCCCTGCCCTGCCCTGACCATCCTCTGCAGGCCATAGGAGTACGGATCCTCAAAGAGCATTGATGAGTGACACATACACACTCAACGTGATATATGTGACAAAGTGAATGTTAGAGGGAACGTGTGTGGCCCCTGTGTCTGGCCCCAACACACACACAGGACAGAGGAAGCTGGGGCTGTCGTACTCAGAGATACCTCGAGAAAATACTGGCGGCGCCCCCAGGGCAGGAAGGGAACTGAGTACCATGGGAGGGCGTTCGAAAGAGAAATTTGGTTTTTACTTTATACACGTAAGTGTTGTTTACACCTTTACAAAAATCAGAAAATACATATTCTCATTACCAGAGAAACCTACTTACTTTTAGGAGCCACTGAGAGCTCGTGCTTTGGTGCTCGGGTAAGGGGAGAGCTTGCAGCTGATGTCACCTTCCAGGCCCCAGAGAGCTGTGCCAGACCTCAGCTGTGGGGAGGGAGAGAAAAGGGAACTCACGGGGACAAGAGCAGCACCCCACTTGGGACCTCAGCAGGCTGGACACTGAGTTCTCTTTCTCTCTCTCTCTCCCCTTTGGAGTGAGTGAGCCACTGCCCTTCCAAGCTGGCAGTCAGACGCTCAGGGAGCATCTGAGGGCCCCCTCCTACTCCCCCCACCTTAACCAATCTGCTTCCAACTCCTGTTCTTCTCCCTCCCTCCCTCTCCCTCTCTCTCTCTCTCTCTCTCTCTGACACACACACACACACACACACACACACACACACACACACACACACTGCACTAAAATTATGACTCTATGCACTATCCTGGGAAGAGCAGCACTGGATGTTGAGCAGTATCCTCGGCCCCTACCCGCTAGCACTGCCCCCCACTCCTGTTATAACCACCCAAACTGTCTCCAGACATGAGCTAATGAACCAATAAGAACCCCTGCTCTACAGGATAAAGACCAAACTTCTAGCTTTCCAGGCCCTTCATTTTTTACCTGCAAGCTTTATCTCCCACAACTCCCAGACTCAGACAGTTGATGCTTGTCTATATTCAGACCGTTCCCCTCCTGGAGCACGCTTGTCTCCATCTACCCAAATCCTCCCTGACCGTCAGGGTCGGGCAAGGGTCCCACAGGAAGCCTTCTCGTGATTCAGGCCCCATGCTACCCACCCTCCCATCAGCATCACCTTGGCCCTTCATAATCCTCTGCGTCACCATCTTGTCCCCACCCCCACACAGATAAAAACACTGGGGAGTGGGACATGTGGTGTGGGACTACACTGGCTTTCCAGAATAAAAAGCCCTGATGTGTGCAGCACTTGCTGATTTCCATGGTGTAAACACTCACACGTGGCCAATTTCTGCTACCAAAGTGCTGTCACTGGCAAGAGGTGGCCCAGTGGTTCTTGTAAGTCCATGCACACGGGTTTCAGGGCACCACACCTACCTCCTCCCCTCGCTGCCCCTGTCCCCACACACATGTGGGGGTCTAAGAAGACTTGCTGTGTCAGGAGAGGCAGGGGCAGTGTCCACGGGACAGCCTGGCTTTGTGGCCAGGGTCTCTGACCACAGTGGCAGTCCACTGCAGTTCCAAAGAGGTCCAAAGTGGACCCGTCAGCAGGAAAGCTTCTCCTGGTACTAGGCTGCCCCTGGCACACCAGCCCTGTCCTGCAGGTCCAGATGGCTCCTTAAACGCACTTTGGTCTCCCCTCCCGAGCAAGCCAGAACAACCGGAAGTTCACAGGGAGAATCTGACCTTGAGCTGCCCTGTGCCCCTCCCCCCCCATGAGACCCTGTGCTGATATGGAAGGAGGCAAATGAATTGATCTTTCTCAATGTCTGTTAGCGAGATTCACCTGTGCCTCTGACTCTAATTACCACAGGCACCGGAGATGCATACACGTGCACATCTGTGCTCATGTATGTGCACACACGTGCCTCCAGATCTCCAGATCTCTGGTCCTTTTATTTCTGTTACATCTAACCCATTTCATACAATAAGCACTAGTTCAGTGCCTCCTCCATGCTCCCGGCTCCCCCGGGGTAGGTCCCCCTCCCACTGGGCAGTCCTGGCTCCAGGACCATCTCTCCCATTTGTCCCTTAGCCCTGGGCGTCCTGGTACCCTCCTAGAGTTATTAGTCTGGGATGTTTCCACTTCACCCCTGCCAACGCCAGTAAGGTCGTTCCCCGTGTTAAATACCATCCTCTGAAGGATGCTGAGGGGGCTATGTCTCCCTGACTGCACCCCACCTAGTATGTCCTGTGTAACCAGGACATGAGGAGCCTTGAGAGAATGACTAGAGAAGAGGCTGGAGGAAGGAGGTGAGGGACAGACCTTGAAGGCCCCAGGGGCCTCCTGAAGGGATCTGAGCTTGACCCTTGAGGAAAGGGGGGTGCCACTGTCTGGCTCTAGGCAGAGAGTGGTGAACTTAGTGACTTTGGTGGCAGAGTGAGGGATGAATGGATGTCTTCCAAAATGTGTAACATGCAAATGCACACCACACACACACACACACAGGCTTCTAAGAGACCTCTTTTTTCTTCAGTACCCTCAGAAAGAAACATGGACAAAGGAAGAAACAATCCAAATGTCCGCTGACAGATGAAGAGACAAACAAAAGGTGGTTTATACACACAATGGAACCTTATTCAGCCTTAAAAAGGAAGGAAATCCTGGCACATACTATGACACAGAGGAAGTTTGAGGACACTGTGCTATAAAATAAGGCAACCCCAGGACGATAAATACTGTTGATCCCACCTGTGTGAGGTCCCTAGAGCAATCAATGTCACAAAAACAGGGATGGTGGCCAGCGGCTGGGGGCAGGGGAAGCAGGGAGTTAGTGTTCACTGGGGACAGAGTTTCAGTTTTACAAGATGAAAAGAGTAGTAGAGATGGAAGGTGGTGATGGCTGCCCAACATTGGGAATGTACTAAATGCCACTGAACTACATGCTTGAAAATGGCTACAGTGTAGGGATGCCTGGGTGGCTCAATCAGTTAAGCATCTGCCTTTGGCTCATGTCATGATCCCAGGGTCCTGAAATCAAGCCCCACATCAGGCTCCCCACTCGGTGTGGAGTCTGCTTCTCCCTCTCCCTCTGCCTACCACTCCCCTTGCTTGTGCGCTCTCTCTCTGTCAAATAAATAAATAAAATCTTTTAAAAATGGCTACAATGTAACTTTTATATTATATGTGTTTTACCACAATAAAAAAAAGCAAAGTAGTAAGTTCTCAGTGTTGAGAGATGAAGCAGAGACCTAGGGGCGGGGGGGGGCGGGGTGGGGAGACACCTTGATTAATAGTGACTTGTTACCCAAAGACTGCCCCCATCCGAGGTGGACTAGGGACAAGGACCCTTTCTGCCACAGTGGCCCCAGGGGATCCCAGAAGAGGAAAGCAGCCCCTTCTAGCCCAGACCAGCTCTGACTGTTGGACAGCTCCTGATTCCTGGACCGCCTCTCCTGACCAGAGGCCCTGGTCCCGGGGCCACTCAGAGAGGGCCAGACCCATCAGTTCACATCATTCCTGCCCCCAGCCCCCTCGCTGCTCCTCCCGAGAGCTTGGGGTCCCTCCTCTTTGAGCTCATGTCAGCCAGAATTCACCAGTAAGGCAAGGGTGATCCCTTCAGAGCAGGACACAACACAGGGCCCGCCCCCCCACCCCGCCGGGCTGCTGCTGACTCCATTCCCAAATCATTTCTCACAAGAGCTGCGGCGGACCCCCGAGGACCCCTGCTTCAGTTCCTCTGGTTCTCTGACTTTGGATTTTGTCCTGAATTTCTGCCTAATCACATTCCTCCTCAGCAACATGGCAGCCAAGAATTTATCTTCCTCCCAGCCATCAAAAAACCAGGGACCAGAACAAGGTCTGTTCTCCTCCAAAACACTTCTCTTCCTGCCTGCCTTATTTTGGTACCTGGCACCTCAGCACTATCCTTCTCGCTTCCTACTTGGAAAGCACAGAGTCCGCTTCCTAATTGGAAAGCACAGAGTCCCCTGGAACTCAGCAGCTCTGCTTTCTAGCAATCCATCCCACAGAAATACACAGACACGTGCACGAAGCTGGAGGTTCCACATAGTGCCGCGTGTAAGTGCACAGTCTTGAGAAATTACCTAAAGGAGGAAACGGATCAATAAAGCCCACCGTCCACCCTGCGGGACGCTGTGCAGCAGGTGAGGAGAGCGAGGGAGAACCAAGGGGGGTAGCATGGGGGGAAAGCTCCAGAGCACCCCAAGTAGAAAGCTTGACCCAAAACAATACAGGAAGCATGATCCTGCTTCTGCTTTTGAACAGAACCATGTACGTGAATGTGAATGTCTGCACATCCGTGTCACGTGGCCAGGAAAGTCCTCTCCTTACCTCTAGGGAGGAGGGCGGGGAAGTGGGAGAGGGCGAGGAGGGAGAAGCTTTCCCCTTGCTGCGTATGTCGCTCACATTTTTTCAACAAGAACACACTCATTTCATGTGTTACTTACATAAGAAAAAAATAATTTCAAAGAAAAAGATCGCAAAGAGAAGAAAGCAGAGTGGTCTGCCCTTCCGTGTTTCCTCACTGCCCTTGGGATTCGCAGCCCCTCCGCCACCTGGCTGGGCTCTCCATGTCGCAGTCCCTGATCCCAGACACAAGGCTCCAGCCAGGTGTAACTTAGGCCAGCCCAGAACACCTCTGCTTCCTCTCAGCCCAGGTTCCACACCTGCCCACCCACCCTCACCCTTGCTCACTCCACCCGGACTCAACTCAACTCCACAAACCTCCCCCCGCCCCGCCCCGCCACCCAGGCTCTGCCAGGCGGGCAGACCTCACCGCCTGAAATGCAAATGGTCCTCATACCTCGGCCTCCATCAGGAGCCTCGTCCCTGCTCAAGGCCAAGGGGGCAAAGGCCACACCTGCCTCGCTCACCTCCAGTTCCCCAGGGCCTCACACAGCACCTGGAATTCAATGAGCATCTGTCCAACCATGCCAAACCAACTGGATACAGGAGGCCCCACTCTGGGCAACCAAGAATGCCAGAACAGGCGTCTGTTCCCGGGTCCCAGGTCACGATGGCACAGATCAGCTTCCTCCGGAGAAACTCTTTGCAGGTCCGGAGAAACTCTTTGCAGGTCCGCAGAAGACTGGTCCCTCTGAGGAGGCCACTGCCCTGCTTCTTTCTTCCCTAGGACTCGGGGATCATGCAAGCTGGGGCTTCCTCCCCGCCTGGCTGCCAGGGGAATGTGATCACGGTGGTCCCTGCCACCTTCCCTGCCAGCACAGCCGCGGTGGCCTTGCCTTGATTTTCTAACTGCCACTTTCTCAACCTCAGCATCTGGGAGCCTCATTAGAAGCCTCTGCAAACCTGCTCCAGATGTGAGCAGGAAATAAACAAACAAATAAGCAAACGGGCAGACGAGGCAACCCCAATTACACCAAAAATCAAACGACGGCATGCAGGCCCACATGGGGAAGGGGGGCGCAGAAGGCAGGGAGGCCCTCACAGGCACCCTGTCAGGCCACTTGGAGGCTAACTTCCAGCAAGGAATTGGATAAACACAGGCCTGGAGAGAAGACATACTGCTACCCACAGGGTAAGTGGCATGTCGCATGTGACCCTTAGCTTCTGGTTCAGCATGGCCTGTCACCACTCCCAAGCCTCCAGTGGGAAACACGGGGCGGGAGGCTGCCACCAAACTCAAAACTCCCAGGCTTCTTGTCACAATGGAGAACTGGCCACACAATACAATTTCATGCAATGTCATCTTCCTGCTCCAGGGTGAGGCAACCAGAGAGGTCAGGCCTCCATTCTTGAGCATGGCCACTGGATGAGTGAGTTCCCCCAGGACGCCAAGCCTCCATGTCCCAGCACACATCTCGCATCAGAAGGAGGGAAAGCCAACCGCAGACACAGTGATTCGCCCCTGGCCAGGCCAGCTGAGTCTACATGTCACAGCCCCCACCGGCCCTTCCCACTGACGCCTCACTTCCCAGCACTCAGTGGCATACGCTGCTGGCCCCCCAGACCCTCCTCCTCTTGAGCATGCCCTGCTGCTTCACACCCTGATGTTCTGCACACAGGTTTCCCCTCCCTGGAATCTCCTCACTCCCTCCTCACTCCTAGCTGTAATTGGAACTCTACCACCCCCACCCCCACCCCCTAGGGAACCTTGTTCAGCACTAGACTCAGTCAGAGGCCTGCTCTGTCCTGGGTACCGAGGAGGAGCAGGAAAAGTGAAAAGCGGCCTTGGGCCACATGGAGCTCGATCCCTCAGACCCAGCATTTCATTTCAACCTCCCCAGCACCCTCTGAGGTAGGCATCTTTATTATCCCCACTACCGAAGGGAGAAAACTAGAGATGCAAAAGATTTGTCAGTGTGCCCAGAGATAAGTCAGAAGAAGGCTGAGGCAGGAAGGACAGCCAAGTCCTCCAGCAGGCTCACCCCCAAAACCACGGCAGCCACTCCCACCTTCACCATGATATGAACATTCACTCCTCCTGGGAAACTGTTGGGAGAACTTTTCCGTGAACTGAGCCTGTCTGAACTCTCATCAGGCCCCGGCTCCTGGATACACAGGCTCTCCCTATGCACTTGCCAAGGAGGAAAATGTAGGCAGAAACTCGGGGGGCTGCACACACAGGTTCACTGCTGGGAGTGGAGGAGGGTGGGTCTTTGACTATATACATCTTTGGACTCCCTAGAAATGCCGATCACTGTGGTAACTAGAAATCTTAGACAGGCTTCCAGTTATGGAGTGAATAAGTGACACGGGTGAAAGGTACAGCACAGGGAATCCAGTCGGTAGGATTGTAATTATGGTGTTGTACAGTGACAGATGGGAGCTACACTGTGGCGAGCACAGCATCACATGGAGAGTTGTCCCATCCCATCACTCTATCGCATACCTGAAACGAATATAATGTTGTGAGTCAATGATACTTCCAAAAAAAAAAAAAAAAAACTCAAACAAACAAATGCTTCCTGGAAGAATAAAGGGGCAATGAAATGCTCCAAAATACAGCTTCTTTCATTCCCTCACTCATTGACTATTTATTGAACACCTACTATGTTGCAGGTGCCATTCTAAATGCTGGGTATGCAGCGTCAGTCAACAGAATAGACAAAATCCCTGCCTGTGTGGAACTCATATTCTAGTTGGGGAACGACAAACATCAAAAAATAAGTAAGTGGCAGTGAATTTAATGAAAAGAAATAAGGCAGGAAGGGAGAAAGGGGTGCCAAGAGGAAATGGAGCGCCATCTTCAAATGAGTTGGGGAGGGAAGGCAGATGGGGTTGAAGCCAGTCCCCGAAGGTGAGGAAGCAGCCTGCCGACATTTAACTTGTCTGTGGGAGGAGTGTCCCCGCAGAGGGAACAGCCAGCACAGAGGTTCTGAGGCCAGAACGCGCCTGGCATGTTCGCATAGCAACAAGGAACCGGAGAGGATGGGCGTGGGGAGCCAGTGGCCATGACAGGGGGCAGGGCATGAAGGCCACGCAAGGACGGTGACTTTTATTCCAGTACAAAATGGTGGCTCCAGTGGTCCCAGTGGACCTTTGGGTTAACATCTGAGGTTCCCACGGGACACTTCACAGGGAAACACCTTAGGGTGCCCCCAGCACCTTCCTGCCTCCTGAGACTGCCAAGGGGAAGGCTGTTCCAAAGGCTGTTTCAGAGAGCCTGTCTGGACCCAAGCCAAGCAAGACCCACAGGCCTTCCTCCCACAAATCCTGCTACGGCCTCCACCCAGCCAGGTCAGTGCTGAGCAGCAGGCATGAGAAACCCACTTCCCAGGCCTCCAAACAGGCTTCTTCAGAGCTGGGTGGCCTCCACTGAGACCCCCTTGCAAAAGGCAAAGGAAAACTTGTAAAGCATAAGGTCCTTGCCCCACTACTGCGTGCTGAGCACGTGCTAAAGGCCAGGCTCCGCCACCAGCCCAGGAGGGAGGTGCTGTGATGTGCATCTTACAGACAGGAAAACAGAGGCTCCCAAGGGTACAGGGCTCGCCCAGAATGCAGCAAGCAGTGCAGAAGGGACTTGAACCTACTTCTCTCTAACACCGAGGCCTGCGTTCATAATCACCCCAATGCCACTTCCCAAGGAGGTGCTGGCCATTGTTTAGCAAGGGATGAGAAGCCTTCTCTGGCCAGCAAGCAGATGGTCAGGGCTCTCATCCTGGCTGGAGATGGCTTAGGCCCAAGTGCCAGCCACAGCTGCCAAAGGGCTTCCCTGCCTCCTCCTGCCCCGCCCCTGCCATTCACACCTCCCTGTCCTCCTCCCTTTCTCCTGGCCAGTCACCCTGCCCCTCCAGGTCCCTGAGAACCCTCTTCAGGAGCAGGAAGGCAGTTAGAGGGATGCTGCACACAGGCCCCAGGCACAGGGCCCGTGGCCACCCAACCAGGGCTGCAGTGACTGGGGCCAGGGGCAGGTGACCTACAATTCTCTCTCTTCAAAACCAACACTGCTTTTCCCTGGCAGCCTTCTGCACCTTCATCAGGCTGATTGTTACTCTGGTGCATTACATTTGTCAAACCCATCAACTAGCACGCAGCGAATGAGTGTATTTTATTGCCTGCCAGTTATACCTCAACATAGTTCATTACCAAAAAATGATAAGGGCACTCTCTTGACATGGCTGGCTCCTAGTAGGAAGCAGTCATGCCCTCCCTGACAGAGGGTAGGAGATGGTTCAGGTGAGACCAAGAAGAGAACTCAGGATCTCATTTCACTAAGGAAGCGGGGGAGGGATCCAATCTGAGCCAACGATCTTCCCAGATGTTGGGACCACGTCACGTGGTGCTTTTCCTGAAATCCTGGTATTTAACAAGAAAACCTATTCCCTCTTCTGTGCTGGGGCCAACGGGAGCAGAGAAAGCAGAGAACACAGGGTTAACAGGAGAGGGATCGCAATGGGGCCCTAACCGTCTCCCAAGGGGACACCGTCGCGTGCGTGGGAGAGGAAAGCACAGAAGGCCTGCTGAGTCCTTGCCGTGGCCGCTCCTATGGGCCCCGGTTGCACAAGGGGGAATATGTGGGGGCCAGCGCGGCCTTGCCTTCCTGTCCCTTATCCAGGCCTATATCAGGCATCTCCTCCCATCCCCAGACGCACTCTGGAATCTGGCAGAGGGCTGAGGGAACTTCAGAGTTAATGAACTTTAATCTTCTAGGGAATGCTACAATTAACATGCCCCGAAGTACAGTTGCTTTGTAATTAGATGGAAGAACAAAACCCAAAACACTCGTCCTGGTAAAGTTATTGTCAAACTTCTTGGTAGGTTTCCTAGCAATTAAACTCACTTACTCATTTCATCTAGAAAAAGCATTTATTACTTCAATTTAAACTAATACCATAATGATACGATGCGTGTTATTAATGAGACCCTCACCACAGCAGTTCAGTCGTCTGGCCTGCTTTGCCAGGGGCCGGAAGGAAGACGTTGTTGGCATGAAGCATTAAAATAGCATTTGGTCCAGGGCGCCTGGGTGGCTCAGTTGGTTAAGCGACTGCCTTCGGCTCAGGTCATGATCCTGGAGTCCCGGGATCGAGTCCCGCATCGGGCTCCCTGCTCAGCAGGGAGTCTGCTTCTCCCTCTGACCCTCCTCCCTCTCATGCTCTCTGTCTCTCATTCTCTCTCTCACAAATAAATAAAATCTTTAAAAAAAAAAATAGCATTTGATCCAAACGATGCTTTCTTCTGGGGAGCTTCACCTCAGGAAGACTCGGGGGTAAGGCCCAACAGCTGACGGAGGTTTGCTATGAGAACCAGTCAGGCCGTCCGGATGAGAAGGTGTGATGGCTCACCAGGGCTACCTGGGACCACACAGTGAGTGTCCCCTACAGGCGAGACAGCTGACCCCCAAACTCTCTCTGTCTCCCAACCTACCAAGAACACAACCCAAATGTCAGAGGCCAAGAGACAATAAGCAGCAATGGGGCCAGCACTGGTCAGAGTTCCTGAGGAATGAAGTCTGACCGAGCACTTAGCAGGCACCAACTAGCTGAATCCACACATTGACCCTATCAGGCAGGGATCATTATTTTATCCCCATTTGACAAAGGAAGAGACGACTGTACAACAAGGCTGAGTGATATGCCCAGTATCACATGGCTACAGAAGCAGAGCCAGGATCCAACCCAGGCAGACTGCCCCCGAGTCCAGGCCCCTAAGCACTACACACTCAAGGTCATCCTGAGCCAGGGTAGAGGGGCAAACACCTGAACCTCTTGTGTACCCACACCCAGTCCTATGCAGGAGTAATGCCGACTACCGCCACTCCTGGTTCCCATACAGGGCTTGTAGGATCATGCAGACTACTGGCTGTGTGCCAGGAAATCTGCTGAGTGCTCAGTGTAGCTTATGAATTCCCATCTCGGTTCCAGAGGTGAGGGAGCCGAAGCTCCGAGAAGTCGCCATGGGCAATAAGAAGGAGGGAGAGGGGGAGCAACCCACACTTTCTTTTTGTATTTGCTTCTTTTTTGCACTTGATACGAAACTCAAAAGGTATTTCTTAAAAATGCAGTGAAAAAATATATCTCCCATGCCTGTCCCAAGTCATTGTGTTTCTCCCCTAAAACAGGCTTTCCTTACACTGACTCAAATACACACACACACACACACACACACACACACACACACACACACACACACACACACAAGCTTGCCTTGACACACAGCAACACGCCACATCCCGGTTCTCGCTTTGCTATCACCAATGAACAGTGCCAAGTGTTGGAACGACTGTCCCTGAGTACATAAAAAACCGGTTGTAAATTACATATATATATCATCATATATTAACCAATTTGCTAAAGATGGACCTTTAGGTTGCTGGCCATTTCTGCTGCTACCAACAAGGCTACAATAAATCTTTGTGCCCTAAGAAGACAGTCTACCCGCAGTGGTCGCCATGGGGACCAAGAGGCTGTGTGTGAGCAGAGCTGTGATCCGGGCTTTGGGACTCAGACCTGGCCGGCCCCCCTTTCCTCGGCCACAGGACCTAGAGGAAGCCTCTTTACGTCTCTGAGCCTGTTTCCTGACCTGTAAAACAGGAATAGCATAAACCCGCCAGGAAGAGCCACCATGAGCTGTTGCCCCTGACGTACCCACAACGTGCTTAGCCCAGAGTGAGGGCTGGAAAGGCATGAGCTTTTCCTGACACCTGAGGCACCTGGGAAGTTCAGGCTCGGCCTTTGGCTTGGACTCCAAGACTGGGGTCTGTCCTCAGTCAGATCACAGCTCCTCTCCGTGTGTTACCTCCTTTCCTTTCATAAGCAGCCAGTGAGCCTGGACACTGGCAGCTGGAGGACCAGGGCCATCTGGAGATGAAGACCCGCATGTCCTCTGTCTGCCCACAGGTCTCTGAATGGGCATAAAAAATAGGACCTGAGGGCGAGGTACAGCTTCCAGGGATCCTGAGGGTTCTAAGCTCCTCAGTGAGCCCCTCAGGCCTGCTGGGCCTATAGTCCAGCCTCACCCCTGGCCACTGCCCACAATCCAGCCATACGATCTTTCCCTTCTAAACTGCCCCCAGGCCTTCCAGCATGCTCTTCTCTCTGCCAGGGACACTCTTCCTCCCCTCCTCCCCTCCTTGTCCTTTGCTTACCCAACTCCTAATAGTACTTACGTAGGTCCTTGTCACCTCCTCCAGGAAGCTTTCCCTAACCACCTTGCCACAGGCTCCGCAATCACCACCAAGAACACGATTGGCTGTGAGGGAGGAACGTCAGGCCACAGCTTCAGGGAGAGAGATGGTCTAGCATCAGGAGCTGTGCATGCCCAGTGCTGGGACCTAGCTATGGACACCTGGCCAGGAGGGAACATCTGCCCTCAGGGCAGAGAGTGAAGTTTTGGCCAGAGAATATGACGTTTGGGTGGGGAAGGACTTCTTAAATGAGATGAAAAAGAGCTAACCATACAAAAGATGATTAAATCTGACAACAATACAATATAGAACTTCTGTGCATTAAGACAGACTGAAAGAAGTTATCAGCCATACTTAGAAAAGGCTTAATTTTTTGAAATGGGCAAAAATTTCAAATGATAAATAGGCATTTCATAGAAAACAAAAGCAGCCCATAAAGATATGAAAAGGTGCTCAACTTCATCTGCTATCAAGAAAATGAAAATTTATATCACAGTAAGATACCATTTCACATGAAAATCTTAAAAGTGAAAAGACTACCCAGTGTTAGTGAGGTTGGGGAGCTTTGAGAACTCTGGTGCAAACAGGTCGAAATGCTCTGGAAAAGAATTTGGAATAACCTAATAAAATGAAACATGCCTAGACCAAATACTCCAGCAATTCTGCTCCTCAGGATAGAACCTCATAAAACTCTTATACACATAAATTAGTGCAGTCACTGTGGAAAGAAGGAGAGAGGTTCCTCAAAAAATTAAAAATAGAACTACCATAGGATGCCTGGGTGGCTCAGTCAGTTGGGCGTCTGACTCTTGATCTCATCTCAGGTCTCGATCTTACGGTCGTGGCTTGAAGCCCCACTCTGGGCTCCACTCTGGGCTCCACACTGGGCATGGAGCCCACTTTAAAAAAAAAAAAAATAGAACTACCCTGGATCCAGTAATCACACTACTAAGTATTTACCCAAAGAAAGGGATACATGCACCCCTATGTCTAGAGCAGCGTTATTTATAATAGCCAAGATATGGAAGCAGCCCAAGTATCCATCAACTGATGAATGGATAAAGAAGATGCGGTGTATACATATACTGGAATATTACTCAGCTACAGAAAGAAAGAAATCTTGTCATTTGCAACAACATGGACAGAGTATAATGCAAAGTAAAACAAGTCAGTCAGAGAAAGACAAATACCATATGATTTCACTCATATGTGGAATTTAAGAAACAAAACAAATGAGCAAAGGGGAAAAAAGGAGAGAGACAGACAAGCCAAGAAACAGACTTTTTTTTTCTTTTAGAGAAAGAGGGAGATAGAGAGCATGAGCGGGGGGGGGGGCGGGGGGGAAGAGCAGA
This sequence comes from Zalophus californianus, assembly GCF_009762305.2. Lineage (NCBI taxonomy): Eukaryota > Metazoa > Chordata > Mammalia > Carnivora > Otariidae > Zalophus > Zalophus californianus. Next base: position 45,048,091 of record NC_045609.1, read on the forward strand.
GGGAGAAGGAGAAACAGGCTCCCCACTGAACAGGAAGCCCAATGCGGGGCTCGATCCCAGGACCCCGGGATTATGACCTGAGCTGAAGGCAGACGCTCAAACAACTGAGACACCCAGGCGCCCCAAGAAACAGACTCTTACCTAGAGAGAACAAACTGCTGGTTACAGGAGGGGAGGTGGGTGGGGGATGGGTGAAATAGGTGATGGGGATTAAGGAGTGCACTTGTCACAATGAGTGATCAAAACAAAAAAAAAGAAAGAAAGAAAGAAATACTGAGAACATTTGAAATTTTAAAAAATAAGTTAAAATGTTCATAAGTTAAAAGAAAACCTCTTGCACACAAACATCAAAAGACAAATATAAGAATGTTCTAATGAGCATTATTTGTAACAGCAAAAGCTGGAAATAACCCAAATGCCCGTAACACTAAAATGGATAATAAATGAGATGATGCTATGCAACCATAAAAAATGATTGATAACACCCACCTGAATCAGATGCATGGATCTCAAAAACCTAATTTTGAGTGGAAAAAAAAAGCAGTCACAAAAGTGTGCAGAAGTGGGACTCCATATATTTAAGGTTCACAAAACGGCCAGACTGAGCCCTCTGTCTGGCAGGGTCCATGCGTGTGTGACAAACTAGCAAGGAAAGCAAGGACGGCGTTCACACACTGTCAGGACAGTGGTCAAGTCCCCTGTGAGGGAGGACATGAGAGCAATGACAGGCACAGGGCTCCTTTGCATCTTTTTAAACTGGTATGGGTTCATGGAAGTTTATTTTCTTATCATTCTTTTAACTTGACATCTACATTATTATGTGTAACTTTTGCTTATTTTTAATAATTTAAAAACCAGCTCACGTAGCCGACAGCCACTCATCAGATCCTGACCCATCTCCGGCCTGCAGGCTGGCCCAGGAGCCAAGAGCAAACCGCTGCACCCTTGGGGATACAACGGAGGAAAGAGCCCTGGGGTCCCAACTTCATACCCCAGCCCTGGGCAGCCTTAGCCAACTTCCTCTACCTGTCTGTTTCTTCATCTGTAATGAGTTCCCAGCAACGTCGTCCTTGTACGTTACATGGTGGGGACTCAGTGAATATTTGTTGAATGAATGAGTCAATGATTTTGAAGATTCCTCCCTAACTGCCGCCCTCATCCCAGTGTATTCACTAGAGAGAAATTGCAGCTGCAGCTTCTAGCACCCACCTCCCCCGACGCACAAATGAATATCCCAGAATTTGAAGTGGCGCGTCAGAAAGTTCTCTGTTCTGTTCGATCCAAACTTTTGGTATTTTAACGTTTTACAGATTTTCTCTCCCAAATGTCAGCTTCTCTTCTATTTTCCCTTTCGCTGTCACAACAAGCATACAAGTATTTTCGATGGAATTTTACCAAATGGCACATCTTACATTTTGTAAACTGTATACATGCAAACTCCTCTTGCACCCCTCTGCCAAGTTCTGTCTCAGGGCCCAGGGATTTGGCTCCTTTGAGCTTCGACTCCTGATTCCAATGCCCCATCCTCAGGTTCCCCCCACCCCGCTCCGAGGTAGGTCATTCCTGGGTTCAGAGGGAGGCTGTGGGGCCAATGGGGAAGAATCAGGCCTCTGCCCGCAAGGGTGGGACTTCCTGTGTGACATTCACTGAAGTCCTGAGCACACCAGCCTAGGAATGCCAAGCCCATTCCAAAACACTCTTCCCTCCTTCTTGGCATCAACTCCGCCTGGCTGGGGACAGGAAAAGGAAGCTGGAGCCTAGCAAGCCCCAGATTACAGAAATAGGATGGTGCCTTGGCAAAGTGCATGGGCATTCAGGTCAAAAAGAACTTCTCTGGGCCTCATGTACTTTACCTGTCAAATGCCAACAATAATCCCACCTCAGAGAGTCACTGAATGGCTTCAATGTATATATGTAATATACATTTAATATATGTAAAGATACTTGCAGATCAGATCAGCATCAAAAAAAAAAAAAAAAAAAGTCATCATACCCCCAAACCACTTCTGTTTGACTTTGGAAGGAATAAAACAGTCTTTACACTCAATTTGCTTTTTAATTGGGCTCATCTGCAGCTAGTGCTGCCGTGGTGGGGTGGAGGAGGGGCCCTGAGGCGTTCTGGAGGCACCATTTGTCTTGGGCAAATCAGCTGCATGCGTCCACCCACTGCTCTCAGACAGGCCAATGCCAGCCACGCAGAGAAGGCACCCACACCCCGCACTCTGGGGGCTGCATGTGCTGCAGCAAATGGCGCACGGGCTTCCACCGCCTTGGCTCACCTAACACAAGGCAGGTGGGAAAACAGGCCAGAGGCTAGACGTGCACAAAGGGCACAGCCAGGACAAGTGGTGGGAGTCCAAGTGGTTAAAGTCTACAGAGAATATCTCGGGGCACAAACCTAGTCTCAGAGGCTGTCAAATCAGGGGACTAATGTCCAGGGCCCATAAAGGGAGGAGGTCTTGCACAGAATCCAATGAAAGAGCTTTGACCTCCAGAAAACCTAAAAAGCCAAACAAATCAGAACCCAAGACAGGGACAATCAAATGTGCGACCCTGTGGAGGTGTTCCATTCACCCCCAACTCCCAGAGCAGAATAAGCAAACACGGCAGGCTGCCACGAGTCCCTCCCCTGCAGCATGGAACCCTCATTGAGCCATCACGGCATTTTCTGTTGCTGAGCCACATACAGCCTCAGCATCCTTCTCAACACAGCATTCAAGGCTCAACCAGTTGCCTGTCTGCTAGAGGAAAGCTATTGGTCACCCTGTGTCTTTATGGGATCACTGATAAAGTCCAGTCTGGTTGAAAACTAACTTCAAGGGGCGCCTGGGTGGCTCAGTTGGTTAAGTATCAGCCTTCGGCTCAGGTCATGTTCCAGGGGTTCTGGGATCGAGCCCCTCGTTGTCCTGCTCCCTGCTCAGCAGGGAGCCTGCTTCTCACTCTCCCTCTGCCTCTCCCCCTGCTCATGCTCACTCTCTTGTGCTCTCTCTCTCAAATAAGTAAATAAAATCAGAAAGAAGAAAGAAAGAAGAAAGAAGAAAGAAAGAAAGAAGAAAGAAAGAAAGAAAGAAAGAAAGAAAGAAAGAAAGAAAGAAAGAAAGAAAGAAAGAAAGAAAGAAAGAAAGAAAAGAAAGAAAGAAAGAAAGAAAGAAAGAGAAAGAAAGAAAGAGAAAGAAAGAAAGAAAGAAAGAAAGAAAGAAAGAAAGAAAGAAAGAAAGAAAGAAAGAAAGAAAGAGAAAGAAAGAAAAAGAAAGAAAACTAACTTCAACCCCACCAAAGGTAACAAAAGCGTCCATGTCAGAAAAGGGGCACACCTTTGGTTTGATTGGAGGTTCTGGGTCGGAGGGGAGAGGAGAGGGGCAGGGCAATATATCTGCAGAATGAAACACCCTAGCCCACCTCCCGACCTCAGAGGTCAGACTATGCAGTGCCTTGTCTTTCTTCCCATTCTTCCTTTGTCTTATGTGAAAATTCTCTGAAAACCCCATGTCCTCATAAATAAGCGGATTCATTCACACAGTGATAGTTTCTTGGGCCCTGCTCTGCGCCAAGCATGGTGCTAAGCAGCAGGGACACAGTAGTGAACAGCAACTGACCCGCTCTCCTGGAGCTTACAGCCTGGTGTGAGAGTCAGTGTTCATCAACGATCAGCCCTCATGAGTCTGTCAGGACAAGCTGAGAGCAAGCTGAGGGAAGGAGACGTGTGTCTGTAAGAGCATGTAACCAAGGGGCCTGCTCCAAGGAAAGAGGGGAAGCTTCAGACAGATAGGGATCAGGGCTCCTCTCCATGGGTCTTGATCCTTGAGCTGACTGAGAGTAAGGGGTACAATAATACAAAAACACATAGTCTGAGCAAGTGCCATCAGGTGCAAGAATTACAGGAGCCCAGGCAGGGTGGGCAGGCTGCAGAGCTGCTACCTGCCCTCCTATGACTGAAGTTCCTGCCTCCCAGGCCTTAGAGAGAACCAAGGCTTGAAGAGTTTCTATAGACCACAGCACAAGGGGAGCAAAGATGTCGGAAGAAGGGGGCCAGGGTCCCTGTGGACCCTGCCCCACAGCACCCAGCCCTGGTGGTGTCCACACCTCCCCAGAGGCCAGTCACAGAGCACACTGGATGCCCAGGTTGAAACATCAGTATGAGGGGTTCTCAGGAAAGGCCGAGCACCTGAGAGATGCCCTGTGGGCTCTGAAACACCCCCCGCCCCAGGGCCAGGGGTAGAATGCAAGTGGGAGGGAGAGGCCAGGCGCTGGCCAGCGTCTAGTTCAAGTGCCTGGAGCCTCGGGTCACCCTTGTCTCCATCATCACCTCTTCTTCATTTCGGCACAGTGACTGTTTGCTCTTCCAATTCCTCCTGGAAGACTCCAAACAGCGTACTTGCTCAAGAGCTGAGGACAACATTCCAGTCTTAGAGAAGCAGAGTATTTAGGCAAATGCAAACATATGCTGGCTTCTCTTCTTAGTTACATTTCTTGGCAAAGGAATGATTTCACCAAGAGACGAGGCAGGACTTTCGAGGGCCCACCCACTCCATCCTGGCCCCAGCCATGGGCCTGCCGACCCTTATACCAGCCCCCCCAACCCTTTAAAGACACATAATATGAGTGGTGGTGGCTATGAAAGGTGACACGGTGATCCTGGTGAGGGCACTACCCTGCATCCCGACTCTAGTCACATGAATTTACCCGTGATAAAACTGCACAGATGTGAATACACACACCCATGTGTCTATAAACTGGAGAAGTGTGAAAAAGGTCTGTGGATCACATCAACATCAAATCCTGCTTGGGGTATATGAGTTATGCCATGCATTGCCCATGGGGAACCTGGGTGAAGGGCACATGGGACCCCTCTGGATTATTTCTCTTAACGGCATAGGAATCTCAGTTATCTCAAAATTAAAAGTCCTTTTTAAAAAAACACAAAATGTGGAAACCATTTCATCTTGGGACTAGGAGGGGCCTGTTTTTACAGAGCAGCCATAAGAAAACCTAAAACTATTCCTCCAAAACCCATTTTTTGTGCATTTTTTCATCTGGGAGGTCTTCAAAAGAGCCAGGTCCAGCCATACCCACATGATCCCAGCCTGGCCCCATGATCCTTGGGGTGCCCCACCCCGACCTATTCCCCCACCTGAGACCCTGACACTGAGGGGAGACCAGGGAGCTGGGAGGGGCAGGTGGCTGTCCAGTGTGAGGGACAGTCTTTTAAGAGGAGTCTTCTGGGAGGACCGTGCCCACCAGCCTCCGTCGCTACCTACGTGCCGCCCTTCAGATCCCTGCCAACAGTTTATTAATATTTTATTGAAAACTCTAAGGTGATTCAAACTTCAGCTGTCATGATAAGGTGTTGTTGCTAGGCAACAGTCGTGCCTGTCTACAGATCGGTTTCTGCAGCTCTCCCCCAACTTGCGGAGCTCAAGGTTGGGCCCTACGAACCCCCAGACCCACTCCACCCAGACCACCAACCGCCATGTACCCCCAGCCCACCCTGAAGCCCTCAGCCGCCACAGCAACTGCCTGGCTCAGGGGTCTCCCGGCGCCCGGCGTGCCTCCTGGGAGCCCCAGAGCAACCCCTGCCCCCAACTCACCATACTCGCTGTCATAGAACATGACAAACTTCTGCCAGCGCAGCTCTGTCACCAGCCTCAGCATGACGTCATTGAGGCGCACGGGCGGTCTGGAGGCCAGCGTGTAGGCCTCACCGTCAGGGCTGGGGTTCAGGTGGCAGGCAGTGCGCGGAGACCCTCCTGGGTTGCGCTGGACAAAGAGGTGTGGGATGTGCATCGCATCTGTGAGAGACTGCAGGGCGTTGGCAGACGCACAGCCGGTGGACGTGACCAAGGCCAAAATCCCCTGGGTCATGAGGTCGCAGGCTGGAAAGAAAGGAGAGAGGGAGAGAGAGAGAGAGAGAGAGAGAGAGAGAGAGAGAGAGGTCAGCCTGGAGACAACGCCGCACTGACTTTGATCCACTTTGGCCCCGGCCTGGCAGCTCGTGCCCGGGGGCCTCTGAGCGATGCTGCCCCCCTCCCGAGACTGAGAGCCACCCCAGGCCAGGCCAGAGGCTCTCATCTGCAGAGTCCCACTGAGGCTTTCAGGGCCCCTGCCAGCTACATGTTCTTACACCCATTCAGCAGATGAGTCAGTGGAGGCCTGGGGGAGGCAAAATCCTTTGAGTAGACTTGAGGCTACTCAAGGAGGGATGGCAGGACAACAATCCCACCCACCTCTGCTTGCGACACCCATCAGAGCTGCTCCGTGAGCCATCCTGTTTCCCACCGGGGGTGTGAGCCCTTTAAGAGCCAAGAACTCGTTTTGTTGACCTGTGTATCTAGGAGGCCAAGACACAGGCCGTGAATATACCATGTGCCCTATGATTGTTGGTTGAACTGAACTGATTGGGGCGGAAGGGAATGAATCACATCAGAAAGTCAGGGAGACACTCACCCCAGAGGACTGGGGTTGCAGGCAAAAAGAAAAAAGAAACCCCAGGTCTTCTGGCCAATTCCACTTGATTCATATCATAAAACACTGGGTCAAACCCCAGATGAAGCAGGTGCTTCCAGAAGCCCAGGATTACTCAAAAGCCAGTTGATAATCACAAAGGAAGATGCAGCTAGGCGGAGCGGGACCTGGAGGGAGGGAGGGAGGCGCCGGGTCCAGGACACACGGCTCGTCTTTAGAAGTCATCCAGGAATCGCGAGGGGCGCCCCTTTAAGCCACACACCTACGTCTTCGGGGGACATCAGACCAATTAACAGAAAGATGCCCCTCCCGACACCGCACCCCACTGCACTAGTTCTGAAGCAAACATTTATTAATAATGCTTATGTGACAGAGGAATGTGGGAAAGCAGATGCATTTCAAAACACAGCCTGTGAATGTCAGCAGGCCATCTGCTGCAGACGGCAGACTTTTGAACAACTTTGACTATGCGGTTCTTTCGGTGGAGAGCCTTTGGGTTTATGTAATGTCTCAGACTGAGAGAAGGCTGAGAGAAGGAGACCGGGAGCGCACTGCCAAGCACCGAAGGCCGGCTGCTCCTTCTGCAAGGGCGCTCACTGCGCACACTCATGAGCATCGGCAGGACGACGACTCAAATGCCCACTGCTCTCCCTGCTGGACCCTCAACCCCCACACACAACGCAGGGGCAGGGGTGGTGAAATGAGATTCTCTGAAGTCTCTCGGGAATCACACAATCACGCAGCACCCCCCACCCCCAACGCAAATGCTCTGCCCTCCTCCCATCCAGGCTTCATGCAGCAATTCTCTCCTAAACAGAAATCCAGTTGTGTCATGCTCCTGTTGAAGCCCTTCAGTGGCTCCCAATGGTCTTGGGGACAGAGTCAAACCCCTTAGGGCAGTCTTGCAGGCTCCCTGATACCTGTAGCTGCACGCCCTTCCCATGTCCCTGCCCACTATGCTCAGGCCAACCGCCCACCTTTCACCCACCACCTTTTCTGTTGCCTCTCGAACCTTCACACTCACTCCTCGAGACTCAGACTCCGTATCCCCAAACTGGCTGAGGACCCCCTGTCTCAAGCTCCCCCTGCACCCTGCACTTCCCCTATCCCGGCACGATGCACTGCTGGTGTAACTCTCTGTCTCTCCTACTGGACCACAAACTCCAGGAGGCCATGGGCAGTGCCCGTCCTGCTCACCATCCTTCCCTAGACACACGCCGTTCCCCAGCAAAGACCAGTGAAAGAACACAGTAAGCCTTAATATTTTCATGTCCTCTGGTCAATAATTCTACTCTAAGCACCTATCCAAAGTAGGGGAATGGCTTGAGCTCCCCAAACATTCAGAGGATATTCATCCATACTCTCAAAACACCTCTCACAATCTAAAAGATGCAAAAAGGTGAGTGGCTATGAAATATGTTCCATTTGTTGAAAGCATATGTAGCCTTTAAAATTACTTATGAAAATACTACAATAACATGGGAAAGCACTTGTCATAAAATGGTTATGTGAAAATAATACAAAATTGTACGTATTTTATCATCTCAATTAAATAAAACAACACGCATGAAAGAAAGACCAGAGAGAATATTGCAAAATGCTAAAAGTGACTGCATTTTAGAAGAGGCCCGAACTGATTTTCCATCTTTTCTATATTTTGCCAAAATTTCGAGTCATGAAGAGATAACTCTTTTAGAAAGGGAAAATCATCTTCCAATAATGGGTAAGTTGTGAAGCTATGTAGGAGGAGGGACTATTTTGTGAGAATTCTCTCTGCGCCAAATACTGCCGAGTACTTTGTGTACCTCATTATTGTCACGACACCTGTGGAAGAGGTGTGACTGCGTCCATTTTCCAGATAACAGGTTGTGAGACCAAACAAGCGCTAAGGGGCAGGGTTGAACTGAGACACCATCCAGTCTAAAAAAGACTTCTGAGAAGCAGCTAAGTGACAACCGCAGGGCACGAAATTATACGCTCCCCAGGACTGCAACAGGGTGAAAAGCATGCCTGTGGGAAAGGCAAGAGAAATCACCAAAAGGCAAGAAAAAACCAAGGTGCTGTGATGCTGAATGGATTTCTCTTCATTCTCTTGTACACATACTTTCTTCAATCCCAATACACCGAGTTTCTAACTCGAAGAAGTAATCACACAAAATAACCTGGATATGGCCGGGATGCAAAGCTGTCCAGACACCCAGCAGAGGACACTCATGACAGTGCTCATTGCAGCCGTCACCCACCCCGTCCCTCTCCCTCCCAGGTCATCACCTGACTTCTGCTGGTTAACCCTGCGCCCGCTCCATATACCCTGGTTCTGAAGTCACTGAACCTCTCCGAGCCTCAGTTTCCCCACCTGGGCAGGCATCCCACTGCTCCCTGCAGACTGGTTCCTTCCCTCCTGCATTTCATACGTACACTCAGTACCCAGCCCCCTCACTATGCGCAAACCCCTGCAGTGTGGACTGGGGGGGAGGGGCAAAGAGCAAGAGAACATCAAGCCCCAACTTTGAGGAGTTTGGATCCACCCAGAAGACAGACCCCACGATTCAGCCCATGAGGAAGGAGAGACGAAGTTCCTTGGGCTCAAAGAAAGGTGACATCAGGGCCTCGAAGAAAGAGGACTTAGACCAGCTTGAGAGAGGGGTACAGTGTGACAAAGACATGCGGGCCAGGCAGTAGGAGCATGCTCAGGGAATGACTGTCTTACTGGTCACCTTGCCCGCTCCTGCCGGCGGCCAGGGACACCAACCTCTTGGCTGGGCCTGGGCTCCCTGGAACAGCAGAAGACACCCTAGAATCTAACCGCAGGTCTGGTTCGGGCACCTCTGGTCAGGAGTCTGTGGCTACAGGCAAGTCTCCTTCCTGAGCCTCCGTTTCCTGTTAAACGAGGATCAGAATCTCTCCCCAGCAGAGCTCCAGGAGCACTGATTTAGGGCAGGGATGGCAAATGTGCCGCTGTGCATAGGAAAGAAGTTAAACAGAAGCCAGTTTCCTACCACGCTCCTTGGGCACACCCATTGCCCCTTCAATGTCCCCCACCCGAGTCATACCCAGGATCCCAAGAAATAGTAGTTAAGACGGAGAGCGACCTCACCCCTGCCGATGACCGCCCTCCCTGCAGAGGTGGGCACAACTGCCCCGGCCCTTGGCCAGCCACCTGCAACACCCCGCAAGCTCCTCAAGCCGCCAGCCTCAAGAACAGGGCGGATAATTAAGGCTGGAAGCCCCTCCCAGGCACTAATGGAGAGGCCCGAGGCAAGTCAATTTCCAATCCGTTGTGAATGGCCTGCTAATTGGGGCGCTGTTGAAATGATGGTTATTTAGAGGCTCCTAACATATAAAAATAATATGATCAAAATACATCAGATCAAAGCCAAATCAGCTATTAGCTTAATCAAGGTTGTGTGTTCATTCCTGGGACAGGACGTTCTACAACTCACACCCGTACTGGTAGAGAGAGATGCTGAACCCCAGGGCGGGGTCCCCTGGCCGGTGTCTGAATCTGGGCCCTGCCACATACACGCTGTGGGACCTTGGACAAAGTGCCGGCCCTCTCTGAGCCTCTGTCAGATGAAGACGATGGCCCCCGCTTCCCAGAGCTGTCGTGCACATTCCATGAACGGTCTTGGTATGTAAAGAACATTTCAGACCGCCTGGCACGCAGTAGGGATGCAAAAGCCACCAGTGTTATTGCCTCTCCTGCTTTGAGGTGTTTCTGCGGCTCACTACAAGATAAGAGCCTTTGTCATCATTCTTTGCCTCCAATATCATGTAGTCATAAAGCTGATCTCTCTCTTGATTGCAACAATGCAGGCTTGATGGCTGGATAAGGGTGCCCTGAGAGCAGCTCATCAGCTGGGAAAGCAAGAAGCAGAGATGAATGTGATGATCAGCTTCAAGCCCTTCCCCACACTTGGTGGCCTAGGAGAGCAGAGGGTCTCTGCAGAGGTCTATGCACTGCCCCGTGGCTCCCCAGGAACTGGGAGAAAGAGGGTACTCAGAGCTCGAGCCTAGGCCCAAATATGGGCCCATGAGAGGACCCATGCGCTCCACCAGGATTCCCAGACAGCCCCACAATCCCATTCCCGCCAGTGTCCCCTGAGACGCCAGCATCTTGCTGACCCAGGCTTTCCCAGACACGAGATTCTCGGGGTAGGACGTGTCAGGCACAGCACCGGCCACATCACGGGACAGATGGGCTCTCCACAACTCTCATCCCCTCTGAGCTTTCTGGTCTCCTGGTGAGAAAACTGAAGCACAGGGAGGGCTGGCCAGTCAGCCGGGGCCACACAGCCAGACAGTGAATAGTAAAGAGGTCATCAGAAGCAGACCACCAGAATCTTCTCGAGGAGCCAGTCCCGGGAAGACATGGTGGCCAGCTGGGGACACAGCCCAGGATTCTGTGACTGATGCTACCCAGCACTTCCCTGGAGAGAAACTCTGAGGGCAGCTCCACACTGAGCGCAGGCCCTGGGAAAGGAGCTGGCGAGAAGGCACAAGGCCTCTCTCTGCTGACAGCAAACCCTTGGCTTATCCAGTCACTCGGTGCCTGCAGGTGGACGCTGTTGGTGAGAGAGGTGCCCCCCCAGACATTGAGGTCACTCTAGGCACCACCCCTGTTTCATCCCAGTCTTCTCCAACCCCACAGAGATTCCTGGAAAACTCTCAGGCCAAGACTGGTGGGGGCAAGTAACAGCCCCGGAGGGCTTGTGCTGGAAGAGACCTCCAATTCCTGGTGCCACCCCCCAGGAATGATGCTGGCCTCCCCTCCACCAACGCCCCCGGCACATCCACACCTGCTCCTCCTGGAAGACCAGATGTGGTCTTGGCAGAGTGGGATCCACCATGTGGGCCCTGCTAGTCTGAGGACAAGGTCCCCCAACCTCCTGTGCTAACTGGTCTCTGGGTAGCCTGTCCAAGAATCACAAATTTTCCAGATGGACAAGGCAAAAGAGGCCACTCCACCTGGGTCGAAGCAGACGTGCCCAAGGCAGCCTGACAAGACTCTGCTTTTCTCAGCAGGCAACAGAAGGGAGAGCCAGGCTCTGGGCAGCCCAGGGCTTAGCCCTGCCCTCCAGAAGGAACGGTCTGTCTCTCACAGGGGGTCCAGCAGGCCAGCCCCAGGGACTCCAGCACCTCTGCCTGCCCCATAAGTGGGGCTCCCGGTGACAACTCGTTATTCTAATCATCTTAACAGCCATGAACACTCACCCTCCCCTGAGCCACCCTCATTATCTGTGCCCTTCCTCCTTCCCTCCTTTAAGATGGCATGGGCTTTATTAATCTTTGAATTCTAATGGCTAATGCTTTAAATTAAGGTAGCATTTATAAATACTTTATAGTCGATGAATAATTGACCAAATTTAGTATTGTCATAACTCACAGTAAATTATTGATCTATGAAGAATATTTTTTCATGTTTTATTAAGACACTTAAAAAGTAAACAAAACCACGAAATGGGGGGGGGAGGGTGGCAGCACCAGACAAAGGCAGAGGTTAGAGTTCTGGTCCTAGGGGACGTGGACCCCTCTCTCGCTGCTCACCAGCAAAGGGCACCCCAAAGGAGAGTCAGCAGGGCCTCACCTCCCTCCCTCTGGCACATCCCGTCCCGCAGACCTACTTAAACGGCGCGCTCCCAGCACCTTCCGCCTGCCTTCACGCCCGGCTCCTCGCTCAGCTCAGCATCTGTCCAGCCATCATTCCAGCCACTCTACTACAGACAACCTCACTCCCCTCTCTCTCTCCTTACGTAGTACAGCTGCTGAAATCCCCAGCGAGAGTCAGCCCTGGCGGGTCAACCTGCCCACCCCCTTCTCCATGGCTATGAGCAAACAGCAGAGAGCCAGAGAGACCCACACACCCATCTCAGGCTGGACCCTGCTCAGCAGCTCTGGGTGCTCCCATCTCTTGCTTTCTCCCAGACCAGACCCAGACCCAGATCCATCACTCACACCCTCTCTATGGAATCATCAGCCTTCCTTGTGTATTTGACCTGTCCCTTTACAAGTTAAACCCCAAACCTGTCTGTTGATGGCGCCATAGTTCTTGCCCTAGCCCACAACCCTCCCTTGGGCTGCCGACCATCAGCCAGGGGGGCCCCTTTGCTGAGTTCAACTCAAATTTGGCCTGTCAACACTGCGCTCCATGGGGTGTGACCCTGTCCCTCCTGGTCACCAATTACAGTTAAGGGGCACCCACTTGTTCTCAACCCTTCTCTCTCCCTGACCCTCTGCATCCCAGCCATCACCAAGTCCTGGATTTTTTTTAAAGATTTTATTTTATTTATTTGAGAGTGAGAGTGAGAGAGAGAGAGAGCAAGCAAGCACGAGCGGCGGGGAGGGGCAGAGGGAAAGGGAGGAGCAGGCTCCCACTGAGCAGGGACCCTGACGTGGGGCTCGATCCCAGGACCCTGAGATCATGACCTGAGCTGAAGGCAGACGCTTAATAACTGAGCCACCCAGGCACCCAAGTCCTGGATGTTTTATCTCCAAAATATATCTTGGGTCTGTCAACTCTCCTCCATCACCTTGGTTTAAACCACCATGACATGGGCGCCTGGGTGGCTCAGTTGGTTAAGCGACTGCCTTCGGCTCAGGTCATGATCCTGGAGTCCCGGGATCGAGTCCCACATTGGGCTCCCTGCTCAGCAGGGAGTCTGCTTCTCCCTCTGACCCTCTTCCCTCTCGTGCTTTCTATCTCTCATTCTCTCTCTCTCTCTCAAATAAATAAATAAAATCTTTAAAAAAAATAAAATAAAATAAAATAAACCACCATGACAGGGCGCCTGGGTGGCTCAGATGGTTAAGCATCTGCCTTCGGCTCAGGTCATGATCCCGAGGCCCTGGGATCGAGTCCCGCATCGGGCTCCCTGCTCCTTGGGAGCCTGCTTCTCCCGCTGCTTCTCTCTCTCTCTCTCTCTCTCTCTCTCTCTCTCTCTCTCTCTCCCCCTCTGTCTCTCATGAATAAATAAATAAAATCTTTAAAAAAATTTAAAAAAAATAAACCACCATGACATTGCCCCTGGACCCACCTACCTCCAACCTCCCCCGATCTACTGCCTTCCACTCTACATGCCACAGTGGAATGGCCTTCATGAAACACCAAGCAAGCTGTGCTTCCCTGCTTACTATCCACGTTAGCTTCCCACTGGATTTAAAATAAGATCGACACCCCAACAAGACCTGCAACACCCTGCACAACCCACACCCATGCTCCGTGTCCCAGGCAGTGGCCTTCGTGCCATAACTCAGTTACTCCAAGCTCTCCCTGCTTCTGGGTCTCCACAAACCTCCCCAGCCTGCATCCGGCTGGCTCGCTCCCCTCATTCTGTGTTACTGTTGGTAACTCTCACTCCCACAAGAGAACTTTCTATGACCTCTATCTTCCCTTATCATACCTTGTCCGCACACCATCCGCCCACATTTGCAGCTGTGGACTGTTTTGTGTGGCCACTGCTAGGCATCTCATTCTCTGAACCGTGCGCCCATGAGCAAAAGCGCCTGCATACTGCTTACCCTCTGAGCCCCTGGCCCAGCGCCCAGCATGGCAGACCAGAGCAACAAACTATTGAATACTCTTAACAACTCCCCAAGATGAGCACTATTGGTGTCCAGAGTTTGTTGGTGAGACAGAGTTTTCTTTTTTTAAATAATTTATTGTTATGTTAATCACCATACATTACATCATTAGTTTTTGAGTAGTGTTCCATGATTCATTGTTTGTGCATAACACCCAGTGCTCCACGCAGAATGTGCCCTCCTTAATACCCATCACCAGGCTAACCCATCCCCCCACCCCCTCCCCTCTAGAACCCTCAGTTTGTTTTTCAGAGTCCATCGTCTCTCATGGTTCGTCTCCCCCTCCAACTTACTCCCCTTCATTCTTCCCCTCCTGCTATCTTCTTCTTCTTTTTTTTCTTAACATATATTGCATTATTTGTTTCAGAAGTACAGATCCGTGATTCATCAGTCTTGTACAATTCACAGTGCTCACCATAGCACATACCCTCCCCAATGTCTGTTACCCAGCCACCCCATCCCTCCCACCCCCCACCACTCCAGCAACCCTCAGTTTGTTTCCTGAGATTAAGAATGCCTCATATCAGTGAGGTCATAGGATACATGTCTTTCTCTGATTGACTTATTTCACTCAGCATAACACCCTCCAGTTCCATCCATGTCATTGCAAATGACAAGATCTCATTCCTTTTGATGGCTGCCTAATATTCCATTGTGTATATATACCACATCTTCTTTATCCATTCATCTGTTGATGGACATCTTGGCTCTTTCTGCAGTTTGGCTATTGTGGACATTGCTGCTATAAACATCGGGGTGCACATACCCCTTCGGATCCCTACATTTGTATCTTTGGGGTAAATACCCAGTAGTGCAATTGCTGGATCGGATGGTAGCTCTATTTTCAACTGTTTGAGGAACCTCCATACTGTTTTCCAGAGTGGTTGCACCAGCTTGCATTCCCACCAACAGTGTAGGAGGGTTCCCCTTTCTCCGCATCCCCGCCAACATCTGTCGTTTCCTGACTTGTTAATTTTAGCCATTCTGACGGGTGTGAGGTGGTATCTCATTGAGGTTTTGATTTGGATTTCCCTGATGCCGAGCGATGTGGAGCACTTTTTCATGTGTCTGTTGGCCATTTGGATGTCTTCTTTGGAAAAACGTCTGTTCATGTCTTCTGCCCATTTCTTGATTGGATTATTTGTTCTTTGGGTGTTGAGTTTGATAAGTTCTTTATAGATTTTGGATCCTAGCCCTTTATCTGATATGTCATTTGCAAATATTTTCTCCCATTCTGTCGGTTGTCTTTTGGTTTTATGGACTGTTTCTTTTGCTGTGCAAAAGCCTTTTATCTTGATGAAATCCCAATAGTTCATTTTTGCCCTGGCTTCCCTTGCCTTTGGCGATGTTTCTAGGAAGAAGTGGCTGTGGCTGAGGTCCAAGAGGTTGCTGCCTGTGTTCTCCTTTAGGATTTTGATGGACTCCTGTCTCACGTTTAGGTCTTTGAGCCATTTGGAGTGGACAGAGTTTTCAAACCTGCCAAGGTCCCCAGATACTCATGTCCTCCCAAAAGGGAAGTTGCATTCCAAAATCTGGAGAAGGATAGTTTCTTAAAACTAACCCACTCCTCTAAGGAGAGCTTCACCAAGAGCTTAGAGGGTACCAAGGGGACAGTGAGAGAAAAGTCGATGGGGCCCAAGGCCCCAGAGCACCTCCGGGCTGGGAGCTCCCACGCCCCTACAGCCTCATGGTCCACCCAGCCCAGGGGCCCAAGAAGAGCAGGGCCAAAGGGTCCCACTGGATGTTGGAGCGTAACCTGTAGCAAGTGGGCAGCTGGTGCAGGCAGGATGCATGGAGCCAAGCAGGAGGGTACAGAAGAGCTGGCAGGACCAGGCCAATCTCTGGGGCCTCATCCTTATGCCAATTAATGAATCAAAACTGATTCCCTGCTCCCACAGATTGGAAACACAGGGAACACAGGGTGGGATCGTGCTGGCTTATTTATAGCTCTCCAGCTCCTCGTTAATGACTTTTACTGCTCCGCCAATGGAACGCCAGGCTCCTGGGCCGAATTCACACAAAGCCTACACTGTGGAAGTTAAATCAGGACAGTGACAAGTCCTGGGAGACTCAGAGAACCTCGAAAGCAGCCGAGCACCCGGAGCCTCCTGCAGCTCTCTCCACAATCTGAGCCCAAACTTCTCTTCCTGGGCTCCCCACAACCCTGCCTCTGAGTGCCATTCCCTACACCTGCCCACATCCCTTATCAGCCTACTGGTCTCCCTGCCTCCCAGCATTTCTTTCTCCAGCCCTCTCTGCAGACCAAAGTTTAGCAACAAAGCATGCCCCCCAAAATACCCGCCATGCTCCCCATTGTCTGGGAGTCAAAGTCCAGTTTGTGAGATTCCCCCAGGACCCGCCAACTCCACACCCCTCTATTATCCAACATGCCCCATGCTCTCTGCTCATGTCACCATGCCCCCCCATCTCTAACTTTACATGTGCTGATTCTTTTTTCTTGAAATGCCCTTCCTCCACCACTATGCCCTTCAAACTTCTTCTCCTCCTCCTCCAAGACCCATCCCAAGTGCTTCTTTCTCTATGGAACTTTTCTTGACTTCCCCTTGCTAAGAAAAATTAATCATCCCTTTCTCTGGAGGTCAGAGTACTTTAGCCTTTCTATCAAGTATGTATTATTTGACTTCATGCTTAATTCCTATGGTCCCAAGAAAACAGACTGAGTTTCACAGCTTTCTGTAGGTCCAAGCTCAGGGCCTGATACAGAGACAGTCAGAGGATGTTCACTGCAGGAAGGAGTAAGTGAAAGCACAGGTGCATAGGGACAAATAGCTAGGAATGTCAGTGCTCCAAGGTGAAGGAGTCACCCAGAGAATCCGTGGGATGGGCTGCATATCAGGAACGAGGCAATGGCAAAGTGTGTCTCATTCCGGAGCAGGCCTAGCCTTAGGCAGCACATGGAGAATTAAGATCGTGGGCTCTGGGGCCTCCTAGACTTGGCTCAGAATCCAATCCCCGCATGGATGAGTCAAGGGGATACAATCCCTACACGGATGAGCCAGGGGGCCAGGGGACACTCACTTCATCTAATTCCGCCCAAGAAGGAGAGACTGTTTAGAGATGGGAAAAGGAGAGCGAGAACCGTGGAGAAAGCAACGGTGCCATCTTGGAGCCGGCGAGGCAAGGGAGAGACCGGGCCAGATCGAGGAGCGCCGGTTCCCCTGGGCCCCAGAGGCGGGACAGCTCGGGGCCTGAGCCCAGGTGGCAGCCTGGCTCAGAGAAGACAGCAGGGAACAGCTGGAAGCACAGGGAGCCATCTGGGGAGCTCAGTGTTCCCGGGACATGCACTCAGGGACAAGGGGCACCCCTGTGTGGCCACAGCTGGGACAGGCTTGGGTACCCTAAGGTAGCCAAGGAGGTGTTTTCAGCTCTAGAGCCAGAGGGAAAAGCGGAGAAAGGCCGTGGCAGTGCTTGGGCTGGGGGTGAGGACACAGCCCCTCTGCTTCTCTGGATTTCGGAAAGGGAAGAAGGGAGCCTGTGTCATAGCCGGCCCGGCCCATCTGCCTAATCGCTGAACCCGCGGTTCCCATGGTCCACCGGGAAGTGGGTTCTACTACCCCACTCTCGACAGGAGCAGAGACCCAACGTTAGGGTGTTGCCCGAAGTCACAGGGGAGCCTGGATTCAAACCCTGAGCTGCCTCTGACCCAGGAGACAGGCAGGGCCCCTGCTATAGCTGTGTGCCCTCAGTCAAGTCACTTCGGCTGGCTGAGCCTCAGCCCTCACCTATCAATAGGCTAATAACACTCCCCACCTCTAGGGCTGCCAGGAGGAAGGAATGAGCCAGAGGCCACGGTTGCAGGTATGCCAACAGGTCAGACCCCGGAGCCTGACCTCAGCCCTCCCCACATCCCTGGGTTGCCCAAGGCCAGCTCAAGTATGCCTCTACCCTCCTTCCACCTGCATGTGTCTTCCCAAAGCCAGGGTCGTCCTGTCACCGGGCCCCGCCTGGCCTGAGTGCTCCTGCCAGGCCCAGTGCAGCCCTCTCAGTTGGGGAACGGAGGCTCAGTGAGGCTGCTAGATCTCCCTTCCCATCTCAACCTATGGGAGGTTCTGTGGTGGGCATCCACCCTTTGAGAAGTGGGCTTCTCAACCTATGTCTGACTTTTCTAGCTTTCTCTGGCCATCTCTCTCATTCCCCTGTTGCTGTTTCTCACTTTCTGAGCCTTAGCCTTAGTTCTCTCTCAGAATGCATGCATGCATGTATGTGCGTGCCATGTGTGCATGTGTGTGTCTGTGACTCTCTCTCTCTCCCACCAGCTATGATGTCCTCTCTCCCTAGTAGGATGGACTGCCCCAGAGGGACAGAGCCTCATGTCTATGCCTTGGCTTCCAATCTCCACCCTGGGTTTGGGAAGCTGACCCATGGATGCCCACCTGCTAGGCCCTCAGCTCCCCATTCCTTCCAACCACGGGGGATTAGTGTCACAGGACCAAACGTCACCTCTAAGCCAGGGCCCCTTCTAGGAAAACTGGGAGGGTGCAGAAACATCCCCATCCAGCCCAGGTCCAGCTCTGAGACCTTGCACTAATCCTGCAGCTTGGCCTCCCTGTAGGCTTCCAGGAGACAACATCTGGGCTCTTGAGGCTCAAAGCAGGGATCCCGGAGGCTCTGCTGTGTCAGGCTCACATCTCTGTTATTTGCTAGAAACTCAGCATTCCAGACCCAGTTCAAGTACCTCTTCCTCTCCAGGGGCCCTCTTCACCCAGTCAGGACAACACCGGCCCTGCCTCTGCTGCCCCCTGCTTTACACACAAGTGCAGTTCAGAGGGTACCAGTGTCTGCTCATAGGTCTCTGTCACGCCCTGCCTGAGTCCCCTAAGAACCTCTCCGTCCCTGGCACCAAGTCTGGGATAGACACCCAGATGCCTCAGGGGAGCAGGCAACAATAGGACAGTGCTGGATGGGCATAATGCTGGCCCTGGTCTATCCACCATCACTGGGGCAGCCCAAGATGGCTGCTCTCACTAAGGGCAACAGGTTGTCACCGCCCTGTGGGGGTCTGTCTCTAGGGTGAATGTCCATGGGGACACCCACACACACCCCAAAAGCCTGAGCAGGTCAGGTATGAGTGGATCCAGCCCTCTGGGCTACTCCCTGGCCTATAACCCAGTGGAGCCCAACACTGAAGCACTGGCCTGAAGCCCCCACCAGTGGGCAGGGATAGCCCATTTCTCAAAGGGTGTATGCCCACCACAGAACCCCAGCTTCTGGGTTTTACTGACCCAGAGAAGCCCTTAGTCCCTCCTGCCACGTTCCCTGACTCCATCACCAGGAGGGCTGCACCCACCCTCCAGAAGGAAGCCTTGAGCTCAACGTTGTTGCCTCCTGCATATGCCCCTCAAACAAGGTGTTCAGACCCCCTCTTAATATGCCACCCCTCCACAGCTCCACCCTTTCCCTCACTCTGCCCAGCCTAGCTGCCCCCCACGCTGGCTGCCATCCAACCCCCATGTCTTGCAGCCAGACCCAGAGAAATGGCCAGCATGGGGCAGCCCCCTCACATGTCTCACCCCTCTGCACACTGTTCCCCAGAGCCCCCAGCACACAGCACCCGGGGTGAGGGCAGGAGTGGTGAGCTGAGGCCAAGCCAGGGAGGTAGCTGTGGCAGACGGGGCTGCTCACACCCCCGGGGCCCTGCAGTGCTCTTCACATCTGTGTCATGCTCTCTGCGTGGAGCAGTCCAAGCAGGCTGGTGTCCACACTTACTGGTCCAAACCCACAGCTGACTGTGAACAGAACAGTGCAGGGGAAATTCCTGACCTGTGTCTTACAAATGAACTTTGCTCCGTTCGGCCCATTACTCATCCCAGGAGGCAGCCTTCACAAAGCCGGAGCCCTAGCCTGTCACTGAGCATCCAGGAGCCTGGGCCGGTCCCTTTATAGAACATTGATGTATTATTTTTTCAAGGAGGAATGGGTCACAGCACCCGCATTACACACAAGACATGAAAATAAAGCCTCTGGCACAAAATACATCTTGAATCAATTCTACGATGCTAATTCCTTCCCCTTGGGAAGTGTCTGTTCACTCATTCATCATTCATTCACTTACCGGGTGCTCAGCACCCTCTCTCCCAGCTTCTTTAAACCAAGCACACACTGGTGCAGAGAACATCCAATGACATAGGGGAAGGCGGCAGGCTGCTGTCCAGCCCACGGGGGGCTGAAGCAGAAAGAAATGAAGCATCTGTCCCTCATAGAGAGATGGACAGCCCACTGGTAAGATCATAGGTTCCAGAACTGAACTGCCCAGACTCACATCCCTGCCCTGTGCCTTCAGCTGTGAGTGGCTTTGGCAAGTCGCACCCTCTCCCTACCCCACCTTAAAAATGGACTTACCACAGCAATTTCAAATCAGATAAATGCATTTAACCAAGCAAAAGCAAACAAGCAAACAAAACTCACAGTGCCTACCTCATAGGATACTAACAAGACTCAAATGAGTTAGAACCCAGAAAGCATTCCAGCCCCCACCAGTGAGTACGACTAACTGAGCATTGGCATGAGGAGTAAGCTAAGACCAGAGAAGAAAACGGCCCAGCCAGGTTAAAAAAACAGGCTGGTGGTTAGTATCCAAGGCCACCCTGGGCCCACCTGTGCATCTCCCCAGCAGAGGGCCCAGGTGCAGCTCTGCTGGCCAGGGGTGAGGGGGCCAGCACCCAGTCGAGCTTCTGCCTGCCAAAGCCTGCAGCTGCTTTTCTCGTTCACCCCAAGGCCCTGCATGGCCTTGACGTCTACTACCTCATTATCATCCTAACAGCCATCACAACAACACACAGCCTCCAAAACTGAAGAAACGGTGCCACTCTTGGAGAATGCATCTAGAAGGAAGCAGTTGCCTCTGCTCCCAGCAGTGACCACCTGACAGCTTCCCAAGAAAAGGAGTTGGTGCAGGCGCTGGCCCAGCCCCCAGAGGCAGCTTTCCCAGCTGGACCAGCCCTGCATCCTAAGGGAATGGGGGCAAAGCCCTCAGGACACAGGCCAGGCCTGCTGAGCTCAGCTCAGAGGAGGCTCCCTCCTGAGATGTGCAAGCAAGAGCCCAGCTGGCCCAGGGACATGGGGCATCTTGCCTCCCAGGTGCTTTGGAGCAGACGGGGAGAAAAATCAGAAATCTCCTGCAGCCAGCAGGGATGAGAGGGGATCCTTGCCAGTGATAATGAAAAATTTCACAGGAGCAGATGCTTGGAGAAAACTGAAAAACAATACAACAAAATTCACAAACCAGAGAGGAACTTAAGAGAAACCTGATCGGTGGGGCTCAGTTTTCCCATTGGCACCTTTCCAGCCATGAGAAGACCGACTGGGAACCAGGTCCTCCCTCCTGGGTGATCAAATTGCCCCCCAGAGCCCACCACAAGTCTCTCCAAGCACCTACTATGTGCCCAGCCAGGGCCCACACCAGGAACACAGAGATGATGCAGATCTGGCCCCAGGTCCTAGAAACGCCATGTGGAGAGGGACCTGGGGCATGGGCCGGGATGCTGTGGTTCAGTGTCCATGGAGGGATGTCAGGCAAGAGGAGTGTGGCCATGGAGTCACGTGGCCCGGGATGGCAAGGGGGCTTCACGGGGCGGCAGAAGAGCTGATGCTAGGACAGAACGCGGGTAAAAGGGGGACCAAGGGAAAGAGAGCAACTGAGCTAGCAGCACAGCATGAGCCAAGGCGTGCACACGGATGGCATCTGTGGGTCTGCCAGGAGTGAGCCACTCTGCTGGGGAGAGGGGGACACAAGGAAGGGGGGGTTCAGAGCGGAGGTCTTGCCTGTTCAGCTGAGGGGCTTTGGAAGAAGCCTTGGAGGGCTGCTAAGCACAGGCGAGGCCTGCTCAGAGCTTGCCTTTGGAAAAACGGCCCCAGTTGAGGACGCAGCAAGAGGCCTTGAGGCCTGAACTGACTCCTCCTGCTGTTTGCCCTGGCAGGACCGGGGCCAGGGAGTACAGGGCCAGGAGGCAGTGAGGAC
This sequence comes from Zalophus californianus, assembly GCF_009762305.2. Classification (NCBI taxonomy): domain Eukaryota; kingdom Metazoa; phylum Chordata; class Mammalia; order Carnivora; family Otariidae; genus Zalophus; species Zalophus californianus. Next base: position 45,070,112 of record NC_045609.1, read on the forward strand.
AGTCAGGGCCCTTGCAGGTCAGGGGACAGAGTCAGCTAGAAGCACAAAATGGCGGGCAAGCAGGGAGGCAGACCTAGGAGCCCAGGCTCCCCCGACCAGAGCCAGCAGGATTAGGGGTGAAGCACCCATCGCCTAGTGGCACATCACCTGGCATCCCCCACAATCCTAGAAGGGCATCACCAAACACACACACACACACACACCCCCACAGAAGGAACAGCCGAGCATTGACAATGTGAGGTCTCTTGCCTGGTATGACCCACCCCCCGGCTAGTATGAGACAAAGAACTCAGGCCTCCCGAGAGACACAAGCTGCCCAGCCCAAGCCTGGGCTGAGGACCCCGAGAGCAGGATGGGAGCTGGTGCCTTCCAGCCCTGCGGGGAGCGAGGCCAGCCCTTCGGCCTGCAGTCAGCATCTGCGATGCCCCCAAGGCTTGAAGAGCTCTGAGAGAGAGGACTGAACTCCAGGAAAGGAGCTGGGAGAGGAGAATGGATGAGCTGGGAAAGGAAAAGCGGGCCCCTCCCCCGCCTCTGCCCCTAATGGAAACCCCATGGAGGCCATGGGAGGCACAGGCTGAGCCTGAGGGGCGCAGACACCCCACGGGACAGAGGAGAGGCGGCCTTGCCACATAGGGCATGGGAGCTCAAGGGAGACCCTCGGTGCAGGCGGCCCAACACTCAGACTGATCACGTCTCAGACCGCTGATGGGGACACAGCTGCATCATGCAACTCTCCAAGTCCGAGTGGGCACAAGCAGTACGTGAGCCTTTCCCTGGAGCCCAGCTCGAGGGGAACAAGTACCCACTTCCTCCCCATCAGCCAAGCAGGAAGTGGCAGTGCCAGGGGCACACACACGGAACAGCACCGTCACCAGGTGGGGGCACACATGAGGCCACTTCTGTCTGCAGGGCGAGCTCAGTAGGCACAAGCCCCCTGTGTGAGCTCCTGCCGGCCACCTGTTCTCATGCTGCAGGCCTGCTTCTGGAGGGTGCTGTGGTGCATCAGATCAGGGCAGAGAGGCTCTGAAAACAGACAAGAATTGCCCTCCCTCCCCCAAAAAACCCAACACAGTATGTGCTCATTGTGACTTGCACTCCCTTGGGGCATTTTCTTGCAAGGAAACAGGCTCCACAAAGATGGCTAGGCCTAGAAGGCTCCGTAGGCTTAAGTGAGGCCCAACTCTGGCCCTGCCCTGGCCATGGAAGGCAGGGCCCCGCTCCTCTGCCCAGACACCTTTGCTGGAGAGAGACAAAGAGACAAAGGGGTGGGAGGACGCAGCCCCCAGTGAGCGCCCACGCCAGAAGAGGAATGGCGAGCTGCAGGGCTGGGGCTCCGTCTCCCCACATGCCCCACCCAGCAAGCACGCATGCACCCACATGGCCCCACACGTGCACACAGGCTCATCTGCACTGAGTTCCCATGCCGTGCGGGCAGCCCCGTACCCCAGACCCCTGAGCCTCACACCAGAATTTGGCAGGGATGATTCTGGACGGATCTGGAGATATCAGAATTCTATGGCCTGCCTCAGCACATCTCTCCTCTGCAGGGACTTCCACCCCAAGAAAGGGCAGTCCAGCTCAGCCCTTTGGGCAAGCGCGCTCTCTTCCACAGACCCACACTAGGGGACGGCCCTCAGCCAGGCCTGAGTCTGCTCTCCAAGATGTGGTTGAGGTGGCATGGGAGCAAGTGACAACCACATGCCATGTCTCATCACAGAGATACAGTGATACTGTAGGCAAAACGGGCCAAGGGAAAGACCTAACTTATTGAGCAAACTGCTCTGCTCATGGCAGCTTCCCTTGCTGATCTCACTGGATTTGTCTGACAATTCTGAGGTAAGGATTATTGTCATCATTTTTCCAACGAGGACACTGAGGCTCAGAGACCCAAGTCACTTGCCCAAGGTCACACAGCAAAAGACCGTGGAGCCTGAGTTCAAACTCAAGTAAGTCTGACTTTGCTGATCCTGCTATTCCCACACTCCCAAGTGGTACAGGTGAAGAACAAGAGCCAACAGGCAAAGACCAAGGACCAACAGGTGAACACCAAGGACCACCAGGTAAAGACCAAGAACCAGCGGGTGAAGACCAAGAACTAGCAGGTGAAGACCAAAGACCAGCAAGCAATAGACTGACCTTCAAAGTCACCTAAAAAAAAGAAAAACGGAAAACCTTCCTCCTCTCATCCCAGGCACATGTCCCCACGAATCGGGCTCCATCTTCCCTGCTTCCCACCTCCCACTGAACCCCCAGAATTCCCACCCTCTCAAGCATCCCCACCAATACTCCCAACATACACAGACTAACAAATCTACTTCCTGCATCTATTTAAACCATTGATTGAAGGAAGGTATTGCTGCAAGAGACTAAGCATCAGCCCCTATCTGCACAGAGCCTTACTGGAGAGGAGCACCACTCCCCACCCCAGCTGCCCACACTCCCACACAGTTAACGGGAAGATGATCTCTACACCTCAGAGCCTAGAAATGTGCAGAGGGAGTTACAAGGTGTGGGCACGGGATGCTGCAGCCTGTCCCGGCCATGGTCAGATCCATGGTCACCCTGCCCCACCAGCCCGGCCTGGGCCCTCCCAGCGTGCCTGCTTCTGAGCTTTGACACAACCCCGCGGTGGCTGGGCGTGACACACAAATAAGTCAGTCACAGCCCATTCCTCCCAAAGATCCCACCCCCAGGTTGCACCTGACCCCCATACCTCCACCATGCCCCAGGGGCCCTGACCTCACCTGGGGAGACAACAAGCTGACATCCATTATGCACCCAAGGTGTACTCCCTCCCTCAACATAGCCAGCCAGAGCACTAGCCATTGTCACACCAACACCCAAGCTCCCTGTGCCCCTCCCCCTCCCCCTCCTCCTTCAAAGCTCAGCTCAAGCACACCCTCCAGGAAGCCTCCTGGGACCTTCACACCTCCCCCGACATACACACAGTTCAGCTCAGCCAGGCACCTGTCACTCTGAATGATCACCCTCTGTCTCAGCCACCAAACTGTCAAGGCCACTGCAGGATCCCCAAGGTGCAGGTGCCTGGGGAATGTTTATTGAAGGAGTGAATGAAACTGTTGAGTTAGATCAAGCGGAGGTGCTGAGGACCAGTTGCACATACCAAGTATTGATTCTGCCCTTGAGCTGCAGCTCAAGCTTTCCAGCTGAGGGCCCTGGTGGGAAGCAGAGGGGATGAAGAAGGGGATGCCATCTCCCATTTGCTCCCACAGCTCCGGAAGGGCGAGCTGGACGTGCCCAGTGACTTGGCCAGGGCCCCAGGTAAGCCCCAGACCTGAGATCCCAGCAGTGCTCACAGGCTCCTCTCACTCCCTGCATCTCTGCAGCCGAGGCCCCAGCAAAAGTGGCTGCCCAGAGGTGAGGACTGTATTATTGCTCAGGGCAATCTGCACTCTCCTTTGAAGCACAGCTTCTTTGCAAGGAAGGAGGGCTGATAGCCGGCAGTGGCCTGGAGGCAGAAGGAGGCAGAAGGGTCCGGAGGTGCTTTCAGAAGTGTCACTGTCCCAGCCCCTGGCCCCACACCAAGGCATGCAAAGCAGTGCCTGCCCTGAAACAGGGACAAGAAGGTCGAGGGGCCCTGGGTTGTCAGGGAGAGACACAGAACGATGTGCTAAAGAATCCATTTTCAGGGACACCTGGGTGGCTCAGTCGGTTAAGCGTCTGCCTTCAGCTCAGGTTATGATCCCAGGGTCCTGGGATCGAGCCCCGCATCAGGCTCCCTGCTCAGTGAGCCTGGCTTCTCCCTCTCCCTCTGCCTGATATTCCCCCTGATTGTGCTCTCTCTTTCTGTCAAATAAATAGATAAAACCTTAAAAAAAAAAATCCATTTTCATGGCGTGGAAGTCCCACACCTCTTTGAGTGACAGGACCCTTTATTAAAATTCAGAAATGGCCCCAACCTGAGGTAGTTGTACTTGAAGTACTTTAAGTATCCATGGATTGAGAACATTCCGAAAGAGCAGATAAGCCTTCGATAAATGAACCTGCATGTGGCCACACCGATCACAGCACTGTCTCGGCCCTGTTTGGGCCAGGATGAGGCTGGGAGCACGCGTGGATTCACATGCCCTTTCTACAGACCTGTGGGTGGGCAGCTGGGCTGACGGAGCTCGGGTAGAAACACGAGGAGCAAGGAGAGGGTGTGGATAAAGAGAAGAATCACATCACAGGCAGCCCAGAAGATTCCCAGAGTCGTGCACCTGGAAAGAGGGGATCACTCTGCTCCTTCCTGCCCATCCTTGACCACTGCGCCCGCACACGCGCGCACACACGCACACGCACACACACACACACACACACAACTCACGCACATGCAAAGCTATTGGAAGAGCCACCATTCCCTGGAGCTGTGGGCAGAGCCCACCCAACCCACCCTGCCTCTCTCTCTCTGCTCCCCAGAGGAGGGGGGTGTTTGCAGCAGCGGGAGCTGGTCCAGCCCCAGGTCCAGCCCAGCCTCCTCTCTGCTGCCTTCCAGAAGCAGCTCAGGGAGCGGTCTCAGCAGAGAAGTGACCAGACGTGACCTCTCCCGCAGTCGGCGCGGAGTTCCGCCAGCCTACAGCACTAACTAGGAAACGGGGTGCCAGAGGTCACCGAGAGAGAGAAGTGCGGAGAACCGCCAGGCCTCAGCCTTGCCATTTTCCCTGGTTTGATGCTGTGTGCCCCTCCTGAGCAGGCTCAAGTGCCCACAGTTCATCCTTCTAGGGGTTACCAAACACCTAGGGCAGGAGCCGCCCTGAGCTGTGTTTACGCAGCTCATGGAACGAGCCCCCAGAGCACACAGACCTGCCAGGAGAATGCGGGCGTCTCCAGCACCTGCCTCCCCTGGCTGCCCATGGGCCTGAGTGTGGCCGTGGTGGGTCCTCCTCCTGGTCCGGGAGTGGAACGACAGGAGGGACCCAGTGCAGGGGAACACAGACCGGGGGGAGGTGTGGTTGAGAAAAAGAGGTCACAGGACAGTGGCACCCCATCCACTCGAAGGGGCCCTCCTTCTGGGTTTGAGAGTAGGCCTCAGGCACCTCAGGAGTCCACAAGCCTGGCATTAAGAACCCGCAGAGCTAGATGGACAGTACCTTGGCCTGCACTCTTGGATGAGAGAAGAGAGCGGGCCCCAGCACAAGGCAGGGAGCAGGACTCTGAAGCAAAGCCCACAGACCTCTTTCATCTTCCTGCCTCGAGCCTTGCCCCTCGGGCCCATTCCTCACCCAAGCAATCTTCCTAAAACCCCTGCTTCAAGCCCTCAAGGACTCCCATCCCTATAGGACCTGCCACGCCAAGGACTGGCCCGACACCCTCATGAGCTGAGCCTCATCTGGCTCTCCGCTCCTGTCCCTAACCCGTGCCCCACCCTCATGCTGCCTCACACAGGTGACTTCCTGCTCTCTGCTGCCCTCCTTCCCACCTCTGAGCCCTCAGCCATGCTGGCCCTCTGCATGGAGGGCTGTCAGCCCATGTCCCACCCATGAAGTCCTGCTTGGTCCCCAAGACGCAGCTCAAGCATGGATCACCTCCCCTCCCAAGGTGAGCTAATGCTCCTGCTCCTGTGGTGGCCGTGCTCCTCTCCATCATGGGGCCTCGGTGCATTGTCCCCACCACTAGACTGTGAGCCACTGGAGGGCCTAGGAATTGGGTCGCAGCATGGTTCCTGGCATATGGTAGATAACCAGTGAACACTGAGGGAGGGAGGGAATGAATATGACAACAGAAGGATGGATGGATGGACAGATGGACAGATGGATGGATGCATGCATGTATGCATGAATGGATTGGTGGATGGATAGATGGACGGGTAGATGGGTGGGTAAAAGGGAGGGGAAATGCAGACAACCAGGGGAAGTCTGACCTTGCTCCGGCCTTGGCCCCCCACCCTCACTCCACACAGCCAGATCACAAAGGCACTTAGAGGGATTAAGCCTCCTTGATACAATTGGAGCGGCTGGAAATAGCTCTGTGCAGCCTGCAGACGCTGCCTCCCAGCAATCAGCCTCAATCAACACCCACCTGTCCCTGCTGCCAGTTAATTCCACCTGACACCCTGGCCAGGAAGCTCGAAGCCACCAGGTGTCGACCCCATATGAGGGATCGAAGGGGCTGGTTATACTCAGCCAAGGCCAAAACAAAGTCACCCTCCTAGGTCCCCAGTGCTCTACAAGGACAACAGAATCCATGAGCTGCAACTCAGAGCAGAACTTAGAGACCTCAGGAGACCATACCCCCCCCAAGGGACCTGGGTCAGCCTCAGGAAATAAACATGTGGTCCCCTTCTGCCCCAGCCACTCTCCTCTCAAATTCCTAACACAATTCATTGCTCTAAAGAGTTGGTACCCCAAGGAGGGACTTCTGAGGGCCTCAGATATTGGAATATGGAGTCTCTTCAATCCCAAAACATAACAATGGCATCCAGATGACTATGCAAGGGAGTGAGAGAGAGGGGTGCATCCCCTCCAGATCCTCTACTTGCCCAAGGGTGCCCCAGACAAAGGTGGGCAGTACGGACACAACTGGCACTCCCAGTGGGGAGGGGCCGCCTTGGTCCAGAGGGGGCTTCTATGCCTTCGATACGGGGACTGTGTGAAACTCAGGAAACTGAGTCTGCTTGTGATCCCCTCTGGGCCTTCTACTTTGTAACACCCCTCCCGGGCCCCTAGTCCCTCAGTCTCTCCAGTCATATAGCTTCCATGCCTCCTACAATAACCCCACTCAGCCCCAGCAAGTGCATGGGGCCAACATGGCCACTGCCCCTCCTCCCTGGACAGAAGGGAGGCCCCCCAAAACACCAAGGACCACACGAGGAGTGGATAGGGTTCTGAGTAAGGACAGGGAGCCCGGCTGCCAAGTTCAAAGCCAAGCTCTGCCACTTCATGAGCTGTGTGACCCTGGGCAAGACACATAACTTCTCTGTGCCTAATTTCCACACCAGCAAAATGGGTGACTAATAGACTCACATCACAGAACTGAGTAAATATAGACAGTCCCCAACTTACGATGACTGGACTTCACAATTTTTTAATTTTACAAAGGTGTAAAAGCAGTAAGCATTTAAAAGCCACCTTACTTTGAATTTTGATCTTTTCCCAGGCTAACAATATGTAGTACGATTCTCATGACGCTGGGCAGTGGCAGTGAGCCTCAGCTCCCAGTCAGTTGCAGGATCCTGAGGGTAAGCAACCCATACACTTAAACCATTCTGGTTTTCACTTTCAGTCCACTACTCAATAAATTACAGGGGATACTTAGCACTTTATTATAAAATAGGGTTTGTGAGGGGCACCCGGGTGGCTCAGTCAGTTGAGCGTCTCACTTTTGGTTTCAGCTCACGTCATGATCTCAAGATCTCATGAGATCGAGCCCTCAGGGTCCCGAGATGGAGCCCCATGTCAGGCTCCCCTCCCAGCTCAGCGGGGAGTCCGCCAGCGATTCTCTCCCTCTCCCCCTCCCCATGCTCACAAACTCACGCACAGACGCGCGTGCTTGCTTTCTCGCGCTCTCTCTCTCTCTCCCCACCCAATAAATACATCTATAAAGATAAAATAAGGTTTGTATTGATGATTTTGCCCAACTACAGGCTAATGTAAATGTTCTGAGCACACTGAAGGTAGGCTAGAGTAAGCTAGGATGTTCAGGAGGTTAAATGTATTAAATGCATTTTCAGCTTAAGATATTTTCAACTTACGATGGGTTTACCAAGACCTAACCCTGTTGTAAGTAGAAGACCTGTAGTACGAAGGGCTAGGAACAGAGCCTGACTGCCAGGGCATCCTCTGTGTACTTCAGCTGTGACCTGGACGGGGCAGTGGGGCACTTCTGGGAGCAGGGGGATTCCCATCACTCTATCCCATGGAAGCTTAATTCCTAAGCAGGTTCGTTATGCCCGGTGTTGCCTGGAGCACACAGCTATCCAAATGTCTCAAACCTCTGCCTGTTGCTGCTCGGGGTCATGGGATTTTTCTGGACCCTGCTTGGGAGACTCCAAGTCAAGCTCTGCCTGCGCCCCACCCATTCCCCAATCCCTGTACCCACCAGGAGGCCTGCCCGGACAGGGCAGGAGAGGCAGGCGCCGTGTCCTCCCTGCTGTCCTGAAAGCATGGTCAGGGCAAAGGGCAGGGGCTAACAGAGGCGGGCCGGTCCTCCCGCTCGGGCCCTGGCACCTGCCGCAGGCTCCTCCACAGCCTCCCCCTCACTCAGTCTGGCCTGGACCCCTCTTCTCCAGGGGCCTTCCCTGACCTGCCCCAGCCCCCAGTCTCGGTGGTGTCCTCTGGGGGATGTAGCCACCACACACACTGCCCCATTCCCAGGGCACTCTCTCAGCATCTGACCACACCTGTCTGGCTCACCTGGGCATCCCCACAGCAGGCCCTATGGGTATTTGCTGACTGACAAAATGACTGTCGGGAAGTTACGGAGCAACACCCCCCAGGCCCAGGTTAATAGAAGGCACTCCGCCTCTCTGCCTCAGCCCTCCTGTTTGTCTTGCCCACCCAAGCCCTTCACGCAGGCCAACCTGTCCCTAAACCTGGCTCCAGACTCTGCCTGCCCTGGCCCTACAGTTCCTGCCCCATCCCAGAGCCTCTGCTCACCTCACCACTGCCCTGGACTGGGCAATGATAACAACAGTGACAGAGGACAGAGCCACCACTGGCCTCCACTGGTCTCTGGTCATACTCACAGCCACCTGTGGGAGTTTATAGCACAATGTCCATTTCACAGATGAGGAAATGAATCACCGAGTGGGGAAAAGAACATCAGGAATTCCCGAGCCACCTCTCCCAGAAACGTCACCTCTCCCAGAAGCCTCTCAGCTATACGATATACAATGCAAGGGCAGCAGACAGAGCTCTTATGGCTTCTCCTGATCAATTCTGGGTGAGTCACCATCCACACCAAACCCAGAGCAAGGAGTATGCATTCCCCTCTGTCTCCACATCTGAACCACCTCACCTTCCAAGGTTTTGTAATTTTGCATGCCCTGTGCCTCAGTCTGCAGAACTCTCCCCCGGATCCCTATAAACCCCTACTCATATTTGAAGAATTTGCTCAGCTGTCACCTCTTCCAGGAAGTCTTCCCTGGTTTCTCCCAGGCCCTCTCTGTGTTCCCAGAGTTGCCTCTCCACTCTGGTCTGTGAGCTCTTCCAGGCGGGGCCATGTCCAAGCCATCTATTTATCTTCTGCCCTGGCAGATGGGCTCCTTCCAAGGATGGGTACAGGAATGATGCACACTCACCACTGCCTCGCAGTGTGGACAGTGATGGGCCCCCGGTGGCCCTGCACCTATCCAAGCTAGGTGCTGGATCAGCACTGGATACCTAATGACCCCTGTGGGTGGCTCATAATAGCTGCACACCCTCTGCTACCTCCCGTGGTAGCAGATATGCTTTTTTTAAATAAATATTTATTTATTTATTTATTTATTTATTTATTTGAGAGAACGGGAGAGAGAGAGAATCCCAAGCAGACTCTGCACTGAGCGTGGAGCCCAACATGGGGCTTGATCCCAGGACCCTGAGAGCACAACCTGACCCGAATCCAAAAGTCAGATGCCGAGACTGGCCTGAGGACGAAGCCTCTCAAGCCTTGGGCTCTTTCCAAGGTCTCTAAACATAACCCCGGCTCCAGCAAACCTGGAAACCTGTGGTGACGGCTGGGGACAGAGGAAAGGCGACCTGCCTAGCCAGGCTTCCAAAAAGGGCCTGTGATACACATTTTGCAAATGGCAGGAGACATGCATGTCAGAAAGTTGTCGACGATCAATTTAAAATTCCAAATGGAAATGGTTGGTTTGCTGAAGTTCTTGTTAATTTGCCTGAAAATCTGAAGAGAGTGTCTCCTGGGAGGGTGGCAGAGGGACTGGGGCTGGTTCCTACAAAGTCACAGACACCCTCTTGACCTCCAAGTGCTCAGGGCACAACCCTTCTGCCTGGGAGGCAGGGCCCAGTCATTCTGCACCCAGGACAGAGGGCCCAGCTCTGATGACCCCTAAACTGGCAGGCCCCCTATAACCCAGTTCCAGTCCCACCCTGCAAACCCTTGTGCCTCGATCCAGAAGCAGGCTGAGTCTAGGCCGGCACAGGGTCCCACTGCTCAACCATTCTCTCATGCCACAGGCACCCACAAAGAGACCATATCACTGGTAGGTGTCCAAGCAGTGCCATACCTAAAGCTTTGCATGAATAGCAAATTGGATCTTGGAATCTCTCTGGGTCTCAGTTTTCCCATCTGACAAATGGGAACAATAACCTTTCCAACTCTTCCAACTCTGTCCCAGAAGCATATCTGCAGGGCACCTGGGTGGCTCAGATGGTTAAGCATCTGACTTCTGGATTCGGGGCAGGTCGTGCTCTCAGGGTCCTGGGATCAAGCCCCACATTGGGCTCCATGCTCAACTTGTCTGCTTGGGATTCTCTCTCTCTCTCTCTCTCTCTCTCTCTCTCTCTCTCTCTCTCTCCTGTTCTCTCAAATAAATAAATAAATCTTTATTTTAAAAAAGCATATCTGCTACCACGGGAGGTAGCAGAGGGTGAGCAGCTATTATGAGCCACCCACAGGGGTCATTAGCTATCCAGTGCTGATCCAGCACCTAGCCTGTGCAGCAACACCCTCCACCATAACCTGCATTTGCCAGTCTGCCTCCCCATGAAAGCAGGCGCTCTGTTACCCCGATTCCCCATGACCGGCACCCAGAAGGCTCATGGAGTGGGAGATGGTGTGACTGTTGGTCCCGTACTGCACGCTCTCCTCCTATGCACCTGCACTGACAGCTCTTCTCCCTCCCGAGGACTGGGGAGCCCTGTTCTCACTGCACATGGAGATTAGAGAGGGGGAAAAAGATGGAGAAAGAGGTCACGGGAGCCCCCAATCCTAACTCCTCTTCCCTGTAAAAATGCAGTAATGGAAGGCCAGGAAGGGCCCCAGAGCAACAGAGCAGCCATCCTACTGGGACCATGAGAAAGGAGAAACCTGCAAACACAGGAACACTGCTCCCTTAGGAACTGATACACGGGGGCGCCTGGGTGGCTCGGTCGGTTAAGTGTCTGCCTTTGGCTCGGGTCGTGATCCCAGGGTCCTGGGATCGAGCCCCACATCGGGCTCCCTGCTCCGCGGGGAGCCTGCTTCTCCTTCTGCCTCTGCTGTTCCCCCTGCTTGTGTGCTCTCACTCTCTCTGTCAAATAAATAAATAAAATCTTTTTTAAAATTTAAAAAAAAAAAAAAGGCATTGGTACACAGAGGATTCTCCAGCTGGCAACTGCTGGGCATCTCTCTGAGCCTCAGTTTCCCAGTCTCTGTAATGGGGACAGAGTTGGTGTAGAGAGGCAGCGATGCTTCACAAGCCCAGAGTGTGCACAGTCCCAGGCAAGGTCAAGGCAGGACGCGGTGCAGCCTCACCTCCTCCCCTGCTCTGCGTCCCGCCCACCCCAGCACCACCGCCCAGTGGGACAAATCAGGCCAGCCTCCTCCGAAAGAGAGAGACACCGTGAGGCAGTTAGACTAAGAGGAGGGAGAGGGTTTAGTAAAGGGAGGTAGAGAACACTATAGTACAAATGTCCATTTTTACGTTTTTCTCAGAGAATAAAGAATGCTTAGCAGGGCTCAGAGCGAGGCTTCCTTTTCAGGGTATTAACAATTTGTATTTTTCACTACCCATCTTCCTCACAGTCCTTTGCAGGGAGGGGAAGTCTATAAATATTTTTTTTTAAGAAAGGACTGAATTTTGATGAACTCAGCTAAGGGAGTGCTTTGCATATGAATGGTAACTGATTAGCCCAACACTTTCCCACAACGGAGTGGCCTCCAACTTCAAGCTTTCCAGAGAGTTAAAAAGTTGAAGCGGCCACATTTATGTGGCTCCTCTAATAAAAAAATCATGCAGCATTTATTATTAATGCTTGGCTCTGATAAATATCCTCATCTAAAATTCTTCACTTGCTGGAACCCTTCAGTATAATTTCTCAGGATAACCAGAGGGAGCACTTCTGCCAGACTTCGCAGAGGCCATGGTATCTGTTGGTGGCAGGGGGATAGGCAGCAAGACCAACTAAGTGGTAGGCAGCAGGGTTGGGGTGGGAGCTGAAGAGCCCCGGCACCTGGAGAGGGAAATGTGTCAGCCTCAGAACGGGCTCTGGCTCTGCCATCACCGCCCGGCCCAGGCCCAGCAGAGCGAATGAGAAGATGGACAGTCAGATAAATACCCACAGGAGGTGGCTGGGAAGCAAGGTGTAGGGTTTCTATAATCTGGAGGCATTTGCTAATTGACACCTGTCCTCCCCAAAATCATACTGTGGTGTGGCGGTCATTCTCTGAGTGGGCCGGGCTCCCACTCCCGCCTGCTCCAAGTGCTGGGGCTCTGAGGGTCACAGCTGCCCCCTTATCCAGCGAACTGTCCTCACCTGAGGGAGCCACCTTGCCCAGAGCTGACTGCCCCACTTCCCACCTGAGGGGAGCTCACACCCACTGACTGACAGTCATGGAAGTAAAGAAGACGGCCTCCTCCTTACCCCCAGAGGGGACAACCCTATGTCCCAGAGGCCCCAGTCAGGGTCAGGCGAGACCTAACAACACCACATCCTTGCTTGGCTCTTTCCCCTTCTCTAAACTGATTTTTTTAAAAGATTTTATTTATTTATTTGAGAGAGAGAGAGACACACACACACACACACACACACACACACACACACACAGCTTGGGGGTGGGGAGGGCAGAGGGAGAGGGAGAAGCAGACTCCTCGCCTAGCAGGGAGCCTGACATGGGGCTCGATCCCAGGACACTGGGATCATGACCTGACCCGAAAGCAGCCACTTCACCGACGGAGCCACCCAGGCGCCCCTAACCTGCTTCTTTCAGTAAATCACACACCCCAACCCATGTCCCAGGCTCTGTTCCTAGGGAGCCAGAGCAGAGATGATGCGTCCACCCTCTGGAGCCACTCCTGTGCTCCGGACAGCTAACCACGGGGACTTCCTGTCCTCTGCCTTCCTTTAGAATTTGGTGAAGGGACCCCAGGCAGGAAATGACAGAGTGAGAGGAGAGAGGTGAGGGTTCTCCCCTCTCCCTCCTTGCTGGGTGGGCAGTGGCCGCCTCTGGGCTGTAGCCACCGTCCCATCCCTCGGCTCCCGAAGGAGTAGGGAACGTAAAAGCTCCCTGGTAGCACGAACTCTGGCGCTTCACCAAATCTGTTGGTCTCCTTCTCCTTGCCCCCAGTTGTGTAAAGACTCAGTTCATTACCCTAGCTCCGGGTACCCTTTGAGCACACCCTCCGTTTCCTGCTAGCCCTTGACTGGTACAGAAGCAAAGCTCCAGCCTCCCTTGTCTTCTCAATGTAAAATGGGTGGTTTCATCACAAGCAAGAGAAGTCTGTGGCTCTCAGGGTTACTGAGACCCCACCCCCACTTCCACTCCCAGCTAGTTTACCATAGGCGGAGCGCAGCCCTCTGCACTACATAATGGGCCCTCCTCCCCAGCGGGGCCATTCGAATGAAAGCCAAGCAAAGGAACTGATTTTTCCAAAATCCCCAAGTGCATCCAGGCACACAGAAGTGCCTGCACCTTCAGCTTGCCTGCTCTGTAGTAACTAACAACTTATGAAGATGCAATGTGAAGCAATGGATTAAAATTTCATGCATTTTGCTTCAAAAATCTATAAAAACTGTTTCTCGGAAGAAAATAGAAAACCCTTTTCTCCAAGCAACACAGAAAGCAAGCCATGGCCCAAACCCTCCCCTGGCTGGCATTTCGGTGTAAATCTTTAATTTCATTTGCTGCTCTGTCCTCTGACCCCAGCAGTATTCCGTAAACATTTAGGCAGGAAGCACCAGGCTTGTTTTCCACTTTGGAATGCTAATGATGGGAACCGGGAGGGTAAGATAGCAGCCTCTATGGTCCTGGGCCCATCAGCAAAATACAACAGGCCTTCTGGAGGCCCAGGGAGCCACAGGCTTCCTTAGGGAACCTGCAGGTGCATTGACGGCAGAGTCCCCAGCCCCATCAATAGCACTAGAGACACCCTGAAGGGAGGGAGGTGTGGTGGAGAAGAGAACAGATGTGCATACAGACTTCAGAGAGGACGCAGAGCTGCCGGGCCAGCACCTCCACACCCTCACACAGCCCAGCACATGCACACACATTGCTGAAAATCTGGGCCTTCCTGAAGGCACTTCCCAACTTCCCAGTCCTTCACCAGCTGCCAAACGTAATTGTAACATTACCTGCTCCCCACACCCCCAAGCAGAGGCCAGGCAGACATCTCTCAACTCCTACCCAGGCTCATCTCTGCATCTCCACCTGGCACTGGGGGCCGGAGGTCAGGACTCTGCAGAACGGGAGCCTTGCTTTGAATTCTGTCTCGGCCATTTGCAAGCTGTATGGTCTTCAGTAAGATTCTGTTTAACTTTCACGAGGTATAATTTACATACTAAGAAATTCACCCACAGTAAGTGTGCAGTTCCTTGAGTTTTAGCAAATGTATATAGTTCTGCAACCATGGTGACTATCCAGTTCTCAAACACTTCCATCACCCCCAGAAAGTTCCCACATGCTTGTTTGCAGTCAATTCCTGCTTCCAGCCCCAGCCCCAAGCAACCAGTAGTCTACTTTCTGCCTCAACAGTTATGCCTTTTCAAGAAACATCTCATAAATGGAATCTACAGCATGGAGTCCTCTGTGCCTGGCTTTTTTCACTTCAAATAAAGCTTCTGAGGTATATCCACGTTGCACTGTGTCTCCGAGTTTCATTTCATTTTATTGCCAAATAGTATTCCAGCGAAGAGATACACCAAGTTTTGCTTACTGCTCACCAGGTGATGGACATTTGAGCTGTCTCCAGTTTAGAGCTATCATAAATAACACTGCTATGAACATTCACGTACAAGTCTCTGTATGAACAGATGTTTCCACTTCTCTTGCGTGAATTCCTAGGAGTAGAATTGCTGAATAATATGGTTAAGTGTATGTTTATCTTTCTTCTTAAAATTTTACTTATTTATTTATTTATTTATTTGTTTGAGAGAGAGAGGAGGAAAGAGAGTGCGGGGGCGAGCAGAGGGAGAGGAACAAGCAGACTCCATGCCAAGCACAGAGCCCGATGCAGGGCTCAATCCCATGACCCTGAGATCATGACCTGAGCCAAAATCAAGAGTCAGACGCCTAACTGACTGAGCCACCCAGGCGCCCCAAGTATATGTTTATCTTTTTAAGAAACCATCACAGTGTTTTACATTTAACAGCAGCAGGTGAGGGTTCCAGTTGCTCCATATCCTCACAACACCTGTTACTGTCTTTAGTATAGCCATCCCAGCAGGTGTGAAGCGGCATCTCGTGTTTTGATTTGCATTTCCCTAAGGACTAATGATGTTGAGCATCTTTTCCTACATTTACTTGCAATCTGTGTCTCTTCTTTGGTGAAGTAGTCATTCAAATCTTTTGCCTCTTTGGTACTGGGTGGACTGTCTTCTTGAGTTGTAATAGCTCTTTACATATCCTGGATACAAATCCGTGATCAGATACGTGATTTGTAAATATTTCCTCTTAGGTAGTATTTCAACCTCTTAATTTCTTCATCTGCAAAATGGAGTTCATCACAACACCCTGCCATGCTCCAGTGAAGAGCAGAGACGGTGGTACCGAGGGCCTGGCATGAGGCCTGACACACAGTGGGTCTTCAATAACTGGAGCCGCCACCATCATCACCACCCCTAGAAGTCAAGGTGTGGTCTTTACCTTTGACTTGAAATGCCCAGTGTGGGGCCTGGTGCAGAGAAGGACCTCAGCCAGGTCGGGCCCCCAGCCATGCTGGTATCCCCCTGCATATTCTCTCCAGGACCCCCCATCTACCCTCAGCAGCACCAGCCCTGGTCCTGGCAGAGCAAAGTACAGGACCGCAGACAGGACCTCGTGTGAGCACTAAGAAGGGAGCACAATCTCAGAGGTACTGAGACATTAGCAGGGGAAGACAGCAAGACGTCCTGGCAGAGGGGACAGCAAGAACACAGCCCAGAGAGTGACGAGGTGCACAGCACATTCCAGATGCCCAGGGCAGAGCTGAACACCTGACCCAGGGAGTGTGGCAGACCTAACTATCAGGGTCACCAGGGGGATGAGGGGCGCTCTGGAGAGCCAGGCCATCCCGGAGCCCCTGGGGCATCTCTGCTGAGATGGTCACGTGGCAAGATGTGTTCAGGAAGAATCCCGAATTCCACCTGCTGCCAGGACAGCACAGTCCTCTGCTTTTGCTTCTGCCCTCCTTCCCACCCGGAAGGAGCCCAAAGCCCAGGGAGAACCAGAAGGTAACCCCTGGTGCCAGGGGCTGTGTCTGGACACTGTATCATCCCCTCGCTATAGCCATGGGAGGAGGTGACATTATCCCACGTTACGGGCTGAGCTGCGTCCCAAAAAGCCTTATGTTGAAGCCCTAACCCACAGTATCTCAGAGTGTGACTATATTGGAAAAGAGGGTCTTTAAAGAGGTAATTGAGTCAAAATGAGATCATCAGGGTGGGTCCTAATCCACTATGGTGTCCTCATGAGAAGAGATCAGGACATAGATGTACTCAGAGGGAAGATCACTTAGAAGCCAAGAAGAGCAGCCTCAGCAGAACCCACCCCTGCTGGCAGCTGAAATCTATCTTCCAGCACCCAGGACTGTGAGACAATAAATGTATGCAGTTGGAGCCCCCCAATCGGTGGGTACTTTGCTAGGGCAGACAGAGCAGACTAATACATCCCATTTCCAGACAAGGAAACTGAGGCTCAGAAGGTGGCACGGCACCTGAGGCCAGAGCTGGGGAGAGGCAGGCCCAGGCCCCCTGGCTTCGGGCCCCAGGTCTCCATCCTGCCCCCCCCCAACCCTACCCCAGCACACCGCCCACTAGGACATGGATCCTTGCCTGGGACTGTGCCGGGTTCACAGAGGGGCTCAGGGGGCCATGAGGGGCGGGGGCCCCCCAGAGGAAAGAGCGGAGGAGGTCAGTCAGTGAGCAGATGGGAAGCTGAGCCCGAGCAAGACCTTAGGGACTAAGTTTGTGAGACTAGAAGGAAGACAGGCCCCAGGGCCCTGTCTCCTCATACACAGAGCAGCCAGCTATGCTCTAGGGCCCCAGGGGCACAAGCAGGACCCACAAAAAGTGGATTTTAGCTCCAGATGAGGAAAGAGCAACAGCCCACCGGTGGGATGTGCTCCCTGGCAGAGAGCCAGGGAAGCCACGGCACCACAGAGGGCTGCACACAGGCCCGGAAGCCGAGGGGGTGCTTCCTAGAGCACCCTCCACCTCTGAGTGGGTGCTTGGGATCCCCAAGCTGCCAGCACACAGCAGAGCGACAGCCAGAATGTTCTAGCATTCCAGCCACAGCACCAAGGCCTCCACCAAGCAGTGGCTCACCGGTGCCCATCTCCAGGCCTCCACCCTCCAGAGGCCGCAGGACAGGAGCCCCAGACCAGCCTAAGAGAGCCTGACGCACAGACCAGCAGGAGGGCCAGGTGTGAAGCAGTACCCCACCACACGGACAGGCACGGAAGATGTCCTTCCTTCCCCTGAGTACCCCCAAACACCACTTGCCACGCGGGGCCTGAGCTTCTGAGAAGGCCCCTCGGGCCCCTGAGGAGCTGCAGCCTGAGTGGACCCTCTCTCTTTACAGGTGCACATAAGGAGACAGCCTGATGCTCCAGTCTAGTCAAAGAGGCTTTGGGGAAGAGGCCACCACCTTGCTGAGAGGGTGGCCGTCACCCGTGCTGCTGGAAGGGGTCCAAGACGTATGCTTCAAGCCACGGCCACCAGATGAGGGTCATTCCCTTGCTGACCATTCTCGTGCTCCTGATCTCTCAGCCACCTGCCCTGGGCTGGCTGCTCCTTGCTCCCCTTGCCTGCTCCAGTTACTCTGACTCTTCTCGGTAACTCCAGAACTCCAGCCCCCACTCCAACCCTTCCACCGAAAGCCTCTGACCCCTGCCTGGCCCTGGCCACTGGGACCCCTTTGTCCCAGGAAGTTTAGAAATGAGGCATCCTTATTCTCCCCCCAACAGCCCAGGCACAGCCACTCTGGGCAGCACCCCAGCCAGACAGAGCACTACCATCAGCCTGCACCCCCTCCCCGATGGGCAACCAGGGTCCCCAAGTCTTAGCCAGTTCACACTCCCCTTAAGCAGGCCTCCTTCACCACTCTCTGACCATCAGGGAGTTAATAGCACTGACTTAATCCCAGACTTTGCAACGTTTTTTCCACTTTTTTGTTCAATTAATTATTGCAGTATCAATAGATCTTTAATTTTCTCATCAGTGCGTAATGGGAATAAGTCTCAATTCCACAATATAATTAATTAGTTATGAGTGCACAAGCACAAGGTCCTACTCAAAGTCCTGCTGGGACAAACTCCCGATTACTGCCCCCGGGGAGGCCAGTGCCAGCAGAGAGATGTCCTGCCAGGAGCTTGAGGACACATGACTCAGCCTGGCCCGAGAAGTGACAGGAGGAGATACCCAACCCGACCTGGCCAGAGCCCGGGGAGTTGAGCAGGTCTCCAGGAAGCACCTTCTGCATGCCAACACCCACACTGGGCCCCTGGACACAGGGATCAAGCAGCCCCCCCACTCAGGGAGGGTCCTGCCTCAGGAGCTCACATGGGAAAGATCACAGAGACATGACACAGGCAGATGGAGATGTGTGCTAACTGAATTACATGAATCTTTATCGAGAATCCACTGTGTGCCAAGCCCTGTGCCAGGTTCTGGGGACAGAACGGAGTCTGATGGAGGCAATGAACCCACTTGGCAGAAGTTGGGGGTTCCTAAAAGCATGATTCAGCTTTGAAGACTGAGCTTGGTTCCCCACGTAAAAAACAGCGTCAGGCATCCCAGGCAGAAAGAACAGTGTGGACGAGGACCTGGAGACAGAAGGACCACGTGGTCCAGGGAACTGCAGTCAGTTTTAGATTCCAGAGGGAGTACTGGGGGCCCCTACAATGCCAAGAAGGGTATGGAGGGGCAAGACTTCTTCCCCAACCCAACCTTGGTCACTGAGAGCCTTGGGGAGCTAGGCCAAAGGTCAACCAGGCAGGGGGCCTGACACGCTTCTACTTCCTGGAGGGGATGAGGGTGGAGGGAAGGGGGGCAGAAGCCTCCAGAGCTGCCTGCCACAGGAGGGACACCCCATGGGAAGCCTCCCCCTGACGGGCCCTGGCAGCTGAAATCTATCTTCTTCTGCCAGTCCATATGGCCAAGACAGCTGACAGTGGGGGGCCCCAGCCTAGGAGGCCCCCAGTAAGGGAAGTGGTCCATGCCAGCCCCGAGACCTCGGCACCAGCACCAGGCCCCCTCTTCCCAGAGGCCCCTCCAGGAGCACAAGCTTCCCACCCCTCACCCCCCAATAATCAGAGTCTTCCATGTGCCTGATTTGGGGCTCATTGCTTTACATGGCTAGACCCACCTCTCCAAGTGATGACACCTCAGGTCACAGCCCAGAAAGCTCAGGCACAGAAAGGTGACGTGCTCCCAGTCACAATGACAAGTGGCTGGGTGGGGATCTGACCTTGACAGTGGATGAACAGATGGACACAGCCTCTCCACCTGCCCCTCGCCCAGCCCTCCCACAGCCCTGCACACACTCCCCACTCCACTCGCACAGCCTGGGACGAGGCTCCAGCTCCCCGTGCCTCAGCTGTAAAATGAGGGTCCGAAGGGCACCCGCTTGCCCAGGTAGGGGTGAGAATGTCATCCCAGGGGCAGTGCCTGGCCCACGGCACAAGCACAATGCATGTCGCCTGTCATTCCTGGTGCCCTTGCTGCTATGATGGACGTTGCGTTTTGTAGCAAGGATCCTGGCACAGGTGTGGAGCCATCAGGAATAGGCACATACCCCAAGGAAGAGGAGGAGGTCTGGCATGACAGACCAGAGCTCGGTGGGGCAGGTGTCCACTGGGGGAGGACAGAACAGGGGCCAGGTGTCCCCCGATGACGCCTTTGAGAGCTCAGTTACTCCAGAGCCCCACCTCAGGCCTGCGAACGTGCCGGCCTCTACCACGCTTGTCCACACGGCCCCCCAGCCACCCAGCCAACTAGGTCCTGCGTGCCAGGTCCTGAAGAGGGCTCAGCTCCTCACACCACCCTGTGAGCTAGGCAACATGGACCCCATTTTACAGGAGAAGAACCTGAGGTAAAGGAACAAAATTATAATGAAAAGAGCTAAGCCTTGTTGAGCAATTGCTCTATGCTAGGCTCTGGAGAGAGCTTCAGCGGCACGCTTTTCCTTAATTCTCAAAAACAGCCTCTGAGCTAGAGATTGTTGCTGCCAGTCTGTGGATGGGGAAACCGAGGCTTGGAGATGAGAGTTACTCTCCCAAAGTGGGCACAGATACTCATTAGCGGGTGTGGGAGTCCCACGGCAAGTCTGATGGCGGCCACCCTTCTCTCTCCCACAGGCCCCCGCGCAGGTGCAGGTGCCAGGATGGAGCAGGGGCCACCGGATCCCTTAGGGCATCTGATGCAGTCTTCCCCCTGCCCTCACTGCCATCCCTTCCACGCACACATGCACGCGTGCACGCACGTGCACACACACCTCCTCCCTTCCTCTCTGCATCTCTATTCCCAAACTGGAGGCATAATTAGGAAGAGCACTGGATGGTGAGGCCAAGACAGGGAATTTTTCTAGACCACCCCCACTCCCCAGCAGCACCACCTTCCCCAGCTCCCCCTCCCAGGCGGCAGTGACTGACTACACAGGAACCCCCGGCCATGTCAGTAATCCTGTCATAGCCCCCAACTGGCAAACAGGGTCTCTGGGAGGGGCAGGCTCTTCTTCTAGGGATCAACTGGGTGTCCAAGGCCGGCTTGGGGCTCAGCAGGGCCAAGGCAGCCCCCGGCCCCCTGAGAAGCCCAGGCATGCGCAGCAGAACAAGAATTAGAGCCTAGTAGAGAGACATGGGGATTTGATGCTGGAGCCCTGATTTGTGCACCAGGCTGCGACAGATTAAACCGGGGACAATGTCCCCCATCTAGGAAGCGGATTCGATGCAGCTTAAAATCTGCTCCGACGCCGCACCATTATGCTAAGCAGCTCGGCTGAGAGGGGGCTGCGCCTTGGCCTCGTTCATCATCCCTGGCAGCAGGCGCACAGCCAGCCAGGCCACCACGGCTCCAGGGGGAGACAGGAGGGGCAGCGAGGCCTGGGGCACCTTCCCCCGCTCCTGGACGGACGAACAGATGGAGGGCAGCCAGGGCTCCCTCTCTCGTCCCACAGGCCCAGGGAGGCAGCCACAGTGAGAGGCTGTGTTTCAAGACCCCATTTCTGAGAGCCGGAGCAGAGCTAGTACTCGAATATCCTCCGAGATGTAAATTATGTGGGTTGAACAAATGAGCTATATATGTATCTTTCATCCCCTAATTAACTATGGTTTAATGAATTTCTCACCGCATTGCTGCCAGAATAGCCTTGCAGCCCAAAAGATTTTTTCCCCTCCATTTCAGGTAAATATTTAAACACCCCAAATTAAAGAGAGCACCCGGGCCCAAAATTGGAGGTTTGATGCTACCCAAAGTAATTAGACCCCTGTCGCATTGATTCAACATTTTCATTTCTTCCTCTCTCTTCCAGAGGCAACAGCGGGTACCTCAGGCGCTAGGAATGTGGCCTGGTGCAGACTAATAGGCCTGTGTCCAC